>NC_142026.1:129233887-129845276 GCF_982192425.1 Myodes glareolus
TTAGAGGCATCACTAAACATGCTTAAATCTCAAAGCTACTAACAGCACCATAGAGGGGAGAAAAACCTCCCCTTAGTACAGTAATACAAAGAGATGTCTTTAAAGAACTATATAGAAATCGGTTTTTATAGAACACAAACATGCACGCGTGCGTGCATACACATGCACACCAAACAAACAAACAAACCAGTTACATTATGAGTGTTTAATCACTGGAACCTTTCCTCTAGAAGGGACCAGCTCAGAACTTACATCTACTACGTGTTTAACCTCATCGTGGTTGGCAGTGTCAATGGCTTCATCCTTGATTTTCTTCAACCGTGCCTCCTTTGCAGACACCCAAGATGAGAACTCAGAAAACCTGAAAGCATATAAGAATATTACTGCAAAAGAGGCAAACTGTCAGGAAGGTGAGACACATTTATATTTTGAATTCACGGAAATGGAGCCAGGGCTGACTAAATCGATGGCGCCTTCTGGAAACTTTATCCTGAAGACCAAGGCAAGTGTGAGGTTAATAACTTAAACCGAGGTCAGTTACTTAAATGGAGCTCAGCTGAGAACAAGGGTGTGTCTCAGAGCTTGAGAGGAAAGAAGCCACTTGAGGTCTCACTAGAGTGACATTAACCAATAAAGACAGACATCCTCCTGTGAGGAGGGGACAGGAGAAAACCAAGACGAATGGGATTATTGGACGTCAAGAACATCAGGGTTACTTTGAAATAAAATCCAGACCCTGCTTTAGACTGAAAATCATTTTAAAAAAGCAAATAAGTAAAATGAAGTACCTTGATATACAAAAGCATGGGCAAGATGAAAGCAATCTGACTTTCTTATTGCTTAAAACAAAGTCTTTACCATACCCTGTTTTAGAGCAACCTCTGAAGAAAAGGATTAAGATAGACCGAGCTGTCTCTGGAAAGGCCCAGTACCTGCCGGTATAGCCCTTCCACTTGTCTGGGTCATCCACGAGCATCGCATATGTTCTGTCGATGGAAGCTCTGAGCTCTCTGAGTGCCGTGTGACAGGCTCCGGATGTGTCCCTGACTGGGTCCCGGACCGGGAGCTTCACACACAGTTCCTCTATGAGCTGCAGCCTCTTCTCACAGAGATGATGAGGACCCTTGTCACCGAAGAAAACCTAAGACATGACAAACACTTTCACTACCCCGGTGCGAAGCCTCTAGATTCTCTAGAGTCTCACAGGAGAACTAAAGGCAGATTCACGGGTAGGGCAGAGGGGGGTGCAATGTAAAAGACCATGATATCTTTAACTAGAAGAAACTCTAACCCTAACCCACACAGTAGTCTTTCTACGGTGTGGCACACACCCTGTGTTCCTTGATGATCTTCTCGCTGCCTTCCTGTGGCACCAGCTTGGTCTCCCGCTCCAGCTCAGCTCTGCACTCTTCCACAGCGGCTGAGAATCTGTTCTTCTCCACTGCGATTTTCAGATGGAGCAAGTGATAAGGTGCCTCTCCCTGGAGATCCTGCATCCACAAAAAGACAGAATGAGGGGGCTGGCGAGATGGCTCAGAGATTAAGAGCACAGGCTGCTCTTTCAGAGGTCCCGAGTTCAATTCCCAGCCAACCACACGGTGGCTCCCAACCATCTATGAGATCCAATGCCCTCTTCTGGTGGGCAGGCATATATGCAGGCAGAACATTGTATGCTAAATAAATAAATTAATTAATAAAAAAAAAGAAAGACAAAATGAAGCTTCTGAGCAGGCGTATGTCCTGTTGGGATGCCAAAGTGTCCTGATTCAGTCTTCTCTTTTTTCGAACTTGCTGAACTGTAGAACAGATTCCAGGGCATGCATTTCTCATGTTCCCATAATTCCCCACTCACCTTCCACTGTTTGTGCAGCTTTCTCACGGCCTCCTGCAGACCCTGCTGCTCCTGTTCTGGGAGAATGTCTGTGAGCTCGTCACAGGCTTTCAGGAAGGCATTGAGGACCCTCTGGTCCAGCTGGCTGAAAAACTCCTACCACAGAGGAGGGGGCACAGTTAGGATGTCGTGCTCGGTAATGACATCACATTGCTCTGAGCCGAATGGCCAGCAGATAGTTGCCTTCATCAAACCTTCAGCCAACTCTATCCTTCTTTGGAGCCAAACTATAAACATTCATAGATCTGAGTCAGAGTCTTCACATCTGACATTTCTGTTATTTTCTACATTATAAGAGAAAACATCTTTAAAGTTCCTAATTTTGGTAGGCTAATCTGAAAAGCTACTGGATTACCCCAAACCTTGATTCCATGGTGACAGGGATATTGGTCCTCTTTGGCAAAATCAGAATGAAAGTATAGGATCTCCATGCCCTCTATCCCTGCCTCCTTACCTGTAACATGTGTCAGTCATGATGTTCATCATGAATCATCCCACACCTATCATGTGTGTATTTTAATACTCATGCTATGGATGGAACAATGTCCCCCATAGACATGTATGTCAGGATCCTAAGCCTAAGGGTGGTTAGATTTGGAGCCAGGGCCTCGGGGGTTAATAGGTTTGGGTGAAGTCATGAAGATGGGAACCTTCATTAAGAGTGACGAGGTAACAGAAAAGACCTTCCAGGCAAAGTCTCCTTCCTGACCTATGACCTATGAAAAAGTGTCCCTCTGTCGGCCAGAAAGAGTCCTCATGAGAACCCCTCCAGCATGACAAATGAAGCTCAGACCGCAATCCTCTAGAAAGATTGGAAAATCCACTTCTTGGGTCTGCTGCCTTTAAGGTTCATGCCCTACTCTCCTAAATTAGGTCAGTCTTTTTAGTTTACTGTCTCAGATGAGGGGTCAGCACATACAGGTTGATGTACACAGAGCAGACTCACTGTGTGTTTCCGAAGGAGTTCCTCTGGATCCCCCTTCTCTTCCAACCCCTCCTGAGCGACCCGTAGCACCTTCTCCAACTCTGCCCGGGACTCCTCAAATTTCTTCATCAAACGACTGTTGGCTTCCACATGCTTCTTCCATTCCCCAGTTTTCTTGATCATATTCTTAATGCAAAAAAAAATCATTCCTTGGTACCCAGGCATTCACTCTGGGAGCCCCAAGTGTACCAACATCCACAGACATGAGAATCCCTTACATAGAACGAGGTTGTGTCATGTGTAATGTAGACACGTCATCCAGTACATTCCAAAACAAATGCATCTCTGGATGACTTTTAATAATACATCAGAAACACTACATAAATACTTGTTTACATAATAATGAGAAACAACAAAGAGATGTACATGGCATTTTCAGTACAGAGGTGAGTTTTTCTTTAAATTTCAACTTACTGTTGAAACCACCTATAGATGGGCTACCTATAGGTTTGCAATCTACTAAAACTAAAAACCTTAACTGGAAGCTTCTTTCTCAGTATTGAGACTTCATTTGGCCAGGTGGTACTATGACATCACTATGAGCTATTATCATTATTTGTTTAGAAAGTACTTGGAGGAAAGTTATTTCATTATAAGGGTATTAATGCTAGGGGGAAAACATAATAAAACGTTCCGTGTTCAAGGACCAGAGAGTGAGGTGTTTTGTCCTGACTCTCTATTTTCCTGGATTTCCGTGTCTAAAGCAGGGACATGGCTTACCTGGAAGGCATGACGGACGTCTGCTATCTGTCTCTGTAACTTGGTGTGGTCCCAATGCTTTAACACAGGACTCAAGGTGACGAGCTTCTGAACACTTTGACTGCCCTTCTCAATGAGCGTCAAGGTTTTCTTACAGCTTTCTTGACAAGCTAACAGTTCCTACAATGAAAGGAAAGACATGGTGGTATTAAGTATTGCAGGAATGAAAGGGAAGGAGGGAAGTAGGAAAGGAGGGAGGAAGAGAGGGAGAGAGGCACCAGTGTAAGTAACAACACTGTACCGTGTTTAGACTTTAAATGAGCAATAAGTAAAATCAAAAGTACAGAGAAACAAGTTCTTTTCAAAAGAACTTGATTTAAGCAATCATTGAGATCAGTGCTTTTTATAACAGGCATTTAAATGTCACAGTGAGGATTTAGACTTCTTTATGCTTCATGCACATCTTATTAACACTAAGAAAATGACAGGACATAAAAGTGATCTAGTTACTATGTTCTCCCAACTGGCTGTTAGGCAGGTTTATGGCTTTTCAAGAGAACAATCAAACTAATTTATTTATCAGGTTTTGATTACATTAAGTAAATTTAACACAGCACGCACTTCCTTTGGTGAATCCAGTGCAACTGTTTCTACATCACTTGTGCATGATAGATTTGAAAGGATGCAACCCAAGCCAATACCTTCCTAATGAGACCTAATCAAAGCCAGTGGAAGACTGACAAGTCTGGGAAACTGCTTGCTTTTGCCACGCCCTTCAGATGGGATGAAATAGTGATGGGCAGGCCCCTTCCTTCTGCCTCTTGGCCTTGCATCCTACGGAGTGGACACAGTCTAGCCCACCTGGATGCCCGTCACTTGCATTTCTGTACTTTCAATGTTTTGGAAAGAACACATTCAAACTGTTCATCTGGATGCCATTTTGATCACCTAAAGGCAAATACTTAAAGCAGGCCTTTTGTTTTGACAAAAGAGAATTAGGGCATACCTTTTCCTTTTGAACAATTGGAAGTTCAAAGGGTAGAGACTGAAAGTATATTGTAAATATGTTAAGATTTATTGTCAATAATATATGACTTTAATGATGGAAAGATTATTTGACCATAATTTAGAGTAATTTGGCAAACTAGGGAATGTTATCATTTCTCAAAATAAATGAATTGTTATTCTATATGCCATATCATTCAAATAGAGTGTTTGAATGCTTGTCACTATACTATCCATAATAATAATTGAATATTTATTGTAATATGTGACCACTGTTTGCTTAAGATGAAGAAAGTAAGGTTAATAAACACTTAGCCATGTGCTATGGCAAGCCTAAACTCTGACTATCCTGTCACTCATTTCAGACACACTGCTCCATCTGCTAGCTGAGGCTACTCCTGCTAGCTGAGGCTGTCCCTTCTATGCATTTATTTCATTTAGTGTAGTGAGTGGTGAAAGTTTCCTACACTCACACCCTCATCTGAAGGGCCAATCCATTCACAATAAGCCAAATAAATAGGTTATTTAAATGCACCCCTCACTAGGAGGATCTGAGCACACAGACCTGCTCACTAAATATAAACAGAAAAATTCAGAGCAGGCAAATTTACATAGTTTTATGGCTATTCAAGCAGACTTATTCCCATAATCAAATACATATTCTCAATACCTGGTTGAAATGAAGCACAATTACATAATTAATTTATACATTTTGAAAGCATATGCACAAGGAATCAAGGCATGAGAAACGTGTGCAGTTTTAGAAGTTAACAAAGTTATCAGCTAATGAAGTAACTTCCGAGACACAAGTGCTGAGCGTCAGCATGAGAATTCTCTAAAGAAAGTCACCAAAAAGATGAAAAACTTGAACACTTACACATTTTTCCTTTTCTTCCTAAAGGGCAAATGGAAAAACTTTTACATTAAACCCTTAATGTTAAACTTCTCATGAATTTTATTCATGAAATACGATCCACAGATTTGCTGAAGAAAATACAGGGTTAGACTAAATAGCCCATGGTAGAGAAGAAAGAAGTCTTTCCCCTATGGGAACCCTTTTTGTTGCCGGACAATGCAGCCCGTTTGACTCTCCTAGCTAGATCACTTATTTTGGAGAGACACCAAGGAGAATTCCACCTCCCACACTTGGCATTCAGAATTTTCAGCCTAAGTGTATGCAGAACTGGCAATGAGAAATGGCACTGAGTGTCACCAGCTCATGTGACCAGTTCAAAGATGCAAAGAAAGATGCTCAACCAGCTTTATTTTCCTAATTGTCCTCAACACAGAACTTTCCTTCAAATGAGAATCTGAAGGAAGAAGTCTTTATATGTCATTTTCAGACACCTAGTGTTGATGACTTCACCCCTCTGCCTGGCCCCTATTTCCCTCATCTCCCAGAGAACTTCTTAACCCGGAATTGTAGAGGCTAGTTCTCACCTGATCCAAGTGTCCAACACTACTGTTCCCTGGAAACAGTTCAGGTCTCGAGTGCTTTCACTGAGCAGAGAGCAGGCTTTCTTCTTTAGGTAAGATATACACTTTGGTTTGAGCTACTAGTACCCTACTCTTCTGGAAAAAATGCTTCCATACCAACTGAATTCTGTGACAATCAAAAATGCTCCAACCTTATTAAATACACTTTAAAATAAGGCTATCTCTGAAAGGGACTTTTCTTACCTGGTGTTTTTGTTTAAAAAGAGAGCTAGATTGTGCTTCATGCTCAAGAACAGATATAATCTCATTGATTTTCCCAAGTGAGTCATAGAAGGATGTGATCTGTGTCTCCAGTTCTTCCAAAGGAACCGACAGCTGCTGGGCCTCAGACAACAGTGGGGAGTAACACTCTTTGACCTTTGAAAGTGGAAAAAAAACAAAAACAAAAAATCCATGAGAAGCCATTAGATCCTCAAAGTTCCATCATGGTGTTTAGTTTGCAAGAACTTTTCATGAGATGGTCACTTGGTGCTTCAACATCTCTGAAGAGGGTTCTTTTATTTTGTGCTATGCGATTAAGCTTTGCTAATGAAAAAACAAAAGCCCACAAAAATACTACACCACTGAGACAAACGAAGGACTGTGCAATTTTTCTCATGAAAATTCATCTAAGTTGTCCATCTGGATGGCACGTCACCATGAAAATTATTACCAAAGAAGAGGCAGATGGTATCAAGTTCCTCTTTAGACACCACGCTATTCACTCTCACTTTGGCACTGAAATCTGATCCGAGGCAGTCACGAATTATTGCCACATTGTCTAGAGGACATGAGGCTTTTAGTTTGATGTTTTTGAGCTTTTGCACGCGAACTCTGCACCTAGATGAACCTGCTAACCACTTCTTCTAGATGCTCAGCTTCCTTCCTCTCACCAACTCTAGGTTTTGTCTGTCTGTCAATGTCATATTCGTTCCAAGATCTTGATATACACCAAATTATTCATGAAGGTTTCCATGTCAGAGGATGCCAACCCAGCCTGAACTTCCCAGCCCTTGTCTGTCTTTATTTTTAATATCTCTACATCTACATTATCTTCATGGTGCCGTCCCAAGTTCTTAGTACCCCAGAGTTTCTGCCTGACTGTCTTTGCATCAAACTAGAATCTTATAATTGTTAAGGAAATCACCTCCCTCCTTGTTATCTTAAAGTTTCATCCAAAGCACTATTGGTACTTTCAGAAGACCAAGGAAAGAGAGTAGCTCTATATTAACAATGAAAGTAATAATGGGATAGCTATACCAGCACTGTTTCACAAACAATATTTGGAGGAAATACTGCCTTTTGTTACGCTGTTGCAGAGGTGAATACCTAGAAATGCATTCACATTGTAGAACATAGTGTTGACATATAAGTTTCTCAACTGAAAGTTCCCCTCTCTCCTCTTCAGAGAGACTCCACAGCCCTTCCCATGAACAACCCCAAGAGACTCTACTGCCAACTCATTTTTGTGTTTGTGTTTTATTGTGTTTTATTGATCAATTGTGTTTTATTGATCTTTCCTGGGCTGGAGAGCAAGGCCGTCAGCATCCTGCATCCCAAACAGCAGGAAGAAAACATGGTGTACACCAGACTGGATAGACACTCCTGTCATCCCAATGCCCAGAAAACAAAGGCAGAAGGACTGATGGAAGTATGCATCCAGCTTGTCTCCCTAGTAAACTCCAGGATAGTCAGGGACACATAGGGAGGTCCTGTCTCTAAAACAGTATAATATCAACAGCTATGAAATACAAACACACAAAAACACAGATTTTTCTACTGAAGCAGAGCCCAAGTTAAGAGAGATGTCAACTGGTATCACCATCCCATTTTATTTTTCAAATATATATCGAAGTTTCTAAATCAAGGATCTCAGGTATCATTAGTGGACCAGCGGAGGATGTGCCCATGGGTAACCAAGGATGTAGGAAGCATCTCCAGGCAGTATGGCTATCCCACAGCGTGCTGTAGTGTGAAGTGTTTTCTCACCTTGGAGAGTTGTTCTTTGAGCTTGGACATAGTTGTAAACATTTCATTAGCTTCTTCTTGGGGACTTTCTTTGGCAATGAGGTGTGCTGTTTTGGTGACCATCTTGTACTGAGCATCCATCACTGGCACCCTCTTCTCAATATCCTGTGTCAGTCATTGAAGCCATTCAATTAGTGTACAACACATCTCATTTCAATTGCAGAATCCCACATAGGGCGGGACAAAAATCAATATGCACGGTGTAAGATTCTGTCCTCAGCACCAGTTCCTATAGGAAAGGCTTCACTTTTCTTTCTAAGTGTCATGCGAGCAGCACTATACTAAACTCATATATTAAAATTTCTTTTCTAAAGTAATAAAATATTCCTAAGTCAACACCAAAATTAGTTGACATAACATTTATACTTTCTAAAATATGTTAATGTGAAATGGAAATATGCATGCCTGTAATGTATGTAAACGTATGTAAATAACACGGGGGAAATTCTGATTTTAAAAGTTAAACTGAAATTTACTTTTTAAAAAACCTACTGTCACTGGAGAAACTTCGATATTTAGTATGGTGGAAATTTTAATTTCTTATCCTCTCACGCAGTGGCGATTAAAGTCTTACCACCGTTGTTTCTTTTTTTCTGGTGTGTATTTGTACTTTTAAAAGTTTTATAAAAATTCAAAGGACAATACTTTGGTCTACTTTCCTCATCTAAGATATTGTTCAAGTTTCTTCTATCATCAGATAATCCCATTTTTTTTTACTTTTGAGATCTATCGGCTTTTAGGAAGATGTAAATGACAAATTCATGTAACAAACCCTTTACTGTTTAGGTCATTTCTTTGGAAGTCCTGTATAAAGTTGTCTTTGTTTTCTTCCTAATAATTCATAATTTGTATGTAGGAAAAGAATCCCATGTTGAAAAATTATATTAAAATTGCTTCATATGTTCAAAAGAAAGTTATCATCTTAAAATTCAAGTTTATTTTCTGTAAAAGTCAACAAATATGTAGACCCATCAAAATTATTCGTTAGATAGAAAAACAACTTTTTTGATTCCTTGAGCAACTGGCTAGCTTTTATTTTCACAGTATGCTTTCCTTTTCTTGATTCAGAAAGTTCTTACCTCCAAGTCTTGGATTAATAACTTGACATTAATTAGAGAGACTTCTAAGGGCTCTGAGAGTTTCCTGTGGGCTTCGGTTGCGAAACCAGAGAGGGTGGTAGTGTAGTCTGTGTATTCCTTCTTCATTCTGTCCATCTCGTCAGCTCTTGCATACTGTGAGGAGAAGGTGGAGAGACGCGTGTGAAAGTCGTGACGCTCCGATCCCAGACACTCACAGCCTTCACTGTGTCATACACAGTCTCATAAACGGCATAAAGATTCTAGCTCTTGATACTTATTTTAAATAAGTTTGAAGTGAATCCAGTTACTTTGATAGGAGAAAAGAAATGGAAGAAGCAAGCAGTGGAGAGCCAGGATTTGAAAAGTAAATCCCTCTGCCTATGCAGGCTCCATATGTCAATGTAATCCTTAACCAAATGCTGCATTCTGTTACTGTTCCTCCATCATACACAGCAAAGAATGAATGGCTAGCAATGATGCACAGTTTGAAACACTTCTATATTCTACCATAATAAGTCCAGTAAAATTGCCTGTCAGCAAACAGCTTGCCACCTCGATAGCACGCGCACTTGAAGTGAGCGGAGATTTGAAGCACATACCTGCCTAACTTCCATGAACAGCTCCCTCCACCGCCCGTTCAGCAGCAGCAACTGCTGCTTCAGGTCACGGGAAACCATCTCATCGCAAGTCTCGATCAGGAAATTGCCAGCGTCGTTCATGGCTGTGTGCTGCTGAATCCAGTGAGGCAAATTTCGAAAAAAATCCTAAGCAAGAAAGGACATGCGCTTGTAAGTCAAACACCAACAATGGATACGAAAATAAAGGGTGTGTAAGCTTTAAGATAGGTTTCAGCTGTCTTCCAAAACTTGGATTTTTAAATAAAATTTCAAAATATGAGCTAGAAATGCCAGATGTCTTTGTTTTTTATCTTTTACTTTTTTGACATGTACACGTGCACACACATGTGCGCGCCCTTTCATGGTTCTATGGCTGTCTTTGTGTGTATGTACACGTGCCTAGGAAGGCTAGAGAACATCTTCCTTCTGGCATCAGTGGTCCCATCATCCACCTGGTTTTCTATTTCTTTTTTCTTTTTTTTTCTGTTTTCTTTTGAGCTGGGGTCTCTCCCTGGCCTGGGACTTGCCAAGTTGTGTTAGTCTGGCCCGGTAGTGAGTCGCAGAAATCCATCTGTCTTTGCCTCCTCACAGCAGGAATTACAATTATGAGCCATGACACCTGCCTATTTCTACATGGATTCGGGGGACTCAAATCAAGTCCTTAGCAAATACTTTACTCACTGAGCTGTCTCCCAAGTCCATCTTTTTGCTTTTTACAGTTGAGCTGCTCTGCTGCCCAAGCTAGTCCCCAACTTGTAGGCTCAAGCCGTCCCCCACACTGAGTGAGGCAAGGAGCTGGGACTACAGGCACAAGTCAGTGCACCTCACTCTGTCAGCTAAGAACATCTATGGGGCATTTTGCTAAAGATGAAAGAAAACAAGAGACCATTTACATATTCTCATTTTCTAGATGAAGAGGCAATCGATCCCTCAAATATCAGAGACTTTTTCTTGCTGTTTGTACCAAGGAAACAGTGCAAGCAGTCTAAAATCGGAATATACGTATATATGCATATGTATTACATCCAGATAGCAAAGAAAACATTTGTAGGTCAGACATTTCAGTCACGGACATTGAACACAGTAGCCTCCTTTCTAATTTATGTAAGGGAATGCACTTGGCAGTGAAACAGCTTCCGGCTCATCTCAGATTAGGCGCATGCGTTCACACATGCACACACTCCTCACAGTGCAAATGTAACTCTGATTTCATCCCATAAGCCATGTGTGGGAGGCTTTCCTACACAAAGAGCTGGGAACACTCCTGTTCCTGGTACATTTCTTTGGATCCAACCATCACCCATGACACATATTGGAGCATTGTTCATCTGATTAGCAAAGGCCCAAATATGCATGGTCTACGCTTATTGCCCTCTTTAGAAATACAAGGATATTTAGTCCATATCAATGAAGAAACAAGAGAATAATATTAGAATGCTGCATTGGTTGGTACAAACATGCAACAAATGAATAAATCTTCGATAACTGGTTAATAATAAAAGAGGTAATTCATTTCAAGGCATGTATTGCCCTTCTTTACGGGAGCTTGACAGTATAATGCCTTTTATACAAATATTGACTTTCCATGTGAAAACATCAGGTTTAGATAAAAATCGTATGCATTGCATATATAAACAAATTTGTCTGTATATTTACTCATACATACATGTGACTGTCCATTTTATTAGCTATTTCCAGGTAAAGGATATTGGAATAAGACAGTTACTGCCATGCACACACTCATACATGCTTAAATATAGTAAAAAATAAAACAGAAAAAGACCTCGCTCCTATGCACAATAAAATTCTTGATGGAGTGATTATAAAACCCAAAAGTGAATATCTAAAGAGATCAAGGTAGTGGTGGCCCAGTTGTTCCACGAGTGTGTACTGTCACTCAGATTCAATCCCGTGTGTGTGTGTGTTTGTGTGTGTGTGTGTGTGTGTGTGTGTAGGCCTTGTGTAGGAAATCACAGCCTGAATAGGAACTGTACCAAGGCTGAGCCCTAGACAGGTCCATCTATACACAACTCAGTGTGTATATAGCACCCTCTATTGCTCACTAGATTTGGCTACCCCATTATCAATAGTTGATTAGTATCATTTACTGTCCTTCTGAATGAAAAAGTTGAATGGGTCCATCTCACAGGGGACTGTTTAAACAGAACTTTACCAGCAGTCTTTACAGGTCTGATTTCATTGAACTCTCCTAGGGGTAAATCTCGTTAGAGAGAGCTCTTGAGTCACACTTGCAGATATCTGACAGCCCCTAGTGCACTCTGCAGTGAGCAATCTCTCCTTCACGATTCCGCAACATGCCTTTTTCTTGCGTATGAACAGCCTTACCTTCTTGGCATTTTCGGATTGACTTAGCATTTTCTCGGCATCCTCCAGCCAGGCTTGAAGACTAGCCACAGTGTCGCCATAGCGATCCCAGTTGGAAAGCACCTCCTCCAGCATGCTCCTCACGCTCCTCACCTCCACCGAGAGATTCCTCCACTGGGCAGTGGTTTCGTTCATGAATTTCATCACATTCTCAGCTTCTTCCACTGAATCAGAAACAGCCGGTGACGATCTCCTTTCTGTACTTAAAATCCCCCTAGATGTTTTTCCCGTGTTCTTATGCACTGGAGGCATGAGCATCTTCCAGACATATAAGATTCCATTTTCAACAATTACGGCAGATATTTACCAATTGTAAGCAAACATATCTTCCAAAGTTTATCTTCACAGTAATTTAAGCTCTCACATCTATATTCAAGTTATTCCACTTTTTTTTTTTTTGCCTTTAATCCCCTCGGAATTGAAACTAGGCTGAAAAATTGCAGCGTAGAAAAGTGAGTGCCTATTTTGTTCTATCTTAGATGACTGCACACAGGAAGAATGCCGTTGTGCAAGGCAGACACCCCACAAAACCACTCTGTCCTCTCCTAGATAAAGACACAGGCATGAAGATATTAAAAAAAGCCACAGTAAAAACCAATGTATCTGACTCCATAGAAGCCTGTTGGTTTTCAATTCTATTTAAGTTAGCATCACAACAAATCACTTTTCCTGTTAGTGGGTATTAACTATATAGGGTGCTAGGCTTCATTGTGACATTTTCACGCTGGCATATAAGGAACTTGGACCATATTCACCCCCAGCTATCCTCACCCGCTTCTCCCTCCGACCACACCCCCTCAGCAAACCTCGCAGTGGGCCTCACCTGAGCCATCTGCTTTGATGTACATTTCAGCTGTCTGCTTCAGGATCTGGTATGTCACTTCATATTGTTCAAAGAACTTGCTGTTCTCTATAAAAGACTAAGAAAAGGGACACGCTTGGTGAGCAGAAAGCAAATAATAGGCCTCTGTACAAACACAAAGGTTAATTCGTAGGTTTATGGGCATCTTATCCAATTCTGCCAACCTTATTCTACCAGAAGTACAAAATCTCACTGTCATGAATTACTCAGGTAGTTCAAAGTCCACAGACTGTGCCTATGTTTTCAATACCAACTCAACAGCAGACTGAGAAAATATTCTATTTCTTGACAACGCAGAGGTTTGTTTTTCCTAAAGAACAGAATTTGCTCTAGAGGATCTGGGCCTAACATTTAGAAATAGCTAAATCTGGGGGAACATTTTAATGCCCCACTGTGTTAGCACTGCGGAAGTCTGTTGCTCTATGAACATCAGCCCTGGTGGATGACTGACTGCTTTGAGGAGTTTCCAGCTAAAAATAAACCGCAGTGGAAATGCTTTCCTGAAATAAAAAGGAGAAGTTTAAAAATAATTGCATATGCTGTCCTTATTATTGATGCTTTCATATTCCAATTACCTAGTATAAAAATTACAGACTAAGAAAAACCTACATGTATGTCTGCACATAATCTGCATATAAAATAAACCTATAAAATTCAGAACATACACACATAAATCTTAGGTAAATTTTGTTTTTATTAATGCTCAACCTCCCCTCATGTTTAAAAGATTATTCTGACTACTCCAAGTAGAAAATTAATGCAATTGTAACTGGCCATGTGTCTCCAAACCCTCTTTAAAGTCTCCTATGAGTGGAAAGGATTTTAAGAGTTTAATTGAAAAAGGAAAAAGAAGAGGAAAAGGTTTAATCAATTAAAATAGTTGAGAGGGATCATCACTGTGATATGATGCAAAGTTATGCTTCACAAACTGGACTCATGAAGGTCTGCTAGGAGTCCTGTAAAATATGCTAATTCATGCTCCACGTAGAGGCAAAAAAGAGTTCATGAAGCAATTTCATAGACATTCCTCGATTTTTACCACTGTTTATCTTGTTTCAATATAAACATTTAAAGGATTATGTATTTACTACAATGAAGACTATTTTATATTTATAGAACACTTATCAATTTTTCTCTAGAAATAAAGTGAATGTGGAAATCTATAAATTCTATGACAGAGGAGACTTCCAGGCCTGATATTTTATTGAATGACTTTAACAGGGTTTATTATGTTCATCTGAGAATAGAGTATGACCATGGCATGACAATGAGATATATTGTAGTGACCAGGTAGACTTAAGATATTTGCCTGATTAGTTTGCAAATTAACTACAGCTGAATAAAAAAACGACTTATTTCTATGTGTCTTTTTTGGCCTAAAAATAGAAGCAGAGGTAAGAATATAATCAAATGATTCCTTATCTTTGAGCTCTCCTTTTAGAACAGTCACACAACTAATTTTTTGAAGTAAATCCCATTTGTTATTTCAGACTTTTATTGGCCCTTGTAATTTGGATTCTTTTTTTGTTAACTACAGACATGTCATTGAGCAATGACGTTTGCCTGGGAAAGTCATTTTCGGAGGAGGCCCTGCTAGGGTTCCCTGTCACTGTGCTAGACTACCTCTTAGGAAAACACACATTTTAGGTAAAAATGACAAGGTTAATAGGCTTTAACAAAAATCTGGTGAAAACTGGGTTTCTGAATCAAACACACTCTTAGCATGGATGATAAGACAAGAAAAGTTGAAGTAACACTGATGACTTTGAAACCAAACATTGGTAGTAAGAACATTTCTGCCTTCAAAATATAAACATACTAAATTAAAAACTCATTAATTTCCCTGAGAGAGCTATATAAGATAATTATAAATCCTATAAAGTTTAATCAAGGTTGTTTATTGACATTAAAAATTGTTGTCAGTTGTAAGATAAAAATAGTCATGCTATTTATGTTGAATTTTGCAATTTCCACAATCTTTTTTTTCATATGAAGAATAGAAATGGTATATTACATTTACATAGCAAAAATGGACATTACATGTTAATTAGCAAGATCACTGTAAACAATTCTGAAATCAAGGTCCAAATCAATGGATCTGTAATCCCTGATCAATAGCAAATCTTCTAACTTTTAAATATTAAAAAACTATTATTAGATTTATGTATTTGTCTGTGTGTTCTCTCTGTCATCATATTGTGCCATGGTGTATTTGTGAAAGCCAGAGGACAATTTGAGGGAGTTGCTTCTCTCCCCCAACCCAACCATGTGGATCCCTGACTTACTTACTCAGGCTAGAAGTCTCTGTGGCAGGAGTTTATGTGCTGAGCCATCTCAATGACCCACATGGTCTAGTTTTTTTCATAATTAGCATGAGTATACTTTTCAAGAATTTAAAGTACTCATTGGCTTATACCCCAGCTAGGAAGCATAGTCCATAATTCTCCAACCCTAAAACATGTGTTTCCTTTTTCTTTTGCATGTGATTCATGTCTCATGGGAAACTGACACCAAGAACAATGACTCTTCACAGCTTCAGTATCATTTAGCTTCTTAGAAAACACAATAACACACCACGTTTATTTTTTTAAGTGAGGAAGGAAAGAATTAGATGCCAACAATTGTCCCTACAGTTCAATTGAAAATCTTCAAACTTTCTGAAATGAGCTGTTCTGAAATGAATGATTTTCCTTAGAACTCTAAAAGGATGAGGGACTCTTTGTGGGGCGTGGCATAGAAGGAAGGAGTGTCTAAAGTCTACCCCGTAGAAGAATTGCTCTATTTTGAGTGGTGAGCCTCGCCTTTTATAGATGAACCATCTCTCCAGTCCAGAATCTCTGACTTTACCACCACCGCCACCATCATGATAAAATGTGAAATACTAAGGAAAGACAACATCATGGAAACATCAGTCATTCCAGGGTCTTGGCCATGAGTGACTAGAGCCCACGTCGCTGTGACAACATCTCAGTCCCCCTCAGCTGTCTACCATGTTGCCACGTCCACAAACAAGCGGCAGTGGCAGTCAAACCACTAGAGTGCGCAAGAGCAAAGCATCGCTCAATTTGAAACATATTACAAGGAACTAATGTTTCTGAAGCAAAATTCTTTAATTCACTACAATTCAATAAACATCAATAACTTTGGTCTTGACGTTAGCTTTTTCACAGGTTATGTATTTAGAGAGTAATATTGGTACCTGCCTGCCAAGAGAGGCTTCTGATTTGGAAATATCTAGACTCAAATTCTGACTCCCGTTTCTTCCCATGTGTGTGCCCTGGAGCACAGGATTGGGACACAGAAACTCCTGAGACAGCTGCACACTGCTGCATCAAAGATTTACTGTATGTGAAAACACTTGGCTGGCAGGGTCTTCCTTGAGGGAGAAAGTGAAGCACCCAAAGACATACAGTTATTGGAATTATTCAACCAAACGGATCTGAAAGCCACTTATGGATGCTTTAACTAGGGCCTCTTCACTAGGATACTAGAGTACACCCACAGTGGAACCTGCTGGGAACGTAGGGTGATTGTCCACCTCACACAGAGGAGAAATTTGCAGAGCAGTTTGAAATTAGCCTCTCAGTGAACTCTACGGAGTGGGCAGGAAGTACTGACTTTTTGTCGTTAACATCAACTCTCTATTTATATATCTCCTGAGAAGTTTGAAGAGAATTATTAATATCATTGTTTTGGAACATCGACCTGGTGAGGCAGCCCTATTAGGTACTCAAACCTGATTGGCTGTTCTTAAATAGCTAGAACAAAAGATGGAGCCCATGTAATTAACTCCTGGGCTCAGAGTGCATTTATTTGCTATGACTAAAACTGAAGATTTGAATTTATCCATCCATTTAATATTTATGAGACTAAAGCAATTACTAGAATTTTAAAAATGGATTTCTTTTCCTTACCAAAATAGCTACAAATGAATAAAGGAAAACATCCTAACACAGTTAGGTTTTTGAAACAAATGTTTCCTAGACCATTTTAGTGAATCCAGAGAGAAGGACTAACCACCTGGCTAAAAATCATAGACACATATTTTTGGTTTGTTTTAAATTCACATGTAGCTCACAGACCAGTTAGAGAACAAAATGAAAATATGATAAAGCTGATGATGTCTCCAAGATTCTTGCAAAGGAAATGATTTTAGTATGAATTAAAGCGCATACTCTGGAGCTCACTGTGAGTGTTCAGGCTGTAGCAAGCTAGCACGTTAGAAGTTTAGTGATTCATAATTTGGAATCTATATTTGAACAAATGTCAGAGGCCAGGATAGAGATGCAGGGCTACCATGAATACTTTCAATCAAAGGTTGCAAAGAATTTGTCTAGGGGCATGATTAGTTGACTAGGGGAAATAAGTGGACTTTATTAAACATAGTTTATTAACTGTATGTAAAAGGAACAGCCCCATTTTTTCAATAAAATTGGCCTGTCATTCTAGATAGAGTTGGGATTATCTAGACCAGAACATGAGTACTCTCTAAAAGTTAAATTTATACAGAGATTTGTAGACAAAATTGTCCACGCCTGGGTACACACAGGCATAAGTCCTGGGAAGAGACTCATGCAACAAATCTAACATGTGGACAGTCCCCGTGTGAACAAGTGAAGACAGTTCCCCATTTTCTCACATTGGGAGGACAGACGGCTGGAAGATAGTACAGTGATGCAGTCTTCAAGGACTAATGGGGTTTTAAGTAAAGGCATGTGAGTGTACACACACACACACACACACACACACACACACATCTTTTTGTCAGTAATAAAGCTCCATCCCCAGGTTTGGGGGACTGTTAATATTGGGAACCCTCCCGAAGTCAGAGTTTGCAACAACAAATTCCAAAGCATCCAAGCCGATCTTTCCAGGTGCTTGTGAAAAGCTCCACACCCCCCCTCCTACCCACTGGACAAAGTGGGGTTCTCACACTTTAAATTCAAGGTGGAACTCTGTCAGGGCGCTAGAGACTCACGATATAGCTTTGCAGCAGGAGCTCCACGGACTCTCGTCTTCCGTACTTGATGATCCAAGACTTCAGTTTGGACTCAGCGAGGACCAGCAGGGACAGCAGACGGTACTTCAGTTCCAGAAACTCCATTTTCATTAAGTGCAGCTCGGATGTGGAGGACACAAAATGAAACCTAGGAGAAGACAGGGAGAATTCACAGGATGTAACTAATAGTAACTGAGGGAGGCTAGCCGAACCTGTTACACCGCCGCCTTCTAAACTCTCCCTGCTCACGGTCAGGGCATTCAATTTCTTTCTTAGCTCGGGCTTCAAGGGAAAACAGGATTGATTGAAGTCCTTGGTTTAGCTCTCTCCCCTGCTAACACATCTCTCATCTGTTTCTTTTATAAGCTGTTTTTGCAATGTTACATAATGTTCCTTACAGTATTGAATAAAAACACAGCCTATGATGAAGAAAGCGTTTCTCTGATCTGCAAGCTGTGGGAACATTCCAGCTCAGTCTCTGCAGTTAATAATATATTTGCATGTTGGCACTCATAGCGTCTGTGTGGGAACCCACTTTGCATTTACCAAATGTAAGCATCCCTGTTAAAATTATAACAATTCATTTTGGAAGAGAAAAATGTGAGAAAAAGAAGTCGAAAGCATCCATCTAGCATTTTATTTTTTAAAGAGCCCTCATACAAAATTGGACGTTCTCTTACCTCTCGGCCATGTCCTCTAGCTGATCAGGAGGCATCGGGATCCCATTGACAGATCTGGTCTGGTAGATTTCATGGAACGCTCTTTTGTGGGCATCTGTGTTTTGAAGCAGATCCTAATATACAATTTAAAAAAAAATTTTTTTAAATGAGGAAACATGTTCCCAAGAGACTGAGAAGCATAATTTTCCGGCTCTACTGATGAGCCAATGTATTCAACACTTTGTCCCTGCCACCACCTTCTCACGCAGCCGGCGCCTGTCCCAGGCTTTTACCTAGAACTGCAGTCCGTGACTGTGGAGACGCCGCTCTGTTGGAGCTGTGTCTAATCATCCCCGTATCTTCAAACACACATGACACTTGCCCAGCAATGCATTCAGACCTCTTAAAGGTGTAAGACCCAAGGCTGTGTGAGCGCCACTAGAAACAAACATCTCAGTGTTTTGCCTGGGGTTTGGAGATGCGGGGAGGGGGGTAATTGTTTGATTTTTTTTCCCTCCTAAAAACTAAACACAGCAAACTTAACCCCTTCATGCTAACAGGGCTTAGCTTCCCTACTGTTCTTTTCAGTTGGAATTTGTGAAGGTTGCCTTAAATACCATTTGCCGATTACAATAGACTTTGAAAATAAGGTTTGGTAAGAAAATTTTTCAAAAGTATGGGAAACAACCTCCAGGTGGCCACCAGGCGACTAGCGGAGAAGAGATCAAATGCAATGCTTGTCAGCGTTGTTCCTCAACTTTATACAGCGGCTGCCATTTCTTTAGGTTAATAGGAATCTTGATTTGTCTATAGTGCATTTTACCAGCTGCACACTTAATTATAAAAAGAATGCATCTTTGCTGCCAATCCAAGTGCTCTCTCTCTCTCTCTCTCTCTCTCTCTCTCTCTCTCTCTCACACACACACACACACACACACACACACAAAGGGAAGAGTGGGGTGAAGTGTGTATCTCCCTAGAGAAGAATAGATACTAGCGTGTAAGCAGAGGGGAAAAAAAGGTAATCTACCCCATGGATCAATTCAAATTAATATTATTCTTCTCAACTATTGTTTACTGGTACAGTGGAGAAAGAAGCAGGAAGACAAAAGACACATACTTAAGTGAGTGGATAAATAAAAGCATTTAGAATATGAATTAAAATGTAATAATCTGGGCCAGCAAGATGGCTCAGCAGGCGAGCAGGTCTTGCCACAAAATTTTACAGCTTTGATTTGTTCCCCGAAGCCCACAGGGTGGAAGCAAAGGACTGACTAACACAAGTTGTCCTCTGACCTCCACATGTGCACAAGCATGTGTGTGCACATAAACAAACAAACAAACAAACAAAGCAACAGACGTCTCATAGATGCTTGGCTGTATGAGACAAGTTAATGTCAAAAACCACAGTCTAAACTCTTTCCTATTTCTCTATGGTTACAGTTTGAAGTCTTTAGGTGTGTGTGTGCTCACACACACACACACACACACACACACACACACACACACACACATTCACAAGTCATTCACAGCAGATGGCGGGATCTTTGACCCCCAGAGGAAAGAGGAGACAGGGCTGTTTTCAGAACAGCTGTCGCTGGTGAACACTGTCGGCATTCTCCCAGCTTTTCAGCATGCCGACACACCTCCAATAGCATACGGTCTTGGCTGAAACTGCCCTCGAGTGACTTCAGAGCAATTTGTATCTTCACAGCTACCTCTCATTTATTAGACCTGACAGTTTTAATACCCAGTGCAATAATAAAAGTCTTGACAAAATAAAGCAAATACAAACATTTCACAGTCTTGAAAAGGAATTTCTACAGCTACTATATACTACTTGTTCCTAAGGAGTGTCCTATCACTGCAAAACATCTGGATAGTAAGAAAAGCATAATACGTTAAATTCACTGGGTTTATAGGCAATGCAACTGTTTAGGTCTCTCATTCTTAGCAAAGTATGTCCCACAATGGATCACAGACTAAAAGTAAAAACAAAATAAAAATTCAGACGGTCTAGGGCAGGCATCAACACAGCATGTAGGATGCTGGGCTTTGGAACATGAACGAGATGAGACACTAGAAATGGATTTTCTTGATGGGGTTGAAATCTCTTACATAAGGGCTAAGGCCAGATTCTGTTCAACTTGACGTGGGTCACATAGTAGTGATGGTTTATTACAGTGGTTTTCAGAGGGAACATGGTACTCAAAAAGGAGACACAGAAAAGTCTTAAGAGTATATTTGAATAAACAGAACTAGGGCATTTGGACAATAGCTGATAAGGCTGGTAGGGTGAAGAAAAAGACTTAAAATCAGAGGGGAAAAAACTCTGTCTATGCACACGTGTGTGTGTGTGTGTGTGTGTGTGTGTGTGTGTGTGTGTGTGTGTGTTAGGGGGAACCCAATGGAGAGAGATGTAGAGAACAATGGAGCAGGGAGATGTAACTGTCTATCCTTCAAAGGAAGGGGAGGATGGTATCTAAGGCTCATGGAGTGACTGGCCTTGGTTGGGAGCACAGATGGTCCATCCACAGCAACAGAAGTGAGGCTGGAGTATTTGGGCACAGATGCAAGTAGGTGGGTTGATGTATTTGTGGGAGCTTGCGGAAATTCTTTTCTGATTGCTTCTATTTTTCTTGGGGAAATAGGAAGCAGTGCCATCAGCTGAGAGTGAGGATGGGGAGGAGGTGTGGAAGGCTGAGGAGACATGGTATGAAATAGATGTCCCAGAAATGGAAAGGGCTTGGAGTTAGAAGAGGCCTTATGACTGCTGCACAGCCTTGGGAGCCCAGTTGGGTTAGTCACTGTGTCAGAACATGGGGGTTCTCCAGCCTCATCAGCTGCCTGTGTGGGGGCATGGTCTATGCAGAAACTGTTTTTAATCAGAGTTATATTTTTACCAGACTAGTAAGAAAAGGTGAGACATGAACAATGGAAATGAGGATGAAGCCAGTGAGTGACTTTTATGAACAAACACAAATGGTAAAGGATGGAATAAAATTGAAGGCAATAGAGTTAAAGGGTCATAGCATTAAGAATTAAGGGATCCAGATGGATGAAAACTTTCTTGATTGGAGGCTGGATTGCTTGGCAAAGCCGTTGTGGAGGGTTCCAGCTACTGATGATGATGCTGATGCTGATAGCAAGGATGATGGAGAGCGTGGTGGTGGTCAGACATGGCAAAGAATCACCAGAGAAGAGGTGAAGGTATTGAGAGGCCAAGTAGTGTGAGGATCATCTATGGAATGTTGAACATTCTAATTATCATGCCAGGAATCACCATCAGAAATTGAAACTCTCAAGAAAGAGAGAAAACGACTTGAGTGGGGTTGGTAGTACAAGGATGCTCAGGAGATGGTGGAGACAGAACACGATTCTCATGGTTCCTTAAGACCTGAAATGCTTGCCTTGCCAACAAAGCATGACTCCTGCTAAACTCAACATGTCAATAACTTTGTGGGCACATTTAAAGCTTGGAACTTCAAGCAATTATGTGGCTTTGAGTAATGAATTTATTTTTCTCCCTGCCCATAGTAAATTTATCTACAGAAGAGGGTGGCAATGTTATGTCAAATCCTTATGTTAAATGTTCAGTAAAATTAATTATGTAGATTAAAATATGATGTGGGATGTCCTTCTGAATATGTGCTGCTTTTATTGGTTAATGAAGAAAGCCACTTTGGCCTATGGTAGGACAGAATATAGCCAGGTTGGAAGATAAATACACAGAGAGTAGGCAGAGTCAAGAAAACACCATGTAGCTGCTGAAGGAGAAAGACGCCGCTGGAACCTTACTAGTAGGCCACAGCCTCATGATGATACACAGATTAATAGAAATGGGTTAATTTAAGATGTAAGAGTTAGTTAATAAGAAGCCTGAGCTAATAGGCCATTTCTATTTATCTGTGTATCACCACAAGGTTGTGGTCTACTGGTAAGGTTTCAGCGGCATCTTTCTCCTTTGGTAGCTACATGACATCTCCTTAACTCTACCTACTCTCTATATTTATCTCTTCTAACCTGGCTATATTCTGCCCTGCCATAGGTCAAAGCAGCTTTATTCATTAACCAATAAAAGCAACACATATATTGTAACATGAGGGGCCAGCTTGTTGGGGTTTCTGTCCCGCCCGGTACCCCACAACCGGCAAGTCCCAGAGAAAATCAATCACACAGAGATCTCTATAACTTATAAAGCTGATTGGCCCATTAGGTCAGGCTTCTTATTAGTCCTTGTAACTTATATTAATCCATTATCATTATCTATGTTAGCCGTATGGCTTGGTACCTCTTTCAGCTGTCAGCTCACATGCTGTTGCCTCTTTGGTGGTCTGCGCAGGAATGGCGGAGGGAGCTTCCTGTGTCCCAGAATACTCCCAGTCTCTTTGCTCCACCCCTACTTCCTGTCTGGCTTTCCCGCCTATACTGCCTGCCTGGCCAATCAGCGTTTTATTAAAATATGATTGACAGAATACAGACAATTCTCCCACACCAATATATAAAAGGACATTCCACATCAAAAACATGACTGAATCCTCCATAATCGCCTGTAAGGGATATTTTCTCTTTCTAGATAACTGAGCATTAAACTCTCTAGAAAATATAAAGAATTACACAGCTATAGTTTGTATAATTAATGTACTCTGATATAATATACATATTAGTTAACTTAAAAATATGATAAAAAAGAGGGTTGCTCATGGGATCTGCTGCCCTCTTCTGGCCTCCACAGGCACATATACATACACTCACACAGACACATGCACAGAAGCATAAAAATAAAATAGATAGTAAAAAGAAATCACCATAGAACTGTTCATAAGGAGAATTATCTACAGTATACATTTTTCAATACTTAACTTGTAAACTGGCAACATAGTAAGTGAAGAAAACGTGTTATATAAATATACTTTCTCTTGTGTGGTAAGTTCAGAAAAAAAAAGCATTCTAGGTTTCCATAGCATGTTTAAGTTTTTTGAAATCAGAATTCCTTTTCATATTGGAAAGGTGAGCTAATGCTTTCAAACATCCTGTTTATGCACACACCTGGCTCTTTTCAGGTTACTGATCTCTTGCCAAGTCTGATATGCCTGCCCAGTTGTGTTCTATCACACACGGATTGTGTGCTATTGAGAAAAGTTAGAATTTTAATGAAAAAGGATTCGAACTTCCTGTCTTCTCAGCTCACTTTACCGTTAAGTAGCTAATAAGTATACTCTGAATAAGTTAGAATTGATGGCGTAATTGCAATGATGCTCTATGACCATGCTACTCTAACTGCCTGCAGCCAAGTCTATGGAGAGGTCTGCGTCAATGAAAACCATCATTCTGTGATCCACCTGGACTTGTCCTCTACCCGCCTCTGTTTGTTTCTTGTTGTCTCACTGTTGCATGCTTCAGTTTTCCTGTTGTCTTTTTCCCCCTTCATTTTATACCCACATCTTCATGATCACCCATTCCTACACATCTCCCTACTTTCCATCTTTTCTGGTTATTATATCTTGTTTATCATATTTGGGTAGATGGTTGGGTGGCTAGCATAGGCACATGCAAGCTCTTTCTGACTCTCTCATCTCTCTGTCTCTTTCTCTTTTGCTAACTATGTATCTATCTACTATATCTATCACCATAATAATCTATCTATCATAATAATAATGTCTGTCATAATACTCTATCTTCTATTTGTCTATATAATAATAATCTATCTACTATCTATTATCATAATAATCTATCGTATATATATTTATCATCATAATAATCTATCTTTCATCTGTCTATCTCCTATCTATCTATCTATCTATCTATCTATCTATCTATCTATCTATCTATCTTATGCATCATCTATCTATATATCATATGTATCATCTATCTACCTCCTATCTATCTATCTATCTATCTATCTATCTATCTATCTATCTATCTCCTATCTATCTATCTATCTATCTATCTATCTATCTATCTACCTATCATCTATCTATCTCCTATCTATCATCTATCTATCTATCTATCTATCTATCTATCTATCTATCTATCTATCATCCATTTTCCTCTCATCAGAATGGCTCATATAGTCAGTGACACGCACAGAGGACCATGTGAATCATCCAACTGAAAAAAGTCATTCTGTGGGGAAATTACCACCATCTGTGGAACCTTCTATAACATTCTAGCAAATGGCACACACTTGCATTTGCGCTGTGCTCCAGGTTTCAGTGCATAAACACCAGTCACGTGGTGTTTGTCATACCTCCGGATTGGAGGCCCCACCTCCTACCATATGCTTCTCCCTCCCCAGCGCTGGAAAGCTACCGTGGAAGAAACCTTTGATGGAAACTTCTTTACTCACACACAGACTCACAACTCATGCACATTCTACATCACATTTAAAATTCTAAGGTAACTTCTTTTGTGTTAGACACATTAAGTTAAAATACCTTCAGTTGTTACTTATTTTATAGAAAATTATTACATAGGACACATACTTACTAATTTGTGAGAATGGTAGTTTCTGTGAACTCCCGTTTAGAACTTTCCTTCCATTTGTTTGTACTTTGTATCCCATGATGCAATGGGCCCAGTGCTTCTGATTCTGAATGGGTGATGTGTCTTGAACTTAGCTGAGACTTGAACTTTGGCTCCTCTACAGCCTGACCCTACAATTACTGAGAACAGAGGCATAGACAGGAAGGTCCAGACTCATGTGTGTGTGTGTGTGTGTGTGTGTGTATTTGCATAGATGGAACAGACCTCAGAGTTACACTGTAATTTGAAAAAGCAGATGACAGGGAATTCTGCATGTCTGTTTGTGCATAATGATAGTGTCAGGGAGAAACATGGAGAGAGATAATAAGCATATCAAAAGTTTTCTGAGCACAGTCACTCATGAATTAGGACAGGGAGCCAAGCAACAAACCCATATATCTACGATCAACGATTTTTGGCAAAAATGCCCAAAATACACTATGGGAAGGACAATCTATTTGATCAACAATTGGAAAAGTATGATAATGGATCCTCTACTTCACTGCTTGTACAAGAATCAACTCAAATAGGCTTAAATAAAGGAGGAAATACCACAGAAGACCAAAACCAAATAAGCCAAAATAGCCCTATGAGAAGCTTAGAGTGGCATGCATTTTAAATTCCAGATCTCAGGATGCAGAGACAGGAAGATCTCTGTCTCTGTACGTTTGAGGTTAGCCTGGTCTATTCTAGGCTAGCCAGGGCCACACAGTGAAACACTGTCTAAAGAAAGAAGGAAGAAGAAAGGATGGGAGGAATGAAGGAAGGAACGAACGAAGGAACACAGGCAGACTGGCCAGTGGCGTTAGGTGTAGTTTTCTAGAACCCCCAAGCACAAACAACAAATGAAAAAGGAGGCAAGTGGGATTGTGTCAGGCTAAAGGACTGCAGAACAAGGAAAATTGCCAACAGAGATGACCAGAAACAAGTATTTGCCAGTCATTCCCAGAGTTAGGGGGTCTTGGACGACTCTCATCTCTATGACAAATTGCCAGATAAAATCTAGTTAAGGAGGGGAGGTTTATTTAACTTGTAGATTTAGGGACTCCTGCCTTTCACAGTGGGAAGGGTATGGCAGGCAACTCACAGCATGCCCACTAGACAGCACTGAACATACTTTGCCTTTTCTTCGACTTGGGCTACAAGCCTGCAGGAAAGGGAACTGCCCCATAATCAACGAGAAGCTTCTCCCCTCAGCTACTCTTCTTTGGCTTGCCCTCCCAGCCCCCACCTTAGAAAGTCAGTGCTTTACTAACACCCTGTGTACTTCTCAAGTCAATCAGGTTGATAATCAATAATACCCAACACATGGGGCTAATATAAAAAAAATCAAGCAACTTAATCAAAGGAGAGTAAGAAACAAATACCTCTGTTGAAAATGTCAAAGGACTTGGGCAAAAAAAGGACAAAGAAGTAGGCAGTAGATGGCTGGAAAAAGTTCAACATACTGAGTGATTACAGGAATCTAAATTCAAACCACAATGAGATATTACTGTATGCCTGCGAGTGTAGGTATTATCGTGAACATGGAACATAACAAGTGCTGGCGTGGGCAAAGCCTTAGATAGTGTTGACCGCAATATAAATCAGGGCAGCCATTTTGGAAAAGGGAGCTTCGCTCAACAAATTGAAAATAGGAATTTCAGAGTAAGGTGGAGGAATAGAAGCTTATTGTTGGAATGAGGAGAGTCAGAACAACAGAATATTCCAAAGAGTAAAATGGAGAAAGAACACTAGAAACCAAGAAAGGGGTCCATGGGACAGCACACACAAGGCAGAGAGTAATGGAAAGACAACAGAGAAAGTGGTCCCCAGCTCTAGTGCCAGCTGGGTGGCTTGGGGCAGCAGACAAAGCCTCAACCACAGTATAGGCGTAATAGGGTTGCCAGTCCTAGATGTAGGAGCGGTGGACGGTCCTCTCAAGCTTTAAGGTCAATGTGGGGCCTGCTGGGACAGTGAGAACATCAGAAGGCAAAGCCATTCCGACACTCCCTACACCTGGTAGCTATGCCAGGTTCACGAGAGGAGGCATATTGGAACTGAGTTACCCTCTCAGACCTGAAATCAAGGCACAACCATGAAGGCTGGGGAGATCCTGTCCCAGTGGCTGGGTGGGAGATGCCACCAACAGGCATTCACAGAGCGGAATGTGTGTAGTAGGCACAGAGTGACCGAGAAGTGTGGGTCTCAATGAGCTTGGGCTGGAGAGGACTCGGTGATCAGGGCTGTTGCCTTCATTGTTCCTGGGTGATTGCTGTGAAGGCTGAGGGCTCCAAGCTGAGGAAGGCAGGATAAGCCACTGCCTCGCTAATATGTTATTTGGTGCTTAGAATGACTGAACTCTGAACAATTGCTTGATTTTCCCAGCAGGTGGTTATGGGCAGGATTTGAATGTCCTAAAACCCAGAGACAAGATACTTTATAGCCTCCATTGGAGAGCTGTGTCCTGTTTTGTTTATTATCCTTGCTCACTGATGTGCTTGGTGATGCACCTTTGGCTTGGAGGTGTGTTGTCTGCATGTTCACACGCTGGGGCATTCTGGAGTGGGTGGAACTCCTCCCGGGATACAGGTCATGGAGGCCATATGGGCCAGCCCAGTTCCCAGGACACAAAGAAAGAAAGCTCCTAAATGAAAGGCAGCCTGGAGATGACCACTGACCCCTGACAGGCTCATGCTCAAGCCATGACTCACGACTCCGCTGCCCAAACTTAGCAGGCTCCAATATTAGAGGGGTGGAAAATGGCTTTTTAAAAATCCTTTGTCTTTAAAAAGACACAAAAATTAAAACAAACAGGTTTTCTTTCCTTTTGATTCATTTTAGTAT
Organism: Myodes glareolus; assembly: GCF_982192425.1. Lineage (NCBI taxonomy): Eukaryota > Metazoa > Chordata > Mammalia > Rodentia > Cricetidae > Myodes > Myodes glareolus. The sequence goes on from NC_142026.1 coordinate 129,261,924, forward strand.
TCTTTTTATAACATCTTGCGTTGAAAAAGCCACGCAGCTTTTGTTACTCAGCATCCCACCAGTTCAACTTGATTCCCACATCGCCTTTAGTTGTAAATCATACTTTTTTTGCAGCCAGATCTTTCCTTTTTCCTCGTATACCATTCTGTTTTTCTTAAACGCTCTTCTTTCTCCCTTTCTTTGTCTCAAAGATGATTATTACTTTGACTTTTATTCATATTTAACTCCGTTCATATTTTTTTTTATTCTCCATTATCTCTCTCATTTTCTTCTTTGTCATTTTTGTGAATGAGAATTCCTGGAGAGAAGATGTGAGCAAAGGCTGACTGACTAATTACAGTTGCCGTGGTGTGGAGAGGTCAGGATGCTGCAGATCCAGGATGTAATTATACCTTATCTTGGACTCACTTTGACCCTCTCCCCTTTAACTCCATGAATGGCCATTTCTTGATACCTCTTTACAGGATATTCTGTGGTTCACAGTTACAAACACACGCACACACACACACACACACACACACACACACACACACATACACAAATAACAAACAACATCTTGGAATTTGTCAATTTGCAGATAAGTAGCTTCCACCAACCCCTAAACTAAGAACGTCACCCGAAAGCATCTGAAGCTGTAGGAGAGCTTCCCCATCTTGCTGGAACTTGTTTCTCTGATGTTTCCATCAATGTATTTTTAAATGTTATTTTTATAACTCTGTTTGTTCTGTTACTATAAAAACTCTGTGAAACTGGAGCATGGAACCTGGGGCAACCTAGACCCATGCTTCCCACGTCATGGTCACTCAGATGTGGCTCCAGAACACACGCATCTCTTACCCTCCCTGCAGTAAGAACTGTGTATTTTGTGTTGACAGTGGAATACTTGCACACTTTAATGTCCTGTTATTGTGCTTCTTCTGTTATTTTCCTTCTTCCGGCTTGGTTAACAGAAGGTCAGAGATGAAGCCCAGATTGACATGGTATTTATTTCTTTTCCCTGGGTGGTGCCAACTATTGAGTCCTCAGCAGTAACTTGTCAATAATAAGATGCCCACATAGACTTAGAATAGATATTCTTTACCCTACAAGACTTGTGTACAAATTGCTAACATAATAAATACAAACATATCCACACTTATATATCACTTATTTTTTGAGTCAGGTTTTCTCTTTGTTGCCCTGGCTGTCCTAGACCCGGCTCCGTAGACCTGGCTGACCTCCAACTTAAAGGAAATGGAAGTGTCTGAAGGCAGAAGTGTAAATGGAGGTGAGTGATGGTGCCAAACGTCTATGCCAGACTGGTAGATGAGTTAGTCCAGGCTTTGTCTACTGAGATCAAATGGCATGGCAAGTGTATCAGGGTCCAATTCCAAAACCAGGGTCTCTGGTGCATGACACAAAGATGCCATGAATTTGGTTTTTGACCTTTCTCTAAATAGTATTTCCCTCACATAATTAAAATTAAAAACATCGAACAGAAAAATATTTTTGATAATATAGGAGGAGAAATCTCTACATATCAGCTTGTTTTTCATATATATGCTAAAACAGAAACACTTACAGAACAAAAGGGGTAAGCAAAATACATGGTTGCATTAACATTTGGTCTATCAAAAATAGCATTCTTAATGATTTAGGTCTGTAGTATTATAAAATACTTGAGGACAGTCACACACTAACCACACACAGGTCACCAAAGTCCTCAACTGTATCCCAAGGCCTTTATTCCCCATGTACATCTAAAGTATCAGGACCGGAAGCTTTTGTTTGTCATTCTTTGAGAAAGAATACAGAGGTGAGGTATAGAGTCAATGGCCAATCATATTAGTATATAAATTTATATCATCTAGAAACTTATCATTTAAAAATAAAAACATAGCCGATAGCCACAGAAATAATTGTGGCTGCAGATACGAAAACCTACCCAGAGTTATTGCAATGTATTTTATGAAATCAATGTACTGAAATTGTCAGTATTGAGTATAGACAAGAAAACTACTGCTTCTAGCATCTCGTAGGGGGAAGAATGTGAACTACAGAGGATGGATGTTCAAGGGGCACACCTGTGTGCCTTCTGATGAGGCTGCATCTCTGGGGACTCCAGGATGGCCATGCTGCAAAGGTTTCTGTGGTAGCTTGAATAAGCATGGTTCCTATAGGGACCATGTGTTTGAATCCTTGGTCCCTAGCTAGTGGAACTGTTTGGAAAGGATTAGGAGGCGTGGCTTTGTCAGAGGATGTGACACCATGCCTGTCCTCCTCCTGCTGCCATGCTCCCTCTTGTGATGGTCTTGACTCTAACTACCTAGAGCTGTCAACACCCAAATTAAGTTCATCCCTTTGTCACTTGCCTTATCCGGTGTCTTTTCATGGCAATAGAAAGCTAACAAAGACAGTTCCTAGGCAGAATTTTACCTTGTGTTGTTCAAGCTTTCGTTGTATCGTTTTTGCTGTTTCTTCATGGACCTGCTGAATGGTGATCTCTTCTCTCAGGGCCACCTCTGCCCTGTACAGCCAGGCACCTATAGTGCCCAGAGGTGCAGGAAGAGATTTATCCAGCTGTATATGCCAATCAAAGAGCTGAAACAGGAGAATAGAATGTCTTGGCTATAAAAAAATAATTCCAGAAAATTACCTTAAATGAACTAGAAAATCTATAGTAGACTCATAGAGGATCTGGGAAAAGAGCTCCAAGAAGGGAGATGCTCACCCCATAAGCATGAGGACCTGAGTTTGATTCCTGGAACCCACACAAGATACCTTGTGCTTGTAACCAATCTCAGGTCTGAGGAAGAAGGGACAGGTGGGTCCCTGGGCCACCCCTCATGAGATTTAAAACCTCCAGTTCTGTGAGAATTGCACACAGCTATGCATGCAACTGCTTGAATGTGTGTGTGTGTGAGTGTGCTTGCGCACACAGGTGTGCTCGCATACACACACACATGCATGAGAACAAAGGGAGTGGGAGAGACAGAAAGCAAGGTTGATTAAAGATAAAAGAAACCCAGGCTAATTCAATATATATCGTAAAAGAAAGTATCTCCATAGTCTGACACTTTGTGCATGAGAGGGAACTACAGTTGCAGTGAATTTTGAAAATATAAAATACATGTTAGACACGGAAGGGCCTTGCTAGAACATGCAAGTGATTTTTGTCTATGGGAAGAACATAGTGACTACTGGTTTCGGTGTGATAGAAGTCACACTGAGTGGAAGCGACCAGGCCTGCTGACAAGCCCAGAGGTTGTAGCATTAACACACAAGATTAATACACCAGAGAATCCCACTAAAATCTCCTATATCACCAGAAAGGTCTTTCAGGAGTTCGGTCTGTTCCCTGGCTGATGGCAGTCTTGTCTGGATGGGGAAGCAAGCACATCCAGCAGTGCACAGGGAAGCCTGACCAGAGGGCAAATGTGCTCCCACAGTTAACCCTTTCCAGCCTCAGCCAAGGGGAACAGGCCCTGATGCAATCCACAGTTAACCCTTTCCAGCCTCAGCCAAGGGGAACAGGCCCTGATGCAATAACACCATGCAAAAGACAGTGAAACAGTGCTTGGCTGAGACGCACACATCCAGACGAAACTAACTTACCCTGGAGGACACTCTCTCCCAGCACTGCTTCACCAAAGCCTGGTCAAGCGACAATTTGCCATCTCTGTGCAGCGGCTGTATCAGATGTTCCACCTGTTTCCTTTTGATCTCATACTGAACTCTGAAGTGCTTAAATGACTAAAAGAGGAAACACAGAAACAATACGGCAATGAGCCCCCAAAACCAAAGGTGAAGAAACCACATCCCCTAAGTAAGGATCCTTTATGGTTGGAGAGCGCTCGGCTCTGTCGTTGAAAACATTTCCAACAGCAGTCCTAACATTGTCTGCCTGAGACCTTGACCGTATTTGATGTTTTCTACATACCATCTTTTCTGGCTCTATTCTAACACACACACGCACACGCACACGCACACACACACACACTCGCACACACACACGGCATCCCATACGTGGTTTGGCAAAGACAAGCAGCAAAAGCAGGACTAACACTTAGAATTTACAAAGTCTGTGCAGAAATGGATGGAACTGGAAAAAATAAAAGACGGCGAGAGAGCTCAGAAAGACAACCATGGACAGTTGACTTGCAGATGTAGATCCCACCTTAGGAAACTGGGTTTTATATATTTAACCTGTAGTTCACTTAGAAGCCAGGAAACTGGAAATGGGCCACTGAAGATAGACACCCACAGGGTGGGGATAGTAAAGTATGGGTATAATGAATGTAGAGAGGGAGGATACTGAGAGGAGATCAAGCATGGAGGGCATGGGAAACAGGAAATGAGGTATTGGGGGAAGGCTAAACTAAAACGGAGGGTGCATGGGAAAGCTGCATAGGAACCTATGATCTTCCACACACCACCCACCCAATTCAATCAGAGGGGTAATAAACAAAGGAGACTCAGAAGGGGAGGTGGAAGATACTCAGGGTTAAAGGGCTAAATTGGGATAAAGGTTTTGGGAAGATGAGAAAGTGAGGGGGGGTATAAGGATACATGATTTAGCCATATGGAAATCAACTAGTTTGTAATATATATATTTGCACACACACACACACACACGCACACACCATGGAGTTTGAACAGAAGTACCCTGCATAGGTGGACGATGCTGCTCCCAGGAGGCATGAGTTATGAAATGAAAATCTCGGTCTCAGGCATAACCCTCAGGAGTTATTGGCACTCAAAACAACGCAGGCCACTTGTAGTGGCGTTTCACTTGTATTTTAATAAATAAAGCTTTCCTGAAGATCAGAAAAGTAAAACAGCCACAGTGGCCAGCCTTATAGACCAGGCAGCAATAACACACACATTTAAACCCAGTAGACACACTAACTTGCTATAGAAACCACGTGGTAGTGGTACATGTCCTTAATAGAGAGGGTTATAAAATGGGAGGAGACAGCTCTCAGGCAAAGTCTCATTCTGAGATTCCTGGAGGCAGCATCGCCTTTTCAGACTGAGGCTGAGATAAGAGCCAGAGGCTGGCTGTTTTGATTTTTGGATCTTCAGGTTGAACCCCGATTGCTCTCTCCGAGTTTTTATTAACCATGCTTCAGTCACTATTTTGTTTGTTCACCATAAATAGATGGCGAGACCCTGTTACTGAAGACACCACTAACTTGGTTACCAGATGTAGAGAAAGTGCCCTTCCTCTCTCTCCTGGTTCACTTACACAGCTGAGAAGGCTGCTAAAGAGAAAAGATAGCAACACTCCTATCAAGTGATGAACAGGGCATGCTACAAGAATGGCCTGCTGGCCAGAAGTGCCCACTGGTGTGACAGTGGCTTGAATGTGGTTATGGGGTTAACAAAACACTTTCTAGTTGTGCCCCCTCCACAGGCGGGATCTTGTGTCCATTACTACAAAAACTATCAAAAACCCCTGACTGGAGATAGCACACCCTATCAGGAAAATCTACTATTGTTTCTGCTAAATGGACATGCTGTCAAACTGCATCCTACATATTTTACGCTTATGCCTGTAGATTTGGGCTACCCTCAACTTCATAGAGACGCTTCTCTTTTCAGTAGGTCATGGCTCATGCGGAGATTCATAGCTGGTCTAAGTGAAGAGCAGAAACTATTCTGAGTGTTCTGCTGTATGGGGGAATCTGTCTCAAGTTCCCACAATCCAGGGACCAGGAAACTTCGCCAAAGAGGGCAGAGCGAAGGTAATCACCAATATACGGGATGAACGCTGTGGGATGCTCACTTCTGGACATGGCATGCTGATGTATTTATCAACCCACTGCAGCTATCATGACCTGCCAGGATCAAGCCAGTCTGATTTCTCAGAAAATTGGGAAACAACCTTCCTCAAGACCCAGTAATTCCACTTTTGGGTATATATCCAAAATGCTCAATCGTGCCACAAGGACATGTGCTCAACTATGTTCACAGCAGCTTTGTTTGTCATAGCCAGAACCTGGAAACAACCTAAATGCCCCTCGACCAAAGAATGGATAAGGAAAATGTGGTACAGTTACACAATAGAGTACTACACAGCAGAAAAAAATAATGACATCTCAAATTTCACAGGAAAATGGATGGAGCTAGAAAACATTATTTTGAGTGAGGTAACCCAGCCACAGAAAGATAATTATCACATGTACCCACTCATAGGTGGTTTTTAAACACAAAGCAAAGAAAGCCAGCCTACAAACCACAATCCCAGAGAACCTAGACAACAATGAAGTTACTAAGAGAGACTTACATAGATTTAATCTACATGGGAAGTAGAAAGTAGAAAAAGACAAGATCTCCTAAGTAAATTGGGAGCATGGAGACCTTGGGGGACAGTCGAATGGGGAGGGGAGAGGCAGGGAGAGGAGCAGAGAAAAATGCAAAGCTCAATAAAAACAAATCACAAAAAAATCAAGCCAGTCAAAATTCCAGCTTGGAGGGACCTGAGGCCCCAGCCTGAGCTGAGGAGCTATTGACCCTGATGGCTCCTAGGAGAGAGGGACTCAGTCTCCTCTATGGACGGCACCTGACAGTTTTCTTATGCTCCAGTTTGGGGTCACACACTTATGCACACAGAGGCAGCACTAGTTGGACTCAAGGGTTATCAATAACCATAATGAAGAAAAGAAGGCATGAAGGTGGGGAGGCATGGGGTGAGGGGCACTAAGGAAAGTTGGGGGAGGGTAGTGGTGGGTACATATATATCACATGATGCTTGAAGCTTTTAAAGAGTAAACCATTACTTAAAAATGATTTTAAAACTTTAAAATGGACTGACTTCTAGCTAAGTAATTTATTAACCAGTTCATGTTTGCCAGAAAGGCAGACTTAAATACAAGTATGAATTTATAAATAACTAATGAACAAAATAATTGCTTTATCAAGAAGCATTATTATTTATAGTACATCATATTACTATTTATAATATATATTATATGTCAAATAACACTGAATTAAGCATACCTAGACTTACTAATCCTGGTTTTATTACATACATAATAATCATTTAAATTTATGCTATAAAAATTTTAAGTATGCCACAGAAAATTTAAAATTTCAACAAGCTTAGACCTAACCATAGGCTTGAAACTAAAATAAAAATAGATATCCTGAAGTTGTACAGTTCTCAGAATAAACTAGCAGATCTACAAAGTGATTCTATTCACAGATGTGAACTGAAAACTAATATTAATAAATTTGAACATCAAAAATATGACTCCATATCCAGGTTTGAACTGAAAATGCCAGTAAGATGTACAATTAGATTACAGGGGCGGGGGAGTCCTACAGAGTTCATAGACCCTGGGGAGAATTTCCGTTATTAACCTGCAAATTCCCCTGAAGAACACTAGGGGGAGCCGATGAACACAAATGTGACTATAAACTCCATCTCTGACTTAATGGCATTCAGAAGCTACCAAAATGTAAAAACAGTCCTTCATTTTGTCCCATAGAATTCTGTGTATGGAAAAACTGAAGATGTGTTACTTCTGACGAGTCAAATAAGAAGAAAATGCAGATTATGTAACGAGAATTTGAAAGAGAATTTCCCCCACACGCAGACTGCGGAAAGCCTTCAGCCTTGTTATAAACGCTGACACCGTTTATAAACGCTGGTACCGAAGGGGACTTTCTCTTCGTCTTTGTTTGTTTGTGTGTCTGTTTCCAGATCCGCTGATTTCCTCTGATAAAATAATACCTGGCGCTGCTTGGAAATCTAGTTTTTGACGATTTGTGTTACAGCTAAAATTTACCAACAAATAAAACAAACACATCTCCTCTGTTTCTGTAGTTTCTGTCCTTTGTTTTCAGGTTGCTGGAGTCGTCATTTTACAATGCAACTCATCACAGAGAATTTTATTTTGGGGAGAAACAAGACGATTACACTGAGTTTCAAAGCAAAAGAATCCATGGAAACTAAGCACACATTTATTGTTGTGCCAAGTTAAAAAAAATTACAATGATTGCATGGCCCTCTGAGTTTGGGTATATTTATAAAAGTGTATAACATCCCACGATCATGCTTTGATAAGTACTTTATTGTCTGCTGTGTTGGATATCTCACATCACTGCACCCTTTTGACAGAACAAAAGAAAAAAGAAAGAAAAGAAAGAAAGAAAAGACAAGTGGCTGAAATAAAACAGGGGTGGAGTGTGTGAGAGAATATGGTTCAGAATGTGTTACATTCAGCTTGCCCACTGAAATGAAGTGGAATTTGAGATGGGAGGAACATGGCAACTCGGCAGGGAAGAAGTCACAACTTTTTAATGGGAAAAGCCTGCTGTGGCAAGATCTCCTTGGACGTGTAAATTAAAAGCAGAAAGTCAGCTGCTGGCATCCTGAGGAGACTGGACACAGCACTCTGCCTCGGCTCAAGGGCAGCTGTCTTGAGCCGGACAGGTCGCGGTCCAGAGCCTCATCCCCCCAGGGGACCTTCAGCAGACACCTAGGAAATTCTCTTGTAAGCTCCATTTGTTTTAGTAACTTTCGTTGGTCTCAAGTCAGTTGTTGATTTCAGTGGATTTTTGTGTCTGTTGACGTCTGTAAACTCAGAAAGTCTTTGAGAACAATGACTTTGTCTTTTTGTTCTGCGTCGTGGATAAGACGGAGCTGTCAGAAATAACGACAACTCAACCCTCTGTATGAGGGTACAGTACAACTTCAAGGTACCTGCTTAGATAGAATCAGTAGTGTTCTCTCAAAACTTAAGACAATGCTTGGTACTTATTTAAAGAATCTGCACATCAGTATGATTTGGAAGACTAGATATGCATTCCATGACTTGTCTTCATCTCGTGCATTAAAAGCTTTAGAAACATCCAGCTCTCTTTCCCACACTTACCTGGTATTTGTCCTGCAGGTTCGACTCTGTCATCTGTGCCCTAGTCAAATCTCTCTCAAACTGTTCTATCCAAACTTTGGTTTCCTTCAGAATTAGCCGGTCTTCTCTCTGGAAACCAGAAAACATTGAAATGTTATTAGTAACTGTATAATTCATCTCTGGTTACAATTAGTACTTAGTACACTCCAGATCTTTTCTGGTATTGGTCTTCTCCTTGCTCTTCATCTTTGTGTAGTATAAGAAACAAAACTGATTCTGGATAGAAATGTCTTTGAAGTACTAAAATTATCTTCTCCTTTGCCCTCTCAACACTAAGGAAACTGAAGTGTGGACTGAAGCTAACGCACTAACTGATTAAATAAGGAAAAACGTGCTCAAAACAGAAAATTTTGCATCCAAAATACACCCAGCAAAGGTGGTGTCTATAAAAGAGACACAAGTCTGTGGGTTACTTCCCAAAACTCCGATAACTGATAATCCCGGAAACTGTTAGGAGTGGAGTAAATTTTGGTTGTCACGGAGTCATCATCAAAACATTAGACAAATCCCACCTGTTACTATTTTAAATGTGCTAGTACTGTATTTACTATATGTACAGAAAACACACTTAGACCATTCACTATTATTTCCTGCACCCTTGCTGCACGATTCCTGTTGTAGATTTACCAAGTCATCTGCAGAATGAATTGTCCAGTATTCCTCCACTTACCCAGATCTACAAATAAACACAGAAACATTCCAGTACTGACAAAGTGAAAATTCTAATTTTTTTTTATGGGATTTCATTTCTTATATAAATGCCAAGGTAGACAGAAACTGATTTCACATGGTTTTTTGTGTGCATTTGCAAATGGCTTTCAGGTACAGCATCTCGCTGGCCTGACTGATGACACACTGCACGCACATGTAAATAGCTTTCAACCACAGCAACTCATTGATCTGACTGATCACACACCCTTCCTAGTCTTTGGGAGACAACTCGAGGTCCCCTACTAGTACACCCTGGACAGAGAGAGACACAGAATATTGGTGTGATCCATGACTTGTTCCGTCATCCGGTCTAGTAGATATGGCTTTCTTATTCCTAGACACCTATTTTCCCCCTTTGCTGAGATCTCCTCTGAGAAGTTCTTCCTGAAATAGCGGAGTTTTCTAGGCTAGTTCATCTCAACATTTAAAAGGCATTACACTCACCCGGAGGGATTGTGACAGCCCAGATGGTGAGCCTGGCTCAATATATATGGGAAACACTAAAGAATTGCTATCACAAATATTCAGGTGACCCCAGCTGCTTGTTTGCAGCATACAGAGCCACACGGAGGACTGTCCTCTTTGAACCTGTAGCAGCCTTAGCCCCTATATCCATCTAGCCTAAAGTCTGCCATTGCTTTCATCTCCAGTGGCTAACGTGCGGCTTGTCACTCAATATCTCTCAATAGATGACTACGGAATAATGATGAATTGGTAGTATATTTATTAAGAAAACCCTGAAACTGGGGCCAGCCTGCAAAGCCTCAGCTCTCCCCATGATGTTCTTTTGAATGAGCAGCTGAATGTAATCAAGGTCACATTTTATTATGGGTTGATTTTAATGAACACAATGGACCTAATAATGAACGCACAGCTCTGAACTGAGAGGGAAAATACCCCCCAGTTAATCTCCCAGGAACAAGTAGTCAAAATGGCCACTCATCCTCCCCGGCCTTTGTCTCAGTGAGCTAGGAATGTCACCGCCTGCCTTCTATGGTAAGTAACTTGTCAACTTCTGGCACACACTGGGAACTGACCCTAAGAGCAGCTGTTGCTATTAAATGACATGACATCAGGAACCATCGGGGGACTGTGCTCTGAGATAACACAATTAGAGTTTGTTCAACAGAAGCCCCTGATGGTGGGGAAGAAGCAGACCTTCTGACGAGGTGAGGGGGATGCAGGTACCTTACACTCAATATCTCCCTTCGAAAGAGGAAAGTGAAGTTCTGAACAAGACCAAGAGTTTCATAAACTATTGGTTTGGTGGCTTTTCTTCAAATGGTGACTTCCACATGCATTTGGAAGATATGGCGGTCTCTTTGCCTACATTTCATGCCAAACACCAGCACACCAAACAGCTCGACTATCAGCATCCCTCCATTTCTCTTTCAAACACAGAGGCACATTGTTTATATTTTTATGACATGCTTAGATAGGCAAAAACTTATGGTGTGTGGATCAGGAAATAAAAATAATTTCATATTTGACATAAAATTAGTTACTTCTAGGTTTTTATCCCCATGTTGGCATAAATCTATTGCACTGATAGATATTCATGTCCAGGGCCTAGAAATTATATAAAGGAATATGTAGAAGTTAAAAGATAGGCTAAGCACTCAACAACTTGAACACCAACATTCATTTTGCAAATACTTCTACTTATATGTAGCGTTTACTGCGTGTGTGGACTTTAACCCAATATTGAGCCAAAGAGATGTCCTCCGACTGGGGACACACTGGATTGCTACCTTTTTCAGTGGTTTTCTGCTTCATATTTTAAGATGTCAAAATAGTCACTTCACTTGCCTTCTACTTTGTACATCACATTTCAGAAAAGCCAACAGAATCACCATGGATCTCTTTCTATTAGTGGACACACTGGATCGCTACCTTTTTCAGTGGTTTTCTGCTTCATATTTTAAGATGTCAAAATAGTCACTTCACTTGCCTTCTACTTTGTACATCACATTCAGAAAAGCCAACAGAATCACCATGAATCTCTTTCTATTAGTGCTGTTAAGTACATTACTTGATACCATATTAAAAATTAGTGGGCTTAGGTAGACACTAATATTTAGTCACATAGACACATATTATTTGTTATGCCAGAAAGTATATGAATTTGCATGATGGATAATTAACATATTATTAACATAAATTAGCATACCAAAAGAAGGTGCGCTTGAACAAAATGCATGCAAAGGAATGATGAAGAAGCTAAGAAGTGAAGAATATCTGAAATGCTCATTCAAGACTCCTTAAATCTTACCTTAGAATTTTGTATAAAATTTGCAAAAGATGCGAAAACTGGAAATATTTCCTAACAATATGAAAATATACAAACACATAATATAAATCAGGAGCAAAATTATGTAGAAAAAGATGAGAACTGTTGGAGAGGCATCTGTCCACTGATAAATAATAATTTCAGAAATATAGTCATTTTGAAATGCTTATATAGCTTCCAGCAAGTTATTGAAATTATTTTAATGTTTTTGTTTGAACTTGAAATAGTCATATGTGGCAATACATATAGTTTGTAAACATGCTTCAAAACAGTTTCAAATATTTTATGTGAAATATGGAAGGAAAGATTATAGGAACTCATATTTTCCCCTGTAAATACACTGACAGAATATGCATCTTTCTATGAGGCCCACAGTTAATACTTCACTGTACCTTCTGAGGTTCATCAATAATGTGTTGAGGGGAAAAAAGTAACTGAAAGGCAAATAGGTAACTGATCGGAAACAACTGGCCTATTTTATTCATTTATACTTAGTACAAATTGCCCAAGGACTATGCTAAAAGTTTCTTCATTGGTTTTACTGATTGAATGACATGGTAAATGTACACTTCCAGTAAGAAAATTTATATATATGTGTGTATACACACGTACTTACGTATGTGCATGTATGTATACATGCATGCATGCATATGTTTACATTTTACTTATTTTGCACGTGTGTAAGGATTAGACGGGGTGTGCATGCTTCTGCAGCATGGATGTGGAGTCCCCGCGACAACCTCCTGGAGTTCTTTCTTCCTACCATGCAGGCCCAGGGATTTGAGGTCTTATTGTCAGTCTTGACAGCAGGCTTCTTTACCCGCTGTGCTAAACCACTGGCCCAAGGAATCATATTTTAAATGCATCCATAATATGTTCATTGAAATAGAGTCACAGAGGTGATACAGAAATCAAACATACAAAAATAAGAGGACATCGCTTTAAGATGAACTAAGAAATTTACTAAGACCCAAGTAAACAAATACCAAAGGCTCTGAAGGGATGGGACGCGCCACCCTAATATGGACACCGGTAAAATCTGCCAAGTTCATGTACACTGCTATGCACCCTTAATGGCACTGACAAATAAAAGTTGTAAAACGTATTTTAATTATTACAATATTCAGCTTTGGATGCTTGTTTCCTATGTATAAAATTTCACACCAAGGAACAAAGTTTATAAAACATTTTCTTAAAATTAATTTTATGATGACCAGAAAATTATTATCCAAGTCTTCCTATTAGGAAAAATATGGATAAAATATTTTTAAATAGTTAAAATTTATTTCTTACATTATTGTCAATCTCTTAATATTAAGGCTTCTTTCATGAAGTGTACTTGAAAAGTGTGTCTCTCCTCCCTCCCTCCCTCCCTCCCTCCCTCCCTCCTTTCCTCTCTTCTCTCTCTCTCTCTCTCTCTCTCTCTTTCTCTCTCTAATCTGTGTCCTCTGTGTTTGTGTATTCCCTGTGTCTGTGTGTCCTTTGTGTGTGCACTCTCTGTGTATATGTCCTGTGTACATAGACTGTGTGTGTGTCTGTGTAGGTTCTCATCTCTAAGGATTTTTGCCTTAAATTCTTGCTCACGGGCATCCTCTTTCACCCAACAAATGTATCTAGCCAGAGTTACTTATCTGTCTGATAGGACAATCCGTATCAGAGACATCCCCAAGTAAAATTAAAAAACCCAGATCACTCATAAATCCACCATGGAGAACATATGCATATTTCAAATAGGAAAGCAAGCTGGAAACCTATGTTGTGTGGGGGTGACTCCAGTACTTTAAATCAAGTTTCTCACCCACGTAGCAACTTGCAACTCCAGGTTTACCACCAAAAGCTATAGTTCTGATCGACTGCACCCTGGTATGAATCCACACTAGCAAGAGCAGGGGCTTCCCTTGAGTCTTTCCTATGCTTCTCAGGAACAATCGCTTTACTCATAAACTACTCTAGTGGCCAGTCTCTTTCTGGGTGTTGGAAAGAACAAGAAGGAGAGGTTTTCTAAACTATAGTTCTAGGAAACACAGTTCTACCAACTGCTCCATTCATTCTGCCCGGGAGCACCTTGAAGCAGCAGTCACCTTTGCTTCCCTCCATCCTTCCCTGGGTCACTGACTCCGCCTGCCCGCACAGTATCTGTGGTTCTTGTAGATGTGGCTTCTGTTCCCTGACCCTTTCCTTCTTGGGCCTGTTTCAAAGTTTTTATTATTTACTCTTTTAAAAGCTTTTGATTTGTATACATCTTCTTTATAGTCTCAAACAGCTCCAAAACTCCTACTGAGATCAGGCAAAAGAGACAGGCGTCTTAGCAACTCATTCATCATGTGCCCTGGGTTACTTAACCTTAAAATAAAATTCAAACTTTGTGGTGGCAAATGCCTTGTGCCTGAAATACTAAGCCCACATTCCCAACAAATGAACTATGGGTATTTTCCTTTGTTTAAAAAAAAAAAGAGGGAAATGGTGTGGGAGAATTATCTGTATTCTGTCAATCATATTTTAATAAAACGCTGATTGGCCAGGCAGGAAGTATAGGCGGGTCAACCAGACAGAAGTAGAGGTGGGGCGATGAGAATAGGAGAAGGCTAGGGATGAGGAAGTTCCCTCCGCCAGTTCTGCCCAGACCACTGGAGAGGAAAGATGTAAGCTGCCCAGCTGAGAAAGGTACTGAGCTGTGTGGCTAACATAGATGAGAATAATGGGTAACATAAGTTATAAGAGCTAATAAGTAGCCTGACCTAATGGGCCAATCAGCTTTATAACTTATAGAGATCTCTGTGTAATTGATTCTCTGGGACTTGCCGGTTGTGGGGTACCGGGCGGGATGGAAACCCCAACAAGCCAGCCCTCATGTTACAAAAGGCTGCAATAGGAGCCGTGCATCATTGCCAAGTCGTAGGAAGAGAGGCGTCTAGTGTGATGCCTAAAATGCAAACAAGGCCAGGCATCCAACCCTGGAGCTTGAACAAGACTTCAAACGTGGTTGGCAATTTCAAGTTCAGATGAGAGTAGGAATTCCACTCCAAAGAAATAATTTCGTAAGAAAATTTCACCCTGCTGTTTGTCATAGAGAACTGGAAATTTACAGTGTTTACGTTTATAAAAATAAATCATTGCTCACGCACACAGTGGCCTGCACTGTTTTTCATATTAGTGCAAAAATGACTAAGTTGATGGGTGCTGTAAATTTTTTCTAAAATGCTGTGAGCCTACATACATGTACATTAATATGGTAGACAGTAATAGCAATGCATTACTTTAGGTTTCATTTCTGGGAACACATTCTATCTAGTATGTCAAATACAGGTCATTTTCTTTTTTTCTTTCCCTATTCAACATGTTTTTACTGAGCTATACATTTTTCTCTGCTCCCCTTCCTTCTTCTTCCCTCTCTTTCAACCCTCTCCCATGGTCCCCATGCTCCCAATTTACTCAGGAAATATTGTCTTTTTCTACTTCCCATGTAGATTAGATTCATGTATGTCTCTCTCAGGGTTCTTATTGTTGTCTAGGTTCTCTGTGATTGTGAATGGTAGGCTGGTTTTCCTGCTTTATATCTAAAAGCCACTTATGAGTGAGTACATATGATACTTGTCTTTCTGGGTCTGGTTCTTCGCTCAATATGATGTTTTCTAGCTCCATCCATTTGCATGCAAATTTCAAGATTTCATTACTTTTTCCGCTGGGTAGTACTCCACTGTGTAAATGTACCACGTTTTTCTTATCCATTCTTTGGTCAAGGGGCATTTAGGTTTTTTCCAGGTTCTAGCTATACAGGTCATTTTTTTTTCCATCCAATATTTTAAATATTGTGACAGTGAGCATAGGTCATCCAAGCATGTTGGGAAGTGGAATGTCATTTAAACTATTGAAAGTTGGAAAATCTAACTGCAGTGAGTAATTAAAACTTGTGCAAAGTATGCCTGACTTCCATGTTTTCTGAAAATAGATACAAAAACTTTGAAATTCTAAATTAAATTTCAGCCGATCATGAAGAACAAGGAACCACCAGACTTTGTGTATACTTGATATGATGTATTAAATCCCTAAACTGCTGACTCTCCTTAATTTCAATGTAATTATAACATTTACTACTGGCAATGTTCTGTCTGGGATACCTATCATATGAACCAGAGAAATCTTTGCTAACCCCATCAGATCTACTGAGTATTGCTTCCTCAGTTATAATTAAATTTGCACCCTTGTTCTCATATTAAAATTCAGTCTGAGTAACTTCTTAAAAGCAGTAAGCATGTATAAACGTATGCTCTCATTGTGGAGTGACCATCAGTTCAGACAGCAAACACCTACCTCATTCTCCTGCCCATCACACCCTGCACCGCGGATATCAGGATATTGTGTCAGAAACTGGGCTACATAGGTCATAATAGACTTCTCATCTGGCTTGTCCACATCAACATCTGTAAAAACAAAACTCAATTATGAGGTACTTCCTGCCTTAGGTGTTTATCAACACAAGTTTTGAAACGTAGTTGCTGCATGCCAAGCTTACATCCTGAACCAAGAAGGAAAGTTTAGTCTGGAGGATACTGGGCAGAAATGCTATCACACGGAGAAGTGGCACTTTTTGAGAAAGAGCTTTGTGGAAAAGTAGCACACGTTCCTTGTAGATCATTTCAAGGCCAACTGATCATTCATCGAAGATGCTGCATGATTACATAGGTGTCCTGTCAGTTAATAAAAAGGCAATAAAATGTGAAGCTGAGAATCCGAGTGAGTGTGTGGGATCCAAATGTCCACATGTGTAATGCTAGTACTGCTTGCAGAGGTGCAAAGATTGCCAATCATAAATAAATATTACCTGATAAATTTTACTGTATCTGACTCCTCAGAGAGTTTCTTCAATGTGGACATTCAAAATTCCAGTTCTTTAGACAGGCAATCTTTGAGAGACAGTCTGAAAACATCTTGATTAACTTAGTTGTTGAAGATACTGATATTTATGCAAAATCAGTATAAGTCAGGCAAAAATGTATACGTATTCGGTATGTATACACGGAGTGGAGCTGCATACACCACTTAAATGTAAATGAATTAGTATGTATTGAAAACTGACAATCACTTTGCAAAGCAATGTGTACAGCCGAAACAAACAAAACAAACCTGAAACGCCACAATCAAATACGAAACTAACTCCTTATTCTATTAAGACCCCTTTACACTTGAGATATCATTTCTAGGGACTGTTGATTGTAGGAGGATGGCCCACTTGTTTGTCCTGGCTGCCTGGCTAGTTTAGCCCCGAAATAATCACACAGAAACTGTATTAATTAAATCACTGCTTGGCCCATTAGCTCTAATTTCTTATTGGCTAACTCTTACATCTTAGTTTAACCCATTTCTAGTAATCTGTGTATCACCATGAGGTCATAGCCTACCAGTAAAGTTTCAGCACATCTATCTCTGGTGATGGCAGGCTCAATGATGTCTCTCTGACTCTGCCTTCCTCCTCCCAGAATTCCGTTTAGTTTTCCCTCCTACCTAGGTCCTGCCCTATCAACAGGCCAAGGCAGTTTCTTTATTCATTAATGGTAATGACAGCGCACAGAGGAGACTCCCACATCAGTTGATATGGGATTTATAGGGAACAATGACTTCTGTGACTTAAAAAGAGGGATAAATTTCTGAGAGGACCTAAATCTGATCGCTGTTGCTGAAGACACAATGTGAAGAGGAAGCAAAATTGCTTCAAGAAATGTGAAAAGGAAAAGAGAAGCTATCTTCAATGTATGACTTATATCATGACTTAATTTCTTTTGTTCGTTCTATACTAACATGTAATGTGTAATTTAATGGTACCTAATGTAATTCATTATACAAATACATACATATACATATATAATATATATTTCTAAAATAACTACTATAATAGGTATTATCCCATTTTAATCCATTTCTTTAAAAGGTCATACATTCAGGTTGGCTAAATGGATTCTGATGAGACTTGCATTAGGAAAATAGCACACTTGGGAGGGCACTCGTGAGGTTTTTGTCAACTTGACACAAGTGAGGTCATCTGAGAAGTGGAAACTTCCACTGGAAAAAGATGCTTCTGTCAGATTGCACCGTGGGCAATTCTGTAAGGGATTTTATAAATTCATGGCTGATGTGAAAGGACCCTGCTCACTGTGGATGCTGTCACCCCTAGGTGGGTGACCTTGGATATGTAAGTAAACAAACTGAGCAAGCCATGGAAAAGAAAACTAGTAAGCAGCTCTCCTCCACGATCTCTGCTTTAGTTCCTGCCTCCAGATTCCTGCCTCTGAGCTCCTGGTCTTGATGAGCCATTAGCTATATGATGAAACAACCCTTTCCCTCTCAAGTCACGTTGGGTCATGCTGTTTATTGCAATAATAGAAAGTAAACTAGGACCGACAGTCTCAGCTTCATTTTTTAATTAATACATTTTCAGAGATAAGGTCTCACTATGAAACTTTGGCTGGCCTGAGACTCACTATGTAGAGCAGTCTGGTCTTGAACTCACAGACATCCACTTGCCCCTTCCTCCCAAGTGTTGGTATTAAAGGTGTCAACACACCATGCCTGTTCTCAGCTTCTGATCAAAAAGTTCTTTTATGAGAGGGGATCAGAATGATTTTGATTCTGCACTAGGAACACTTAGTTTTTGAAAAGAAATATATTTGTGTGTCTGGGCCGGAGTATATGCATGTGTAGGTGCCAGCAGAAGCCAGAAGAGGGCATCAGATCCCTGGAACTAGAGGTACAGGTTGTTGTGAGTCACCACGCGAGTCCTGGGAACTAAATCCAGGTCCTCTGTGAGAGCAGCAAGTACTCTTGACCCTGGAGTTGTGTTTCCAGTCCTGTATTTTGTCTTTCACCCTCTAAGGTGATGGCTGAAATGTGTACAGTTTAACACTTGACTTTCTTATGGAAATAAAACCCAAGGCTAAGTTCTTGCTGATGCCTATGCTAGTAAACACTGGGCGCAAAGCAGAATCCTCACCCAATCAAGGATCTTCACAGGCCTCTGAGGGAGCCCACACAGGTCTCTGAGAACTTCTCTTGGAAATGCAAGGAAATATTCTTTGTTGTAGAGACATACGAGCTAAAATCTCGTTTTTCACAAGTTTGTTGTCGCTGCCTGTTCCATAATTACCAAGCCAAATACAAAACCATCTATAGCAGATGGACAACCTCCTTTGCCATTTTTATTTCACCGTAATAAACAACTTACTCTTTATTAACACTTAATGAAAATATCAGAATTGTCTCTGAGGATTTGAAAGTTCCAAACCTATTTCTAAAATATCTTCTAATTGTCAGCCTTTCCTATAACAACCAGAGGGATAAATATTAGTCACCCCCGGAGACTTTGCTGATTGACCCCCAAAGACTGGGCGGTTGGCAGCTTTTTTGAGTGCTGCCCCTTCTGTGGTCCTTCTTTTCTGATCTTCCATTTCCTTCAAACATGAGGGGGTATTGATAATTCTTTTATCTGTCACAGCCCCCTTCCCTTACACAGATGAAAACCTTTCAGCATTATATCCTTTAAGGATTTCATGGAACATATATTGATCATATTTACCCCCAGTTCCTCCCAGTTCCACTCTGATCTGCCTTTTCTCAAACTTCATGTCCCTTAAAAACAAAATTATCAAGTTAAATTTGTATTTCCCACACATTCCTGGATGTAGAGCTGTCTACTGGAGCATCATTGGCCTACCAGGAGCCCCACCCTTAAAGAAAGAAAATGACTCTCTCCTGCTCAGAAGTCATCAGCGGTCCATAGCTCCTGAGTTATGGATGCACTCCTGAACTCCATCCCGCTCTGTGCTGGGATGTTGACTAATTCGATGTGATGCAGGCAGTCACAGCATCTGTGAGTTCACGAGGATGGTGGTCCTGTCACACTAGATGACACTGCTTCACTTCTATTCTCCCTGACTCCTACAAGTTTTCTGCCATCTCTTCACCTTGCTCCCTTGGCCTTGGGGAGGTGGGAAGGATACAGACATTCTGTTTGTGACTGAGTGTTCACTGACATTCCTTCTTGCCACTTTGATCAGCTGTGTGCATCTGCTTTAACCACCTTCCACTGTTCAAAGAAACTTTGATGAGGTCTGAGAGGTGCGCTGATCTTTGGGTAGAGCACTATGAATTTAGAGTCATCAAAAGGGTCTTTTAAGTTCTGTGCACCAGCTGATATGCCAATGGCACTTTGTTGTTGTTCTTGCTTTAGGTTTTGGTTTTTGGATTTTGGTTTTTCAAGACAGGGTTTCTCTGTAGCTTTGGAGCCTGTCCTGGAACTAGCTCTTGTAGACCAGGCTGGTCTAGAACTCACAGAGATCCACCTGCCTCTGCCTCCTGAGTGCTGGGATTAAAGGCATGTGCCCCCACTACCCAGCTTGGTATGCCAATGGCAAAGAACTGTCTGGAACACTGGTATAACCTATTCCTCATAACAGGGTGACAAACACGTAGAAGACATACAACCCAGGAAGTTATTATTCCACCATGCACTCTTCAGCTTTATGTTTCTTAGTGGAATCTCAGAAGTCATGAACTGTGTGGGTCAGGGGCATGCGAACTTGCTGTGCCTACATAGATAACATACTATGCCTACATATATCAGTTGAGGACAGTTTCACATACCTTCGGGATCAAGTAGCCTGGGAATGCCCAGTTGTGTTTCAGCAATAGTGAAGGCATCCTCCAGGTTTTCCCTGTTAGATCTACTTTTCACCTTCTCCAGGTCCACCAGCTCAGGCCGGATGGCGTGGATGACTGAATGGAAGGCCAGTCCAGTCCTCCAGCTCTTCCCAAAGTCTTTCACTTCTATTCCGATCTGCCTGCGTGTGGTAAACATAGAAAACAATGTCACATTCTAAACTGATAGCAGCACTCGCTTTAGGGTTTGAATAAAGCCCAGTCATTTTAACCAAAGATGCACTATGTCAATCAACAGTATATGTCAATCACAATTTTAGGTGGTATTAAGATGAACACATTTTAATTACATCGCTTTCTTTCTTTTCATTTCCTCTTTTATCTTTTTTTCTTAAAATGTTTTTTGAAAGAGTCTTGCTATGTAATTCATTTTGACCCTGCCAAGTTTCCTCTCTCATACTTCTGAAAGTCTGGATTAGAGGTGATTATTGCCACGCAGTATTTTCTACACAATACTTTTCAATTACTGTGATGGGCCATTTAGAGCACATTTTATGCATGCTTGTGAAAGGAAAATGGAATTATATTAAAATGTGTGAAAATTTTTAAGAGGGGAAAATATTAAGATAAAAATGTAATAAGCCTCACTGTGTCCTGTGGGCACAGGCTCTAACAGGCTAAGATGGTGTCTAAGTCATGTAAAGTACATTATAGAAGATAAGATATACTGCAATCACATATGTGAGTCAACGCAGTCACATGTGCAATGTGCACGCCAAGCAGCTCATACATATGTTCAGACTTTAACTCCAGTTGCTCCACCAATCAAGTGGCTTGCAACTGTCTATCATCTATCTATCTATCTATCTATCTATCTATCTATCTATCTATCTATCTATCTATCTATCTATCTGATTTCTTTGAGAGAAATTCCTGATGGTGAATCCTTTGTCTTTGGTGGTAAACCTGATTAATGAAATAACAGTTCTAATTAATGCAGCTGTTCAAGCTGGTGATGATAGGTTCTTGTTGAAAACAGAAGCAACACAACCTCTCAATGCGGCTCCTCCAGTGTGTAACTTATCAAGTGTAAAGGGAGCTAGGAAGAGAGTTATAGAGACTATCCTGAGCATCTTGAGAACCTCTGGACAAGGGATAAAAGCTACAGACACCGGTGCTTACGTCACACTCGGCAAATACAGTCTTCCAAAGTTTCTTTTCTAAAAATTAGTCTCCACCTGCCAGTGAAGTGCCTCAGTAGGTAAAAGCGCTAGGCTGTGCAAGGCTGACCATCGAAGGGAGTTTGAAAACTCCCACGTGATGAAAGAAGAGCGAATCAACTCCCAAGGGCTGTCCTCTCAGTTCCACAGCATGCGACGGCATAATCACTTTCCTCTGTCTCCCCGTCTCTGTCTCTCTCTCTTCCACATGCATGCACACACAATCAGTTAATAAATTTAAATTTAAAAATTAGTCGTATTAACTGTATAGATGTTTCTAAATGAAGCAGAAACATCATTTAATTTTTAGCAAGTTCTCGAGGTTTCCTTGAGAAATACATTTCGACACTTCCATGAGAAAGTGGTAAGTAATCTCCAGTCCTAGCCTGAAGAAGAATAACGTTGGACTTTCAAACATACTGTGTCTGTGTGTACTGGTTGCACAAAACATATGTGCCAAGAGTAAAACCTTTGGAACTCATATTGACTTCGTACTTAAATATGCTAAAACTATCTCTTATTGTTTCTAATTATACAGTCTATTTGAATATTCTCTTAACTCATTAACTCCAGATACCTATGTAATTTTTTCAGCAGACATCTAATACCCTCTGTGGCTCCATCCTTGTTTCTGCTCATTTGAATATAATGAGCATTACCTTCATCCTAACACTTTCCCTTTGCTCCCATTTCTTCGTGCAAAATGTTTGTCTCTTTAAGGCACTATAAATTAGTCTTTAACCGAATAAGGTAGCAGAATTAATAAATAAACAAGCCAATATATTCACCATATAATTAGTTATTTTTTCTAATTTTCTTGAACTTATTTTATTGGACTGAAACATAGTTTCCTTAAATATTTATTATCTTAGAGTAATTAAAACTGCCAGTTCATTTTCTTCTGTTCATTGAAAATATATGGAAAATGTGTGTGTTAATCTAAAGGTATACATATTGTTTCTCATCACATCAAATTAGTAGCTTGCCTTTCTAAGATAAGGTTGGTTTCACCTCAAATTTATCATCTATAAGTTTTGTGAAGAAACACAAAGAAACCAGGCACACCCTGCTAGGCAGTGACAACTGTGTCCAGTTCATAGGTTTCTTTGGCCAGTACTGTTGTTTACATTGAACTAGTAGTGTTAATTTGGATGCCCACATCTCCACTTGCTTGGCTTTATCACTAATTTCTGCCCCGCAAACACAACGGTTCTTAGTTGGCAGACATACAGCAATGTTGCAACTCAACGCTTACATTTCTGAAAACATTTGTAAAACTTGTTAAAAGCTTGAAGGGTTTAATTACCGTGCATCCTAAAAGACATTTTTTTTTCATTGACTTTTGTGTAATGTTAAAGTTTGTATGAAGACATGGATCACAGTTAGTCCAGTGATTACTAACTTGAGTCCCACACAAGACGGTTTTAGGAATATTGCTATTTGTATGGTGTGTTGGGGGTGGAATCTAAAACCCTCACTGTGTCAGGTAAGACACTAAGATGCACAGGCTGAGGTAGCATAAAGGCAATTCATACAAAACTATTGGCAGTGGGGTTGCATATTAATATCACGTGTTCTGAAAGAATTTTCATAGCACAGGGAGTCACTTCCTGCCCCTATACAGTGCTTGCAGATACAAAGGGATGAATCTTACTAATGCATTGATGGGTAGAGATTTCTCAGGCCTCCAACTGTATATCTTCTTAAAGACAAGGAAAAGAAAATCTTCATTGATATCAGAATGCAAGTTGCAGGAACAACTTTGACTCATCGCCATATATATACATATACTCAGGCCAGGATCCGTCGTGCAAGCAGATCATGATGATCCCAAGCATGAGATCGCTGGTCTGCCTAGGCTGTGACTGCTTCCTTTTTATTAAGAGTGCAATAGCTGTAGGGGTGTCCAGCACAGTTGCAATGAAGTAATGGATAAGCAATGTAGGAGGGTTTCCAAATTTAATTTTTACTACAGACTCTAAAGAGAAACCAAACTTTGCTTTTGGAAATATTTCTTATGACATCTGAGTCAGAGACTCTCAAATTAGAAAATCATCAAAACACTTTAAAAGCTAATCAAAACCACATACATTATTAACATTAATTAGGTCTTCTCTGTTCATCTTCTTTTCCACTGAATTTTGTGCTTTGAACATTCAAAAAAATATAAGTCACTATATTTAGTGCCTCAATATTTCATAAGGTCTTGTTTATAACTACTTTCCAGAAGTAGATAATTGAATTCATATTGGACTTATGCGAGCAAGCTTGGGAGAAAATGAATTAGTTTTTTATGTCATTAGGGAAGAACAAATGAGAATACCATTTTTAATATAAAGAAACTTGTCCCAACTGACAGCAAACCACAGAATAGGCTGATCAATGGAAACCCCACCAAATATGCTAATAGAAGCCCCTGCAACCACTGGATTTATATCCACTATAATAAAAATGTGAACCTCTGTAAATTTCTGCTGCTTGCAGTAATGCTAGCATGAATAAAGAAATCCATGTTCCAGATAAAGATCAAAGAGGGGGAAATGTGTCTAGAAAGTTTCAGAATATGTAAACGTTTCCCCAGGATCTGATCTTTAGCTTACATTGTCATTAAATAGAACTCAGAAGCTTTTAACGAGGAGATAATCAAGCATGAACCTTTTACAACCTTCTAAATGAGAGCAGAAATTCAAAACAATGGCCTGATTAGAATTAACCTCCATGCTATGAATCAAAGGTGAGTAATCAAGCTTCTTAATCAGCCTTAATCACATATATGAAGCAGGGGTTAATTTTATCACAGAGTTTCCTAGGGCATGGGTGGTACTTATGTGCCTATATCCATTGTTTTATTCCTCTCTGTGTGTGCCCTGGTGTGCTTGTCGAGGTCAGGTGACAACCTGGAGCAGTTCTCACCTTTCTCTTCTCCTGGGATCTAACTCAGGTCGCCAGGCTCACAAAATGATTGATTTTACTGGCTGGAGCCATCCGGCCAGCACTGTTGTTAATTGGAGGAGAAGGAAACAAAGGTTGAAGAAAAGATGCTTATCCAATATCTTCTCAAATCCCATGACCATGAGAAGTGACGGCAGCCACGAGATCTTTACAGGACTTCAGGTTAAGCAAACTGTTGGCACTTACTTGCCCGCGGTGTGTTGGACCCACTTTAGCAGAATCTTTTTGGCATTGCTTTGGATCTTGGCGGTCACCTTGCGCTTGCTTGGTGGGCTGGCAGTCTCGGTGCTGACCATGCTGTCCACAGAGGAAGCACTGCTGGACAGAGACTGGAGCTGTGGGAGGTTGCTGGTCAGCTCTTCGATCTGTGGGTGTGAGCAAGCAGAAAACGGTTAAGATGGTCTTTGTTCCTTTTTGCTCAGGGTTTACGTCCCCATGGAGAATGGCCAATCTCAGCATCCTTTATGCCCCGGGGGGGGGGGGGGGACTGAGTTCTTACAGAGTATGGTTGATATCTTAGCCCTTTGAAAAAATGATTTTAATGCTAATTTATTGTATTTTGTGTGTATGAGTATTTTGTGCGCATGTATGGATGTGCATCATGTATGTCTCTGGTGCTCGTGGAAGCCAGAGAAGGCCCTCAGATCTCCTGGAACTCGAGTTACAGAAGGTTATGAGCTGCCACGTGGGTGCTGGGAATTGAACCCAGGTCCTCTGGAAGAGCAGCCAGTGCTCTTCACCCTGAGCCATCCCTCCAGCCCCTCTTAGTTTTTCTTGTACTTCATATTATATTGCTGGGTGTATCTTACACACAGAAATAAGTATTGACTAGCTGAGGGGATTCATTGAAGTCACAGTTTGAGCTGTTTCCTGAGGGTTGGGAGACTTGTCTCCTGTGTGGTGATATTGAGAGGTACTGACTTATTCAAAGGCAGATCCTTGAAGGAACCACTGGGGGAGCTGCATTGGGAAGGAGCTGGTGAGTCTTAGGGTTTTCATGTCTGCAAGCCTAGTACCTCGCTTTTCTCCATGGCTCCTTCTCTCAATGTGCTGCTTCTTTTCCTTGTTCATGCCCCTGCCATAATGTCACTCACCATGATGTGAAGCCAAGGAGCCCTTCCCAAAGCTGCCACATGTCACTCAGACTTTCAGCTTCCAAAATGGTGGCCTAAATAAACTTGCTTTCTTTGTATATTACAGTGCCTTGGTTATTCTGTTATACTAATGGAAAAGAGATTGATGTAATTATTAAAATGAACCCTAGTGATTACTCTAGAGACAAAGGCAGGTTCACTTCTCCCTACTGTGTCTAACAGAACATAGAACTGTTGCCTGCCCAGGTAAAATCAAAGTAATGTTTTCCTGAGCTCCTTATGTAGCCCTATCGTCACTGTGGGATGTCTACATTTCAGATTGATTGCCTTGGCATTTCTTTGGGGTGAAGGATTCATATATGACAGGGTTGAGTGGGAGAAAGAGAAATTTTTCTCTTAAAATATGAATGTGGGGAGTCACACTTCTGCTGAGTCAAGAATCAACCAAAGGGTACGGTAAAGAGGGCATTATGAACGTCTTCCACCCTATCCCTCTTTGATGTCACAGCAAGCAAACATGTAGTTCAGTACCTGGAAGTACAGTATAATGGTCCACATCAGCCCAAGAACAATTGACGGTCGACCATCAGCGATGTCAGTAGCATTAATGTTGACTAATTTAATCTGTTTGAAAAGAAAACGGGGTTAGTAATTCACCAGAATATTGTGACTCATTGAACTACGCAATAATTAGGATGTTGTTAGATAACAATAGTATTTGGTCATGGCTGTGTAATAGCATAAAAAATAATAATGCAGGCAATAGAGACAAATGGTCAAATGGGTTTATGAAAGTTTTGGGGCGTTTGTGGAGTGTACAAACTGAAAACAACTGGAAAGTAGAGTTCAAATTTTTATTTTAAGTTAAAAAAAACCACAGCATAACAACATGCAGGGAATTGCCAACAAAAAAGTCGAACAAAAATGCAGCTATTTTTTATATTTAGAATTTGACTAAAACCAAAGAAAGCAGGATACACAGCATTAAAAGAGCACTTACTTTGATGGTTTTTACCAAATAACATAAAATTTTAGGTTCTCTTTTACCTATAAGAATCAGCAGCTGAAAAGTCTAAAAGTTGTACTAACCGGCGATCCTCTGTACATGGACTGACATGGAAAACAAAGGAGAAGATAATGTACACGGGTAAACAGAGTACAACAGTGTCAAGTTGTCCGTTGGAACAAATGGTAGACCAGTTAGAGCATGGTGAGGAGCCAGGGCTTAAAACAGAACAAAGGAAGGCCGGGTAACCTCAGGATGGACCCATGTTATAGGAAACGGGGGTGAAAATAGAGAACTTTCCCAGTGGAGGTCAGTCTGCTACTCCTAATTGTTCCTAATTGCCTGCTGGGATGATTTTCCTACTATTCAAAGTTCCTAAGCAGTGCCACGAACCTGGAGGGCCAGCCGCTAGGTCAGTCTCCAAGCAAGCAAAAGGTGGTGCTCATCACCCTTTCCACCTTCCCTATCAAAGACGGGAAAAGGCCATCAACAGCATCTCAGACTCCACGCTCAGTAACTCTCAGCCAAGTTCCCAACAAGTGTATCACTAATACAGCTCAGACATTTTTAAATGGTTTCCTTTAATGACAGTTTGTCAGAGATTGAATTGGGTTACTTTTTATGCTCAGTCAATACAACATTTAATACATGATTCCTGTGCCTTTTTAAGTGTAGGGTTTTTTTTGTTGTTTTTTTTGTTTTTTTTTTTTTTAAGATGTAGGGTTAGTCTATGAGACCAGATACTGGCAAAGGATACCTTTTCTTTATAAACTATACCTTCTATAAATTAAGTCATTAAAGTTTTCACTGAGATATTAACTAGAGGAAAGTTGTTCTTTTGTTGGATTAATAAATATTCTCCAGAAAGTAATTAGGTTTTATTGACAGAGAGCTGGCAGTATGGGCAGGGAATATCCCGAGAGTCTCTTCTATCTTATCCTGTGGAAAACCCAATGAGAGTCAGAGAGAAGAAAATCCCTTTGACCTAAGATAAGAGAGATCTCAATGTGGTCCTAACACTGCACAGAGGCTGCAGTTGTCTGTGTACACATCCTGGTACTTTCCACAGCATCCTGGGGCTTTTTAGGGCATCCAAGTCACAAGATCCATTGCATCACTAACTCCCCAGAATGTTAGTTGTTGCTACAATGGACACAAACTAAGCTTGTCTCACGTTCCCAAGTCCTAGAAGACATTCAATTAGACATTTGTGGGGAAGTAATTCAAATAGCCTGGTTTCTAGGTGCTCATGGATAGCCACTTATAAAACTGGTTTAGATATCACTCCACACAGACATTCCATGTTCACACAAATGAGATAGGGCTATATCTGAGAGATCCAGCCTGTCAGGAGGGAGGTGTGGCTAGAAGTAACAAACTCATGCATACTTACCTTCTACCTAAGAGCCACATCTAGGGATCTACCTGGAAATGCACCTTCAGTGCCATGCAAGAGCTGTTACTCACAGTTATAAATTGCTTCACTATTTCTATTTGAAAACTAATCAAAACTGAGAATGGCTTATAAATTATGCCATTCCAAGGCAGAGGAATATTATGTAAGCATAAGAAATGAACAAGAAAATTTATATAAATAGATTTGGGATGATTTCTTAAACATTTAATCTTAAAACAACTCTAAATAGAAAAGCAGAGTATACCTACAGCATTCTACCTTCATGTAAGAAAGGAAGAAGTATACAAACACGTATCTTACTTGTGAGAAGAGATACAGAAAAGATGTCAGAAACCAGAGATTGGTTACCTGAAGGCTGGAAATAAGGAAACTGCAAATGGAAGCGTGGTGGGAGGTGCAGAGACAATCTGCAATATTATTAAACTTGTCCTCTAAGAACAATGATGTTGACTAACTTCTCCCAATAAGCAAGGAACTAAAGGCAACCAGTGTGTGTGTGTGTGTGTGTGTGTGTGTATGTCTGTATGTGTGTGTGTGTGTGAGAGAGAGAGAGAGAGAGAGGCAAAATTAATAAAAACAGTAACAAATGAGTAGGAGTCTTTCATGAATAAAAAATGTAAATACAATTCAGTGGATCCAGAGGAATAGAACTAACCTGGGCCAAAAGAAAAATAGCTTTTTGATGGATACAATTATAATGCTACTGCTCTCTAGTTGCTCAGTATAGTCCTACTGGCTCATGGATTAGCAATTCTAAAACTATTTTGAATTTAGATTAGCGTGGAAAGAAGAGAATAATACATTGTTGATGAAATCTAGGTTTCTCATTATCAGAGGGGCTGAAACAAATGAGCATGAAAGGTCAGAGCAAACAGTTTGTACTGGCCTGGAATCAGAGCGAACTAGTAGTTTACACACACACACACACACACACCATACACACACATACACAAAGACAGGCAGACACAGAGAAAGACACACATGCATACATAGGGGTAACTATTTCCCTCTCTGTGTGTGTGTGTGTGTGTTTGTGTGTGTATGTATTGTGAAGAGAAAGCGATAGATGATAGATAGATAGATAGATAGATAGATAGATAGATAGATAGATAGATAGATAGATAGATAGGGAAAGAATGAGGGAGGGAGAGGTGTAGATAGGTGTGCACTCATAGATTAGAAAACACACATATTTTCAAGAGTTATTCCTCAAAAGAGCCTAACTTCGACGACATCCCAGCAGCACCCACAGATCTAGCGCACAGATCTGGCTCATAGTGACTATTCACAAATGAAAAGAAGAAGACCTGCTTGGAAGAGTTGTCAATCTCAGACCCATGGAACAGAGAATATGAACTAAGCCTGAGCATGTGTGACCACATGATACAGCAGAGATGAGGTCCAGTCTATAGGATGCAGATGCCAGCTGCAGGCACTCTCAATAGCTAAGCAAGAGTAACAAGACAACACAACACAGCGACTACAATAAAATATAACCAGGAAATAAAACAAATAGATAGCGTTAATACCAAAAGAAATTAGTTATATAAATAGTTCATTTCTTTTTAGAATAGTTTCACTATGTAAATGCAATGAGAAGAACCTAAGATCACCAGCGGGCAAGAAGAGCAATAACCATTTGAAAGCAATAGATGTAAATTATCGAGAACTAGATAATAACATGGTCTTAATGACTTCCCTTAGATTACTTCTCGACTGTAAGTGGAAAAATAGCCACATCACCATCTGAAAGCATCCAGATGCACTGGGGTTTGAATGTGTCACTGACTTTGTATGTGAAAATATAATGCTTAACTTCAGTCAATAGTATTTGCTGAATTAGACTCTGGTGGATTACTTGGGCCAGATGAAGGCATTATGGTGAGGCTTCCCACGGCAGAAAGGAAAAGGGACCTGGTTGACATGGGGTTACTCTGTCTCACTATGTGAGATCCGACTTCACTTGGTGAGCCAGCCAGAAGGCAGATGCTTACATCAAGCTCTTGAATACTCTAGCTTCCAGAACTCTGAGAAAGTGATGTTCTGGTTTGACAAGTCATGCGGTCTTAAGTATTTGGTGACAGCCACAGCAAACAGACTAGGAGGCCACCTTATCAACTGCTGGGCGTTCACATCATCAGGATTACAACAGGAGAAGCCTAGGTCCATTGTCATGACATATTGGGAATGATGTAACATTGCTTTCTTGGGATTCTTGCCAGCAATGTGAAACTACAGTCTCATCACAAGAACACACCACATGAGCCCAAAGTGAGAGTTTCTAAAACTAGCTAACTAGCAGTAAGTGCCAAAGGTCACAAAAAGCTAGGGGTGCATGGAGACTTGCTGTAGATTGGGGGACAATGAGATGTACTTTATGGTGTTAGATTGAATCCTGGGACGACAGCGCATAGACCGCTGTCTATGCTTGTGTTAATACGTCAGACTGGCTTTAATTTTTCCTCTTTTGACAACAGTTCCATCATTACATATGTTCTTAACATGGAGGGAGTTGGGTGAGCTGTAGCTGTGAAGTCTCCTTTTTTGTATCTTTTCTGTAAATCTAAATTATTTTATTTCACAGCTGCTTGTCCATGTTGCACAGACAGCACGCAGTTGTGGTTGCACAGACAATAGCGTGAATGCCAGCAAGCCCAGACTCTTCTTTCCGTGTTGTCATTATGCTCCTTACCTTCCTTCCTTCCAGGAACTTGAGTGCCGTGCCGATGTTAGCCACCGCATGGATGCGCTTTACCCGGCGTCCTTGTTCACAAGGCTGGGGAAAGAAAAGCATGGCCGTAACAGCACGTACGCTCATTGAAAGGTCTCGATTTCCACTCAAATGAATCAAAATACATGCTGAAGAAACTGGGAAAGCAATTGCCATGACGCCACCTCAGTGAGGTGAGCAAGCGTGTAAAGGCATGTTATCTCAGCAGTAGTGGGGAGACACACACAATTCTCAAAAGGGGTTCAATCTCAGAAGATCTGTAGTGTGTTTTCCCGGCTGATTTCCAAGAAATAAAGCTCAACAAATTTTCGTGCTCTCTACCGAGACAGTCACTTCTACCTGGCAAGAAATATTTATATGAAAAGTACTTTCAGTCACTTACCTTCCCCTTTAGCTATAAGGACATACAAGGAGGTTGACAATTACTAGTGATCTTTCTTGAGCTGAACGACCAAAAATTTGAAGCAAATGAACCAAGAGCAAAACTCTGATTATAAGAATTAAAATGGTTATCTTCTTTTTCTTTGCAAGTGTCTGCTCCACACGGTTTATGTTTATGTGATGAAATTCACTATGCGTATTGTCTGTCATATTTAGCATGAATATCCAAAGCAATTTCAGAGAGGCAAATGCTGTGAGCCCCATTTTTGTGTACTGGGACCACAAACATTAATGAGGCGCAGTTGTTTTATTCAAGGGTCTGATAATGTGAAAGGCCTTTATGAACCTTTCCTGGGATAAATAATATCCCAGAAAATTCCAAACCACATGCTATAGTTTCACAGAGGTGATAACTTTAGATTGCAATTTTTAAAAATATTTAAAATAGAAGATATATTGTGCTTTTTAAGTTTTGTTCTTTCCTAAGAACTTATTTATGTCAATACATATATTTTACATATTGTCTCATTACGGCTCTATGCACAGAATGCTGGTTTGGTTTATTTAATTAGCTATGCGTTATCACGACAAAAGCATTTGCTAGTCCACCAGCTAAGATAGTCAAGACTCAGAGTACCAATGCCATATCCCTTCATCCCACCCATATCCATTCTTATTTCCTGTCTTCCCACACCCTTGGCAACCATTTAAGACCCAGCCCAACACATGCCTGTCTTTACAGATTAAACTCATTTATATGAAGTCCTCAAAGTGCTTATTTTAAGCCACGCACAACATCTCAATCTGTCATCTTAGTTTCCTGTTGCCTAATATGGGAAGGAGGGTTGCAATGAATTCAAGACCAACCTAGGCTAAAGACTGAAACCATAAATTAAGAGAAAGAAAAAAAAAACACTAAAACTATTTGAGCTGTTGTCTGTATTTAAAGGGTATCTTTGTAATAGTTACTTGAGTCTCTTCTACACATCAATTTATTGACAATATTCACCTGAATTGCGTCCTTACGGGGCTCATAGTATATATTCAGCCATGTACTCAGGGTCTTGTTTACACTCTCCTGATAGACGCTGGATCATTTCCAGGACATTGCTGGCTATTAAACCTCATATTTCTCAGCTTTTGTACAAACATGATTTCTCTCTGGCGCACTTTCCCTAGAATTGCTGAGTCAGGGGCAAAACAGTTTTCAATGTTTAATGCTACACTTTCCCAGAGAGTAGTTAGTGCTCTGTTCATTGTTTGTGACCGCAAACCACAAAGATAAAGATAATTTTGTCCGTGTAAGTTTCCTTCAGCACTTTATTTGACAGATGGCTTTTCTATTTTTTAAATTTAGCATATGTTCTGCCCCCACTCCGGTGCCCATCTGTATATCCCTGACTAACCAGCATTGGCATAAACTTCTCTCTCTGACCTGCGGATATCTTTTGTCAAATTTTTTTCCTTATTTCTTGTCCAAGTCACTCCTTTGAGCCATTGCTAGCTTACTGTTTTGCACATGTACTTCGCACCCCCTTGCTACAATTCTCTTCTAGGCCTCTCCCAGAGCAGGCTGTGTCTGTCTTAGGTGAGAAACTTTTGCCACTTTCTCCTGTTTTCATTTTATAAGTTCGTAATTTAATTCTAATCAATTAAATGAAGAATTTTTTTTCATATCCAGAGCTTTTTGTCACTCACTACTTTTTAAACTCTATTTTCTAAAAGATATTCATTTATCTTCTCTAAGTGTGACGAGACTTAGGTACCGAAAGCACACAGATACGAACTGTCCATATGTTTAGGATCTCCCGAACAATTTCATTTTTTAAATTTTTTTAAATTTAAGTGTTTCTTCATTCTATTTATTGAAAAATTCCTACTTTCTCCTGTATCTGACATGGAGCCCTAAATTATATTGTATAGTTCCATTATGCTTTCTATCTTTCTATTTCTCAACTCTACTAAATTTATCAATATGAATACCCTATATCAATACTACACTTTCTAATTATATCTAAAAATACATTATCTGATACCTAGTGAGCAAATTCATTCTGCCTTTTTTCTTCAGACGTGTACTGACTCAGTGAAGGAGATAAACGCCTGTTATATTATCTTGACTCATATTTGCATCTGATTTTCAGTCAATAATGGATTCTAGCTAGTAGCTATTCTCACTATTAGGCTGTAAGCTCTTTGGGGACATCAGCCATATTTCACTCATCTGTGTTTCTCCAGAGGCATAAGAGAGGGTCATATTCAGACTGCAAATCTGCGAAATATTAGCTTGTCAGTGTGCAATGCAGACCGCGGAATTGAGGTCAGTTCAGTGACTAACAGCCCTGGGGTGAACATGAGCAATTGTTGATGCTCTGGCTTTCCCAAGTACCTACTGGTCATGTCTGAGTGGATTAACAGGCTCCCCTGAATGCAAAGTGCTGAAGAGTCTTCCAAAAAGTGGGTCAACAAAACAGATTTGAAGGGTCTTCTCTAAGTTGTTGGTACATGTCCACGGTGTTGCTATTGGGTTTTTTGTTTGTTTGTTTTATGTTTTGAGTTTTTTTGTTTTTTGTTTCCCACATGACAAATGTTCACATTCTTTAAATGTCCCACAGTTGATACTCAACTAACTAGAGGGATTCAAGAAGAATAATTGAACATATTTAAAATTCCCTTAAATAAAATCAAAGCCAAGGGAGCCACAGCAGGTCATTAAAGGGACTAGAATATGGAGCCCTCACCCTGAGATGCTGGCAATACAGTCTGCTAAGCCATTTGGCCACATTTCCTGAATGCTGATCAGAGCCAGAGGCCTGGGATGCACTTCTGAGATGCTCAGGACATTGCTGGCTACAGAATTACCCTTGCCCTGGGATAATTATAGAATTCCCCACTGTGCTGACGCTCCTAAGGACAATACTTTGTTCACATTCTTGCTTTGAAAGGCTGAGAAAAATGCCTAGGGCCTTCATTCTTTGGCACCCTGTTCTTCCTCTCTGCAGAATCCTGGACCACAGCACACATGTGCAAAACTGAAATCACTCGTTGATAATCTCAAGGTAACTTCAGTTTATGTGGCTGAGAATTTTAAATATCAATAATAAACAATCAAAAGGTCAGGTTAGAAGATGCCCTTCCAGCCTAGTTTTCCTCTCTGCCAGCCAAAGCTATGAAAACTTTCCTTCTCTTTACGGTTCTGTAGTCCTAACTATACATAAATGGGTAGGACATTTAAAAAGAGAACTGTGTTATCAAAAGTCCACTACTCCTTTTCTAGAATAAGTTAACCCAGAATTTAAATGCCCACCAAATATGAGTTAGCTGATCGGTTAAATACAGTGGCAGAGTTAGATCTGATACTTAGAATGACAAGTGTTCTCTTCCAACACTTATACAAGGTTCCTTCTATCTTAATGTAAATTCAGGAGGATTTGGGTTGGGAAGCCAAAGGAATATACTTTTGATCTGATAGCCTCTCATGGTAGCACTCCTTCATATGCTGACTACGTGCTCTGCCTACGTGCTCTGAACTGGCTGTTCACGTGTGATCTGTTGGGCTCCTTCCACAGCACAGCATAGACAAGCATTGGGGAGCATGTGGTTGACTGAGGAGGCGTTTCCGGTAGCTAAGAAAGGACTTGGGAGTGTGACTGAGAAGGACGGAAGCTAATTAAAGTTATGTGACTGAAATTTTCTGCCGAGGACAACTGGCGCTAGGTCCCCCTGGGGATTTTACAGGGATGCTTCTGAGACCTCTGTACATGTCTCAGAAATGTAAAACTTTAAGGGTCATTCAACCATCCCTGGGCTCCGATCCTCACCACATAAAAATCCTGAGGGGCTTTTTGTGACCTAAATTCTCTTATATTTCAGACTGATGGATGACCTTTGTGGCTCTGATCAGGCCTGAGGCAGCAATCCAGACCAGTGTTGTCACAGGATGGACAGAGTTGCCTCCCATCACCCGAAGCAGCAATCAAAGGTGGACCAAGATGCTGGACACCTGTCCATAAGCATCTGCTGCCCTGCGAGTGCACTAGAATGATTTGCACTGAATTCACACGGGCTCGTAGTTTTGATCGAACTCTTACAATGTACTGTGTTCAGGGGAACAATGAAAGCTCAATAATCTCTGTGGTCATGATTAAAAAGATACAAGAGATAAACTCGAGGGGTCCCAGGCCCTTGGGTCCGTGGAAGGAACATAACACTGCTTGTTCTGGACACAGTCTGTCCGGTCCTAGAGGAGGCAGGACCCAGAGTTAGGTATTCACTGCTGCTGTGAACCTCCCGTACCTGCTTGTTTTGGTGGTTGTCCCATTTTCATTTTTCTAGAATGAACTCTGGAGCCCACACAAAAGCAGAGCCCCTTCACGTAGACTTTATACTAACTTAAGGAGAGACGGTTCCAGGGAGATTTTGAGCCCCCAAGCCTCTTAGGGGAGATTGGAGTGATCCAAATGCCTAAGTGATGGCTCCTGCCCAGTCACCTTTAGGTGTCTAGATCTTGGATTTTGCCTCTACAAAGGACAACTTTCATCTGAAATGTGGGAAATCCCAAGAACTTTGGTGTTCCCTGCATTATCTGGGTGACAACTCTCTCCTGAGTAATATGTATTATTCCATAGCAGAGTATAACCGTAAGTGGCATTAGCGGAGTGCGGTGGCAGAGGTCCGTGCTGTCATCTCAGCTACCCCTAGACTCTGTGCCGAGGATCACTTACACATCAGCTAAAAGTTAGTCCGGTCAGTGCACCGAGGCCTCTCATTGCTCCTCCTCCATGCACGAAGCTACAGTTACTGACATTTGATTTTTTTCACAAGTATAAGGCTTTAACAAAACGATTCTAATAAGAGAAATGGAAGTACTGTCAATTCCAGACTTCTTATCTAGGACATTTTGAAATTATTTCCTGAACTCTGCTTCCCAGTTATAGCAAGCATTTATTTATACTTTATGTCAGCAAGCTACTTACGGTGATACTCTGATATGGAATAATACATACTTTATTTATTTATTTTTATTGCTTTTATTGAGCTATATATTTTTCTCTGCTCCTTTCCCTCCCTCCTCCTCCCCTTCTACCCTCCCCCATGGTCTCCATGCTCCCAATTTACTCAGGAGATCTTGTATTTTTTTTTATTTCCCATGCAGATTAGATCCATGTATGTCTCTCTTAGGGTCCTCTTTGTTGTTTAGGTTCTCTGGGGTTGTAAATTGTAGACTGGCTTTTCTTTGCTTTATGTCTAAAATCCACTCATGAGTGAGTATATATTATGAGATATGCAGTAATATAATGAAAATATACTTTCCTGCTCACTGCCAATGTTGCTGGCACTCTGTTGGTTCTATGGACATAAAAATGTTTCTCTGAGCATTCGGTTCTTGTTACAAGTGATTGATGATAGAGAATGTCAGCCAGAATATGGCAAGTGCCATATTGCTTTCAAACTTAGTTTCTAGCAGACAGCTATATAAATACTAAGAGACAAACCTTTCACATAGGACACAGCTGCAGTCGTGGTTAGTTTGCCACAAACTGGAGTGGACTGGGAAGAGAGAACCTCCATCAGGTCATCCTGGAGGCAAGTCTGTAGGGCATTTTCTTGATTAATGATTGATATGGGAAGACCCAGCTCACTGTCAGGTGAACCAGGATTGTACCCGAAAACAAGCCGAGCAAGCTATGGAAAGCAAGCCAATAAGCAGCAGCCCTCCAGGGCCTCTGTTTCTGTCCCTGCCTCCAAGGTCCTGCCTGAAGTTCCTACCCTGACCTCCCTTCATTGATGGATTATGACTTTAGATCAAGTTAACTCTTTCCTCCTTTAAGTGATTTGATCAGAGTTTTATCATAACCATAGAAAACAAATACTTAAAGTGAAGCAGTTGTTGGTTTGTAATTTATAACCCAATGATCTCCCAGACACCTTCAGATGCATTGCCCACCTTGTCAGGGCACTGGTGACTCTTCCCTCTTATTGTCAGCACTTCAGTCATGGTGCTTTCTGTCCACAAGAACAAGAGGCTAATATACTCTTTGTTCCCTACACGGGATAAGAGCCAGTACTTCCGGGATATTAATAATTACTACGTGCTGTGGGACAATGGTTTTACCCTGTAAAGATTTGTTTCTTGTACTTGTTTAATAAAATGCTGATTGGCCAGTAGCCAGGCAGGAAGTAGAGGTGGGGCAATGAGAAAAAGAGAATTCTGGGAGGAGGAAAGAGTCAGTCTGCCGTCGTCACCCAGATGCAGAGGACACAAGATATGACTGCCTCACTGAAAAAGGTACCAAGCCACATGGCTAGCACAGACAAGAATAATGGGTTAATGTAAGATGTAAGAATTAATTAATAAGAAGCCCGAGCTACTAGGCCAATCAGTTTATAATTAATGTAGGCCTCTGTGTGATTTCTTTGGGACTTAAGGACAGGGGAAATCAGGCAGGACAGAAACCTCAGTCAACAACTAAGGAAGAAGTTTCTCTCCTATGGCTAGTGTCCTTTTGGCACACAATTCTGTCATTCCAGATAGACACAACCAAGCAGATAGGGTCAGAAAAGATCCTTACCAGTTTCTGCCCCGACAGAACCTCCAGCAGAGCAAGCAGCTTGACACCATCTTTCATGTCTTCAAAAAGGTCATCCACCACCATAGGGGGCTTCCGCTGCAAGACAAAATGCCACTCACTGGGGTGAAATTCATATACACTTTATCATCCATCCATCTGTCCATCCATCCATTCACTAGTTATTTGTGTTATGAGCTGAACCAAGGCTGCTTTATGCTAGGCATAGGCTCTACCACTAAACTATACTCCAGACTCCTTGATTATCATTTTTATGTAATTACCAGCTACATGTTAAAAGCTTTCAGAAGAAAATTAGACTGGTATAAATAAAACTAGATATTTAAAAACCTCCTTGTACCCTATTGCTGAACTCAGAAAAGTCAGGCTGTTGCCCTCATAGAGCCTCCAGCCCCACTGACTAGTGCTCAGGTCCTGGAAGGTACTCTGCATGCTACCAGAGGAGAAAGGTAAGCACCAACCCAGTTACAAACTCTTCAGTCTACAATGGTGTCCCTGCCTGCAAGATACACTGGTGCAATCGTGGCACAATACGTGTGGGAGTAACCAACCCCTGGCTGGAATTAAGGCTCACTCCATGAGATGGAACCCATGCCTGAGACTGACCAGGTATCCAAGAACCTGAAGCAAGACAGACCGTGGACCTATGTGAAGGCAAAATACTAGTGTTCTGCTTAAAGAACACAGCAATGAAATGATTCCTAATGGCATTCTGCTATTTTCCTAGATCAGTGTCTTGCTCTGTCATCCACCGTCAGAGAAGCTTCTTCCTGAAGTAGGTGGGGATAAATACAGAGACTCACAACCGGATGACGTGTGGAGAGTGAGAGATCTTGGAACACTCAGACATAAATAGGATGTTTCCACCATATCGCTCCCCTCAGGGAACTCTGAAGCAGCGGAGGCAGACACCAAGGAAACAAGGCCATGGGACATGACAGGAATGAGGAAAATATGTACTCATGGAGTGTTTGGCAGCATACACGGCCATGCACAGGTCTGACACAGATGACATCCTAATGCTGAGAGGAGAGGTAGACACAAGCCCCCATCCCTAGCCCAAAAGCTATCTGTAATTGATAACTGCTCATGTAGGAAAAATTACTTTTCTCCAATGGAGTCTCACTGGGGATGGCCAACACAAAATGAACTCAGTGGTGTTTGTGGAGGGTTTTCATCTCAGTGCTTTTTCTGGCTAAAGGATTTTACCCCCTTACATATCTTTTACTTGTCTACTAAGGCTTGCAATTTTGTTTTTATGTGGTTTTTTTTGTGTGTACAAATTTGCATATCTCAGCATCTGTATATGTTTCTTGTGCTTTTTCTGTGCCTGTGTTTTCCCTGTTTGTTTTGTACTATTTGGGTCTATTTATTTATTTATGTTATTATTAATTATGTTGGTATTCTAATGAGAAAGAAAGGATGTGGATTGGGTGAGTGGGGAAGCCTAGGGAATCTGGAAGGAGTTGGGGAAGGAGAAACTGTAATCAGAATATTTTTTATACAAATATATTTTTAATAAGTTTAAAAATTAAAACCTCATTATATTCAATGCTTTAATTTGTGTGCCAGATCCTTTCTAGAAGAAGAGTTTTTAACAAAGGTGAGCTGGTGTCAGATGAAGGGCAAAGAGGACACTGTGAACTAAAAAGTTACAGAGTTCATAGCAGAACTGGACAAACAACAGGGGTTGCCCCAGACCGAGGGGAACAGTGTCACTTCACCACGAATAAGTCATTGAATGGGACTCAAGGAGCTCCAGGTTCTGGAGGGCATCTCCCCCAAGGCTATAGGACCACACAAGGTGTTCCTGAAGTGTGCAGTGGGTTGTGCTGTAATTCACAGAGCAGTACACAGCACACCTCCTCTCAGAGGACCCCAAGTCAGGAGACCCTAAGTGTGGCAATACACATGATCGCTGAACCCCCTCTCAGCTCCTGTATGCAAAAGAAAAAGTCCATTTCAAGTCAACAGTATGTCTAATATTATCACGTTGAGCATTGTTGCGATGCTGTGTAGACTCAAGTTCATCAGAGTGCTTGGGAGAGCCAGCAGTAGGCAAAGCAGTAACGATTTCATGTCAATGTCCTATGCAGAGAGATGGGCTCACCATTGAGTCTCAGAAACAAAACTT
Organism: Myodes glareolus; assembly: GCF_982192425.1. Lineage (NCBI taxonomy): Eukaryota > Metazoa > Chordata > Mammalia > Rodentia > Cricetidae > Myodes > Myodes glareolus. The sequence continues at coordinate 129,301,999 of NC_142026.1, forward strand.
GGCCCATTTGTCAGAGTTCAAGCTCCATGGTTTCCTGACTCCTGCTGAACTTTGTTAAAGGCCTAATGCTTCACTTTCAACTCTCTCTCTCTCTCTTTTTATTTTAAAAAATGTGTTCTATGTAGAGATACTGAGACGCACAGTGTTCCACTGAGGTCCACTTTCTCCTCCGCCCGCAGACATTAAGCATTTCTGTTTCTTTCACTGACTGCATGAATTATGGAGGCTGAATGTTATAGTTCTAATTTTAAATGGATTTCTCTTTCTTTTTGAAATGAACAGCTGAACACATTTTGTTCTCATGCTGTGAAATACATGTTCAAAAATAACAGCCTTTGTGTTTTCAGTCATTCCTTGCTGGATCCCACCATTCACACTGCTTCTTTATTATATAGCAAAAACTTAATAGACTTTATATCCCAAACACTTAAGTCAAATTATTTAGAATAAAAAAGCCGTTGCAATAAAAACCAATGTGATTTCAGGCAAATTATTGTATTATCCATATATCACCATTATAAATAGAATACAGGTATCACTCAAAGTACCAACTTGTATCCTAATAACTTAAATGAAGAGAATCAGAAGGAAAAGCTCATAAATATATGATAAATTTAGTGACAAAATAAAATAAAGTTTTACCTGGATACCTAGGGAAAACTAAAAGAAACTGTAAATTTCCACAAAATAGTAAACATTACAAGAACTTTGGCTCCAAAGCTATGATATTGCAAAGGTAATAATATGCATGAATGATGACATGCATAGATGATAACACTCACGGTGATAACATGTATGTGTGATGGCATGCATATATAATATCACACTCATGGTGATGATAACATGCCTTGGTGGTAATATGCATGGGCTATAACATGTATGGGTGGTAACATGCAGAGATGAAAACATGCAGAGATGATAAGATGCGTGGACACACAATCTGGCAACACACACACACACACACACATTTCTCTCCATCTTTGGAGCACAGTGCTCCTGGGTGCTTCTGGAAACTGGCCTTCAGGATAATCCATGGTGACTGCTAGACAGTCCTCAGCCTTCTGTCTGCTTTCTGGGGTTGCTGACACCCTTCTCCTCTTGCCCCAGTTCTTCAATCCTCTAAGGCCTGCCAGTCTGACTCGCAACCTTCCTCTCCACTCTCTTTTCTTTCTACGTCTTTCTTTCCTTGGCCTTCTTTCTCTTCCTCTTTTCCTTTCCATTCCCTCCTTTTCTCCCCATCTTTCTTTCTTTCTTCTTTCCTTTCCTTCTTAGCTGTGGCTGACATCAATGGGTCTCTTGGTTTTCACAAAATTGTCAGCATGGATTTAACTCTTGAATCCTTCTCCCCTTTCAGGAGTGAGCTCCCTTAAGCGCTGTTGGAAACACAGCAGACACTTTGGATGTGTTTCTGACTGACTGCTTGGATGACTCAGGGAATGCAAGTAAATGTTTGGTGAAATCAATAAAATATGTCCATTTGTCAAAACTCCCTTCAGAATGAAAAAGAATCCCATTTTGTATCAAGTATATTTCTGCACAGCACACAGTATCTTTGATGACCACGGCACATTTATTTCTCAGTTGACAGCCAGATAGGAAATCTTTCAGCTGAAGTTTATCTGTGGTTCCATGAACAGATACAGCACCAAGACGACTCTTTGGCCAAGTTTGGATAATAGGGTTGGAAGCCCAAAGGCAGAGAGAAATGAGGACAACTGATTAGAGCCCTGATGTAACGGAAAGTAAAGGCTGTCGCTTTGTTCCCACAGATTCTCAAGAACTGATAGAACCATGACCACGGTTATGCTATGTTGTCTTTTTTTTTTTGTAGAATATTTAGAAATCTTACTCATCACAGTCCCCTTTGGTCTTAGCAATCCATATTTACTGGAAGCAGGACATTTTTTGGCCAAGTCTGAGTAGTTCAAAGACGGACTTCTTCTTGCACTGCAAATGAAGGGCTTTCCTGTTGAGCCATTCTTTCTAAAACTTTCTTCAGATAAGGTCTGTGTCCTGTGATGCAGCTCTAAAAGGATCGCCTGTCCTCTCATTGTTCTAAAAACTCAGAGAACGTGCACAGGTCTCTGTGTCTAAGGAACTGACACTGCCTGGTGAGCCCCTGGGTATCACAGTCATTCCAAAGAGTGAGGCAGGGTGGGGCTCCCATTTTTTACCCCAGTCTGCCTTTGCCTTCACCACAGTAGAGGTGCTTTGTAACAAGTTCCATTGCCTTTTTTGGGGGAATTACAAGAAGATCAAATGTCTCTCTCCTTTTAAAAATATTTATTTAAGTGTGTGTCTGTGTGTGTATGTGTGCATGTGTGTGTAACATGTATTTCTTTACTAGTCTGTAGGCGCAATCACATATTGAGTTCTTACCATCATTTGCTTTGCCATGTTTTTCATGACAGAATGGTCATATTTGCTATTTCATGTCAATTTTATGTTCTGAAAAGAAATTCCTTTATAAGGGAAGGAAATAAGAGAATAGTTGAAGAAAAATCATATCAGAAATAACCATTTTCATAGCATGAAAATTTAAGAATTCTCACTTTTAAAAATTATACATAAGTGAAAAATGTTGGTGCATAAAGGAATTATTACAAAATAGCCACAGAGACTACCTGTATGATATCCAATGTTTAACATCTACAACTTAGATGTTTATGCACTTACACCTGCTAGATCTTTGAATAAGGCAGGGAGTGGGGTAGAATGGAGAAGGGAGGGTGAACAGAACACTGTTGGGCATCCAAATATGCTTAGAATTCTGATATGGGCTGCATTTTTATATTTCATATTTACAAACAAGGACTCTGAATATCAGCAAGACCAAGTCACAGGCCAAGATCATATATGCTGAGCAACTGGGCCCAGAGCCCAGCTTTGCTATCACGGGAGTCACCTAGTTAGGCAGAAAGCTTAGGAGAAAGCGGAAGGCATTAGCATTTGTATTTCAGAATACATGAGTCCACAAAGATGACTTATTTACAGTCACTAAGAAAAATATGGACTGATGAGCTGAACTTCTACCTGCTAACTCAGCTAGAAGTGATGGCTTTAACTAAACCCACCATTCCACGTAGATTTGAGAAAGACTGGATTGTAGCAATGGTGCATCATGTGTGTTTATCATATTGGCATAGGTACAAGTCAGCCGGGTTCACGGTATGTCCCCTCACAACCATGTTTGTGCTATAGTCCATCCTGAAGACTTCACATTCTCTCCTTTAGTAGAGACAATGACCAAGGCCAAATTGGCTCATGGCAGTGACATACAGATGCCACACCAGACTATCACTGCGGAGGCTGTAAAGCTGCTCTGCCCTGTGCCCGTTCTCCACAATAGGTAAGTCAGTACGCTGAGCCCTCAAGGCTATTCTCAGGATTTGTGGCTCATAGAATGGCGGGAAACTGTTCAACTCATGGTGCCAGGGAACAGGCGAATTATATAATTGCAAGGGAGAGGCACCTGGAAGTGGAGAGCAAGGGAAGTCACAGGCTTCCAAAGTGAGTGATTGGTCTCTTCCTAAGTGGAGTCCTGTGGACTTGGCACGTACTTCATTATATAATAGGATGATCTGTGACCACAGCCTGGAAATGCCACCCAAGTCATTAATGGGAGTTCGTGTGCTCCCACAACTGACTGTAGACACTTGGAATTTATCTTTCCTTCTCTCCTTCATTTCAAGGATGAAAAATGATGCTTACACAAGCCACACTGTCTGTCGGCGATGGCCGGATCAAAGCAGAGCAGCATGGCTGGAACACTGATGCCGAGATTTCTTGTAAACAAATGTACACAAACAGCACACACGGGTACAGCATGCAGCCTCTCTTCAGGCTGTGCTCACAGTCCAGGCTCACGGGGCTTTTCTCCTGGAAGCCACTGCTGTTTCCGATAGACAAGTCTTTTTTCCTTTCCCTTTTTTTTCATTCTGAGGAGGACTAGGGCAAAGCAAGCCTGCAGAGTGCTGAGTTAACCCTTTCCTGCCCTGTCAGCATTTCCTTCTCAGTCTGAGGACACCTGGAATCCTTTCAGTCACACCCCCTTTTAGGCAAATCTTCGAAAGCAAACTTTGTTCACTGGCTAGAGCATGCCTCCATGCCTAACCCTCAATCAGCCCTGAAGCGCTGTTCTGGAGGGGATAACCTCTGTTCCTGACATTTCTCCCTCCTGCTGGATGATGAACTTTGAGTCAGTGACTTCTGTAAGATGGGACTGTATGTGATCAGAGGAACGAGGTTGCTTTTAAATATTCGTTTGGTGATTAAACATTTATCTACGCTAAAATACGCAAAACCTAAAAATGACCCCCAGTTCCCTTTCAGCATTTTTGACTGCTATTGATACCTCATAAGAGTAGAGTGATGAAGTGTTTGTCATTTGATGACTGGCTTATTTCACTTAGCACAATGTTCTTGAGGTTCCTCCATGCTGCAGCAGGTAGAAGAGGTTCCTCCCTCTGCTTCCACCGAGTCAGGTTCCGTTGTGGTACCACAACACGTTCCCCTGTCTGTAAATTCATTCCCCTGTCTGTGACTATGGTGCTGTTTCACTCTGCTAGCCACAGCTGCAGACAACTGCCGTGAACTGGGGTTATTGATATATCTTGATCATTCTGCTTTTAGTCCTTTGGTTGCAAACCCAGCTACGGAATTGCTGCATCATGTGGTATTCTACGGCCCGTGTTTCAGGGAATGAGCCACTCCGTGCCTCACAGTTATAAAGGATTTAGTCTTTTGCAATGTAAAGAGTGAAAAAAAAGATTCCTGTCACTTTCCAGCACCAACCCAGGTGCCCACTTACCATCGTTGTGTTTGGCCATCTATGAAGGATTTTCTTCCCCGGGGGGCAAAAGGTTGATCAAGTATTTTATGCCCCCAAAATGCTATGGCATGTCACTTCAAGATGATGCACTCATATCCTATGGTCAGTATCTTATTAGTGATTGTTAGATATTTAGTGACCAGTAAGCCCAGACTAGAAAATTTCTAAAAGAATTTCAGGCCATAGATGGCCACTTTCTTTAGGTGGAATACATACTGTAAACAAAACTAAGGCTTGCAAGGCATGGTACATGACCATGGCCTGGTATATTCACAGTACTGCCTTCTGCACATGGTGTTGGGAGGTGCTGAGAAAAGGGTTGGCCATAGTCTTGTTCTATGCATCCCTGAGCCCTCTGTGCAGTTAGATGGCCCCTCGCTCCCAGAAACAGACAAACTATTCCATCTGACTTACATATGGCTCACGGAAGTATACAGGCTACGGGAGAGTTTAGAGGATATGTTTTCCATCTTAGAGCCCCCACACGGAGTTCTCATTCCCTGATGGTTATCTTCAGGGTGGGGACAATACATAAAACAACAGGAACAGAGAGAAGAACAGAATGGGAAGAGGGGTGGACCAGCAGATGTCCGGGTGAGTCCCCCGTGGAAAAATTGGTCAAGAGCCTACTACACCAAAAAGCTAGTCTTGGACCACATTGATCAAGCCCACAATGACCCCCACAGGTGGCATCTAACTAAAATTAACATATCATCTAAAAGAGTTTGCCATACCATCCAGGCAATCAAAGACATTCCCACTAGCTCCACAACCCAGGAAATTTCAACATTTTGCATGCATCTATTTCTCATTCAGCACTTTCATGGACGCGCACTGGCTATTATTTTCCACCCTTCTTTGGCAGAGGCGGGGAGATACTTCCATTCTATTTCATTTCCTCTAGTGGAAAGCAAAGTCATTTCCACTTCCCTGATTATTTAATTCAACATCAAGTAAAGGTCCCAAAGGCAACACCACCTATTCTGCAGATCCAGCTTCACATCTACCAGAGACACTCTGCTGGTCATGATTTTTTTTTGTACAATAACATGTTTTCTACCATGTGGCACAGAGCCAAAACATGTCCCTATTTATTTCCTCTCCATAGCACATCCGGGGCTGTACTGGACACCTCCCTGTTGCTCACACCCAGTTGATGATCCATTCTCAAATTGTACTGGCTTCTTTTTCAAAACTCGCCCAGGATCCAGTCACCTTTAGTTACCTACACTGTTGACAGAAAGTCAGAAAGTCTTTCTCTGTTTTTGTTCATGGTTTCGTTTTCAGTACCTAGAACATCACTTGGGCTATCAAATAGCATTCCAAAATACAGGTCAATATGTGGACATGATATAGCTTGCAGGAGGAAATTATGACAGCCTTTATCACAATATTTATTAATCTCCATAAGCTTTGTGAGCTCCGAACTCCCATTATCCGTAATCTAGCAGTTTCCAAGCTACTGAATGTGATGCATTTTGAGATGAGTTTCTTTTGTAAGCATTCAATTGCACATTTGGAAATAGCTAATTTTCAATTCAGCTCCCCTAGATTTATTAAGGTGTCATCAACAGCTAAAAATTGAATCTATTTACAGTGTATGAGGTGATGTGTTGGTTTGTGTATACACTCAAAAAGTATTAAAAGCAAGCTACTTAGCATATTCATGATCTCACTTTGGTACTATAGCTTTAAGAAAACAAGTTGAGGGATGGGGTGAATGTGGGTATTAACTTAAGCCTTTCCTCTGTCCTCTTCTTGCATTAGTTCACGAATAGGTCGCTAGAGTGTATGCAAGGAAAGGAATGGGAGTGAAACTCAATTAAGAAAGTGTTTTTATGGAATATACTCTTGGTGGAAAAGCAACCGGGAAAATAAAAACAGCCATTAAAGTGAACACGCCACTTAATTTAATTAGCGTAGGTCTATAAATCTTTAACCCAGAAATCCTAACTGATTCTTTTAAGGTAATACCTAAATCAAAGTTGGTATAAAACAAAAGGTGCTCTTAATAGATATCTTCTGCACAACGTTACTGTTCCCACAGTGCGCAGCGTTACTGTTCCCACAGTGCACAGCGTTACTGTTCCCACAGTGCACAGCGTTACTGTTCCCACAGTGCACGCTGAAACTTGAACTTCCATTACTTTAGAATTCTGCTGTATTTGGAAATAGGGTCTTTATAGAGTTAATCAAGTGGAAATGGAGTCATATCATGGATCTTAAGCCAGTGTGACCAGTATCTTTATATGAAGAGGGAAAAGGGGAAATAGACCACGATACGGGCAGATATCTCAATTATCTGGGAAATAATTAAGATAAGATCATGAGGGTAGGAGCCCTTGGAGGGGACTGATGAGCATCCTTAGAACAGGAAGGAGAGAGACCAGAGTTCATTCTCCGCTGAATGAAGACAGAAAGAGCAGCAGCCCATAAGCTAGGAAGACCACGTCCCCCAACACCTTGACCTCAGGCTTCTTGGGATTCAGAACTGTATAGAAACCATTGTTCCAGCCTTGCTGCCTATCGTGTTTCATTACTGCAGCTAACCTGGCCCACAACACCCACATTTAGGAGTTCTGGGCTTAAACCACATCTTTGTCATTTGCTGAATTACCAAGCTTATTAATTGATTAACTCTAAGCTTCTAAGCTTAGAGTCATTTGCATTCATTTATAGGACTATAAATGAATACAAATAACACACTTGGTTGCTGTGAGAATTAAATAAGATAAAATATAAAGGGCCTGAGGTTCATGGTCAGGACATGTGTGCTCAGCACACAGCATTCCTACAATGTAAAATCAGACTTCGTGGTTCAGGCTAACCGGTTAAGCACAAACCTAGAACCTGGACTTGAAAAACTCTCCCTGGACGTCTCTGTCAGGGTAATGATTATGAAAACTCCTGCTTTCTCTAATTAGCAGAATTAAAGAATCGAATGGTTCAGATTTCTTATCAGTAAAATGGTTAGGTTTCGTATCACCTAAATAGAAGTCTCATCTTGGAAAGAACTGTGATCAGTTCCATGAAACCACTGCGGGTTTATCTACTACTATATAGCATGATATTGACCACTTGTGATTCGGATAATTGCAGACACACAGAGTCCGAAACAAGTATATGAAAAGTATAACTATGCACACAAATTTAAAAGTTTTTATAGCTATGTACTAAAAATGACATAAAATTATACACAGAAAATTCTTAGGTTTCTCATCTACTTCGTTAAGATAGATGAGCTAATAAAAGTGTGTTTTCAAGAGCCATAGTGTACACTTATCTACATGCAATCTCTTCATGACTGCTGTCATAACATCTATAAAAAATTGTCACAGCAGAATGGAATGCCTGTCATCAATAAAAGAGTTGATTATTTAATTACAAATCATTTATAGAGCCACAACTGAGCAGAGGAGTCAAAACACACCAACGAAATATTCCCATTAAAAACCCCAGGGCACAGGGACTCAGCATGCAAAATACTTGCTTCCTGAGCACAAGGACCTGAGCCTGATCCCTAGCAGGCATAGAAAAACCCAGACACAGTAGAGTATGCCTTTAAACAGAGACCTGGCAGGGGGAGAAGGGTCCCCAGAGTTCACAGGCCATCCAAAAACAAAATAAACTGTAGATATTTCAAACTGTGTGAATCAGTGAACTTGGATTTAGAAATAAACCTTGCATTAAAAAAAAAAAAAGGAGTCTGATTGAAGACGTTCACATCAGCTCCTGGCCTCCAGCTGAGCATGCACACGTGCATGCAAACACACACATGAAACACACACACACACACACACACACACACACACCTCCTGAAATTAATGTCTATGAGCATCTCTGAACATGTCCTAACGAACCCAAAACTAGATGACCTCAGACAGGACAGAGACACAAACATTTTTGTATCTCAATGCTGTATTTCTCTTCATATATCTGCCAGGATCTGTTACGAAAGATGATTTGGAATATAGTCAATTTCCTGATGTGATTTTGAGGAAATAGACTTATTCCTTAAAAAGGGCACTTAAATTATTCTCTAAGGTATGTTTAAATAATTATAGTTCGTTAAATTAATAAGATACTATCACAGAAATTAGGCTTTATCATTACAGTTTAAATCTACGAAATTTTCTATGGTTGTTGTACCTAAGCCCTTAGACTGTCGGAATCCTGGACATTTATATGCTGCATTCTAGAAATAAGTTCATCTATTTCTGGTTATTTCAACATTTTTCTCCTTTAATGTTCACAGAGATGAAAAGGCCTGATCTATCATGTAAAGATAAAACTAACATTTAGATTATCAGAAAAATATAAAACACAACAATTTGGAGGCATTGGTTCTTATTCTTGCTTTCATTGAGAGATGTCAACAGAAACTTGCAGGAAGTGTATATGAGGTGTGTGACAAAGGAATGCAGCGCTCTTTAGCTTTGTCCAAATTGGTTAGTTGTCAGATTATCTTCAGCAGCCCCAATATACAATGCTATCTATATTAGGGACTAATATAGGGAATTACATAGGGAAATGTCAGCCATGACAGGGAGACAGGCATGTGACTGCCGTCCCCGGGGCTGAGTTCCCGTGGATGTTAGGAATGCAAGAGGAGTTTTCATTTGCTTCAAGTCTAAAGACGTTAGACTAAACTTGGGGGCTTATTGTAGGTTAGATGTTTGGATGCCTTCTAAATCCAGATGTTGAAACCCTCAACCCAAGTGTGATGGTGTTTAGAGGCAGAGCCTTGACCTAGCAATTAGACTCTGGCCGAGTCACTGGTGGTGGATCTCTGTGGTGCGATGGATGGTTCTTATAGGAAGAGAGAACAGAATTCATTCTCTCGCTTTCGTGTGAGGACACCAGAAGAAGCCAGTAAGGCCTTCATGAACAAAACAAGTGAATATCCTGGCAGGTTGATCTCTGAGACTGTGGCACAGTAGCGTTCATTGCGGAACCACTGGACTTCTGATGAATATTTGACATTCACACCGCAGTAGAAATGCCCCAGGAAGAAGTCTCCTGAGCGTCACTCTCCACAGAATTCAGACAACTGTCCTTTCAATTGAGTCTATTTTTTTTTAAATGATGTCTCTTGCTTTGTTGTTTTTCTCAATCAGCAACATAGGAGAATAAGTTTTGTGATGGCATGCTAAGGTCAAAGGTCATTTTATATTATCCTTTATTTTCAAAGACAGTGCCACCTGTGGACATATGGTCACCTCACAACCTAATGTAGATTCTCTCAGGTGATTTCAGTGTTTCTAGCGTCCTGTTACCTGGGGTATAGTTTCACCAAAGACCAAAAGCCCCTGGGGGAAACTGTCAGGATCTGCTCAGATAAAACTCCTTGCATAGGACAACTCATTCATTGCTCCTTTCAGTACTAATGGGAATAGACACAACCCAACAAAAATCCAGCACAAATTCTCCCTCCATAAAGGACACATACAGTTCCATAGAAGCAGCAACTGAGTGGATTATCTTCTCAAGGTTCATAAAAATTACATAAAAAAAGCATCTCTTTATCAGCTTTCACCTCATTTCTTCCCAGAGGTGGTTATCAAACTCCACACTTAGGGAGCAGATAGCCAACCCATAATACCACCAACATCCCTGTCAAGAGTGGTGACAGCAACCCTCCTTTACAATGTTCTCTTTGTGGACTTCACTAACAACATATTATTGTTGGCTCCCATAAGATGAACCTCTAACTCTGGAAGGTTTTCTTTACCTTAGCCAGGTGGGAATTGATCCATTTTGTGAAAGTGCGCTTCTGTACAATCTCTTGTTCATCTAGAAGACAAAGGATACTTTAGGTTAGATAATAGAATAGGTGACAAAGGCCATCACCAAATACTTGCTTATACAACTCTAAAAGAGATCGAGTGCTTTTATCTTCTAGCTCAATTTACTACTAATCATTATCTCAAAGGTTCAGCACAGTTCTATGTCATAGATAACTAAACCCATCTGTAGAAAGTTATTAGAAAGCTCAAGTCAGTTAAAATTCCAGCTTGGCCATGAAGTCCCAGAGCCTCGATGAAGAGCTGTTGGCTTCTGTCAAATCCCTTGAAGGTCAGCCTTGCTCCTAGGCAGGCCCACCTCCATTAGAGTACTTGAGCAACACAAATTGGACTTAGGGAGGTGATACTGAATCTGGGAACACTTGAAAGAGATGACTGTAATGAAAACCCATTGCATTAAATTCTCCAATAATTACTAAATCATTATCATAAAATTTATTAGCAAATGCCTTAGGTGTGTGATAGGCTAGCCCTATGTTTAGCTTCATTCACTAAAAGCTTACCAATGAATCACCCTCGACAAGTTTGTTAGAAATAAAAGTTCACTGGGAACACCTAAGTACCAGTGTCCTCTGTTAGAAGATACAGTCAGTGCTGGGTGAGAAGGGAACAGACAGACATGAATATGTGAAGTCTGCGGGGGAGACAGAGATGGAGATGGGCAAGCAAGGTGGGTGCATGGAACCACCCCATAAAGCATTCTGTCAGAACAGTATGCATGTCTGTGTTCTCTGCAGCTCACACTTCAGTGTAGGCAGAGCCTGTGACTTGTATCCAGCTCACACCGTATAAGAGAGTGGCAGCATGCCAACCCCCCAATATTACTTTAAGTTGCTGACTGGAGTGAGAAACTTTGGGGGAGTTTTGAAGACCCACAGCCATGCTGTGCACTCTTGGTAGAGTAGGGTGATCGCAGGGACCTGATGCCCACCCTTTAGGAATGGAAACAATACCAGCGAGAATATGGACCCTCAGGCTTACAAACTGCTGGAATGAATAGAGCTAACCGGCAAATAACATTAAAGTGGATATCCTTCATAGAAAGACTTCCGAACGAATGAGAATGACTCCCAGCAGACACCTTGTAGCCTGGGTGATCTGGAGCCAATGCAGGTGAGTCCTTCACAGACTCCTGGCGCACAAAAACGTGGAGACAATAAATGCGCCTGGTTTTCCAATGCCAGGTGGTGATTTGTTTTGCAATAAAAAACTAACAAAGGAAGAAAAAGCCAGTGTCAGGAAGGCATTAATTAAGAGGTTTGTGGATGACTACCAGAAAGGGAATAGTTTAGCACCTAGAAGGTAATGGTTCAGCTTGCCATGCCCAATTTACCCACCAGTGCCAGCTTTGTAAGACACCATCATGCAGGATGTAGATGTGCTGCGGGAGTACCTTCCACTCCTTCAGCCAATAGTCGCTGAAGTACGAGCCCACGGTGCTGTGGTAGCACCTTCCGCTCCTTCAGCCAATAGCCACTGAAATACCAGCCCACTGGGGTGTGGTATATTTCTCTCTCTCTCTTTTTTTTTTCTTAAAATAATTTTATTAAATTATAAAAAGTTTCCATTTACGCCCCTCTTCCCAACACCCTCCCACTCCCCCCCTCCCTCTCCTCCTCCCTCTTTGTCCCCAAGGGCAGTCAGGGTCTCCTGCTCTGTGGGAAGTCCAAGTTCCTCCCCCCTCCCTCCAGGTCCAGGGAGGTGAGCATCCAAACAGACTGGATCCCAAAAATCCAGTATATGCAGAGGAAACCAGTCCCAGTGTCATTGTCAATGGCTTCTCAGAAAGACTCCAGGCCAGCCACATTCAGAGAATCTGGTTGGATCACGTGCCCGTTCAGTCACAGTCCAACTGGCCTTGGTAAACTCTCATTAGATCCGACCCCTTGTATCAGTGGGTGATGACGAAGGACTGCGTGGTATATTTCTCTTTACAAAAGAGCGGCAAGCCTCTGCTCGGCCTCTTTGTTCCGGCTCCTGCTCCAGCGACTAGGCTCCTTTCCTGACAGTTGGTGTGTATGTAAGTTTTACCCCTCAAAATAAATACCCCTTTAAAACCTAACTGTTGTGGGATTGATTCACCATTACAGATGGACAGACACAATCTCAGCACCTCTTCCTAGAGGGTGGATGCTCAGAACTCTCGCTCTGCATCTGACCTTCCTTGGCTTTATCTCCGAACATCTCAGAATGTCGGACTGAGTGCTAGAACTCACACTTCATCAAACATGATGATCAGGAAGAAATAAGCAAATGAATTTGGAAATAAATAATAAAACCTTTTAACCTGGAGAACATTTTGGATTTATCCACCAAGTTTACTGAATGCCATTATACATTAATATATTTTCAAATTGGTTTCTGTTTTAACTTTGAAGTTCATTATATAACCATTGTTACAGTAGGTAAAATTCCTATGCATCAGACATTGATATGTATTTACACGATTTATTTTAATTAATTATACAGTTATATAATATATAATAAATAAATTTATTCACTCATCAAAATATGCAATGTGTTTGGTGTATTATGTGTCATATGTGCATGAGTGGAGTATATACCCATGTGTGCACATTCAAATGATAGAGAATGATGTCACATGCGTCACCTTCCACTCCCCATCCAATTTTCAGAGACAAAGTCACTCAACGAACCTGAAGTTCACCATTGATATGGGCGGTAATGTATGCTGTGAATATGTTTTATTGCCATTGGTTAATAAAGAAGCTGCTCTTAGCCAATGACTTAACAGAGTAAAGCCAGGCTAAAATAAATGAACTGATAGAGTAAGTGGAGTCAGGGAGAAGCCATGTAGCCACAGACAGGGACAGACGTCTCCACTAGAGCCCACCAAAACTTTGCCTGTAGGCCACGACCTTGTGATGACGCACAGATTAATGGAGATGGGTCAGTTTAGAGTTAGCCAGAAATACACTTAAGTTATTGACCAAACAGTATTGCAAATAACATAGTTTCTGTGTGTTTATTACGGTACCAGGGAGGACAGAAACCTCCACCAACACACCATTTTGGCTAGAGTGACTGAGAGCAAACTCTTGGGATTCCATTGTCTCGGTTTCCCAGTTCTGGGTTCCAGGGGCGCAGGGCCATGCCTGGCTTTTATGTGGGTGCTGTGAACTAAAACTCAAGCTCTCTCTTTGGCACAGCGAGAGTTCCGAGTCATCTTCCCACCCCCAGCTCGCTCAGTTCTTACAGCCAACACGGAACCAAAAATAACCATAGCTTTTCGTTTACAGAAAAGAAAACTGAGCTACATAGTGTGAAGTAATTTTACCAAAGTAACTCAATGGAAGAGCTTTGTTTCCGGAGCCTTGTTTTAGACTCCAGAAAAAAGTCAGATCCTGCGACATCATACAGCTACTCAAGGAAAACCTGAAACTAGACTATTAATCTTACCCAATGTGATCCCCTGCTTAAAGTACAATCATGGTGGGTAGGTTTCAATCTGACCTCTAATCTTTGGACTGCACAAATAGACACATGTTGCAGCAACATAATCCTAACATGGAAGTTTGATAAATTTTAGAGTTTCATAATCTATAAACTATGATTCTAAATCTTTGACTACAGATACACTGAGAACCTGGATGACATTTTTCATTCAGCTGGGACCGTATAGAACTTTACAGACCATGATGCCATTGCTTTAAAATGTGAAAGGGAGTAAGCACAATATGTTTGTGTAGAACTTCATAAACTGAGGGATGCTCATTGGAGCTGCCATCCTGGTCTGCATCAGTCCCATTGGAGGCTAAGTCGCTGGGGTTATATTTACTTCAGGCTGCAGCAATCTCACTGGAGATTAAGTCACTTGAATTTATTTTGACTTCACCTAAAAAAATTTTCTTTTGATACACATTTTCTTTCTTGAGTCTGGTATACACCTAGATACCAAATTATCCTTTTACCTTGTGCAAACAAAGAGAGACTTTACTGAGACACCAAAGTCATAAAGCCCACAATGACATGTATTACACACCGCCAGCACTGATATAAGTAAATGATTTCTAACTTCACTACCATATTCCTAAAAGAAAAGCATATTTTAAACTTTCTTTGATGTGGGATTTCCCTCACTCTGCTGTGACTATGTTTTATTGCCATCGGTTAATAAAGAAGCCGCTTTGGCCTGTGGCAGGACAGAATATAACTAGGTGGTAAAACTAAACTGAATGCAGGGAGAAAGAAGGCAGTGTCAAGCAGATGTCCTGCAGATGCCCAAGAAGCAAGATGTGTTATAATAAACCACAGGCCTCATGGCAAAATATAAAAGAATAGAAATGGGTTAACTTAAGATGTAAGAGCTAGCTAGGAATACTCTTGAACAATTGGCTAAAAATTGTGCCAATGTTACAGAAAAACTTTGGGTGACTTTCTAGGCAGCAAGATATCTCTGTCAATCCTAGAGTTTTCAAAGTTGCTTATAATATACTTTCTGTTTACTTAGATAATAGTATATCTTTCTGGGGTCTTTGATGGAGTTGAAGACAGATATATTTTTCTTAGTTCTGATAAAAGACAAATTAGATATAAAACTTTAGAGTCACAAAGAAATATTGCAACTGTAATTCTTGTTTGATACCTGTTTTGTTATGTGTAATTTTACTATGTTAAAGTTAAAATATTCCTTTTTAATTAGAGAGATAAGAGAAGATGATGATGGATTCCCCTCTGTATGCTATGAACATGTTTTATTATCATTGATTAATAAAAAAGCTGCTGTGGCCTGTGACAGGGCAGAATAGAGCTAGGCAGGAAAACTAAACAGAGGGCAGGAAGAAAGAAGGCGGAGTCAGGCAGATGCCATGTAGATGACCAACATACAAGATGAGAAGTAACAAACCACGAACTTCGGGGTAAAACATAAAATCACAGAAATGGGTTAAGATGTAAGATAGCTAGGAATATGCTTGAGCCATTGGTCAAACAGTATTGTAATTAATATAGCTTCTATGTGATTATTTGGGTCTGGGTGGATAGGGAACGAAAGCACATTCTCCACTTATATTTCCCTTTCAGAAAATTCTCATTTTTAAATGCAAAAGTGAAATAATTCACTTCCAGACTTGCCAATTAAATCTCATCGTGACAACTTAAATGATTTAAATTGCAGAAGAGATACAACCCTGCAGTGAAGCTCAAACTTATCCAAAACACAAGTATAAGCTGTTTCTATATTGCTATTGACAAGGAATCAACTTGTGACATAGCCAATAAGGTTCTTTTGTGCACATGTCACCGTTTAAATGCTCTTAGTAGAAGTAGTGTGTGTGATGTCCTTCTCTTTTCTGCCCTTCAGAACCTTGTGATGTAGCGTCAAGGATTATTACTATGCACACATTCTACCTCGTGAATATGTCTTTTCCACACCTTTCTCAGTATTGTGTGTTTTGAACATGGTGAACTTTATCTGTAGCTCATAATTGAATTCAGCGCCCTACTTCCAAGAACCACAGAGAGCAAGCTGTTGATTTTATGTCAGCTTTATTCCCTGCCTTTTTCTCAACATCAATGACTATCTCTTCATCATACTATTTTTGTGTTTTTATTTTTCAAACTAACTTTTAATGCGTTAGACATCATTAGAACGTTTGGAACAATGCGTTGCTGTTGCTCTCCTTCCCCACTCTGTCCGTCCCCTACTACCTCCCTGCCCCATCCTTCCCCAGGACCGATGCTTCCTCTTTGCTGTCCCATGTACTCTTTTGCCTAATCTCTAGTAGTCTTCCCTCCCATCCTGTACTACCCTCTCTTGATTTCTTTCTATATATACACACATGCACATTATAGACTAGGAGCCACATTTACATATATACATGTACATTATAGACTAGGAGCCACATTTACATATACACACATGAACATTATAGGCTAGGAGCCACATGCACATTATATGCTAACAGCTACATTTACATATAGACATGTGCACATTATAGGCTAGGAGCCACATTCACATATGCACACATGCACATTACAGACTAGGAGCTGCATTTACATACACACATGCACAATATAGCCTAGGATCTATGTTTACAGATCCACAATGAAACATTGCTCTGAAGAAAATTAATTTGTATAAAAATGAATAGATCTGGAAACTCTGATATTAAGCGTGATAACCCAATCTGAGAAAGACAAAAACTGCATGTTCTTTTTCCCCCCTACATGGACCCTAATTCCTTTCAGAGAAACAGGGGATTCCCCATTATTCAGTCCATTATTGGAGGTTACCCCTGAGTCATTGACCTTCCACACTCCCACAGTAAATCTGTAAATAATTTCTGTTTGAACTTCCTATATTTCCTCCAAGCCCCACTCCCTTTCCACCTCTAGATTAAGTCCAACTGGTTCATCCTTGTATAGCCCAACGCCGCAAAGAAGATTGTTGCATGAGTGAGCTTGAGATGCAACTAACTCATGATTGCTAAGCATGCCCTGACTTCCATCTCTAGTATCCTGTTGCTCCCATTGCCAAAGAAAGAAAAGATGGACACACTCCAAAAGAAAGGCTTTGTTCTTACTTGGGACAAAATGGCAGGGTAGCAGAATGGTCAAACTGAGAAGAGGAACTCCAAGCAGCATCTCATGAACCATAAAGGAGTGTATAGACTGCCATTTCATCCTAATCATATGTATTTTATACATATTTACATATTTATTATAGCTCTAACATGTTGAAAAGATTCTTTAAGAGTGTATTTCTAAGACATAAAGAACTTAATACATGCATAAGACATCATAAACTGTATAAGAACTGTAAATATTATCAAAATGTCAAATAGTAAAGTCTAACTGGGTCCATATTTAATCACTGTCATAATTAACATTAAGAGCATGGTGTGGGACAATGGTCTGTATTCTGTCAATTGTATTTTAATAAAATGCTGATTGACCAATAGCCAGGCAGGAAGTATAGGCGGGACAACCAGACAGAAAATAGAGGCGGGTCAATAAGAACATGAGAATTCTGGGAAGAGGAAAGCCCATTCTTCTGCAGTCATGATCCAGTCACAGAAGAAGCAAGATGTGACTGCCTTGACAAATAAGGTACCGAGCCACGTGGCTAACATAGACAAGAATAATGGGCTAATATAAGTTATAAGGGTTAATAAGAAGCCTGAGCTAATGGGCCAATCAGTTGAAAACTAATGTAGACCTCTGTGTGATTTCTTTGGGACTTAATGACTGTGGGAACTGGGCAGGACAGAAAACTCAGTCAACAAGAGCACCAAAAGGGAAAAGTGTTGTGTTAACAAACAGATATATTTTGGGTTGAAATTGTCAAGCCCCATAAAAAGAATATTAAATTCAGAAGGGGCTTACCTTAGATTAGTATTTACAGCATTTATATCTGAAGATTGTTGCTATGCCCTGAAAGTATCTTTAATGTAGACACATATATAACACTCTTAGAAATTTCATTTACCTGAGAATGGAGGTATTGATTTAGAAAATGACATATTTTAACTCGTAATGTGGGCTTGAGTGGTAGCTCAACAGATAAGGCTTGCTACGTAATCATGAAGGCCAATTACAAGTTTAGTACATCAACTTATAATGTGGAATTCCCCTCTCTATGCTGTGAATATCATTGGTTAATAAAGAAACTACTTTGGGCCTACAGCAGAGCTATAGCGGAACAGAACTAGGCCTGTAAAACTAAATGGAATGCTGGGAGAAAGAAGGTAGAGTCAAGAGAGAAGCCATTTTGTCCTTCCAGAACCAGACAGAACTTTAGCCAGTAAGCCACAGCCACATGGCAATACACAGATTAATAGAAATTGGTTAAATTAAGATGTAATAGTTAGCCAATAAGAAGCTAGAGCTAATGGGCCAGTGTTTTAAATAATACAGTTTCTGTGTGATTATTTTGGGTCTGGACAGCCGGGAACCAACAAGAGCCTCTCTTTTTACAACAAACTTACACTAAAGAGATATCACAGTTCATCCAATGAACAGAAGACATCAGATTCATGACACTGTGTCAGTAGGGTAAAGGTTAAGAAACATGAACTGCAGCCATGAGCTACTGCTAACCGGAAACATGAGGAATATCCTTGCCAGTAGGTTACAGTGACCGCAGGCATCTTGGTGAAGTTCAAAAGGACTCTGAATCTGATGTTTACTGTCTCTCCATTCTGTTCAGTCCAGAACAGAAATCAATATCCATTGCAACCTCCTGGCTGTCTCATTATTGCAGTTAGACTACTGGGGGCAAACAACCTCTGTTTAATTCCAGGTCTATGGAGGGGAGGTGCTAATAAGGAGCTTCATCTGTACCAGAACCAGATACAGACACTAGGATTCAGAGCCTGATGACGGGATTGGTGATAGCTGAGACTTTTGGCATCTTGGAGACATGTATTTTGCATGTTGAAAAATACAAAGAATGGTAACCTGAAATTGAATTTAAATTTCAAACCACAAACTCTTGTGGTTCCCATATGTATTCACCTCTGTGATAAGGATTTGTACTTTCTCCAAACAAAAACAGTAAAACTAATGTTTTTCTTCCCTTAAGTGGATCTCATATTGTATTGATGGGATTAGTAATCAGCAATAGTGACTGTATGTTCTGATTTCAGGTTTTAAGACAGCAGCCAGTCCACCTTGGTGTCCAGGATCACTGTCTGAGAATTATTGTACCAGGAAAACAGTCTGTTTCAGAGCACTGAAACGTCACATCTCACAGTCATCGCCAACTGTCAATCAAGTCAGCTTGGATGCTAGAGTTCAGCCAGTGCCGCAGACGAGTTCAGCCCCAGGGGAACCCAGGGAGGCCAGCAAGCCATCTGATGCTCACGTTCCTCTGTACCCCAACAAACTTCAGTGCATGGTCCTCATGGGAAGAAGGCTTTCTCCCTGGATTGTTCCCCAGCCACCTAACCTCCTTCTTGTCACATTGTATTAGATAGGTGTCCTTTAAAAACCTATCCATAGTTGCTTATAATTAACCAGACAAGCATGCTTTGTTCCAGGTGTGACTCATTTTTTAAAATTTTGTTTGTTTATTTTTGAGATAGGGACTCACTGTAGCCCCACCTTACTGACTTAGAACTCACTACGTAGACAAGATTGATCTCAAACTCAGAGAGTCACTTGATTGGTCTCCTGAGTGCTGGCATTAAAGACCTGTGCCACCACGCCCAGCCTGTCAATGTTTTAAGCCACAAAACTATGGAAGAGTTTGTTATACAACAAAGATTAACTAAAATAGTTTACGTATGTGACAGACCCATTAACACAATGTGTAGTGTGTGTGTGTGTGTGTGTGTGTGTGTGTGTGTGTTTACTTCTTTGGGTCCATCCTCTGGGATTTTGGTGTTCTGATGAATGAATAACAAGGAAAAAATGCCAAGGAACAGAAATCAGTTACTGTGCATAAGACTCAGCGTGAACTGATGGCAAAGCTGGACAGAGGCAAGGAAGCAAAGATCCATAGACTCCCAGAGAGAATGATGCCCTTGAGGGAAAGTGAACAGAGCACACTTTTGGGACCCTGAACGCTTCAATTACTCCTTCCATCCCTTTTCAAGTAGTTGCCAGTAAACACAAACTTTTCTTAAAACTTTGGAGATCAGAATTATATTTCTTTGGTATGTAAAGCCAGTGACTAGATCCAAAGAACTTGGTTCATCAAAGTCACATTTCAGCCGGGAAGTTGTGGTGCATGCCTTTAATCCCAGTACTTGGAATGCAGAGGCAGGCTGATCTCTGTGAGTTCGAGGCCAGCTTGGTCTACAAGAGCTAATTCCAGGACAGGCTCCAAAGCGACAGAGAAATTCTTTCTCGGAGAAAAAAAAAATCATATTGCAAAACGCAATAGTACCCTTCATTTTCAATGTAAGGCTTAAAGGGTGAGAAGGAAAGAATTATCTGAGTCTCTAAGATAGGGTTTCTTGGCCCTGGCACTGTTGACATTATGAATGAGATAAAACTGTTGTGGCAGGCTGTCCTTGCCATTCCAGATGTTCGATGGCATCCTTGCTTCCTGCCCTTTAGATGCCAGTAGCACACTGACCCCAGAGCGGCAAGTAGAGATATCTCCAAGCACTGGCAGTTTCTACTGGAGGTCAGAATCATCTCAGTTAATGACCAAGACATAAGCTGTGTCCCAGGCATGCACACAGTCAGGCACCAGCAGGAATTCTGCCTGTTGCTGGCAGGATAAATTTTTTGAAACAGAGACTCACTGTGTAAATTTTCTATTTAATTTCTTTTATTCCTAAACTATTTATCATATTTGGCTATTTCTACAGTTAATCTGCTTATTTGTGTAGAAATCTTTGTTCTCATAATATGGTGTTTGTAAAATGTCAAAATTCAGTGAGGCTAAGAACTTCAATGAAAGTTATTTAGAAGTTATGCAACATTAGCCAACCTAATTGAAATTTTACATGATATCTGACATACATACATGATATCTGACATATCATACATACAATCTAATCTTTTATGATAGAAAAGAAATGGGTGTGGAGAAGGAGTTTCTATCCTGATATTGTGTTTGGTTTATGTTGCTACAATAAATTTAAAAGATTTTTTTTTCAAAAAACACGGGACAAATTATAAAATATATAATTGATAAGCCCGAGGTAGCTATTATTAGCTAAAAATACAATCTGAACTAATTTTCATAACATTTTCCACTTGCCATTCTCAGCGTAGGAAAATTAGACAGCAGGTCATATCTAAGAATGCTTCATTGGTTGAACAATTGTATTTGTTAGGTGGAAAGGGTCAAGCATGGCTGGTTTAGTAGCACACACATCAGATGATATACCCTGGCTTAGTCACAGGGATGAAGCTGTGTGGAAATACTTGGGTCTTGTGGGAGAGTTTTACCCTCCTGAGGAGGCACAGTAGTGAGACCCCGAAACAAAGCTGTTTGTAATCTTATTTTTACCTGACCCAATGTGAATACTTTTCTCAAAATGCGCTTGATCCCAGATGAGGGCCACACATAATAAATGTCATGGGTGCCATGTGACAATTTTTAGACTCCGGGATGGAAAACAGGGCTGCTGGCCTGGATGTCTTCACAAAGGTCTATGTACAGGACCATGGTGGAGATGTGTGCCTGGGAGAGAAACAGTCATACTAAAGAGACAAACCAGCGCACACAAGCAGAGAGGCAGAGAGCAGGGTCTCCTGGGGCCGTGCCTATCGGCAGCCCCTTTAATAAATTGCAGTTGTTTCAGCAAGTTTTCCACACTTTGGATATCCTTTACTTATGGAAACAGCTGCTGTGCGCTGCAGTTTTTGCAGAGAAAACGGCCACACAGTGAGGTGACCAGAACTCGTTGTGTCTGCAGAACGGGTGGACTGACACATTCCTGCAAGTTCATCTCATTGGATTTCATAAGGAAGCTGCTGAGCACAGCGGAGCAAGTGTCGCCGACCCAGATATAAATAAAGAGGCTAAAACAAAGTGGAGGTAAACTACAAAGATGCCACTATGGACTTGGAGGGACTGTGACGAAAGAAAGAGAGAGAGAGAGAGAGAGAGAGAGAGAGAGAGAGAGAGAGAGAACACACTATGAACTCACTCCCACGAGAATATAAAGAAATTGACCTCACAGAACTGAGGGGTAGAGTGGTGGTTACCCCAGGCCAGGGGGTGTGGTAGAAAGGAGGGGGTCAGTGGTCGTGGAAAGTATGAATGAGTTCTGGTGTTCTGTGGCATTATAGGGTAACATATTTGATAATAATGCATTATACCCCGAAGTAGCTCAGCAGTACGTTTAGACGTACTCCTTAAAGACAGCAAGGAAAGTTAAAAGTGACGTTTATGTTAATTACACAAATTCATTATCTAACGTATTGATACATCTAAACATTGCCTCATAGTATGCAAGCATCATGTATCAGTCAAAAATAAAATGAACTTTAAAAGAAAATAGGTAGATAAATATTATAAAGAAAATTATAAGTACAGATATTTATAAAATGCAATAAAATCTAAAAAATAATGAATTTTAAAATGGTTGATATTCAGCTTTTCAGACTCTTACAATAAGTTAATTTAACTTTAACCAGACATATAAGCTCTCTCTCTCTCTCTCTCTCTCTCTCTCTCTCTCTCTCTCTCTCTCTTTCTGTCTCTCGGTTTGCTTATGTGGCACGTTTCCCTGGACCCATCCTGTGTGCATCAATCTCAGAGGATGGTTTGGCGTCTCTGAAGTCTAGCATGGGAGACAGAAATCAAGAGAAATTTCAGCACAGTCCAAGTTTTGTATTAGAAAAGAAAAATTAACAGCAGCAGCATGAAATACTTTATCAAGATATTTTTTTTAAAAAAAAGCAAAAACGTGACTGTTATGGCGTTGAAGACCATGTGGGTGAGGAGATGCCCCAGCCAGCTCCACCATGTGCTAGCAGGGGAGCTTTGGGGAAGATCGTTCCTGCAGCTGAGGGTTTCCTCTATTCAGCTACACAAGAATGTCATGAAGACAGCTGATTCTGGTGTGTTTCCAGCTAGCACGGAGGCCACAGACGAGCTAGACTGTCATGTAACAAGGCAAAAAGTCATTTTGCAAACAGATGAACAGCACATGATTTTGTGAAAAAGCCACAACCATGGACTCCCCTTCTCTGGTCAGAAGGAAGTAGAATATTGAAAGTTTCCTGAAACACCTTCATACAAACACATCAGTGTTAATACACTAACATGCTAGAGTTCAGACTAGTGAGATGGCTCAGTGGGTAGTAACAGTTGCTTGCCGCCAGGTTCAGTCTTCAGAGCCACATGCTAGAAGTATATACTACATGCATACATACATGTACACATAGTACAACTCAAAAGAGTTGTACTAAGATTCTACACTCTACATGTGCTCAGTGACAAGGTGCCCCCACCAGTACATACACACAATAAATAGGTAGATACGAGGAACTATCTGTGGATCAGAATACAGTGTTTCAGTCAGTGCAGATGAGGAAGGGGGAATGTAGTGGATAACACTGTTCAGGAACGTAGTACCTCAAAATCAGTGTAGGTTTTAAAAGCAAACAAATATGATTCTCCCAAGAAAGCACTTTTTTTTGTAATGTGTGTGTTCAATATTTGGCTTTTGTTATTTTTTCCTCATTAAACTTTACCTTTTATCTTAATCGGGTTCAAGTTTATAACCTTGCATTTTTCATCTTCTGAGACTCTATATTTTGCATTATTTCTAATGCAATTTTTACTTCATTCCAAGCTTCTTTTATCTCCAGACATCTTAATATCCTTTATCATTTTCCAAACATAAGTAAAGAACATGATACGTTTGACTTTTATTTTATCGTGTCCATCCCTTCAAGATGCAAAAGAGATTACAATGTTTACACTCACTAGGGGAGGAGATGAGGTGCCTGATCTAGAGTGAGTTCCAGGACTGCCTCCGTAGCTACTGAGAAACCCTGTCTCAAAAAGAAAGAAAGGAAGGAAGAAAGGAAGGAAGGAAGGAAGGAAGGAAGGAAGGAAGGAAGGAAGGAAGGAAGGGAAAGAAAAAAAGAAAGAAAGAACAGAAAGAAAAAATCTAAGAGTAAAGTTAAAATACAGAGTCAAACTGCAGTTTTATGAGACATGTTGAAAATTTCAGTCTCAAAAATCTTCTTCCCAACATATGAGCTCAGGACACTGAAAGATGTCACTGGGTGATCAGTCATGTAATGACCAACCTGACCACCAGAGGGCTGTAGCTCCCAGCTGCTTCAGGAGCTTGGTGCCATCCTGACCCTTCTGCCGGTGAGAATCATCCACTGATATCCACAACCCCATGCCACGTCTTCTCACAGCGACTTCCCTGACAGATAGCATCAGCTGTTACCGGTGGATATTTTGGGTCCCAGCTCAACAACATGCATGAGTAAGCTTACATGCGATGTACTTGTGTTTATATTTAAGCATTATCATTCAGTTCGGGCCTATGTGGCTGGCATGACGTTGCAGATAGTCATTACCTCCCTTCTCTGATCTAAACATTGCAACAGCTCAGTGAGGCGACGTCAATACCTGCCTATCCCAATCAGTCACCCTCTGTAGCTCTTCCTCCTAACTCGGAAGAAGAGGCTGTGTTAGAGACACCCTGAGCCCTTCCTATCTCCAGCCCAGCTGCATAGTTTGGGATACTGGGGCTAACAAGGTAAATCAACTTGCTCAAGAAGGCACCAATAACACCAAATGACAAGCCATACACATCTGTCTAGTGCCCAAACCTGGGCTTTCAATAACTTTGCTTCACGCTCATGTACTAATTGCCCAGAGCAGTTTCCAAAATATTTTCATATAAAACATCTGACCAACAATAGGCAAGGTAGACAGTATTCTAATCTTAGAGATAGGTGATCCCAGGTCCAAAGTAGTGTCTCAGCAAGTACAGGCCTAAGTCTAGGGAAATCCTTCTATCAACTTGGCCCCCATTTCCCTCATAAGCAACGATTGGGTTAGAACACACCTGAGTGGTAGATCTGACTGCTTATCTAATCCACATGTATTCCAGCATCTTTCCGAGCTACAAAGAGTGCTCTGCCCAGCGATACTTTGACCACCTCCCTTTACTCCCCTCACTTTTTCCATCCTGATTCTCAGTCTCTCATTGCTGCCCTGGGCTGCTCATCAGGAAACAGAGTGCAGCCAGATGTTCTCAGAAGCTGGCTCACGTAGGCGCCCGCAGCGTTGTTTCCCGTCCACACATAGCCACCTTTGTAGCTGCCCCGTAATCATGCGTATCTATGGAAACTCTCTCTGGAGAGAAGGTTTAGCGGATGCCCTCTCCGTCACAACTTTAGGGGCACAAGGGAAGCAGGACTGAGTGGAGGGGGAGGCCCAACCAAGATGCGATTTTATCTCTGAAGCCCAGGTAGTCTTGAGTAATGTTCTCAATAGAAGCAAGGAACAGAGACTTCAACTGTTGATCCGCTGCAGGATCCGGGCTCTTGGGAGGGGAGAGCCTGCTCAGAGGTGGAAGGCGGGTCCTGAAGCAGGACTTATCTGGCAGCTTCAGGATGATGGAGAACGAGTGTTCTGAACTGGAGGACACAGCCCAGCCTGTACAGCGGAGCGCCAGCTGTGTTAGTGGCAATGCGAGTTATTAAGTCTAAAGGACAAAGAGGGCCGCAGCTCTCATTTGCTGCATGTCGCATTAGAGACATTACATTCAAAGGGAATCAAGTATTGCTCCCCAGAGCCAAGCCCTTTATCACCACGACACGCTGCCCCTTTCACTTACTTCTATGTGCCTTACAGCCCTCTTGGTATGTCTTGGATTCAAGACTGTGAACACATTGGTTGGTGTAAGAAAAAGAAGAAGGTCACAGCCGTCAGTCAGGAGACTGCCAGTTACATCAAGTTGTCCGAATAGTCCAAGCACATTAGCTTTCTGACTACTTAGAATTTTTTCTTACTGATTCACACACTTCCTAGGTTGAACCAGCCAGGCCTGCTGTGCCTTCCCATACTCGGAGACAGCCGGCACAGCTTTTGACTTCTCTCACCACAAACCACCAGCAACTGCTCTCTACTTCGGCTTGCTCCCTGGCCACCCTTCCATGTTTGGTGTTTCTTTGCAGGAGCTGCCTATGTCTCAGCAGATAAATGTGGTCATCCAGGAGTCCACAAAGATTAAGAACTGAGGACTTACCAAGGAGGGACATGTAATGTGCTTTTTTAAAAAAGCACCACCCCTACTGTAAGTTTGTCCCCAAATAAACAAACCTTTGTTCTACTCCATTCCCAGCTATTGTGGGACTTTTTGATACTCTTTGATACTGTTACAGCCTCTCCTACCCACTGAGCCACGCTTTCAGCCCCTAAGAAGACCGCTGAATGAGAACAACGCTTTGTCTGGAACTTCCTTCCTCTAGTTTTCTGTAGGCTCATCATTCTCTGTTGTCTTACACCAGTTATTTTTCAAATTCTCTGAGTACAGGTGATGGACATCCCACTGATGCAGATGGGGGATGAGAGAAGGAAGCAATAGAATAAGAAATCACAGAAAGGTGTAATTAGCAAAATATCCATTCCTTATAAAAGAAACTGTATTGTATTCTTTTGTTATCAGACTCGGTTGTACTTTTTGTTACAGTCTTTATATCTATGTTCTTTCTTTTGCCAAAGCATAGGAGTATTTTTTTAATCACATCCTTATAGTCTCAGCCCCACCCCAGTATTTTAATACTATTGCTTTTAGAAGGCACATCATTTCATGGAAATTCTGAATGATTAGAACCAAAGAAATCTTAACTGAAATTCTGCAAAATATAAAAAAGCTCACATCACTTGATAAATGTGTGAATAAGGCTGTACGATATGATTAAATTGCATGCCTTACATGGATGAAATTTTGAGAGACTAAATAAACTAAAAGACTGTTAAAATTTAGTATTTTTGATGTAACCAATCAGCATATTCCAAATTTTAACCCGCTCATGATTAGATATTGCATTTTATTTAAAAGTCATAAATCTGCATCAGAAATGGCTCGTCCCAGAGGCCTGGATCAGAGCCGCAAGGACTAGCATGTGCATGTTTGTTTCCCAGTTAGAAGAACTGACTCTCATTCCTTTTCATGTACTGTGAATTAATACTGAGCAATTTCTTGTGATGCCACAGATCCCAGCTTCAGGACTATTCCAGTGGACCCAGATCCCATTCTACTTCAGCTGAGGCAGGCTTTCATGGACTCAGACAAAGGCCTACCCTATTACTAGGAGAGCTGCTGTGGACTCAGAGTTCAGAACACTCTCTGGACTCCATTGTCAGGTTCATCACAGTGGACAATATCTCTGCCCCATCGCAATGGTGCAAAAAAGACCCTGGGTACCCAAGCAACAGATCCATATAGTCCATGATCCAACCACCAGTTCATCCTGCTTTAAGACACCAGAAAAAGCCTTTAGCTGGTCTGCCTACAATCTTTGGACAGAATGACTGGTGGGTAAATGGTTGTGTTTGCAAAGACTGGAAGAGGTGCCAGTGACTCCAGATTCTTAGTCACCAAGAGAAGCCCAGAGGATTCACAAATAATCTTATGATACCATGAAAGGAGCAAATTAAGCAATGGTAATCAACTCTAAACACATGGAGATAGATGAAATGCCTGGCAAAGAATTCGGAGTAGTTTTAAGGAAGAGATGAGAACTGTTCCAGATAAAAGCTGAGGGAGTTCATCACTCCTAAGTTTACCCTAAAGAAATGCTAAATGAGTTGTTTAAATAGAAATAGAAAATTATTATAGTATGAAAATATGATAAGAAATTCACTGTAAAGCTAGCAATATAGGCAAATTTAGAAACACTCAATACTGTGATAATCATGCAAATAACTTTCAAGCAAAGTAAAACCTAAGAACAAAAGCATTTAAGATAACAATGATTATGATAATGTGATAATAGTTAAATAAAAGTTTCAAATTGTGATGTCAATTAACAAGACATGAGAGAAGTTAAAACAGATTTTTAAAAATATAGTCAAAGGTACAACTTTAGGATGTTTCATATAAATCTTATCATAACCACTAAAGAAAAGATAAATAGAGTTTATAGAATTTTTTAAACAAAATATAAAGGTGAAAGCAAGCATGTCCTTGCAAACAATTATCAACTCACAAGAGACAGAAGACAGAAAGAACGGAAAAGAGGGACGGTCTTCAAGGCATTAAGAAAAGAAGAAGTTTCCACTTCCATTCAGAAGTGGAAAAAACAAGCCTTTATTTACTAATAACTTTAAACACATATAAGTTAACTACTTAATTAAAATACATAGAATTCTGGGGACAAAGTTAAAAGATTCTACACTAGATTAACTTAATAGCACATATAGGCTGGAGTGAAGGAATGGATTATTGGATTCCAAGGAAATTGTGAATAAAAATGATCAAGGGTTACTATATATGTATCGAACAATGTATATTTTAAGTCATAAATGTTACATATTATATAATGACAAGTATTCATTAATAGACAGGATATAACATAATGTGTATGTATGGGTGACTCCACATTGGAGTACTTAAATATATACAACAAATACTGACAAAATGAAGGTTGACATAGATTACATTACAATAATAGCATCAGAATTCTATACATCACTTTCAGGACTAGACAGACCATCATGACAGAAAAATAGCGGCAGACTTGAAGAACACCTTAAACTATAAAAAAACTTAAAATATATAGATAACTGACAAGAAACAAAGAGCAAAACTGGATGAATCGTACTTACTAATTTCACATTGTCTTGTAAAGCTTACAATCATCAAATTATACAGTCCTGAAATAGAAACGGACACAAGCAAGGACAGAATAGAAAACATGGGGGGAAAATTAAAACACAGTGAGTTAATTTTCAACAAGGTACTAAGAATACACAATGGAGAGGGTATCTCTTCATTAAAAAATGATATGAAAACAAGGTATATACATGGAAAAGATAGGTTGATTTGTACTTTAAATTACAAACAAAAAAATCTAATGTAAATAGAACAGGGATTTAAATATTTCAAACACCAAAGACAAAAAAAAACTACCAGAAAGATACATTAGGTAAAAAGCTTCTAGACATTACTCTGAGCAGTAGCTTTGTGAAAAGCATTTCCCCACACCAAAAGCCATATGGGATTATATCAAATGGCAAAGCTCCAAAAATTCTGTCCAGCAAAGTGAACAATTCACAGAGCAAAGAGTCTGCCTATGGCCAGGGAGAAGCCATCCACAGATGATATAACTGATACGGGGTTAATATCTAAGATATGCAAGAAATCAACTCCAGAGCAAGAAGCACATAACATCGTGTTAAAGGGACAAAAAAAACCTCCCCAAATATTATTCAAAAGAGGACATACAGGTAAAAAATGAGATGAGAAATATTCAACATCAAACCATTAAGGGGTACAAATAAAAACCACAGTGAAATGTTGACATCACATATGGAGGGTGACCGTTACCAAGTAACTAAAGAGAAGTGTCAAGAAATAGTATAGAGGAAAGAGACTGACGTTTCCTTTGGGTGGAAATGTAGCACCGGGCAGCCATGATGGGGAAGAGTGTAGAAGCTCCTCATGAAGATGATAACTGAACTTCATATGATTGGACCTTTAAGCTCTAAGATACATCCTAAGGTGATGAAATCAGTGTGTTAAAGAAAGGCATCCCTTCCAATGTTCATGCAGTGTTGCTTATGTTATGGAAGCCTGAAATCAATTTAATTGTCTATTAGTGGACAAATAGATAGATAAATGGATAATAGACAGATTATTGGTATATGATAAGTAAATAGAAGGTAGATAGATTATAGATAATAAAGAGATGAAAGATGACAGCTAGAGATATCCAGCTAGATAACAGAGAGATAGGGAGATAGACATATGGAGATAGACAAATAGATGATACAGTCCGCATTATTCACACTTCATAAAAAGCAAACTGCCATTTGTGATATTTTGAAAGACACAGAACAGTGTTGCAGAGAACAAAAGAAGTCAAATACAAAAGATGAAGACTATATAATTTCACTTATGTTTGGAATCTGTAGAAGCTGAATTCAAAAGGAGCAGAAGGAGGAATATAGGTTGTCAAAACTCGGGATTGAGGAACATGGAAATAACGCTGTCATAAATACCGAAAGGATAAACAAGACCTGCCAATCACCTGCAGAAATGGTGCACACAGAGAGTAATTAGCTTTAGGTGCTTAAAGTTGGCTTAGTAGATTTTAAATATTTTCAGTACACACACAGTAACTTTGTGAAGCGATGATACATTAATTATGTTGATATTGATAATCACAGCGTATATTGCTCAAAATGTCAAGTTGGATCCATCATTCACATACAATTTATTTGACAGTTGTAACTCAATAAACTCGGCAAAAAAGAAATCAGGAAAAAATTAAAGACATAATGAAATAATTCCATTATATTCACATGAAGACATGAAATGCAACAAACCACTTAAAAGTTAAAATCATAGTATAAGAAATAAAAAGAAAATAGATCCACGAAGAGACTAGGGCAGTTTTTGTTCTGTGAGTTAGGTCTTTATAGCATCATTGTTATCAGTTTGAGGTATTCCTCAGCTCTGCCAAAATAGTCAACC
Source organism: Myodes glareolus (assembly GCF_982192425.1). Lineage (NCBI taxonomy): Eukaryota > Metazoa > Chordata > Mammalia > Rodentia > Cricetidae > Myodes > Myodes glareolus. Next base: position 129,332,739 of record NC_142026.1, read on the forward strand.
TTTATGCACTGGTGTCTTGGTTTTTAGATGCCATTGAGGAATCACAAAAATTTTTGCTATTCGTGCTTTTATTACATACCAAACATGCATGTAATAAAAGTTTTCCAAATCCATAAATACAACTATTACCATTTACTTTGCTTCTATTCGTTTTAGGTTCAGATGCAATAATAAGAAAAACATACTCAAACTTTCTGGGTTATTTTAAGGTCCACTCCAAGCATTCTTTACATTTCTGTCAGTCAAGATGAAGTAGAAAACAAGCATTCACATGCATCCAAACAACTAGAGCAAACTGTACCTTTGATTGCACCTGGAGTCCTGTAGTTTGCTTTTCTCATATTCTGCTTGTTTTACTGACTTTTGAGAGTTGTCGTAACTCAATCAGTATCTAAACCAAACACAGTTTTCACTAAGGGAACGTCAGCTTATTTAGCAGCCCTCTCCCTCAAGGGTCACTATAGCAACCGTCTGTCTGTGCAGGCATTCTCTTCCCTCATTCCTCAGCCTTACCCCCTGTGCGCACACCAAATGCATCACTCCTGTGCCAGCGTTTCCGCAGGAGCTGTTTGCACATCAATTTGTGAAAAATGCTTTAGCAGCATTTTCGGTGTAAAAAAAAAGTCATTTTCCATTGTATAATTCAGACCTGGGTTGTTTTTATGCTACGCTCTTATTGCTAATTCGATTATGGTAGTAATTGCACATACTTATATAAGAATCAAATCACCACGCTGTTCACCTTGAACAACACAAGGTTGTGTCAATTAAATCCTAACAAAGATAGAGAAAATAAAACATAAATAACTTCTAAAGGTTTTGTTTGCTTTAAAATAATCATTCATAGTAAATAAGAACACCCAGGATTCTTACTTTAGAAATATGTTCTCATTGTTAATTTTATAGTATGGGAGAAGAAACTACATGATTTTTTTGTATAATATCACAATGTTGTTTAATTAATTAATATTTACATGAGTATAATAGTGTTTGTTCTTAATTTGTTAGGTAAACTTCCTGACTTTTCTACAAATATATAATATTGACACTCACATTAAAACTACTATTAACATATTTGCATAGCAGGTCAGCAGGGTAGAATTATTATATATTTAAAATATATTAGAGAAAAATAGAGAGATTTGACATTATTTGCACAAGGAAAGTGTCCGTTAAGAAAAATGTCATATAAGAAACAAGTGTTTGGAGTGAAAAGGCTCTGGTGGTGTTTAAAAGTCCATATATTTCCCAAGGCAGTTCAAGGTCAGGTCACCAAACAAAACACATTTCTAGATATGTTGTCTTTCTAGGACTCAAATAAAATAATCTCTTGACCTGGAACTTCCATACAAAACAGGAATCGGCCAGAAACATTCTCATGTCTGCTAATCTGATGCCTAAACAAAAATGAATCCAATTTATATTATTTTCCCATGTAAAATAGTGATACTTATTGGTAATATCAAGCTTGTAAGTGCCCCGGAGTTCTCAAACTAAAAAAAAAAAAATGTTGAGTATCACAATGACTCATAGAAATACAACATATAGTAGTTCATAGTCTTCAGACAAGCAGATGGAAGCCACACATTTTCTCAGCAGTAGATCTGGGGCTTTGGGAAGGCCACACATCTGAACTGGACTTGTAGCTGTGTCACGTACTGTAGGACTTCAAGAAACTGAATAGACTCTACATGCCTCAGTTTACCCATTTGGAAGAGAGATGTGCAAATAACATCACAAGCCTCACCGAACATCAACAAATATTTCACATGATGTTTTAACGTTTGAATACTTTTGAGATTTATGTATGCTTTATCTTATTCATATGGCTCATTTTCCTGCACGTGCATGCAGGGCTTTTAGCAGGCAGATGAGGGTGTGAGATCCCCTTCGAGCTGGAGTATAAATGCTTGTCAGTCACCATGTATGAGCTGGGCCCTCCACAAGAGCGGAAGTGTTCTTAACTGTCGAGCTAATTCTCCAATCCCCTGCCTAATGCTTTATAGAAATTCTTTGTACAGGTTTTCACTTTGACTCTGTTCCTTGGTCATTATTATTCCTTATTATTCTAGACTTCAGTTTATCTAATATCTGTCACCAGAGAAACACAGACCCCCCTACTTTCTAAGAACTTGATAGTGGACTATGCTTGAGCAAAGGCAGGCAAGCTCAACCATTTCTATAGTTCAGGAGGAACCAGAGTATTGAGTGACTCCTTTTCCTCTACTTTCTTCATAATACCAAGAATCAGGGCTTTGGGGGAAGTTTAGACATCCCAGCATATATTTCCTGAGCAAATATGAACCATTATTCTTCCTTTATCTTAATGTGATCAGAGCAAAGAAACTGAGCAATCACAAAGCCATCCTGAAACCTTAAGGGCAATGCACGCCGTCTAGCATGCACCCCCAAGGGTAGCCCATTTAAAGGCAGTGAGAAGGACTGAAATACCTTCCTTGTTCGCCGTCAGGGTTAGTTCATCTTCTCTGCTTTGTCTCTCCCTACCCAATTTCAACATCATCAACACTGACTCTTCAACTTTATCCTCCTTTCCCGCCTCACTCGTGTTTAAAGAGGCAAAGGACAAGGATGTGAAACTCTAAATCACTCTGATGTTCCTTTATAGCCATGCCATTGCCCCAGTGAAGTCGTGTCTGAGAGGCTGAAAGAGTTTTGGGGAACATTTCACTCCTTCTCAATTTCTCATGCAAACTTCATCTTCATTTGGTAAGTAGCTCCTTAGGGCTATAGAAGGGCTGTTGGAATGAAAAGCTGTATTAAAAGGCTTGCTGTCTAGGTGTCGTGGGGACTTTCTGGTGGGAGGAGACACGGGGCAAGGAGAAAAAGGAAGATATGGAATCAGTATTCAGCATCCCTGAACGCCAAGTTTTCCAAAAGCTTTAGAAAGTTTTTTTTCTTCACCAAACAGAAGTACATCTAAGCATGTGTGTGTGTGTGTGGGGGGATTAATCAAATGGAGCCCATTTTCTCACCAACTTATCTTCCGACACTGAACACTGTGAATTACTGAATACTTGTGAACTACAAACTAAGCATCTCTGTCCATGATAAAAACAGTAGAAAGGACCTAGGAAGGACCAGAGTTGGAGGAGGCTGCTTGTTTGTTTTATAATAACATGCTCTTTCTTCTTTAACTCTAAGGAGCAGCCAACTTGTCCTTTCCTTTTATCTCCGGTTTGCTGGCTTCAAGGATGGTGTTTCTTTTCAGGGAGACCTAATAGCAACTTCAGGACGCTGTCACCATTTAGACAATAACAACAGCAGGGGCAGGGCTGGGAGGAGGCAAAGGGGGAGACAGGAAGATTGGGGAGCAGCAAAATATAGATTCCGAGGCCATTTCTGTCCAACCTACCACTTTTCAAATGGTATAAAAGCTTGCCTAAAGTAGAAAGTTGGCAGCAAATCTCAGGTTCATGGCTCTGCCAGATAAGGCTTAGCGGAGTCCTTCAAGGGTGTGTGGATGCCAAACAGACAAGAGGTAAGAAGAGAAACCACGGTGGAACTTCCAGCACGGTGTCTTTGGAGTACCACTCCAAGATGAACCTCACTATCAATGACAGCCATGGGAGGGATTCTGATCATTTAAGAGTAAAATCTCAGACGTCAAAAAGCACTGCCTTTTTGACTGTCAGAAAACACAAAATGCTCCACTGTGTGCCTCACAAGAAAGTATCTTCTCTCTCTCCAATGTATTATTTTAAACATTGACTTTTAAAGTTTATTTTTAGAGAATATACCATAACATTTTGACACATACACCCATGTATAGAGAGAAATAATCAGTAAAGGTAGGCATTACTTACCTTTTATGTATATTAAAATCTACTCAGAAAATTTTTAGTGCATTAATATATTATTAGTAGTGTTATCATTATTATTAGTTACTATTATTATTATTATTATTATCATTATTTGGTTGAAGACAGTGTTTCTCTCTATACCCCTAGCTGTCCTGAAACTCTCTCTGTAGACCAGGCTGACCTGGAACTCACAGAGATCCACCTGCCTCTGTCTCCCAAGTGCTGGAATTAAAGGCGTGCCCAGCCACTGCCCAGCTGCATTAATATATTATTAGCAGTTGTTAACAAATGGGATCTTAGATCTCTAGACCACTCACCCTTCTGTCCCACATAATTCCAGCTTAGCACCCTATGGCCCAAGCTTTCCTGTGTTATCTTCTACACACACCCCTGGTAACCACTGTTCTATTATTTCTACACACTGGCTACTGGAGTTCAGAATTTTATGCAACATTTTTCCTATATCTGGCAATTTCATTAGCACAATGTTCTTCAGGTTCACTCATGTGGTTGAAAGTAGCTGACTTTCTTTTCATAAAAACTGAATAATAGTAGCAAGTGCACACACACACACACACACACACATAGATATGTTTACAATATCATAATACCCCTTGTTCATTAAGCCATACGAAGGAAGGTTTGGCATTAACTTTTTAATCATGCTAGCAAAATAGCACAAACTTGAATACCATTTCCTTAACCTATTACTGCTAGAATTTTCATAATCATAACAGAAAAGCACTTTGTTGGATGAATCTACCAGCTGCTCTGAAGTTAGTGCCCAGAGGAGAGGACTGGAAAGCTTCTACGGACAGTTTTGTCTCCATCCTTATTCAAACTCTCTACCAGCTGCTGAAGCAAAGGCAACAGAAAAAAGTAAGAGAATGAAAGAATATGTTTAATGTCGTAAGCTCCAAACTTCCCTGTTATCTGAAGAGCAGTTATTTATTACAGCAGAAAAAAATGGCATCTATTGATTTTTGTGTAAGGGTATCAAATCCAAAATGTAAAATGTGATCACTAAAGCAAAGAGAGTTTTCTTGGTGCTCTATGAAGATAAGAAGAGATGCAAGATCCCCTGCCCCCCCCACATACATACACATACACACATACATATGCACACACACGTACACACACACACCATGATGTTTATCTCAGATACCCTACACATACACACATATATACACATGCACACACAATATACACCATGATGTTTATCTCAGATCCCCTCCCACATACACACACACACACACACCATGATGATTCTCTCAGAGTTGAAAAGTGAAACAGTGGGACGGCTATATTACATTTCTTCTACCAAATGTTAAAGTACATGAAAATGTGTATTTATTCCTTAGCACTTTCTGATAGTGGAGGAAGGGCAAGGCACGGAACAGGATGGAATGCAGAGTCCAGAAGGACATTTTGGTCTGTCTTAACCGGAAAGATGATTAAAGACTAGTGCTGACACGAGGGATGAGGTGAGGTGGAGCTGTGGGGGAGAGAGTACTGAAAGAGTTGTCTAGAAAGGGGTCCTTTTAGGGCCAGGTAGAAACCTGGTATAAGGGAAACTCCCAGGAATCTACAAGGATGATCCCAGAAAAGACTCCTAGCAAAAGGGGATCCATAGCCTGAACTGGTCACCTCCTGTGACCAGGCAAGACTGCCAGTGGAGGAACTGGGTCACCAACAAAGCCACATAACCTTCGACCTGCAGCCTATCCTGCCTACGGGATGTGCTGGAATAAGGGGTGACACAGAGATTGTGGGAGTGGCCAGCTAATGACTAGTCCAGCCTGAGGTCCAGGCCAGGAGAGTGAGCCCACTCCTGACACTGCCCGGAGTTCCAGGACCTAGAGACTGGACGGCTTAGAGATCTAGGATAGAACAAAACACGAGTGGAGGAAGAAAATACCAGTGTAATACCTGGTAATAATACCTAATGATATTCTGCTATACTCATAGATTAGTGCCCAATCCAGCTGTCATCAGAGAGGCTCCATCCAGCAACTGGTGGAAACAGATGCGAAAATCCACAGTCAAATACTAGGCCAAGCTCAGGGAATCCTACTGAAGAGAGGGAGGAGGTATTGTAGGAGCCAGAGGGGTCAAGGGCATCATAAGAAAACCCACAGAATCAATTAACTTGGGCTCATAGGGGCTCACATAGACTGAATCAACAACCAGGGAGCCTATGTGGGTCTGACATCGGCCTTCTGTACAAATGTGACAGTTGTGTAGCTTGGTCTTCTTATGGGACTCTTAACAGTGGGGGCAAAGGATTCCTCTGATTCTTTTTCCTGACTTTTGGGACCCTACACCTCCTACTAACTTGCCTTGCCCAGTCTTAATACAAGGCAAAGTGCTTATTCTTACTACAACTGGATAGGGCATGTTTTGTAGAAATCCATGGGAGGCCTGCTCTTTTCTGAATAGGCACCAAAGAGAGGTGAATGGGGGGGACATAGGAAATGTGGGGGGAGGTGGTGTAGGAAGGCAGTGAGACATGTCTGCTCCTGGCAACACCAATCTATTTCAAGAGGATGATGGGCATCAAAGGGGCTCCTTAAGCAGTTGATTAGCCATTTGGGTAAAAAACCCTGCTCTTGTCTAGACTGTTGGGTGGTATGCTATATGAACTGGACATGCAGGACCCACAGAAAAATGACTGCTGAACTTGCCTAAAGAGTTCCTGCATCATGAGAGAACTGCCAGACATTCTGTAGGACACAGAAGAAAGCATCTGGTGAGCTTTGTCAGTACAAGGCAAAACACATCTTTCAAATTTCCTGCTTCATGGAAATGTCTGTCGGATACTATGGGCCTATAGGTTGAAAAGGGGTATCCCAACATTACAGAAGAACTTTGGGTAACAGTGCAGGCAGTGAGTTGTCTCTGTCAGTTCTAAAGTTTTGAAAGTTGCTTTCAATGAACTTACTGCTTACTTAGGTAATAGTATATCTTTCTGAAGTCCCTGATAGAGTTGAAGAATAGATAGTTTTAATTATAGTTTTCCTTAGTTATAATAAAAGATGAAATAGATATAAATAATGTAACTAATTCTTGCTTGATACCTGTTTTTTTATATATATAATTTACTATGTTAAAATTAAAACCTTCCTTTTCATTTGGACAGAAAATGGGAAATGGTGTGGGAAGTCCTCCTGTACATGTGTTACTTTTATTGGTTAATGAATAAAGCTTCTTCGACCTAAGGCAGGGCAGAATAGAGTAAGGTGGGAATTCTGAGCAGATCGAGGAGGGAAGAAAGTGGAGTCATGAAGATGCCAGGTAGCTGCTGAAGGAGACAAAGGCCCTGAAACCTTAATGGTAAACCATGAGCCTTGCAGTAAAATGCAAAATAATAGGAATGGGTTAATTTAAGGTATAAGAGCTAGCTAGAAATACGCTTAAGCTATTGGCCAAACAATATTGCAATTAATATAGTTTCTGTGTGATTATTTTGGATCTGTGTACCTGGAAAATAAAAGAGCAGTCTCTGACTACAGGGAGGGACTGAGAGGAGAGGAGGTAGGGGAAACTGCAGTTGAGATATTAAATAAATAAATTAATTAATTAATTTTAAAAATCTATTAAAAAAAGGATGGTTATGGGATACTGATGGAGGAGGGTTATCTGTCTATTGTGTTATTTTCATTGGTCAATAAAGAGACTGCCTTGGCCCTTTGATAGGACAGAAAATTAGGTAGGCGGAGTAGACAGAACAGAATGCTGGGAAGAGGGCTATGAGGCAGACGCCATGGAGCCAGCCACCAGGTCAGACATGCTGAATCTTTCCCGGTAAGCCACACCTCGTGGTGTGATACAGATTATTAGAAATGGGTTAATCAAGATGTGAGAGTTAGCCAGTAACTAATTCTCTAGAGATAATGGGCCAGGCAGTATTTAAATGAATACAACTTATGTGTTATTATTTCCGGGGCTAAGCTAGCCGTGCAGGAGCTGGGCAGGATGAAAAGCAGGCCTGCCCGCAGTCCCTCACTACAGGATACACAGAATGTATCAGCATTGAAACTTCTATTTATAACTTCACGTTTCACCAAACTAAATTCCAAGTGGTTTGGAAAATTGAAGGAAATGAAGTGACTATAACAACTGCCCCCAAACAGAGTAAGGACCAAGGCTTACTGGATGAAGGGAGAACTCTGGGCCTGATGTAACATAAGAGGGTGGCCTCCTTTGTTTCATTGTTACTTTGATAAACCTCTGACCAAAAGCAAGTTGGGGAAGGTTACATGTAGTAACTGGTCATTGAGGGAAGTCAGGGCAGGAGCCCAAGGCAAGAAGCAAAGACAGGAGTCCAAGACAGAAGCCCAAGACAGGAGCCCAAGGCAAGAGTCCAAGATAGGAGCCTAAGGCAGAAGCTCAAAGCAGGAGCCCAACAAGGCAGGGGCTCAAGACAGGAGCTCAAGACAGGAGCCCAAGGCAGGAGCCCAAGGCAGGAAACTGAAGCAGAAACCAACAGATGGAATCTCCTTTTTGACTTGCTTGACTTGCTCAGTTGCCTTCAGTCACACAGCTGCATCCTACCTGTGCAGGGATGTCTTATACCCAGGATGTCATAAATATAAAGGCAAACTTATTAGAGAAATATTTAACAAAACAGAAGTTAAAAAGTCAATGAGGAAAATTTTGACACCTATTACATTACTAATATATAATCGGCAGTTCACAAAATAGATTTTAAAATTTGTGAAATAAAGCCTGACATTACTGAGGGTAAAAATAGAGACTGAAACAGTGAAATATGCATAGCACCACAGGAAACACTTGAACATAGAGATTTTTGAATATCAAAGAGCTTCTATTTCTAAAATCCAGAATGTTGATTCATTATTGGCTCTCAAAATACCTGGGCCAGCATCGCTGGCATCACCAGGAAGCTTGTGAGAGAAATCCCAGGCACCACAGTAGTCTCCAGTATCAGGTATGCCGTTTCCACTGAAGTGAGTCCCAGGGTGATTAGTTAGGAAGATAGTTGAGATAGGGCCTAAGTTCAAATCCCCAGCATCATGTGAAAAGCTGGAAGTGAAGGTGCACACCTGTGATCCTGGTGTGTGTGAAGAGGGAGACAGAGACAAGAGGATCACTGATGTTCAATGCCTCATCAGTCTAGAGCTAAGTTTAGGGAGAGACCCTGACTCAAGACCTATGAGAGATAGCCATTGAGAGCACCTGACATCAACTTCTGATGTCAGCTTCTGATCTCCACATGCTTATGCGCATACATGCATGTTCAATGCCTTCATGGCTTGTATGCAGTAGAAAGTTCTGTGAACTTAGCAGCAATTATCAAACTTTGTTTCTTTCTCCCTCCACTTCTTGGACATTAGTACAGATTCTTTCTGCTTCCTCGAGTAGATTACGAATATTCCCAACATCTGCCTCATAATGATATCATTATGGCCCTGGAGTTAATCATTGAAATGCACACAAAACAACAAAACAACAGTCAGTTTTAATCACAAAGGTCAGAGGCCCTATTAAAAGCTGTTACTAATAGCGTAAAAGGCACACTATTGAAAACAATGAATGGCTTCTTCCATCTGTAGCAGGAAGAGAAAAAGTAGGTCAGAATGGGGTTTGATTACGCTAAAATGACTAGGGAGAAAAAGAAAGGCAGGATTAAAAAATAAATATACATGAATCGCATGAGGTATATTCTCAAGTAATTCTGACAATTTAGAGTCACACTTCTAGTTCATTCCCACAGAGATCTCTTGGGAGAAAAGTCCAGAAGTGTGAGATCTTATGCTCATCTAAGCTGAGTTAGACCAGGAGCCGCCTCTCTTTGCAGGAAAGCTTGTGTTCCCTTGACTTGGACATGCTGATAAAATATCTACAAGGAATAGAAAAAGTAGACAACACAGTGTGACCTAAAGAACAAGCCCTCGTTTAGTGACCTGTGATCCGAATGCTAGCCTGTCATGGAGATGTGTTCTTCATGATTTTAGTCTAATTAATTACTTGTTGGATTTACACTTCACTGAACAACATAATTTTAAAACCAAATAGCACAAGTTATTATCTCGCTGTTTCCTAGGCTGTCTGACAGCTTCCCTAAATTCTTCAGTGGGTTGTTGTTAATAAGCTCTCACTAAATGATCACAAATTCAAAGCAACGTAGATGAAGAGTGCAATCATATGTCTGTTTTTCCTTTTCTGTTCCACACTGAATAATATAGAAGTTAAAGTACTGATACTTTGTGTTCATTGTGTAGATACATGTTGGTCCGAAACACATAAAAATATTTTTTGTTATGCTTTCCAGAACTCCTCTGAGGCTCTTTCTTCCACCCCCAAGTTTGATTTTCCTGTCAACAGTTTGCGGAGTCTAGCTTGTGTCTTTTGAGTCTGATAGACAGGAAGCCACTAAGCCCATGATGACCCCCACATGCTACCAAATGTATCCACCAAAGTGGATAGATAGTTTAGCCCATCTTGAGAGGCCCAACCAGTCTTTATACTGGGGACAGGGCTCACGGAGGAGGCCATCTTGGGTCTCCAGCTTCATAGTGCTGGATCATTCAGCTCCTTCAGGCAGAATAACCTTGGGATGATGTACTCCACTTGCTCCCACAGGAATTCAGATTTGCTCTAGCAATCTTCAACCCGAGCAACTGCAACAGTGGACCCTGCTCCTTCTGCAGGGCTGCCTGGGGAGTTGTCCAGGAAGAGACAAAACAGTGGCATAAAGCTTTCCATGGTCCTTGTCCTTGGTGAAGAGAAGAAAGTGGTGAAACCCTTGTCTGCAGCATCATGGGGAACGGCAGTAAAATGAGCATCCTCCCTGGACCCTTTTCTCCAATGGGCCCAAAGGTAGCAGGACTCAGGAGACACTCTGTTTTTGCTGAGATTCAAGAAGATGTGGACGAAGGAAGACATGTCTCCCATAGGAAAGAAAGAAGGGAAGAAACTTAGCTCAGAAACAAAACTGCTGCTTCAACCTGATGTTCACTCTGACTTTTTTTTATCCAGGCAGAAATACAGAGATGTTTTCTATTTTCTATCTCGCTGACCTAATTTCAGTCAATACAACACTAAATGCTACCCTACAGCATATTCCCCAGAGTCCCTACAAACCAAGAGAACAGAGACAGTCCCTGCTGCTTTGGGTTTTGTTCTGTTTTGTTTGATTGATTTTGTTGTCTGGGGTTGTTTAAAGCCAGGAAACACAACATACCCTACTAGTCTTGCTTAAAAACAAACAAACAAACAAACAAACCAAAACCAGACACCTTGGCTGTGACCTCCCCCTGAGAAGCAATAGTCTTTAGTTGTACTGGGGTGTTCATAAAAAGAAAATCAAGCAACAAAATAAAGCATATGATAACCATAGGAGCTAAGGGGTCCTTTGTGAAGGGGACCAAACATGTATCTAGAATCTAGGGTGCCAGCAACCCTGAGCCGCGCATCTACAATGCTTCGAAGGCATTTCTAGAGGAAGGGTGGGATATGTATGCACTTCAGTCTCACCTGAAAGGAACAATGCTGGTCAGAGTATTGGCTCAGCAGCTAACAGCACTTGCTGCCAAGGCTGATGACGTGAGTTCAGTTCCAGAGCACATACACACGGTGGAAGACGAGACCTGATGCCTCTGTGTTGTCTATCCTCTGGCATACATATGCGTGCCAAGGAATGCACATGCACATATGTGCAGGCATATGCAATATACTAAATAAATTTTAAAAACACAAGAGGAAGGTCGTTTATTATCTTTTCATCCTGAGATGTGTGGAAGGATGCTTAAAAGAAATCCCACACTAGCTCAGAATTGAGAAATAGACGGTTATTTATTTAGGGGTAGACTCACAAATCAGAATCCTCTGCTTGAACAGAGATCAGAAACTGAATTCCACAACCCAAAAAGAGGCCGGACGCATGCTCTACGTCAGCATATAGAGTATAAGAGGCCACGCCCTAGTGGGCAGGTAGCCACTGGCTGTGAGACTTCCTACAGCAGAGATGCAAACACTCGAAGCCATGGCTCTGAAGTGTCCACACAGAAAGCGGAAAGAGGGTCTCAGGAACAAAACTGGCTTATTATGGCTGTGTTTGAATTGGATTCATTACTGGGAGAGAGGAGGCAATTCTTTAGCAGAAGAAATAGTAACATCTTAAGTTATCAGAAAGAAAGCGTAGCCTGGGTCTAAACTTTTGTAAATTCTTACCTGCTTTCTGGCAATATGCAACTTATTTGTTATTTAGAGTGGATTTGTAAAGACTGATGATGTTAACCGATTCATCCCCACAGGCTTTCTACCTGTCCTTTCCAAGAGATTAACCTGCCTGTAAGCACAAGAACTAATTTTTTTTTCCTTCCTTGTTTTCAGTTAAGGGTAGGGTGGGGCAGCTTCCTATCCACACGTGAACTGTCCTCTCGCCTTGAAAATTTGAGAAAACAAGGGGAAATTATACTTTTATACCACAACTACATCTAACAACTGAAGGTATTTGATATTCTCTCTTTGTTTCTGTCTGTGTGTATATGTGTTGATCATACACACACATACATAAATTTGCATCATTTTTATACCTATCTATATATAACCACATGTGCACATGTGCGTGCAGGTATTCCTCTTGTGACCCCAACATCTGGTGTCTTCTTCTGTCATTCCCACCTGACTTTGGGGAGCTTTTCTCTCTAAACCTGGCACTCACTGATTGGCTGGAGAGACTGGCAACAACCCCAGAAAGCCCACTGTCTCTGTTCCCAGTGTTGGGGTTACAGGCATGCTTCACCCCAAGCAGCTATTTAAGAGGGTGCTGGGATCTGAACTCAGGTCCTCACATTTACACCACCAACAGTTTTCTGGGACTCTGGCTGGTGTCCCCATTGTCATCAGGTGACAATCAGTATTCCAGGGACATAGGAACTCAGCTGATGCTTGTCACAAAGCTACGCAAACAGAAACATCTACGAATGACAATAGGTTTCTACTTTTGTCCATTTTGTCCTCTGATCTTGGTTCTCTTCAGGATCCTACTTGGAGGACATTCCCATTGTTATAGAGCTCAATCCTAGAAGCCTTTTTTTTTTGGAAAAAAAAAAGTTCATTTCCTATTCTTTATAGGAGAGATTCAAATTGGAAGCACTTCAAGGGAAATACACAGGAAAAAAAAGGAAATCCCCCCAATGAATTAAAAACTGTAGTGCTTTTGTGGATTAAGAAATAATTCCAGGGTTCATGACCTGCCCAATGTCACAAACCAGTTAGTCACAGAGAGTCATAAATGAAGTCCATCCTTGTCCACACCCAGAAGTTCCTTCCTTTGCAGTGGAAAAGACTGAGCGTGGAAAAAGTCTTTCAATTTACCTTCTGCTAGGGAAAGAAGAAATACCTAATGGGAGACATGGGGGTCCAGGAGTCAATTAATGTAAAGTCCAAAGCTATAGAATAAAACACAATCTCTGATTTTGCTTCCTGGTGTTTTATGCTAAGTAGGTGATGTGTGTTGGTGTTTTCCTGACCTTTAACCCACTAGATAGAGGGCACAGGAGCATAAAAACTGTATCAGTCACAAGTGCTGGAACAGGAAGCTGCTTTTGGTCCGATAAACATTTCAGGAATAAAAACAGAGTGGAGAGTGAAGGTCTCTGAGTCGTTTACACAACAGTGCCAATTACTCTAATTAGGTGACACCTCTTGTTTGCCCTGGGCCATGGAAGGCCAAAGATAAGCCACTGATGGAGAGAGGAATACTTTCTGGGGATGAGACAGATTCTCTATTGATAGACTAAGTCTGGTTAGAGTTCCCATAGAGAAGACAAACACCCCTAGCAGATGGAAAAGTGAGTGGAATATGTTTCTTATAATGTCTCTTGTCACTATTATTAATCAGTTTCTAATTTTAGTTTAGTGATTAATGCTACAGAAGCTTCTAGAACTCATCCTGACTTTAGCAATCCTCCCATCTCTACTTCTAATCCCACCTCCTCAGCGCTGAAATTACAGGTGTATATGGCCATGCCCAGCTTCTTACATGGGTCCTGGGAATTTGAACTCACGTCCTCTTAGCTTGTATAGCAAAAGTTTTGCCCACTGAGCTATCCTCCCAGCCTAGAAATAAAACTTTAGAAAAAGCAAAAGTATTGGAACTGGAAAGACAGCTCTCAGCTCAGAGATTAAGAGTACTGGCTGCTCTTGCAGAGGACCTTGGTTCTGATCTCAGCACTCACATGTGTCTCATGATAGGCCAAAAGAGTAGTTCTAGAGGATCTGACACCCTTTGTTGGCTTCCGGGGCCAGCAGGCACACATGTGGTACACATACAAGCATGCAGATCACCGCTCCCTTTGGCCACGCTCTCTTGGCTTCCTCCCCCATCCCCACCTCTGTTGTGTCTTCCTCTCTCTATTTTCTTCTGCTCTCCCTCCACTTCGTTTCTCATGGACACGTTCATTCAGTCTACTACTTTCTCTGCCTATTCTGGACTCTTCCAGATGCCTCTGGCTGCTCTCTCCTTCGCATCTACAATGATAACCTTCCCTTGCACCAAGGTATGGAGCAGTCACCGCCTCATTTTATACAGTTTGGTGAGTTAAAAGAAGGTAAAACTCAGGACATGGTGGGGTTGGGAAGTGGAGGTGAATTTGGAAAGCATGGAGGAGGGGTGAATGTGATAAACACGTATTGTACAACATACTGAAAAATGATAAAAATGAGAAAACAGGAATAATCCTTGGCATCATTCCTCCTTAAGCAGAAGTGGAACAACCGTATCCAAATGTTATCTACAATAGCTCCCTCTCTATTTGCGAAATGAAGGCACAAGGCTGAGGAGTCTATGTTCGAGCACTCCGCATGCAATTCCTATCCAAATGGAAGCTGGAAAACCCACTGCCTTCCAGCCTAAACTTGTTTGTGTGACAATGTCTGCTACAGTGGAAGTCGAGAACCATCTCATTGAGGTCAGGCTTTCCCTACACCAAGTTACTCCATACAGTTAGTGGTGTTTTAGGCTACGCCTTGCCTGAGCGACTCCATTTTACAAGTACCGTCATTTGGGGTTAGAGAGGATGATTGAACCCCGAGGTGGAGAAGTAAGGGCACCTGTGGACCACTGCCCACAGAATACAAACTGACAAATGAGTCTTTGGGAGTACAAAGAGGGCCACCTTATACATCTATCAGAGTGAATTAAGACTGCAGAGGATCATGGATATATTGAAGTCATAGTAGGAGAACAACTCAAGAGGTTATCAGACATGCCAGACTAGGGACGGGTATAGCTCACTCACCTAGACCCCCGAAGTGGTGGACACTTAACACTGTAATGGTAGCAACCTCACACTAACCTCTAGCTAATACCTACCTGGTGTGCACGTTGAACACCAACAGGCAGGAAACTTCTCACTATCCTGGGGCTTTAGCTTGCCTCAGTCTCTGTGGTCTACACTGCCTGCTAGACTGCTGTCTTCCCATCTCTCTGCTCACTAGCCTGAACCTGAACCAGAGATTCCCTGCACTGACCCTGCTTTTCTCCCCCCAGCTAGATCAATTCTTCTTCCCTCTCAGCCTTGTTTCCCCTACTGCCTCAGTGGTGTCTCCTCCCCAGCCTTCTTCTTGAGTTGATTGTATTATCAGACTACACATGCATTTCTGGTTGCCCTCTTCGGAAACCTCTTGAACTTGTCTGTGACCCCTTTAACTCGTTTTCATTCTGCAAGATGCATATATAGGTAGATAGATAGATGATAGACAGACAGACAGATAGATGACAAACACATACATGCTTACATACGTGTACACATACATAGATTTATTGCAGTTTGTGTAACATAAGAAGTAATAATTAGTCATTAGGATCAGAACAAAAAACCTCCTCAGCCAGATCACCAGATAAGGGGGATAGTCTGGCAAACCGGTGGCACTGAAATTGCAGAATTTATTGCCAGTCAATAAATTCTGATACTGCAGAAAGACACAATGTGTTCCTCTTTGATTTTGGCATAGCACACTAGTGATCTGACTCCTGAAGATTGTCCTCTGACTTCCAGGCACACTGGCATTCTCTCTCTCTCTCTCTCTCTCTCTCTCTCTCTCTCTCACACACACACACACACACACACACAAAGAGAGAGAGAGAGAGAGAGAGAGAGAGAGAGAGAGAGAGAGAGGAGTGTTGAGATCAGGGTATGCCTTAGTCCAAGCTCCCCCATATTGTATAAAACACTAGAGATTCAAATTCACACACAGCCTTTGACTCCCTTTTGAGGGAGAAGAATGGCCGCCAACCTTGGGAACACCCATAACCTGCATCATCTGTCAAGCACCAGCCGTTCATCCCAGACAGATAAATGACTTAGTCCTTGGAATCGAAAGGGCACTATCCTATGTTTATCAAAGATAACTGCCTCTTGGTGCACACGGTGTAGTGCAATCATATTGGGGACGCCAGGACTAAAACTTTACTGGATATACCTGAGAGAGGGAGGGTATATAGTGTGAGGAACCCCTAACACTGTGAAGACGCGGCCACATGCTGATCTATCTTCTGATTTTTGGTATGGGTTTCAAGAGTGACAGTTTTTAGACAGCTCCATCCTTCATGGTTGACACAGCCTACTGAACTGCCTGCTGGTCCACCTGTCTGCCATCTGGACCTGGGCCTGACCTGCTGCTTCCCGCTCCTGATCTCTCTCCTGCTCCGGGTCCTGTTCAGTCTTTTCACCTAAAGGCTGAATTTTTCATTTTACTCTCAAACCTGCAACTCCAGCAGCACCCCACCCCCACTCCAGCAGTGTTCTGGCTCGTTATCTTGTTACCTTGTATCCCTTCTGTAACCCGTATGTGTGTAGAGATACATAGATGTGGTCACTGTGTGCCCTGTGAGGTGTGATAGGAGACTAAATGTTAGCAGTGAGGATCAGACTAAGAAACTTGCATTCACCTTGAACTTGTCCGAGCTCTGAGGTAGGTGAGTTTACGACACATTGCTGTCATTGAAACCACTAAGCCTTGTGTGCTTATTGTTTATCTATACATCCTGACATTGTAGAAAGACATGGATGTGTTCATCTATGACTTTGGCATAGTGTTTACATTGCACACACAATGACAATAAAAAATAAGTAAATAAAAAATTTTTTTAAAACAAAATGGAAACACTAGCAGCAGCTGCCTTCAGGGTTCCTGCAGCCGAAATTGTGCCTGCAGTATGGGATTTGAACCACATAACTCACTGAGGGTGGACAACATACCTACTGTTAGTATCCCTACCATAGCAGCTCGCTATGACTGCAGTCGCGCTGAAATATTCAGGTTACGCGAAGTTTCTCTCGTAATTCTTGGAGACTGATCTGTAATGTCCTGAGAAACAGCATTCATAATCTGCCAAGTAAGGACAAAGTCGACCGTGAGCCATCACCAGGCATGCCCATGCATGTCTTCCTGGTGGCCCTCCTGCCTGCCATCTGACGGCTCCTGCTGCGGTTTGGTGTTTGGTTTCAGTGTTTGCTGAGGCCTGTTTCTTCCCCGATGCCGACTGCAATCCAGCTTCGCCACTTACTTCCTGCATTTGTTCCTGGGCTTTCACCCTCTGTATCTAAAGGGTTGGTCCAAGGAGCAAACATCAAACTATAGGAGCAGGTTCTCCAGGGATGCAGCTAAATGCTCCAGTATTGAGTAACAGTGATCTACTGTGTGACATGACGAGGAAGGCTGGGACAGTTCAGGTACCGATACATGGATATTTAAGGCAGGAATGCCAGTGGGAATGGACACCTTGGTGTTTAAGCCCTGTTACATATACTTTGCAATACTCTCATGTATATGAAGTGCCCAAGGAAGAAAACCACACTTACGTTAAAGATTTTACAAGACTGGATGACTGAGTAGAACTTTGTGATTTGGGGGAGGTGAAGTATTGTGGGACTAGAGCCAAATTCTTTGTAGCTCTCTCTAGTCCCCTTACTAGCTTTTCACAGGCCACCTGTGTCTAACTCAAAATCCTCTAGTTCTCAGGCGAAACGGCTGTTATGTATTAACTTAGCATATTACTGCTTCCACCATCCCTAAAGGTAAGAACATATCAGATATAATGAAAAACCCGTGTCAGGGTTCGCCTCCTTTATTGCATGTAATCCATTGGCACAAATATATTTGAACAATGTCTTGTCTTAGGACGTCCTTTAGTTCGGTAACATATAACTATTTCCACGTTGGAGTACATTATTTAAGTAACCTGAGTTATTATTTCAGGTTCCTGAGATACAGTCACTTCTATTTGGTTCAGAAGAGATTATCTCCTATTTTCTTTGAGAGGAGGGCTGTGCCTTGTGTTGGCGTCATGCTGCTTTGGTATCCGCCAGTTTCCAAGAGCACATTCTACCCAAGGTTCTTAATGCGACCCCTGACGCAAGGTGCAATGTTTAGCTTTCAAAACCTACTTGGTTTGTTTGTTTGCTTCTTCAGGCCAACTTATCGTGCTTCTTTGAATAAATATCTAAGACAGATCACTGAAGAATCTCTACTGGGAACAAATAGCTTGCCCGAACGGCAAAGCAATTAGAGTGACATGCCAACCAAAGGACGTTCTGAACTGGCATATACTGGGCTGTGGCAGATGCAAGGAAGGACAGCCGGGCTTTTAGTCTTTCTATTAAATCAGCTAGACTTTTATTTTGTACCTCCACTCCTCCCTAAATCGAGAGTCATGAATCTTTGGAGAAATTCAGCTCTATCCCTGAGCTTCCCTGGCTCCAATCACACACAGTTCAATTAGATTGAAGAAGAGTAGATAGCTCTGGAAAAAAGCAGCAGGGATGAGGTGCAATTTGATTTAACGATCGAACACTGGCAGCTATCTATGAAAAAGCAAATAGGATTTGAAGCCATCATCTTCATACAAAAGAACTTTTCATAAATGAATTGATGTCTGCTGAAACACCAGCTTTTACTGTCAGATGATCAAAATGCTCCATACTTGAGCGACTTTATGCATTTCTTGTAAGGATTAAATCGAATGTTGGAGAGGATGACAATTCTTTATCACTAGGGCTAGTAAAGTGGTTTTGCTACTTGCCAAGAATAGACTGGTTACCAGTGACTCCATGCTAGGAAGTGTTTTCTTGAGAGTCATAATTAGCAGTCCCCCAAAGAGACTGGATTATGTTTTAAGACATAAATACATTTTCTATGGTTAGAAGTGTTTCTAACCATTGTGATGATTTTCCAGACAAGATTTGGAATGAATCTGTGTTTACTGGACTGATCTCACATCCCCTCTTGTCACAGGTTGGGGTGTTGTTTATTTGCACACGAGTTTTACTCTCTTAACTTTATAAGTACCGTGCCAATAAACACTTTAGTTATAAGGTATAGCCTCTATTGCCTGGTTACAAAGGAGTATGCTATGTAAGAAGCTTATACTATGCAAGGTATGCATGGTTACCTGGGGCAACCATCAGAAGACAGAACTTCTCAGGATATGCAGCTCCTTCATTTCCATCTTCCCTTCCATATGTACTGCTGAAGTATGACCAGAGTTTGTATGAAGGGACTGGAACGTTTATGGCTCTGGACATGTGTAAGCATCCTGTCTTTGCTAAATACATACATTAGATGGCAGATTACTTCTTTCTATGATGGACAGGGAGCAACAGCAAACTATTTTTATATTAAAACCACACAATTCAAATCCCTATAGTCTTTAAAGCCAATATATTGATTATCAAGGCATCCACTGTAAGAGACACTAGGCACTAAGCCTTTTGACCCCTGTGAGGGCTATACTGCTCCTACTTTCTGTGTTTAAGATTTCTGAGCTCGGGGCTGGAGAGATGGCTCAGTGGTTAAGAGTACTGACTGCTCTTCTAGAGGACCCGGGTTCAATTCCCCGCACCCACATGGCAGCTCACAACTGTCTGAAGATCCAGTTGTAGGGGGTCTGACACCTTCACACCAATGCACATAAAATAAAGTTAAATAAAAAAAAGATTTCTGAGCTCTCTGATTTCTATCCAGGTAACTATTATATGGATGCATGTCAATATTTTACATAGCTCTGAGGTCTTTGTCTGTATCACTTTTAGCAGTGAGTCATACCACATTTTAAATATTTATTTGATTTTTGATTTATGTGTATGTGTGCTTTATGGCATTGTATGGAAAACTGTGGGGACCAGAAGAGGTTATCAGAGATTCTGGGGCTGGTACTCACAAGCTGCCAGATGCAGGTCTTCAGTCCTGAGTCATTGCTACTGTCTTCAAGAGCCATGTCTTATTTCTAAGTTGTCCCCTGAAAAATCTACCATCTCATTACATGGTAATAATCTAGTGCTCTCAACAATCTCGAAAGATGTTTGATTTCATAGTTCTTCTCAGAAAATGTGAGGCTTCAATAAACGTAGTGAGACTTATCTGCAACTCCTAACAATACTCTCACTCAATTCAAATTTAGCAACAAAGACATTTCATTCTTTTAAAAACTTCTATCATTTTGCTTCCCAAGTAAATAAGTCCTAACCAGTTCCAAGTGCCCACTTACTAGAAACTCTGGTGAAAACTCATTATAGAACCTGGTGGGAACTTATTCTATTAATATCCAGTTTCAACAAGATTTTGAAATATAAATATCTATCTTTAATAGATTTCAATATTCATTTCTAAGAAATTACATGTTTGGGCAAAGTAAGTGGTGTCTCATAATTTATATAATTATGAAGAACATGAATCATGGAGTGTGTATTTATTGGGGCTCAGCTGTTCGTCTTCACAGTTCAATCGCCATGGGTCATTTCAGATTACAGCCTTTTAAACATCTGCTGGCATTCATAGCTGTACAATGAAAGCACATTTCATAGTTTGTAAATGCCTTATGGAAAGTTTCAGTCTCAAATCTAGTTCTTTGGTGGTTTTGTTTGCTTTGGTTTGGGTTTGGAGACAAAGTCTTCCTAGGTAGTTCAGGCTAGCCTCACAATTATGATCCTCCTGCCTCAGCATCCCAAATATTGGGATTATAGGCATGAGCCAGGTTTATTATTCTAGATACATCATCAGGTTGTTAGATGTAGCATTGCTGTCTGTAAACGTGGACAAAGGCTTGAAGTGCTATTACAACTCTATTCATGTTGTTTCTGAAGTGTTATGAATCATATGGCCTTCATAATTATTAACAGCAAGCAATAACAAGTTGCTCCTTACTATAAAGTTTATTTTGCACCAAAGAAAATATGTGAATATATGCTCTGTGTTGTCTTTACTCAGATTCTAAAGCAGTTCCATTTATGAAGGAATCCCTTGTCCACCTTGGCTGCAAGGACAAATCATCACACTGTTTTAAGCACCACTTCTCTACTTTTGAGGATGCTAAGGACTCCGCCAACATCTTAAAGTTCATCTAAGGAGTATGGAGAATCATGACAAATATATACTTACTACCCATCCTAACAGGCTCAACGTATGTTCTTTAAAAGGTCTAGACAGAAATCTTAATGAATCAGGGTACTACCCACCTCTTGGGGTTGGCAAAGAGATCCTATCTGTATTGGCAGACGCCAGAAAGTCTCCTGCCCCTCTGTTCCCTATCAACCTCCAGACCCTGAATATGCCACTATGTAGAGTCTCCCAGACTGGAGAATGACTCATCTCCTGGGCAAAAAAGGGTATTTAGACAAGAGTGCTTTTGGTCCCTGGATCCTCTATATCAGCAGTTCTCAACCTTCCCAATGCTGCAACCCTTTAATATAGTTCCTCATGTTGTGGTGACCCCAACCATAAAATTATTTCATTGATAATTCATAACTCTAATTTTGCTTTTATGAATTATAAAGTAAATATCTGATACTTCCGATGTTCTTAGGTGATATTTATAAAAGAATTGTTCAACCTCCCCAAAGGGGTCACAGCTCGCAGACTGAGAACCACTGGTCTACATAGTTATATTTGTTGCCTCTATTTCTGACAGCAAGTGGGAGCAGATTAGAGAATAGCAAAGTGTTGTGGTAACTCAGCCAATAGTCTTTAAGATGCTGGCCCACTTTGGGCGTGGTCTTATGTACTACAAATGCAGATGAAAGGTGCATGCATGGGCCTCTTTGCCATTGAATTTGGTTCCAGTTCCTAGTGCACACAGAGGACTGTGGATCACAACCCTTACTGTGAGTTTATCCCCAAATAAATAAACCATTCTAATACTCCATTCCAGGCTAGTGTAGAACTCTTTGGTATGACCATAGCTGGGGTCTGGGGCCAAAATAAAGAAGGGATGAGTTGAAGGTGAAGGTGAGGATTCATCCAAAACCTTTATCAGGCTAGGGTGAAGTGGTTTGATTCCTAACTTTGTGTGTCTGTGTGTGTGTGTGTGTGTGTGTGTGTGTGTGCACATACTACTCAATGTGTGTAAAAACTAGGATAAAGGAGAAAAGTATTTTTCTGAATGAGCCTATGTGATGGATTTTTATGTCTACTTCTTAGGAAGGCATTATTGCTGGGGTAAACTCTAAAGGCAGAATATCTGGTTTCTCACTGTGGCTTCAATACACACTAGCCTGTTGATCTTTGGGAATTTACTAAACTTTGCATCTTAATATCCCCCATTAGCCAATGTGGGAGCATAAAGGAGATGCTCCTTAACACTGTACTGCAAGTGACCCAAGGCAGCACATGAAATACATTTTCATGTCCTGTGCTTGGTCACAAGTTTGGGGAAGAATGTAAAGAGATATAAAGAAGTAGAGGTAGAGATATAGAAATAGAGAAAGTTACAAAGTAAGATGATGTCATACATTGTCTAATATATTCTACTTAATTTATCTCGATGTTAATAACACACCTATTACTTCTCTATCTCTAAAACAGTAGTATACAGTTTAATATGGTAAATGAACAATATTTAGACATGCCTGCACGCACTCCACACTTTTGTAGTTGCAGAGACTACGAAAGTGATGAATAAGCAGTATGTTCATACATCTTCACATTGATGTACGTACAAAATGCATTATGTTTCATTACATTATGAAGCACTTTGCTACGGTTGCAGGGCTCCCTACAGAAAAGCCTAGGGTGGCATAGCAAAATATGCATGCACAGCATACATACAAATCCACAAATGCTACAATAAACAACTCTGTCATGGTAGTTTTACAAACAATTGCCAACAGAGCCAAGAACATTTCTACTTGGAGGAATATCTCCCCTCTACAGATGGTTCTTTTTTTACATCTGAAACATGGCTGACTTCATTTTCTTACTGATTTATAAACACCTTTGTCTATTACAAAATTATACAACATTTTATCATCCTTAACAAATTTGTTTCCCTAAACTCCATTTGTTTTTTGTTCAGTTGCACACTTTTATCATATACATATTTTTCTTTCCACTTAACATATTTTATTGATATCTATCAACTGAATCTGTTTATGTGGTGTGTGCTATATACCTGCTCTATGTGGTGATTGAATCAGGGACATTAGCACTTCTGGCTTCTAGGTATTTATCATTTTGTTGTGTCAGGAAGCCTCAAACTCTTCCTCCCCTCTTGTTCTTCATAAACTGTATGATAAAGCGCTGTGAAGTCTACAGTCACTGTAGGGTTCTATAGTACAACTCATTCTCTTATCTACCTGCATTTTTGTGCTTAGCATCTGTGTTACTTAGGGTTTCTATTGCTGTAAAGAGATACCATGACCACAACAACTCTTATAAAGGAAAACATCTATCTGGGGCTGACTTACAGTTCAGAGGTTCAGTCCATTATTGTCATTGTGGGACCCAGTGTCATGCAGGTAGACATGGTGCTGGAGAAGGAACTGAGAATTTTATATGTTGATTCGAAGGCAACAGGAAGTGAACTGAGACATTGGGCATGGCTTGAGTATATATGAAACCTCAAAATACACTTCTACAGTGACACAGTTCCTCCAAAAAGGCCATATCTACTCCAATAAAACCACACCTCATAACAGTACCACTCCCAATGAACTCATGGGGGCCAGTTACATTCAAACTACCACAACATCAGCATCCAACTTTCCCCAGCCCCCACCTTTCCTCTCCCTAATCTCTAATGAGCACACTTGTGTTTCAGCTTCAACATCTACCTGTGAACATGTGCAGGTATATTTATGTATTCAGATGTACTGAGGTGTTTCTTCTGTGCTCTGGGCTTTTATCAAATGAGAAAAGGAAGGCCCTACCACTAGTTTATAAAGGACAAACCTTATTTCTGTTCTTCTTTTAATAATTCTATGGTTCATCTTTTAAAAAGTTATTTCAGATATAAACGACTATGTAGTCTATGGACAGGTATGAATGTGTCCGTGCAGTGGATGCGCAGGCCAGACAAGGTCACCAATTCCCTTGGAGCTGCCATAGAGGCTGTTGGGAGCCAGCAGCTGTGGGTGTGGGGACCAGAGTTCCTGCCTCTGGCAGAAGCAGTGTGTCCTCTTATCTTTTAGTTCGTTTTAAAATGTAAGTTAATAATGTATAAAATAATCTCTCGGTAATTTTTGCCTGTAAAATGTACACACACACAAATACATATACATATACTTTTGTTCCACTGAAAAGTCCCTGTGTGTCTGAGCGAGAGTGCACACATTAATGAGGTGTGAAAACATGTTTGTCATCTACTTCCGGATGAATCTCTTTCATGTTGGAGCCTGTTTGGACTACATACTCCATCTCAGGCATAGCTTTGAAGCATGGGGCTGCCAATACATTTCAATTCCTGATAGATCTAATTTGTCACACACCTCTTCTTTCCTGTATGTTATATTACATTCATTTTTGCCAAATGATGACAATCCAGAGAATTCTAATTTCTCAATCTATTTTAGGAATATAATCTCATCTTAATTCAAGGAAATATGGCATAGCCCTAGCGAGTTTCCTGCCCAAGAGAAAATATGTCTTTCAATTTAATTGTCGTTTTATATCTTTTCAAACATACCTTCCAATGTTTCTTTGGATGATTTCTCCACATTTGAAACCTGCCATCTGGTCAAACTTTCTTAACAGTGTTGGCAGTTATTCTTTCAATGTCATTATTATGATGATGGTTATGATTTTCTGGGCTACTAGGGATCAAACTCTCTCATTTACATATTAATATTATTTATAACTAGAGATGCTACATATCACTATATCAAAATATAAATACATATAAAAGTAGACATTTAATATAGCTAATTTTATACTTGAATGGGTGTATGATTTTTCTTTTGATTAATTATGAATTTATATTAATAACATTTATAATATTGAAATAGTCTTACTTTTCCAGAATAAATTTCATGTGCGTATATCTATTATTATTTTTAATAATATTATTACATAACATACTATTATTTTGTTTGCTATGTTCTATTTATTATTCCATGCCCAAAAGAATAAAAATATATCAGCCATATTCACACTTCACTGGCTAATGTTCAACCCTGGGATAAAACTCTGTTTAGAGACTTTCTACAGTCATGGGACTCTTTGGGCAGGAGTGCTGGAGGACCACCATTCTTGCTTTCCTAGAGGTCCATGTTCCCCTTGATTTCTCAGTGCTCTGGAGTCTGCCCTTGATCTGCTCCTAATGTCAGAGAGGCTTTGGCACATATTGTTTGGGGTTGGATAATAGCTATATTCAAAATTGCTGATGTGATAGTTCCCTGTTCTGTTTACCTTTTGATTTATTGGGTTTGTATTATGAAACTCAAGGAAGGATAGAGACAAGGCTCTCAATCCTTTCCTGGCACC
Source organism: Myodes glareolus (assembly GCF_982192425.1). NCBI lineage: Eukaryota > Metazoa > Chordata > Mammalia > Rodentia > Cricetidae > Myodes > Myodes glareolus. Next base: position 129,358,286 of record NC_142026.1, read on the forward strand.
CCCCCCCCTACTTTAAGGGTTGACCTTCACTCCCCCTCGGGGTTCTTTACTTATCCAGCCAATCTCCTGCTTTTAGATATTTAGGTTGCTCTGAATTTTTACTGTGACTAATGTCCCTGAAAAGAAAAAAGGAACAATTAACTAGACCAGGATTGGAGAAAATCCAGTTCAGTCACACAAATAAGTACTAGCAGGGAAGCAGAGGGTGCACAGAGGAAGGGGGGGGGCTGATGGGTGAGAGTTTCTTTTACTGGGCGAGCTACACTGGCAGAGTAGACCAGAACGGGAAGGAATCTCTGTGGCAAGTTCCTCTTGCTGAAATGCCCTCCTTTGCTTCTCCTCCCCACATCCTCTTGCAGGCTGCATTGTCTGTGGCAACACAGCCTAGAATAGTGGTTCTCAACCCATGGGTTACAACCCCTTTGGGCGTCCTGTATTAGATGTCCTGCATATCAGATCTTTATGTTACGACTCATACCAGTATCAAAATCACAGTTATGAAGCAGCAACATAAACAATTTCGTGGTTGGGGCAGGTGTTAAAGGGTTGCAGCATTAGGAAGGCTGAGAATCACTGGCCTACATGGTGTTAAACTAACAACTGGGAGCCAGTGGTGTTCTCTGGTTCTGTTTCCTCGAGTTCACGATTCTTTGAAAATCTAGAGTTATTAGTCACCAAGGAATGGCTTATGGCATAAATTGTCATACGGAGAAGGGTCCTTTTTAGAGACTTGGAAATCAAGTCCTGTAAGTTGTGATTACAAGATAGTATATGGACTTGTCCTGGCGGTACATCTTCTCGAATTCTTTCAGTAGACAGGACCAGGTGGTCTAAGAACAGTGACAACAGTGTCGTTTGGGCCACCTGTTCCAGATACAGATGTCAATCTGTATTTTCACTTTTAAAATGTTTCACTCGTGTCCTTCCTTTCTCTGAAGAGCCTATATAGACCAATGGTATTGTGGCATTAAAACCCTTCCTCAGTGTCTCCCTCACATCTCAGATGTCTCAGTCAGGCCGAGTACTGGGTGGACAACTGAAAATAAGTGAACGTCAACTCCAAATCCACAGACACATTTAAATGACTGCACTACTGAGCCAGCAAGGACGAAATGGTGCGAAACAGATCTCTGCTTTGGGTCTAGCACTGGGCAAACAAATAAACAAACAAAATGTTCATACAGGTAACACCATTCAGTGGGTGAAAGAATCAAAGATTGGTGAAGCAGCATCACACAGAAGATGAGAATGACATTTTGGGTGCTTTAGTCTGAATTCGTTGTGATTTACTTGAGCAGCTAGGAGCCAGACAGCTAAGGAGAAACTTTATGAGTCTGTGCTACAGAGCAAGTGGGGCCCAGATTGTACTTAGGAAAGTGGGCACGCATCATCTTAGAGGGCCAAGTGGCCCTACACTACAAATGGTACTGAGAAAGGGAAACAGGAGGGAGAGGGGAAGAGTGGGGGGAAGCGGGAGATGAGGGGAAGGCGGTGTGAGGCTCTGCAGATAAGCTCTTTTGAAACACATGCCTGGTTTCCTCCTTCTGCAGCTTCAGGAAAGTATTATGGAGAAAGAAGCGTGCAGAGTTTACAGATGTTCCTGAGATGACTCTCTTTCTTCTTCTGCCCCTACCCTTCATCTATGAAAGACCAGTGGGACCACGGATATGTAAAGCTCCATCCTCCTGGATCCCTGGAAGGCACTTTGTTCCAGTAGCATCCTCAGGGTCACCATAGCTCTCTACAGCCACATAGCAAGCAAGGAGCTACCACATCAGGAGACTGCAAGATCAAAACCCAAGGATTAATAGATCCAGATGTGTGCAGTTTGGTACTTTTAGAAGAGATTATGGGCATTTTCAGCTATTTCATATGATTATGGGAGAAATGCATAATAAAGAAACAATCTATTAATAGATTTGGTTATCCAGAGAAGAAAACTAATAACCTAAAAAAATCATTGAATATAGAAAATTTAATGTAATCTTGGTTATTTTATCATCTAATCTTTTATGGTAGCTTTAAATAAAAATAGATTAAGCTGAAAATCCTTCATCCTCCTATTAGGAAGTCATTTCCAAAAATGGATCTAAAGAAGAATGCAGGTCAGCCAACTATAACGCTAAGTGGCACAAAAATAGTACTGAAGAGATGTTTTGGATGCTTTTGGCCTAAGAAGTCTATAGTGAAATTTTATATGTCAATTCATTTCACCATTAATATTTGTGTTTATTTACTAATGTAATAAGAAGTATGTATGTGCTTGTGTTTTTGGCTACAAAAGTGTGTGTATGTGTAAGGGCCTGTGTGTGTGTGTGTGTGTACCTGTGTGTGGAAGCTAGGGGTCAACCTTGGGAGCACTATTACCTTATTTGTTAAGATAGAGTCTCTCACTGGGACCTGGGAATCATTGATTCAGCTAGACTGGCTACTGAGCCTATCCCAGACATCCCTCTGCCTCCTCCTTCTCAGCATGGGTTACAAGCAACTGTCCCCAAACCCAGCCTTTTACACGGTCTTGGAGATAAAAATCAGGTCCTCACACATGGATGCTGATGTTTTGAGTGAAGAAATGCTATGTGTACACCACAATGTCACCATTGCTAAGGGACCCTGAGAGATACAGAAGCCTGGTATGACAGTCTAATAGGGCATCCTCGACAGAAATGGATTACAATGTCCACTTAAAACTAAGCTAATGCTTAGAATGAAGGGAACAGTTTGCCAGTCTTGGTTGAATCATTGTTTGTAATGTACGTTCTGCCAGATTGTGTCCATTTGTTTGCTCCTCATCTGAACACACAGTATAGAACATAAATGTATCCTTCAGTTAAGAGGGAGAAGGGCCAGTTTCCTCTAAAGGTGATTTCTTATTCCTAGTAACTTTTTAAATGGCGTTTATTTTTATGAAACAACTACTTAAAGCATATGAAAACATCATAGATTAAAACAAAACATAAAAATTTTAAAAATTATTTAGCAAAATCTATCTTCTTCTGGAACATTTGGCATGGTCAGCATATACTTATTCTTACATCTTATCCGTTTTTATATCTTATATACTGGACAAAATGTAATGTTCTTCTAACTGAAGCTTCACAACCCTCCTCTGAGATCTTTTCTTTGTTTGTTTTTCAAGATAGGGTCTCTCTCTCTATAACAACTCCGGCTGTCCTGGAATTTGCTTTGTGGACCAACGTGGCCTCAAACTCACAGAGATCCGCCTGCCTCTACTTCCCAAGTGTGGGGATTACATGCATGTGTTTTTTCTTAAGGGACAAAACAAAAGACACTGACTTCATTGCAGGTGAAAAGTACTTTTGTCCGCATGATGCTGGCCCGCTTAACCGTCCCATCACAGATTACTAATGTGTATTCTTCCTCCCAGTTGCTGAATATTAGAGATCTTCCCTGACTCACGTTAATGTTGCTCGCTCCCACCCTGCTGCTCAGGCTCCTGGCTAGATGGGGACCAGCCCAGCCACAGACACTCATATTCACTCAGTCTTTAATGCATGTCTCATATGGTAGTTCATTTATGAAGAATGTCCTTGCCAGCTCCACATGGAGAATCTAAAAGCCAGTGAATTTTATAAAGTCTTTCCTTGGAAGTATGGCTCACACCAAACCTTACACAGACAGTCGTTTGGTTCTACAGGTTCAGTATATATAAATTCAATCAATCAATTGTTCCACCATTGCTGATATGTGTCATGTGGTTATGTGTATGGGGTTTCAAATATAAAGAACACATAGACACATATTCCATTTTTGTTGGAATGTAGTCTACCAGAAAACCATAATTATCATTACGTTTGTGTGTAGAGTTATAACTATATCATACAAAGAGTCGAGGACAGATAGGAGAGAATATAAATCCATAAGCGGGAAATGATGCTGGGCAGTGGTGGCACATACTTTTAATCCTAGCACTTGGGAGGCAGAGGCAGGCATATCTCTGTGAATTTGAGGTCAGATTGGTCAGGACAGGCTCCAAAGCTACAGAGAAACCCTGTCTTGAAAAAACAGAGGGAGGGGAAAGAGAGAGAAAGAGAGAGAGAGAGAGAGAGAGAGAGAGAAGTGCTGAGGAACCTAGAGTCACCTCATAAACAGGTGTAGTCAGGCAGAGTCTGAGTAACCTGATGGGATAAAAATAATACGTAGGGTTGAAGCAATGAAGAGAAAGATCTCTACCTGAAACCTGTGAAGAACCTCCTTTTGATTCTCCATCTTTCCAGAGATGGACTAATATGTGGATCTGAGATGGGGTCAGACCCTATGAACTTAAGGCCATCCCAGTAAATTCATGAAATCACTGGAGAACATGTTTGTGTTTGATGCTACAAAAGATTCAACTTATTGCAAATGGGATAGGCTATTTAAACTGTGTAATGTTGCTGACAATTTCTTTCCAACTGTAAAGCATCTTTCAACCTTCCATTAAAATAGACACCCCCACCCCAGTGTCCTGTCTCCCTCTAGGGAATCAACATTTTCTCTCAGCTCTTGTATGGAATGCTCTTCCGGAGATTTTCCAACACATGGATGCTGACTTTGTAACTAGTAGTTTTAAATGTTTTAAAAGTAGATTCTTTTTATCTTATTATATCTATATCCTCCCTTTTCCTTTTCAGAGAAGATTCAATAATCCATCCTTTACCCTATTATATCTATTATATCCATAATCTACTGAATAACTGAAACCAACTCATCCCACCTCTTGGGAATGTGGGTGCTGTATTCTCGAATCTACTTTCTGTGTTGGGCTCCAGGGACTAGGTAGGACAGAAACTTTCATCAACAAATAGCGCCCAAACATTTGGCAAGAATTTCTATATAAAGCCTGAGAAAGCTTTCTTTTTTTAAAAAAAAAAGGATTCTAGATAGACAAAAGAACAAAGTTAAGCATGGCTTCTTGGTAGCAGCATTGTCTTGTTGGACTCTTTTTGCTAGCGATGAGCAGAGACACAGCTCCTGTAAGAGAGGCTTTCTGACTCATTGTTAGAAACAAAAACCACACAGCTCTTTTTTTTAAAAGACTTATTTATTTATTATGTACACAATGTTCAGCCTCCATGTGTCCCTCCAGGCCAGAAGAGGGAACCAGATCTCATTACAGATGGTTGTGAGCCACCATGTGGTTGCTGGGAATTGAACTCAGGACCTCTGGAAGAGCAGTCAGTGCTCTTAACCTCTGAGCCATCTCTCCAGCCCCCCTCACAGCTCTTTTAAGAGGCCCTGCCATCAAACACTTAAATGGTGTGTACGAGCAGTTGCCTGCATGGTGGTGACATGGACCTAGAAATTCTACTGAGTTGTCATTAAAAAAAATGTAGCTCCTGCCAGTACTCCTACCAAGAAGCTAGACTCTCAGGAAACCAAGGAGTGGAGCAGATCTAGTTGCCAATGTCGCGGTTTTAATCTTAGGCATATCGTTTAGCAAATTAGACTCATGTGGTCAGAAAAAGAGAGATATACAATAAAGATAGATTCAGATGAAAATAAAAACTCTAAACAGTTTACACTGTGGTTAAAAATATACATAGTTTTTTGTTAGAGAAAATAAAAAAGATAAAGTCTTGAAAAAAAGGGAGGAACTTGGTGTGGTGGCATGTACCTTTAATCCCAGAACTTGGGAGGCAGAGGCAGGCAGATCTCTGTGATCTCAAGGGCAGTATGGTCTTCAGAGTAAGTTCCAAGACAGTCAAAGATACACAGAGAAACCCTGTCTTAAAAAAATCAAAAATTAAAAACAAAAGAAATAGAGTTAAAAATTTTAAGGCCGTATAAAGGTGGAAAATACACAGAGAATCTGGATACTGCATGCTATTGTGTTATCTTTGAATTGTTTGACTGCTAAGGAAGTAGTGGTATTATTAGATCTTGAGGAAGGATGAACACCTGATAAAAGACATTTAATTATAAATGCTGCTGGATTAATCCAACTTATTTATTTTAAAAATGCCTTGACTTCAAATTTTAAGTCAAAAGATATGCTACATTGGGGAAAAGGTTTTGCTTTCATTTCCACAGGAAATAAGAGGCAGTGGATTAATTCTTGGTTAAGGAAATGACCAAGATCAAAAACACTGAAACACTGATGACAACTTATGCTGGAGAGGTTGTGGAGAAAAGGGAACACTTCTGCATTGCTGGTGGGAATGCAAGCTGGTACAACCCCTTTGGATGTCAGTGTGATGAGTTCTCAGAAAATTAGGAAATAACCTTCCTCAAGATCTAGTAATAGCACTTTGGGGTATATATTCAAAGGATGATCAATCATGCCACAAGGACATGTGCTCAACTATGTTCGTAGCAGCATTGTTCATCATAACCAGAACCTAGAAACAACCTAAATGCCCATCGATCAAAAAATGGATAAGGAAAATGTGGTTCATTTACACAATGGAGTAATACACAGCACAAAAAAAGTAAATAAAAAATAAAAAAATTAAAAACATGACATCTTGAATTTTGCAGGAAAATGGATGGAGCTAGAAAACATTATTTTGAGTGAGGTAATCCAGACACAGAAAGTCAATTATCACATATGTTCACTCATAGGTAATTTCTAAAATAAAGCAAAGAAAACCAGCCTACAAACCACAATCCCAGAGAACTTAGACAACAATGAGGACACTAAGAGAGACTTACACTCATCTAATCTACATGGGAAGTAGAAAAAAACAAGATCTCTTGAGTAAATTGGGAGCCTGGAGATCTTGGGGGAGAGTTGAAGGGGGAAGGGAAGAGACAGGGAGGGGAGCAGATAAAAATGTAGAGCTCAATAAAAATCAATTAAAAAAAGAAAAAGAAGGTTTGATTGATGAAGACCCCCTGAAAAATCTCCAATGAGAAAGGGTGACCTAGATGATTCGATGTTTCAGAGCACCTCTGTTACAGTTTCTTCTGAGTTCTGCACCCAGAACCACTTCAAAGCTGCTGGCTGAGATGATCAAGACTCACAGAATATTCCAGGTAGGATTTGATAATAATCCTAAATTTTCTTTGGGTCAATATAAGATTCCCAGTGCCCCCAGTCAGCAGGAAGTAGCCTAGAAAACTATGCCCATATTCTCAAAAAATGAATTATAGATATTTGTCTTTATTTAGAGTGTTGGTAACAAGTTGTTAGGGATAATGTCAGAGAAATGCTAAACAGAGAAGATTAGATTCAGAGTTCTTATTTTGAAAAGAAAATCAGAAAGTGCTATGAGATAGTGCTCTTGTGTCCTGTAAAGATTTGTCACTTGTATTGGTTTAATAAAACACTAAATGGCCAGTAGCTGTGCAGGAAGTATAGGTGGGGTAACCAGACTAGGAGAATTCTGAGAATAGGAAAGGCTCAATCTGCAGCTGCCACCTAGATGGAGATGAAGCTCATGCTACTACAAAGTAAGATAAGAATACTGCACTTATAAAAGGTACCAAGCCACATAGCTAGATATAGATAAGAATTATGGGTTAAGTTAAGTCATAAGAGCTAGTTAATAATAAGCCTGAGCTAATAGACCAAACAGTTTAAAATTAATATATGCCTCTCTGTGTTTCTTTGGGACTGGATGGCTGTGGGATCAAGTAGGACAGGAATGTGTGTGAGGGATTGTGTGCAGAATCACAGTTGAGACATTACTTAAAAGAACATGGATGAGTCCAATGCAGCTGTATCAGAGAATGATCTCTCCTCAGTGTGGGTACCACGAGACTCCCATCCTTACTTTATCTTGAACTTCTCCTGCACTTGAACCACCTTTCAAGATCATTTGCCGCCAAGGGTATAGGAAAGGTTAATGGGTAGAATCACAAACAAGAGTCAAGAAGGACTAGCAAAGCTCTACTACCATTATCATCCACCTAGTTACCATGGTATCGTTTGCTTATCTCACATCCATGACTACAGGGCAAGGGTATTCTTTATGTAACTACAGCAATTGCTGTTCCACGCTGACTCACGATGATCATGATTAGTCTCAGAGAAGGAAATGGGTACACTGCTACAAGGAGGGACAAGTGAGAGGTGAGCAAGATCACTCCCTTCTCCACTGCCACCCTTCCTCCATTGGATTCCCTCCAGATCATTGTCATCTATTGGCTTCTCAACCACTGAATTCTCAACCTCAAGGTTTCCTCCAAGCTGCAGGATAATTCATGAAACTGATTTCCCAGCATCTCACCAGATGACTCACAGCATCTCAAAATGAACATTCTAAAACACACCCCTTAGCCCACACCTTCTTAATCCAGCTCCAAGTATCCTAGTCAAAATTCAGTGAGGATTTGCCTGTCCTCATCATGAACCTTGGAATATCTTTATTAGACCAAAGATCCATCATTCCATTCAGGCCTTGGACTGAACATCAGCTACCAAACGGGTCTCTGTGGACAACCCCCTCTCAAATAGCACTGGAGAATTTTAGTAGACAGTTGGAGAGCAAATAAATGAGCAGTCTAATTGTTTCATTATAATACCCCCAAAATGCTGCTGCTAACTATTCCAAACTGCTTTGCCAGAACCTATATATTCCTTCCCAAATTTGGAACACTTGTGCAGAAGTCTGTCAACAGAGCTGTTGCATTAAAGATGCAATTGACGCTGTATCTGCCCATCCCATTGTGTTAGGTCTGTGAGTTACACCAGGTGATAAGGGCAGCTAAGAAGAGATAATGTTCTTATAAGGCATTAAAATTCAACTTATGGTGCCTTGGACAGATGTAGCTGATAGGCCCATGTCTTCTACATAACTTTATGAATCTATATTTTTATTCTTCAAATATCTACACCCCAATTAATCCATTAGAATCATTGACTTTCTATTTTCTCAGACATAGTGATGATTTGGAATGCCAAGCTGGTTTCCCTGATGAGACCCATCATAGGTGAAGGAAGGAGGACTGAAGCTGTTCCAGCATGCTTCTTCACCAACTCTTGACTTTATCTTTCAAGAGTAATCTCATCCCAAAGGTTGATCTTGAAACAGTGGTCCTCTTTGACCTGTGCTCCCTGTATGGAATATCTTACATAATGACTTCCTTTGAGGAGAAAAACGATTGGTATATACCCAAAGACCAATTTCACATGATGAGTAATGTTTTTCTTCTAATTTTAAGAATGCTGTGGCCTGAGGGGTAAGCCTGTTTGGTGACATGCCTGCCTATCATACACAAAAGCTAGGTTTGATCCTCTGGCACCTTGTAAACTGGTGTGGTGGCCTACACCTTCCCATCACTTGGGCAGTAAAGCCTGGAGGATAAGGAACTCAAGGTGAAGACCAGCTGAGCTGTATGAGATCCTACCTCATTTTTAAAGGTTTAAATGCCTACAAATAAGATAAAATGGTTATGGTTCTTGTTTCCTCTCAAGGCCATATCTACTATTTTCATATCTAAACTTTCCCCTAGATTCAGTAAATGAAATGTTTTTCTAGCTCACATAGGTGTCATTTATAAGCACAAAGAGAGGAAAGGGCTCAGAAAACATGATGGTGGAGGGCAGTTTGCTTATATCAGCACAGCTCTGACACTCATCAAACAAGCTTTGAAAGTGACGCAGAACACATCTATTCTTTTCAGGCTGGGTTGGACAGCCTGGCATACAGACTTTCTCATTTACTCTAAAGTTTGGCTTATCTCAAGGAAGACTGGCACTCTGGGATGGCTCAGAAATGCTACAAGCTAAAACTCATTTTGTGCCAGGATCCCAACTGTCTCCATATGTGTGGGAGAAATGTTTATTTGTCGGTGGACAAAATAAAACCGTGTACTCTCTTTTTAAAACATGGGTATTTTTGGCCATGTGGTGGTATCACATGTCTTTAATCCCAGCACTCAGAGGGCAGAGGCATATGGATCTCTGCATTCAAGGTCAACCTGGTCTACAGAGTGAATTCTAGGACAGTCAGAGTTACACATAGAGACCCTGTCTTGAATCATCACCACTCCCCAAAAATGAGAGGTATTCTTAATGACATGAAAATCATGTTAAGTTGGATATAAAGAAGTCTTATATTTATAGCATTGCTCTGAAAGGGTTTGTCTCTCTTGGTAAACCAACAGACCCTCAAGATTTAAAATCAAGATTTATTCCCATTAAGCACAGATGGGAAGTTTATCTGAAAATATTAAACAGACAGGCAGACATAATACAGAAAACTAAAATTCCTAAAACAATCTTCTCTCTGCCATAAGTATGAAAGCATCGCTTTGCATCTAAGCAAGCACAGGACAGTCATCCATTTAACTGGGTGGTGGACTCCAGACACATGTCATGCTCTGAGTTAGTACAGGGGGAAAAAGCCTCCAAAGTCCACCTGGATTTACCCTAGTCATCAAGGGCATACCTCCTGAGGAAACAGCGTTGTGTGAAGGATTCCATCATTTTTTTTCTAATTATTGCAAACATAGTTATATGGGAAAAGCCCAAAGTGCAGCTCAAATACACAGTATTTTAGTCAGATGAAAGGCTTTCTCTGTCCTTAAAACTTCCCTTTTTCTTTCTTTAAAACAACAATGGTGTCACCATTTACATTTTATAGAATAATGATCTATATGTACCTTTTTTCATAGTTCTTTTTTCTATTGAGTGCATATGTTTATTTACGTGAGCAGGGGATATATATGTATATATAACATATATACATGTGTGTATACATACACGCATGTGGAGGACAGAGAGAAATCTCAGGCATCTTTCCCCAGATGTACTCTACTCATGTTTGAGATGGGGGTCTCTTATTGGCCTGTTAACCTAGGTAGGCTGGCCACGTGTGATAGGGAGGCACATGTTCTGTTCCTGCCTCCAAGCTTGCCATTTCTTGACTAGCAAACCATGCCTCGTTATAATTTTTTTATATGTTTTAGAGATCTGGGCTCAAGTCTTTATTCGTATAAGGAAAGCTCTTTGTGGACTGAGCCTTCTTCCCATCCCTGTCATCTTCATGTCTCTGAGACTAGAGATTGACCCATGAGCTCCACCGAATTTGGCTGCAGAACCAGAACCAAAGCATTGATGGAGCGGCAACAGACAAATGGTCCTTACCCTTGGCACTGCATTTAAACATTGAAGGAAAAGCTTAGGATAGTCACACTCAGATATACATACTAACATTGGGATGATTCTTTAAATAATTTAATTCAATGCATTTCTGAGTCCCTCCTGGTCTTTGAACAATATCACTGGTGGTAAAAAACGGTTTCAGTTCCAGAGATTTCAACATAACATGATGTAAACAGGGCACAGTCTTAGTTTTCTAGATTAATTAAAGCATGTTCTATTTGTAGAGCACAAAAGGAGGAGACAACATGAAATTAGCAATTACTCATCACAGAGGCCAGCTCTCACAACCCCTAAAAGTCAGGCTTAGTCTTTTCTTCTTATGCAGGAAGGAAACCAGACAGGTCCAGCCCTAGCAACTTGTGAGCATGCACTCAGTATTTGATCTGCAATGACAGGCATCTGGTAGTCAGTCAGAGAAATACGTAACATGACTGACAGTGTTCCTCATCATCAAGATGCTCCTCTCCGTGGCTTGCTGCCATGTACCTGCGGCACACAGAGAAGAAAACGAAGGGCAAATCCAAGTGAGGTCATTCTCTTTCGTCAGAGGTCCGAGGCCTCTTGTGAATCTTCTACAATAATCAAATCACAAGGACATCTGGGTTTAATTTACGTCCTTCGCAGAAGCCAAGAAAACAACGCAGTCCAAGAAAATTTACTAAGTGAAAAAAACAATCTCGGTACTAAAAGCTCACGGGAGGCAAAAGCCACCATTCTAAATGTCTACAAAGCACTAAACGCAAGCTCTGTGCTGGGGGCACCTCCCATTTTCACCACCCTCTGGTTAATTGTGGCTATCCTAGGCTGCCAGGGAAACCCAGCCACAGGCTGCCTTCAGAGGCTCTCAGAAGACAGGGGAGGAAGACTTTTGTGCAGCCCAGTTTGGCTCTCCTTATCTGATGGCACTGGGTTATCACCCACCCACAGAGCTTTCTAGATCTCCTCCCACTTCCCTCACTGGACATGCTGAGTAATCCAACCTCCCTAATATTATCAGATCAAAGAACTAAAAATGTCTTGCATTCCCTAAGGAACCGGGGCACACAATCCCAGTTCTTGGGCTTGGTGCTCTGGACATGTTTATCTACCAAGCCAGTGTTCCAGTTTCATTTCTGTCGCTACGAGAAAGCACCCTGAGGAAAAGGAAACTTACGGAAGAAAAGGGTTCATTTCAGCTCCCAGTTCCAGGTTCCCGTCCATCATTAAGGGAGAACCAAGGCAGGAACTTCCAACAGCTACTCCCTGCCTATCTAGAGCCCAGTGCAGGGAGAAATGAATGCATGCAGGCTGGTTCTCTGTGCCTCTCTGTCTTAGACTGTTCAAGAGCCCCCACATGAGAATGGGGACAGCCACGGTGGGGTGGGGCTTCCTGGAACAACTCGCTTGATCAATACAATCCCGACAGAGAAGTCGACATTACAACACAAGGAAGACCATCTCTCACTGAGACTTTCTTCCCAGGTGATTGATTGTAGGCTGGGTCGAGGTGACAGCTGGAGCTAACTAACACAGTCCGGTAGAGCAGCGATTTTCAAATAAGGATGAATAAATTGCACAGAAGGTCATGCGAGACTTTGTCAATTTCTTCAGCAAGAATCCATAAACCACTAATGATAAAACTAATCATTTATAAAACTAAATCTCTCTCTCTCTATGTTTATATTTATCCCTACCTCCCTCTTTCCCTCCCTCCTCCATTCCGTGTGTGTGTGTGTGTGTGTGTGTGTGTGTGTGTGTGTGAAGGTCAGAGGTCAGCCAGGTGTCTTCCTCAATCACTATCCACCTTCTCTTTTGAAACAAGGTCTCTCATTAAACCAGGAAATTGTCAGTAATAGACTGGCTCCTCAGCAAAATTCAGGGATGCTCCTGTCTCTACCTGTCCAGCCCTGGGTTGCAGGCATGGACCTGACATGAAAAGTACTTGACTTTTCATGTGGATACTAGACATCTCAACTCTGGTTCCACCTTTATTTATCCAGTCAGTGTTTTACTCACGGAACTATCCCCACAGCCCCTGTAACTAAAGTCTGTTGCCTTTCAGTGATAAGAATTAGAATCCATTATCTAGGTCCAAACAAATTGAGTTAATTCGAGGACATTGTTTCGTATACATCCTGTGTCCTTCTACTGATGACTTGAGATTAATGCCTCATAATAAGCTTTACAAAAAGCTACACTTTAAAACAAAACAACAACAGTTTTACAGCATAGTGGTCAGCAAGGGGGCTATAAACTGACACATGAGTATTAAATTCATGGACTGATATCTGATAGGAGCAAATGACTGGCTGAAGACAACCGGGCAAGTCAAAACCAAAAAAAAAAAAAAATGTAGGGCTTGAGGAGACTCCCTAATTTCCTTCCACTTTTCCTTTTGGAGCTAGCAAAAACCCAGCCATGCCAATAATATTGGTCAAGATTGAACACTTCAGTAATTGTAGTATCAGCTAAGACGTCCTTAAACTTCACATATGGCAGCAAAGATCAACAGCTCAACCAGAAGAGAATAGCTCTGAAGTGGAAAAGGCCTTTGGAGAGGTAACAAAACAAGACACCAGACTGGGGGTTCACAAGGAAGAGGCGGCACTGCCCAGGTAAGAAAGAATAGGCCCCAGATTTCCCTTTTGCGTTATTTTCCGCTATACACAGGGCTCTAAAGATGCACCATACAAACAAGCGATTTTTGTTCTGGTGGGTAGTGAATGGTGACGATTATGTTTGTCCTATAGACAGCACGTAAAACCCTTTCCATGTCTGCTCCCTTACTGTGTATAGAGAATTTAAGCAGAATGTCAAAAGTCATCCTGTCTGGGTAACAGCTATGACAACTTTTCATGCCCACAGTAGAAATATTTGCTGACAATATGCAAATCAGACGTAAAGGATCTGAATACAGGGGAAGGGCAGTTCAGCCACCCTCTCCACTATTGCCAAGAGTCTTAACTGGGGTCACCCTTGTGGATTCGTGGGAATCTCCCTAACACCAGGTTTGTCCCTACCTGCAAATGACTCCCTCTATAAAGGGAGTCCCCCACTCTATCCCTTCCCCTTCTTGACCATCCAGAATTCTATGTTCAGATTCCCGTTCTCCTGACGCTGTTCTGCGTTCTCTATGTTCTCTCTGAGGCTCAGTGAGATGAATGTATGGGGAAGAATTGGGGGAGGCTGCCGGAACAGTTTCTCTTGGTGGACCTTCATTTCATAGAGGAAAAACAACTCTGGAAAGTTCCCAGAGATTCTAAAAACAAATCTAATCATGGTGAGATTGAAAGTTCTCACCCCAGTTCTGTCCCAGCTCCAGGAACCTCTGAAGATGCTGTTGAGTTCATCTTCTGTGGCCATCTACTGCTGAGCACGCAGCCGTCCTTAAGAGTAGTGTGACTCCCCAGTGGGACTCCCATGGGGGAAACTAGATTTTCATTTGCAAGTGATTACCGTTTGGAGATTGCTTCTGGGTTATAGATGGAAGAGTGTGTCCACTTGTCCTTTCGGCTCTAGGAGCCCATCTGGTGCAGACCTGTGCAGATCCTATGCACACTGCTTCAGTCTCTATGAGTTCATGTGCGCATCTGTCCTGTGGATTCTTCCCATATGCTATGGTGTCTTAAAGCTGCTGACTCACAGTCAGATAATTGGGGAAGAGGGACTACCTTCCAAATCTCAGATGCATGGAAATAATTATGGTATTACTGTTCTGCTGTTGTCTGAAGTGAGGAAGCCCCGCTCGGTCGAGTGAGGACGTGATATATGCTAATAACGTGCCCCAAGATAGCTGCAGCCTTTCCCCTCAAAAGTGGAAATCTTTACAGAAATTCAACAGGGAATTACATGTCGAAAGTATGAAGCAGACAGGCATTTGCTGCCTACTTCAAGACAGGAGCAATCGATGATAGTGACAGATGTCAGGATCATGAGCAGGAAAAGACCTACCTGGGTAGGAATCAGTTTCATTAAAGAAACCGCAACTCACCAACCTGGATTCCTACATGAATTAGTGAGTGTACTTTAAATAATGGAAGGGAGGGAGCAGAGGTGGGGGCTGACAATGAGAAATGCCTGTGAGATATCTAAGAGGAAAAGGGAAAGGTATAAGACAATGCACAATGTCCATAGGAGATAAGGGAGGTTGGCCGCAGGATAAGCATGTATGTGCCTTATTTTCTCAAAGAATGGCGACTCCAGGTGGGAGGGAGTCCTGCTGTCTAGCTAAGGAGAACAATGAGGTTTAGGTATAGGCACAAGAAGTGCTTCAGAGAAAAGATAGCAAGCCCTAACCTGGGGTTTCAGAGTCATTACATTTAGCAATTGTTCCCATGGGAACCTCAACTGGGTAGAAGTTCAGATGGGGCTGAAGAAGCTGCAGGCTAAAATAAGGAGTCTGCTAATAAGATGATGGCATATGACACCAGAGAGATGGCTCTCACTTAGCTACTTTTGCAGATGACCCAAGTTTGGTTCTCAGCACCCACATGATGGCTCACAACAGTCCAGTCCCAGAGGATGTGAGTCCTCTTCCACCCTCTGTGGGTACCCTTACAGACATTCAGGAAAGACATGTACACACACAAAATAAAAATATATCCTAAAATTCTAACCATAATTAAAGGTCTTTGAGCCTGTTATTCGTGATCCTAGAGAAGCTAAATAAGAAGATGAACCTGATGAAGATTATTTAGCTATCCGCCAGGAGGTAGGAAATAGACAAGAGTCCCAGGTAACCTCGGGTGCATGGGGGGGGTGGGAGGGTTGTCAGAAAGGGAGAGGGTTAGAGAGAAGGGAGTAGGGGAGGATTGGGGAAAGATCGGGGGACTGGGATGGGGGGGAGGGAGGAAGGATGGATATGGGATCAGGCAAGTATATACCTCAACTAAGGGAATCATTTTAGGGTTTACAAGAGACTTGATTATAAAGGGGATCCCCTGTCCAAGGAGAGATCCCCAGATGGTTCTCTGGACAGAGGAGAGGGTGCCTGAACCGGCCTTGGCCCACAACCATACTGATGAATATTTTGCATGTCACCATAGAACCCTCATCTGGAGATGGATGGAGATGGAGGCGGAGAACCACGTTGGAACACTGGACCTAGCTCCCTAGGTCCAAATAAGAGGCAGAAGGAAAGAGAACGTGAGCAAAGAAGGCAAGGGCAGAGGAAACCTTCATCCGACGTTGATACAGATGGAGACCCATATTGGAACACCGAACTGAGCACTCCACGGTCCAAATGAGGAACAGAAAGATGAAGAAAATAAAAAAAGTAATCAGGACTGCGAGGGATGCGATCGCCCACTAATACAAGGGAACTGATATAATGAGAGTTCACCAAGGCCTGTTGGACTGGGACTGAACGAGGTCGTGATCCAACCAGATTCTCTGAATGTGGCTGGCCCGGAGCCTTTTTGAAAAGCCATTGACAATGACACTGGGACTTGCTTCCTCTGCATATACTGGATTTTGGCGCTCCAGTCTGTTTGGACTCTTACCTTTCCTGGACCTGGAGGGAGGGGGGAGGAACTTGAACTTCCCACAGGGCAGGAAACCCTGACTACACTAGGGGATGGAGAGGGAGGAGGAGAGGGAGTGGGGGGAGTGGGAGGGTGTTGGGAGGAGGGGCTGAAATGGAAACTTTTATAATTTAATAAAAAAAAAGAAAAAAAAATATATCCTAAAAAAATCTACAGTATTCTTGCCAGAAGTAAGAAACAGGCTGCCAGGGTCTTCCCCCTTGCGTATTCAAGACCTCATACAATTTCTTACTTCCGTTCATGGAAGAGATGAGGCTAAGAGCCGAGGTGGCAGGAAGTGGGGATGTTTGGATGACTCAAGGGGCCAGAAAATATAAACCCCTTACCTCACTTGCCTGCACAGCGTATCGTTGAGGGTGATTTTCACCTTTGTATCTTGATCAGATGTTGCATTTTGCATAATGACTAAACTCAGATTTATGGCATTACAAGTGGCAGTTACCCTGCTGAGCTGTGTTTATGTGTTTTAAATGAAGTGCCCTCAGACACTGAGGACTCAATCTAAGAAAAAGAAAAGGAGCATATGATCCTGGCAGAGTTTGCCTTCAGCCTTTCCCAGAGGCTGGGGAATGGATGCTGGGAGGCTCTGTCCTTCTGGGTTTAGTAGTTCTTAGCACTTGGGGAACCATTCCAGGATTGGGAACTTGACAGGAAAGCAGTCCACAATAATGAAAAATTAATGCAATTTACTGCAAGCTTTTATGTCACTAACATGACCACAAGATTGAAATCTTACCTGTTTAAGTGATTATAAAACTAATTCTCAAGAAGTATAAAAATATATTGATGTAGGTGGGCCTTTCATTGGTTAATAAAGAGACTGCCTTGGCCCTCTGATAGGACAGAAAATTAGGTAGGCGGAGTAAAAAGAGCAGAATGCTGGGAAGAGGGCAATGCGGCAGATGCCATGGAGCCAGCCACTAGGTCAGACATGCTGAATCTTTCCCGGTAAGCCACCACCTTGTGGTGCTACTCAGATTATTAGAAATGAGTTAATCAAGATGTAAGAGTTAGCCAGTAACTAACTATCTAGAGATAATGGGTCAGGCAGTGCTTAAATGAATATAATTTGTGTGTTGTTATTTCCAGGGCTAAGCTAGCCATGCGGGAGCTGGGTGGGATGAAAAGCAGGACTGCCCGCTGCTCCTCACTATAATATATTTCTTAAAGAAAACTTTAAATCAGAAAGAAAATGTATTTGAAAAAGGCCCCATTTATTTCTAACAGTGAACATATCTGAAATCAAAACAAAAATATTACACTTATAAGATGGAATATTATTTAATATTTAGCTACTCAATGACAATATAAATGTATATTTATCGATGCGTGAAGCTGTGAGAATGTATTGCCTTCTACAAATTCCCTAGATTATAAAGCAACATTCATAACATAAATTAATTTTTATGCATAAAAATTAGAGACAGTCAACAAAATATATTCATCTATCTGTTTATGCATCTAGTCTCAACCTCTCTAGTCTTGTCGGGAAAGATTTATTACTTTATTTGCTTATCATTTCTATGTTGATCAGATCTTGAGAAATTTGAGTAAGAAGAAATTGTTTTTCAGCTTTGAGATACCATCTTACACCTGTCAGAATAGCTAAAATTAAAAACACCAATGATAACCTACGCTAGAGAGGATATGGAGTAAGGGGACCACTCATCCATTGTTGGTGGGAATGCAAACTTGTGCAGCCACTTTGGAAATTAGTGTGGCGGTTTCTCAGGAAACTGGGAGTCAACCTCCCTCAGGACCCAGCAATTCCACTCTTGGGAATATACCCAAGAGATGCCCTATCATACCACAAAAGCATTTGTTCAACTATGTTTATAGCAGCACTATTTGTAATAGCCAGAACCTGGAAACAACCTAGGTGCCCCTCAATAGAAGAATGGTTAAAGAAGGTGTGGAACATATACACATTAGAGTTTTACTCAGTGGTAAAAAACAATGACATCTTGAATTTTGCATGCAAATGGATGGAAATAGAAAACGCTTTACTGAGTGAGGTAACCCAGACCCAAAAAGAGGAATATGGTATGTACTCACTCATAAGTGGATTCTAGCCATAATTTAAAGGTCTTTGACCCTATAATTCGTGATCCTAGAGAAGCTAAATAAGAAGGTGAACCTGAAGAAAATCATATAGTTATCCTCCTGGATATTGGAAGTAGACAAGATTGCCAGGCAAAACTTGGGTGGACTGGGATGTGGGGGGAGTGAATGTAAGGGGAGATGGGTAGAGAGAAGGGAGAAGGGGAGGATTTGGGAGAGCTTGGGGGAATGGGATGGGTGGGATGGAGGAAGGGTGGATATGAGAGCAGGGAAGTAAATATATTAATTAAGTGAGCCATTTTAGGGTTTGCAAGGGACTTGGCTCTAGAGGGGTTCCCAGGTCCAAGGAGAGGTCCCCAGATTGTTCCTTGGGCAGCAGAGGAGAGGGTGCCTGAACTGTCCTTGTCCCATAGCCACATTGCTGAATATCTTGCATATCACCATAGAACCTTCATCTGTCGATGGATGGAGATAGAGACAGAGACCCACATTGGAGCACTGGACTTAGCTCCCAAGCTTCAAATGAGCAGCAGAAGGAGGGAGAAGATGAACAAGGAAGTCAGGACCACGAGGAGTGCGTCCACCCACTGAGACGGTGGGACTGATCTAATGGGAGCTCACCAAGGCCAGCTGGACTGGGACTGATGGAGCATGTGATCAAACTGGACACTCTGAATGTGGCTGGCAATGATGGCTGACTGAGAAGTCAAGGACAATGACACTGGGTTTTGATTCTACTGCTTAGACTGACTTTGTGGGAGCCTGGTTTGTTTGGATGTTCACCTTTATAGACCTGGATGGGGGGGGGGGAACCTTGGACTTCCCACGGCGGAGGGAACCCTGACTTCTCTTAGGACTAGAGAGGGAGGGGTAGGTGGGGGGGAGGGAAAAGGGAGGTAGGGAGGAGGAGGAAATTTTTAATAAATAAATAAATAAAAAGAAATTGTTTTTGCAAAACGGGTTCCTTTCCCCTCTTAAGTCAGAAAGGCCATCAAAGTGGTCCTACAGGGTACTGACTGTCCTTGAAGCAGGGAGGGTGTGGCTATGTTCTGCATCAACACTCTGACCCACATCAGGAGCTATTTTGGATGTCAGGAAATGGTTCTATTTATCAAACGTGCAAAGGCTCGCATTAGTGAGTGCCGGCTTTCCAAGAGGGCTTTGCCAAGCAGGGCTGCATTCTAGCAATTTAGACTCAGGCAGTGTTTCTGCTAAAACACTCCAGCCTGAAGTATCAGCAACTAAGCCACTTAAAGCCAGTTCCACATTAAAACTCTGGAGATAGTTTTCTGGGAGGAAAGTTCTTTCAGAATGTGGAACATAGAAACAACATTACTTTTCTGAGTGTTTGTCCTTAAATTTATTTACATAGTTGTGATTAAGGGTTGATACTTTCACAGATTTTAGAAGATAATTTCCCCCTTGGAAATATATATATTTACACACACACACACATATTATGTATGTACACATATATAATTTATATTATTTATAATATAAATACACATTTATAATTTATAAATTAATATTACAATACTACCTTGTTTTAAATTAAATGATCACAGCACGCTATTCAAGTAGCTCATATCTTCCCAAGACAAAAGTTAAATATGACAAATAAACCTCACTAATTGTTGTTCTCAAAGATTGTACACACGGAATCAAAGTCAGCATTCCCCAGCATAGTGAAGACCAGGTTACCACTACAACTCTGCAGTATAAACATCCCACTGATCCGCCACAGGGAAGGAAGTGAGCAGCCCTCAGCCCCCACGTTTACAGCCTCTGGCTTGGCAGGGCTTTGGGGGGGAACAAGCCAGTTTGCTGCCTGCAGCCCCATGGCCATCTGGACTGTGACAGAGAGGGAGCTCATTGGCAGTTCTGTCAGACTGTGGCCTAGTTCCTAAAACCTGGCCTGAGGATTAGAGTGGGAGGGGCCGGCATGTACACAGGAGGATCAGTCCAGCTTAAACTGGAGAAACTCTGAGCCTAGAAGGATCTCGGACTGGCTTCCAGAAGTCCTCTGACCCTTGTCCATTGCACGTTCTGGAGGGACTTCTCAAGAGAAATTGTGACTCTAATGTCCCCAATGGGCCAAGGGTTCTGGGGACCAGAACACAGTTGACAGGATCAGAGTTGGAACCCAAGGTCAGACCGGATCTCAAACACTGGGGCTTTTCCGTATGTGCTGTAAAGGAGGAGGTTGTAGGATATTTGTGTGAAGATATTTTGCTATGCTGAGTGGCCAACAGCGAGGCAGGAGGTATAGGCAGGATCTCCAGTCAGAGACAGGAAGTAGGAGGAGATAATCAAGGTGCAGAGGAGATGCCAGTGAGACACGGAGAGAGTCAGACACACAGCATGAAAGAAAGGGGGAAAGTCACATGGTAAAATGTAAACCAATAAGAGCAGGTTAATTTAAGAGCTAGTGGGACAAGCCTAAGCTAAGGTTGAGCTCTCATAATTAATAATAGGTCTTCTTGTTGCTATTTGTGAGTTGGCGGCCCAAAGAGAAGTCTAGCCATAGGAGGGAAACTGCAGGATTGTCTCCCATAGCTGCGTTTCATAAACCAATATCGTACAGGTGGAAAGAAACGCATTGGATACACAGCAAGGTTTTCGAGAGAAGAAGGGCTGTTTGTCAAACTCTAGACCACTGGTTAACATCCAGTTCAGGTGGGAAATAGAGCGAGTGGGAACTTTACAGGAACTTCTCGTTTTTCACAGCCCCACTGAAAGCTGCAATTAAAACTGATCAAAGATATTATTTCTTGGTTGTCTGTCTCATTCTCCTGATCCTTCTAACCACTACCCCTATTCTACTTCTAGTAACCTTCAAAGGCACCCAGTTAATGGGCTGGCTAATCTGACATGCATTCCATAAATGTTCAGAAGGCAGGAGAGATTCTTCAACAGATAAAGCACTTTGAGTTCAATCCCCAGGATCCATGCAGAGGGAAGAAAGAACTGACCTATGGAAGTTGCCCTCTGACCCCCACATGTATGCTGTGATATGTGCTCTTGCATGTACACACCCACACACACACACACACACAAAAATAAATAAATAAATAATTAAAATGTAAATAAATATTTAGGAAACATTTGTCATTATTTTGTAAACTGGAAAATATACTAGGTGTGTGGGTTATGGCAAAGGCCTATACTTTCAGTCCTGGGAAGGCTAGAACAGAGAAATTGTGAGTTCAATGCTAGCCCATATTGTGAGATCCTATCTGGAATAAGCAAACCAAGCAAAAACCCATGTCAAGTAAAAAAAAATCCCTATAAAGGTACTGGATGTGTCCAAAAGCATCTATAATATGTCCTAATTACTGGTTCCATGGTTTGAGGGTGACTGACCCCCCAAATGCCCCTGTGTTGAAAGCATGGTGCCTGGTAGCATCACTGGGGAATTCAATGACCTCATAGAATGTAGGCCTTTGGGAGGTTTGTATGACATGGGGGCATGCCCTCAGATGCCACTGTAGAACCCAAGTCAGTCCTGCTTCCCTTTGTCGTTTGGTCATGGCACGACTATTTGTGTTGCCACCTACACCAGAGCCCATGACATGACCATGGGTGCCACGACCTTCACCAGAGAGCATGACAGGACCATATGTGTCAATACCTTCACCAGAGTCCATGGCAGGACCATGTGTGCCACCACCTTTACCGGAGCCCATCGTATGACCATGTGGGCAACCAACTTCACCAGAGTTCCACAGCAATGGGACTACTTGATCTTGCCGTGGAATCTTCAAAACTGTGAGCCAAAACAAGCCTTTCCTCCCAAAAATGTTGCCGTCTCAGGTATTTCAATGTACACAGAAAATAATATGCTAGGTAAAGTTGACAATTTTTTATAAAGGAGGCAAACACTATCAGTCTCACTTTCAACTATTTAATTAGCACAAATATATCTAGAGGTAGGAAGATTAATTGCTCATTTATCACCATGATTAATCAGTTTGACCTAAATGTTTTGGTAGAAAACTGGATATTAAAATAATTAACATTCAAAAGCTAAACAAGCTGAGATTTTTTTTCTTTTTCTTTTTTTTCTATTTTTTTAGAGAAGTATATAATTATGCTCATTGGCAATTTTGTAACTATAGAGACAGATGATCTAGGTTCTAGTCTTGTTTTGCCTTATCTAAATGCATGATTTTGCATTAATCAGTCTCAGAAATGTGAACTATTTATCTTCTTTTTAAAAAAATGAGTTAGAGAAGATAATTTTTCTTACTCCAAATCATGAAATTGTATACTCCTCAGAACCCTTGCAATTCAATGGTGGCCCCCAATTAATTATTTAAAACACACAACATGTTTATAAATCAGGTTGAATACTCAGTTTGATTTTTAATATAATTTCTCAACCTCCAACATCTTGCTGTGTGACTCAGTTTTGACTCAACGTTGTAGGCTCAAGTGACCCTGTCCCTCAGCCTTCTGTGTAATTATGACCGCCGGAATGAGCTGTCATCTCCCACTTCAAAGATGAAGCCCTAACTCACTTCATTGTTCTAGAAACCTGTGATTTCATCTCAAAATTAAGAACAATGAATTGTGAACTGTAACATTCTTTTTAAAGGACAAACCATAAAGAGAAGAAAATATATGACACTTCCAAATACCCCAGAAGTGACTGTGATTTGTTTGAATAGGACAGCACGGTTTGTGATTATTTTGAAAAGAAGTCATCACGAGTGGGATGCTAGTGTTTCTTAGAATGAGTTCCTGAGATCAAGCAGGTATTTAAAAATATGTGCTTCAGTCTGAAACATCCATGGTTCTTGTTAATTCAGGTGCCCATAATCATAATGGGAACAAACCAGTAGCATCACTAGTTTTCGGGGCAGAGTCAGGGTAGCTCGTCAATACTGTATAAGAATAATGAACTTGGCAATGATCTCTCAAATAGTTCCTTGCCTTTTGATTTGCAAATTCAAGATCAATGCTCTCTATAGGGATTTTTCACAACTTCGCTGAATGAGAAAATGTCAGAAAAAGGAAAAAAATCTCAACACAATTTCTTTTCTTTTTTTTCCCATTTTTTTTCTTTTCTTTTCTTTTTTAACACAAGTTACCATGTGCCTCAAGTTGGCCTGGAACTTACAATGCAGCTTAAAATTACCTTGAACTCTTAATTCTTCTGTTTCCACTCCTTATTGCTGGGATTACAGGCCTGGGCCATTCTACTTGAGGTGTACATGTAGTGCTGGAGATTGAACCCAGGGCTTATTTCATGCTGGGTCAGAACTCTTTCAACTGAGCTACATTCCAATGTATCCTTTTATACAGCAATATATCACAAATGTCACAAAACTACTAATTGTAGGGATTGATAAAAGGGGTGTAATTAACCTGTGTATGCCTAGAAATAAAAATAATTTCTACTCTCTCATCATGGTCATTGAGTCTAATCTAAATATTTTGAGTATGAAGTAATATAAACAATAATATTCAAGGTGATTTTTGCCTTTGAAGAAAGACATGGGTAATTTTAAACTGACTAAGTGATTGCAAATTTACTCTCATGGTAGGTTGTCTTGTAATCGGGAAGATAAGGCCATCAATAACCCCAGGGATATTTAACCTTTGGTGAGTTTGCTTCACCTTGCTCCAGAATCAGTCATGAGCTCAACCATGAGCTGATGAAGATGAGAGAGTCCCCGCATTTCTCTTTCATATGAACCAATTTAAGGTTCATTTTTCAAACATCTAGATGTAAGGAGTTCTTCATATTTCATTTCTTTTCCTCATTCTTTTCTGTCTCTTTTTGGATAGCCTAAAACCCTCAGGGTCCCAAGTTCTGCAGAGTACCATCCCCCAGGGTTGACTTCACGGGTATCCAAGCTGAGTCACACAACAGGGTGCATCTAAGGACTCCACACAAACTCAGGCTACGGTACCTATGAGATTATTCTCCATAATTGAACAAAGGAGTCCGTGTTCACATTTTCCTTCTAGACCAGCAGTTCTCAACCTTTCACAGGGAACAGATGCCAGATATTTACATCAGGATTTGTAACAGTAGTAAAATTGCAGTTATGCAGTTGTGGCAACAGAATTTTATGGTTGGGGGTCACCACAAAATGAGGAACTATATTAAAGAGTCACATCATTAGGAAGGTTGAGAATCATTGTTCTAGACCCTAGCTATATAGCTAGACTTGTCTCCTGTCTGTAAAGACCTCAAGATGCTAAAGAACAGTCTCAAAGCAGCGTGAACTACTGTAACAGGATCTGATTTTCTTACAGTGCTGAGGAGACTAGCACCCCGTTTGTATCTGATCACGACTTCGCTTTATAAATTCATGGCTCTAGAACTTTGTTCATTCCTTCGAAAAGGAAGATACCAAACCACAATTTATAGGTGCACTTCTGATCTAAGTAATCAGACTAGCTTATGTAGAAGTAGGAGGTCGTTCTCAGTAAGTGCAGCATGTTTCCAGGAAGCTGAGGCAGGTTATCACTTCAGAGTCAAGTCAGATTTGGGCTACGTGGCAAACTCATGTCTCAAAATAATAATTAATAGCAATAATAAAAATGATGCAATAATAATAATAATAAATAAATAAATAAAGGAAAAATAAAATAAGAAACCTTCAACTAAGAATTTAAAAAAAAATACAAGAAAACAATTTAGACAGTTTTTTCCACTTGCTAAATCTATGCAATTGATATGTTTATCCATTTGAAGAAATTTATTGACTCATTCATTTGTCAAATTTGTCTTCAACCATCATTGTATCTGTCATTGTTAATCAGTTCTTTGATATTATCTTCTTACTGCTGGTGTTTGCTGCTCCCTAAGCCAGGATCTCTGTGCTATTTTCATGTTTGTATTGAGAGGATATGGGCTCAATGTATATCCATGAAATATTTCCTAAATGCATGAGCATACAACTGAAAAGACTGAGCCTTTAATAAGCACCTTATTTTTGGTAAAAAAAAAAAAATCACAGAAGCTGCACCACTTACTCTGGAGTTTCTAAAATTCTAACAAACATAGATAAATGTGCAAGCCCGTGAAGACTGGTGTAGTGGATGCTTTGATATAAAAGTTGTTGAAAGTAGAGCATGGAAAGAGAATGTCCTATGACAGGTCATACTTAGTATTTACATATCCTAGAGGGGTATTTGAGCGGGGCTTTGCAGCCTGGTGAAGAAAGACTGATGGAGAGGGGGGATGATGTGATAAGATGGAATAGAGTTCAAGGCTTGGCTAGAAAGGGGCCAGACTGAAGCATCATAGGATAGAGAGATGAATCAAAATGGAAGCAGGTGATCAGGAGGAGCCAGGGGGTGAAGACCCATTTTACCATGATGAAAGGACCTTGGGGGTTATAATAATTGGTCCAGGATTTCAAATAGGAAAGGAAAAAAATGGCATTGAGTTGTGTGCAATCCATTGCTATGTATCCAGTGGAGAGCCTAGCCAAGTTCCTTGACTCTGGCACTACAATCAGCATTTCCCTTTTCCACTGACTATCCAAGCAGTGCACGGCCAGTTATGTGCTGGAGTATCCAACCCATCTCATTGAAATCTGAATAAAATGAGCTAATCTGTGGACATCTAGAAAAAGTAGAGGTTCTGAAGATGCCAGCTGCAGATGTGCGGTCAGAGTAGTTCTTGGCAGGATGAACGCTGTGGCTCACCATGTCACACAACCACAAACAATGCCACCAACAATAGAAACCACTGAGATAAATGCTAGAAATTGAAGAATTCTTCCCAAGTCCACGACCGGGTCAGCATAACAAATCGAATAAGCAGATAAAAGGGGCTCAAGGGAACAATGTTGGTGACTTCCGTGATGAGAAAGGAAGCAAACAAGAGTGGATGACTGCAAAATTCAAGGTAAATACTGTTTCTAACATGGGTGGAGGCCAGTGTTTACTAAACACGAAAGATTAATATCAGAAGAGGAAGGAATTGTTTTTAATCCAGGAGGAGGTCATTGTGAACAATAGGGGAAGAAAAAGAACATGAGTTACGGTAGAAACCACTCTTAAAATGCTTCAGCAAACTTTACAACACCCACATACTCTTGTGCACATATCAAAGTCACACATAGACCACTGGGTGCTAAATCTGGCTAGGGTGTCACCAACTTCTTTTATGTTTCTATTAATTCATTTGAGAAAACAAAGCCACGTTATCGGCCTGTCTTCAGTCCTTCTGGATGTCTGTCTATGCTTTTTCTGTCATTTCTCAACTGTTTAAAATAAAATAGTATATGGTAAATGAGTTATCTACATATAATAATTGGTGAAACTATAGATTATCGTTCAAAGAGTGAGAAAAAGATATTTGTGTATTTAGATACAAGTGTGCACAGAAAAAAAAAGTTTAATTCCCTGTTAGTCCAAATCTGAAAGAAAACAGAATCCTGAGGAGCAATTTTTTTATTGTTTATAAGTCTCACAAAACATGTAAAAGATCTAACATAGAAGCAGAAGGTCTGTTTTTTCTTCTTTATAACTATGTGATCCCTTGCATTATACAGTTTTGAAAATCTGAAGTCTATGGTCACCTGTGGAGTCTTTGTCCATCACACAGAGAATATCCCAAGGGTCCAGGCGGAATATGACTGGCAGGCTTGAAGCGCTATCACCATGGTTACTGATTAGAGTTTTCCCAAATGCAAACACAGTTGTGCTAATTTAGCGACAGTGCTTTGCAATAGAGGCAATCCTACAGTTCTGACAGTGTTTGCAGATATTCCAGAGACAAGGATGTCACATATTCTCCTCCCTGCCTGTGAAGCTGGGCCATGGAGCAGCCAAATAAACAACGGCAGATTTGGAGACAGCAATGTCAGCGACTCCATAGTAATATGTGAAAATAAATTAGAAAAAATAAGGAGTTTGAGTGAAGATATAGGGGGAGGAATGCATAAAGGAAGGCAAAGGAGAGATGTGGCAGTCCCATCCAGGTGTCTGAAAAGCACCAATGTAGTCCCAGTCTCATGAGGGCCATATTTAGCTCTGAGCAGGGTACCCGACTCTATAAAGACAGAAGACTTCCTTGTGTCCAATTAAGAAAACCCTGAGAGTAGGTTATATTTAATAAGATTTTAAGAAATTTCTCTTCCTCAACAACTTCTGAGCATCTTGAAACTCCTCACAGTCATGAACAGAGCCATTTTTTATTTTTTATTTTTGCTTTCTAGAAATGATTTTGAACTTTAGGTCATGTACCTATCTGGGCCTGATAGATAAAAGACACACACAGTCTTATCTAATGAACTTGCAGAAAGGGACATTACATAAACATAAGCAACATTAAGCATCATCAGTTACTACCTTTCTGACTCATCACCTTGGCTTCCCAATCTCCCACCCCTCTCCTTCCTTCAACACCGACTGTGGTATTTCAGTCTTCTGTGTTGAACTCTTGTCATTCTCCACTTCTACTTTTGAATACACTGTTGTTGGACCATGGTCATGGTCCTTAGATGGCATCAGTGAATTCCATATCTGTAATTGCTCTCTCTGTGTTGGTGATGCCTAAGCTGTGTCCTCGACAGCGCACAGTCACACGTTCTCAGCTCTTTCTTGGGAACTGTGGATGACCTCTAGAGGGTAAGGTGTCCAAAATAAGTTTCAGAATTACTTTTCTCGCCACAAGCTTCCTGTTGTGTGTGGGGGGAAATGAGAGAACCAACTTGCAGGCCTCTCTCAGGAAGCATTTCTCATGTATTTGCAAAATCACCAGCTACTTTGGTCATACTTTCGAA
This sequence comes from Myodes glareolus, assembly GCF_982192425.1. Classification (NCBI taxonomy): domain Eukaryota; kingdom Metazoa; phylum Chordata; class Mammalia; order Rodentia; family Cricetidae; genus Myodes; species Myodes glareolus. The sequence continues at coordinate 129,386,674 of NC_142026.1, forward strand.
AATCGCCCAGCAGCAATACATACTGCAATCATGGTGCTATCGTGTGCTGGAGGGACTTAGAGCAGGGAGTAAGAATTTCTTATACTGATGAAAAAACTTTTCCGGACACAGCTGTATGTAAACTGGGCTTGGAAGGTACCCAAGGCTCAGGAGCTCGGAGTTGAATTCATCCTGAAGGTGCCCAGGAGAGTCAGCATACCTTCTGGGCATGGCTGAAACACAGACTATGTGAGGGAATTAAAATGGCCAATAGTTAATTATGGGAAAGTCAACCAGTTGGCTGAAGCTTCAGTTGGGAGGTTAAGGAAATGATTTTATTGTCATGTGGGCAAGAAGCTTAAAGCAGTACATTAAAAATAATTCATGGAGAGGCATTTGATACATTGGAATGTGTTATTTTATAGGCCATGGACACTGAAAACATTTAAACAATCTCAGGTGTCATAAAGGATACCCATACCCTGTCTAAGGCTTACTTACACACAAATAATTTCTGACTCGGTTTGATTTCTGTCTGACCAACTGACACAACAGCATTTGAGAACTTCGGTTGTTTGGGATTTAACATTGTTTTTCTATTTGATATAACATTAAGTAGGTCAGTAAAGACCCTGAAGCCCTGTGGCCTTCATATAACAGGATAGATCAAATAGTTCTACAAAATAAAGGCCTGCAGCACAGAGTATTATATAAGTATAGACAACTTAGTACGTATAAAAGTAATGTGGACACACGAATATGCCCCAAACATCAGAGACCCAAAACTACCTATGTATCTAAGTGGCAACAAAATATAGTCACTCATTTGGGAAAGATGTGTGGTCTCTGTTCAAACCTTCTCATAACTGAAAACTAATTCAAATATTTTAAAAATGGTAGATAAATTGGTGTCAACTTAAATCATTTCTTCCTTGGCTTTTAAACATCTTGAGTAATTTTATCTTAAGTTGAGTATTTAGGAGGTTGCAACTCATTTATTTATCTATGATTTCCCAAAACAGAGAAGAATGATGGAAGTCTTTCAGCTTGAGATTCTGCAACAGAACATCTGTACAGGAAGAGAGGGGAGTCAACAAGAAGACTTCCAGTTAGCATAGAATAATTTTGGCTTGGGTATTGCTTTGTGGTTGGGTCAGAAAAACAAAGAATACAATTTAATATCTCAAAGAATTAGAAACTTCACAGGGTGCCAAGCTATTCCTACTTTATGTTCCTGTTTTCTCATTTTAAATAGCAAGAAAAACAATTTTTCATTTTTTTATTATTTTGTTCTACTTTTTAATCAAGTGTTTTGCTACTTTGGTATGTCATGGTGGACTTAGAGAAAACTAAGCTAAACACCAAAATTAAATTACTGTTTTTGTTTGTTTGGAGTTTTTGTTTGTTTGTCTGTTTCTCAAGACAGGGTGTCTCTATGTGGCTGTGGCTTTCAACACAGAGACTAGGCTGGCCTTGAACTCAGAGATCTGCCTGCCTCTGCCTCCCAGGTGCTGTTACTGCCCTTCTACTCATAAAGGAGGAGGCAATGATTACTGCATAGCAACAAATTAGCAGACATCATTGACACATCTCCAAGGGTAAAATGATGGCCCGTTTGCTCCTCTTTTGACTATTCTCAGGGTTTAAAGACTATATTTTGACCATAAAAAGAACTATTCTACTTTTTGTAGACATTTTTTTTTCCGTTTTTGAGATTTAGTCTAATTTTCTAGCCTAGTTGGTCTGAAACTCTCCATCATCCTGCCTCAGCCTCCTGAGGGTTAGATCATGGGTGTCACCAATGCTGATTTAATGTTAGACACTTAGGAGACTGCTTTCCATATGTGGTTTAGCATGTTGATTGCCATCTGTTTAGGTGATCAGTACTTGTTCTAGCAGGTTCTATAATGATATACCAATGCCACAAAACCATCCTGTCGTTGACATATTCATCTGGAAATCTATGAAATTTAATAAATAAATTTTATTTATTTCTAAATAAAAGAGAAGTAGTTGAGAAAAGTCAAAAATATCCTAAGTAAATGTAACCCAGGGGCTCTATGGAAGATCTTTAAAATATAGTCTCTGCCTGTAAACATATTTGTAAGCAAAATGGTTTAGAGACTATATATATATATATATATATATATATATATATATATATATATATATATTAACCCCGGGAACTTCTATTAAGTGTGTCTCTTTAGCATTTAAATACATATGAATATATTTATTTAATATTTACTTATTTAATATATTTATTCATTGTTTATATATTTAATAATTACTTATTTAACATACATATACAATATACACACTAATTTTATGCATTTAAAAGGTTTAGATGACTATATATATAATATTCTCCTAGGTTTTCCTTTAAGCTTAGATTGGAATTGATTGACTAAGCTATAGAACTTTTTTTTAAGAGCAAATGAACTCTGCAATGCAGTCTGACTGCTCATCCATAATTCAGGATCCCAGCCTAAAACATTATGCTCAGACAAGCACAAATATTGGCAAAGGTGAACGATTGAACTGTTCCAGTAGCAACAGAATTATGTCACAATCTGTGTGTGCAGTTGAATTCTGAGAGCGGGGACTAGAAATTAAAAGCAGAGAAAACAGTCAACAATATGGCTGCAGACAAAGTAAGCAGGATGGTAAAACCTGGTTGCACTGTTGAAAGCCCCTTGCTCTTTATTAGTTAGTTATTCATGATCCTGAAGTGAAAATAAAATCTGATGGGAGGGATAAGAGCGGGTATCATCTCCCTCGGCAATGAAAATGAAGGTTCTAGAAAATGTTCTTATGAATTTTTAACTTTGAAAATAGCAAATATGGCTTTACCTAAATTAGTACAAATTCATCTCGCCTCAAGGTAATTTCTTCATTTGTCTGAATTTTCTGGCCAGTGCTGGCAGTCCTCAGTATGAGGATCTTGGCCACTTGTCAGTACTTTGCAGTGAGTAAGCAGGGCTTCCAAATCCCCTTGACAGAGGACTCTTCCTTTGCCCGAAGGGCTCACCCCTTGTGGATGCAAAGCATCTTAAGGACATACAATGAGAACAGAAAGTGCGCTTTGCTGGCTGAATCAGCAGGTTTAACCCAGCAGATCAATGTGGCGGCAGACACCCGGCACGATCATTTTCACTTCCTGCCCTCTCTTCCTTCCATTGATGCCAGCTGGAGGTGACATTCCGCAGCAGGCTTCACACCCCTGTCCATCAATCAGCTAGATATACAAGATGATCCGTGCTTAGAAATGCCCTCTTCCTAAATTCCAAGGTTCAGCTTCTGTCATAGATCCTTCTGACTTTCTATAACTTTGGTGAAAAAGAAGAATGACTCACACAAGTACAGTCACTCAATTATATAACAAAACCACCAGTTTTACGGGGCACTCAATCAATAAAGCCATTAATGAGCTTCTGAAAAATCTAAACAACCAGAAAAATAAATGTGGCCCACCATGAAGCTGTTATTCTTCTATGAATATCTGAACAATTCACCATACCACAGCATTTAGATTATATCCCAAATTCCACCTAATAGACTGCATCCCTGAACTTTAAAACACAGTCCTGGGAAGGTCCAAGAGTTGGGGACTGGGTCTGTGTTTTGCAAAGAGAACTTAAAAGCATACAGACATCAAGCAGACCTGGTGTGGGGTAGAAATAAAGCCTCAACTCTTTCCCCTCCTTTACATATTTCTTTAAAAATTATATAACCATTAAGAAAAATAATAAAACAACATTAAAATATAAATATTTTTTAGTCTCTCTCATTCCCAATCAAGGCTTCCATAATAAGGACTGTCATTCACCAAGGACAAGATAAAGAATACTAAGTAGGACTGTAATCTGACCCTGCAGAAGTCCCCTTCAAATTTTTCCTCATCTGTTTTTATTGCCAGCATGTAGCCGTTAACAAACTCATAGGTGAATCTTCCATAACCAAAACAATCTTCTGCGCATTTTGATAGCAATCTTAATCAGTTTCCTTCCCATCATTTGTAAATGATGCCACCGGTGTATAATATAATTCAATAGTCTCTCCCTGGCATACGGGCAAAAACATACAGACAGAGGACACAAGTCCATCTCCACAGATCAAGATGCGCAACTCAAGTCTGAGATCATTAGGGCTGAATAAAGCCAATCAGAACTTTCAGTCTCTGGGGGTAGGAGGAGGTTGGGGTCCTGTTTTCAACCCGATCTGCTGTTTTGTTGAACAAGTATTCTCCAACAATAAGCAGGAAGGAGGTCCAACTAATACTGACGTCACAATTCAGTACAGACAGAGAAGCACAAGGTAAGGTACCTGACTGGAAGTTCTCAGTAAACCTAGGTCTCTGATTAGACCTGGAGTTGCTGGGACAGCATTGCCATGGCAACCCTATCAGACCAGCACTGGCATAAGTGATTTTGCAGCTGGACACTAAAGCAGACGTGTAATCACAATGAGCTCTATCTGTCTTTTCTTTGCACATAGAGTCCATGACATCTCAAGACAGCACAGACTTCTTAAACATGCTAAAACGAAAGACACCCAGACTATTCTCTTCTTCGCTGTAACTCTGTAAAGTTAAATGAACGACCAAGTAAATAGAAGACATGCTGAAATAAACTGATACTTTCATTCGTGCATATGTAAAACTATGTTTCCAGCTCACCTTGTAGCCTCTGCATCACGTTGGTAATGTCCCGATGGGATCTCGAAGATGCCCTGGAGGTTGCCATGGTCCTTCTTGTAGCATGGAACCAATGCCAAGTGTTGTCCCTCAGTGTGGGGTGATTCTACACTGCTTCAGATGACACGTGCCGTCTTGTCTATACCCATCGGCTCTCAGACAAACCCCAAGTACTCATGGTGATCAGCGAGGAGACAACATTTTCTCATGGTGAGCCACACGTTCTTCTTTTGTTCATAGAGCCATCTTTTGTAGACTCAAGAATCTGAAATGCAAAACATTTGCATTGTAAAAATACAATATGAAAAAGACTCACCTTAGTCATAGTGCAAAATGAGAACGTGACCTACTCCAACTCTAATGTCTGACTCATTATCAAGAGAAACCACTAATATAGAAAAGACTAGAAAGCTTAAAGTACTAAGTAAGTTTTAAAGTTGCTACGATCTGTAGTGGTTTGAATGAGAAATATCCCGCATAATTTTACATATTTATTGCTTGATCTTCATTTGGTGGTATGATTTGGGAGGTCATGGAACCTTTAAGAGGTGGGACCTTGCTGGAGGAAGAACGTCACTGGGGATGGCCCTTGAAGGTTAATACTTTTGCTCCAAGTTCCGGCCCCTCTCTCTGCTTCCTTGTATGGACGACAGGTGATTTATCTGTTTCCTACAACTGCTGCCATGCCAGCCCTTCCCTACCACGATGCATTTTGGCTTCTGCCTCCGGAACCATCAGCTAAAACCTGCCCTTTCCTCCTTAAGTTCCCTTTAGGTGTGTTGTTTTATTGCAGCAACAGAATCCCGACCAATAAAGCATGTGCTCAGATAAAATAAAAAGTGGGTCGCCTGGAACAAGTCAGCTGGTGAAACCTTGATGTTGAGAAACGTTCTCTGCACAGGAGAGGCTCACTTGCACGGTTTTCTTTTTAAAGTGTAAATTTACTAATTTATAGCATATTGTAATTGTTTTACAGACCCTTTTTGCATTGTTTCATTGAATACTCTCCAAGAAGGATATCATGCCCTAGCTTCTAATAGCAAGTTGATGAATTAACATATGACAGATAGGGCTAAGGGTGTAACTTTATTGGTAGAGTGCTTTTCTGTATACGAACAGCTTTAGGTTCAATCCTCACCACAGCATAAGCCAGGCAGAGCAGCTCAGGGCTGCAATTCCAGTGCCCAAGATATAGAAGCAAAAGGACCATACATCCAAGGTCATCATTGGCTACATAAGGAATGAGGGGTGACTTTCAAGGCCAGCGTGGGATACATGATATTATCTCAGAAAGTAAAAAAATAATAAGAAGATAATTATTAATATATTATTATATATATAATAATTTAATAATTCATAAATATATGAATTAGTTCATGATGACTATGGCTTCCAAATATTTTTATTTTAGGAGATAAAATTAGGAGTAGCTTAATTTTTTTTCCTCCCAATTCAAAATGATTCTAAAGTAATTAGTAAAATCAAGATGGAGCGAGGTAAGCATACGGGACATTGTCTATCTAACATCTCTCTCAATTCTCTGCTTTGAGGGTGCAGTTGATTACTCTTATTCTGGGTGAAAAAGAGGTAGGCAAGTAGTTAATGAAACCCTGACATTGAGAAATGTACGGTGAACAAGGATTTCTTAACCCTGAGGTGAGCTGAACCAAGTCTTGCTGTGAACAAGATAATTAGAGAGAAGAGTAACGACTTCAGAGATGGAAACTCAATAAAGGTTATGCTAAGGCCTGGGTTCAGCAAACCTTCATGGAAAGTCGCTCTGCATCTTCCGGAAATGATAATGACAAAGGAAACAGGAACGGGACTGGGAGAAAAATGACAATGGCCAAATCAAAAGTCTAAAGCAAGCACAACGCACACATGTGTGGAACATTCCACTTGCTTGAAGGGGAAGAATAAAGTAGGAGTCTCCATATGTTGTAAAAAACATACAATGAGTGAATAATGGATTGGTAAGTAATTAAACACAATGACTAGTTGTTATTTTAAGTGACATTATAAGTACTCATATATATTGATCTCTAGTTGGAATGTATCAATGTGAAACTGGTCATATTTTTTGGAGACAACTGTTGGAAAAAGGGAGAAAAACATACACATATGTTCAGATATCAAAAGGGTGTGTTGAAGAAGAAGAAGACCTCACTATCTGTTCACTCCAATTCAGGAGACCAAGACCCACTGAGCAGTTTCAATTGTCAGGGAGACAGAGGCTACTGGAAAAAATATGTACAAGAAGTAAAACTCAGCCCTTGGCATCTTATAGATGAAAGACTTACTTCTCAGTGGACGGTTCTTCAAGAGGTGAGGGGAAGGGGGGAGTAAATAACTCCATATAACCATGCACCAATGACCTATACCTCAACGTAATCACATCTCCCAAAGAAAAGCATTCCCCCTTCCTACATACAAGAGCTGCTGTGAGAAGATTTCCAGGGAACCTCATAATTCACCCCTTGAAGTGTTAGAAAATCTGGCTCCTCGAGTGCAAGGATATGTAGCTCCATGATCTGCATCCATGTTGTCTTACCTATCTAGACTCTACCCACCATGGGTATACCCATTGATAGCCTTATACGTAATACAAACCAGAGGTGAAGGAAGAAATTGGGTTGGACTATAGCTCAGTACTAGGGCACTTGCCCAGTTCATGCAAATCCTTATTTTATGCCCAGACACTGAGGAAAAAAATAAAACAGAAATTTGTTTCAACCCAGCTACCCCACACCTGTCCCTGACCAGCCCAGGCATTCACAGAGGATTAAGGCAGCCCCATCCTTTCTAATCAGGATTGTAGAATTAAAAGTTGTGGGTTTTTTCCTATAAATCACTGCATCACCTGGCATCTCTCTCTCTCTCTCTCTCTCTCTCTCTCTCTCTCTCTCTCTCTCTCCTTCTTGTTCATACCCACGTCACAAAAAGACCAGTCCTAGAATGATTGATCCCACTTATTTCCCCACAGCTTCTGTTCACATGTCTCCAGCTTCCCTGCCACAGCAGAAGTCACACTCTGAAATCCTGGAGCTCAGGGCAGAGACTACAAAGATAAACGTGGCACAGGACCTATTTTTGCAGAGTGCAGAACATAGTGAGAGACGGAAAGTAGAAGAGACAGCTTTTCCAAAATCCCAGGAGTAAGTATGAGTGTAAAGCTACGGAAACACAGAAGATGGAGGCGAGGCCAATGCTGGGGCTCTGGAATGATGCCCTGAGAAGGATTTCACATCTCAGCTGAGTCGGAGTGAACGCATCAGGTGAAAGATGAAAGCTGCTTTCCAGGCTGCGCCTGGCTTCAGGAAAGGGGTTAGCAAGAGAAACAGCTTGGTAACTTAGTACCGAAGCACTGTGCTCTGGTACTTGATTCTGAAGGACTATGCTCTGGTAAGTGATGCTGAAGGACTATGCTCTGGTACGTGATGCTGAAGGACTATGCTCTGGTACGTGATGCTGAAGGACTATGCTCTGGTACGTGATGCTGAAGGACTATGCTCTGGTACTTGATACCGAAGGACTATACTCTGGTGTAGAAAAGAGGGCAGAGGCCCTTCATGCATATTCAGAAGGGTGGTTCTGGTTCTCACCAAGAAGCCGGTAAGAGTCCTCTGGGCCAGAATGAGCAGATAAAATTTAGAATTACAGCTTCTAATGCCTGTATTATGTTTGAGACTGGATATCACAGAGCCCAGGCTGGCCTTGAACTTGATTTGTAGCTGAGAGTAACCTTGAATTTCTTATCTTCCCACTCCCAACTCCCAACTCTCTAGTATTGGGTTTATGGATGTGCACTACTATGCTTCATTTATGCCATTCTAGGGATCAAAATGACAACGTCATACATGTTAGACAAGTGCTTTACTGACTTAGCTACATCCCCTACCTGGCACTGTTTTCAAGGTTCTATTTGGGGTGGGTAGGGTTAGAAAACCCAGGAAGCTGGGTAAGGAAGACATCTCAGGAATAAAGGTGGGAGATGGATAGAAGAGGCAGTGATTAGAAGATAAAGTTGAAGAGATAAGTAGAAAGTGAACTTTACAAGGCTTGATGAAGGGTCAGCTAGGAGTAGGCAGATCTGGGACAGCCAAGAGTATGAGATCTAGGAAGATGCATTCCCAAGGTAGACAGACCAGACCAAGGGGTCTTAGGAGACACTATGGATTCATGGTGCAATCAGTGGTATTCGGGGGCATCTTAAATCCCTTTATATCACTTCTGTAAAAATTCCAGGCCTAGCTGGGCGGTGATGATGCATACCTTTAATCCCAGCACTTGGGAGGCAGAGGCAGGCAGATCTCTGTGAGTTCAAGGCCAGCCTGGTCTGTAAGAGCTAGCTCCAGGACAGACACCAAAGCTACAGAGAAACCCCTATCTTGAAAAGGCAAAAAAAAAATTCAACCCTATGAAAGAAATAGCCTTACTAATGACTTAACCCAGGACCCCTTCCCTGGCTGCCCCAATACATATTGCTTTAGCAGTAATAAGACCTACGAGGGTAAGTACATGTTGGCTCGTCCTCATGACACCATAAGCTTACTTCACTCTAACAAGGCTGTGAACATCACCAGTACAGGGACTGGAACATGTCAGGTTTTCTTTCTGTAGTGCTGGGGATGGCACCTATGACCTTGTGTGTATTAAAAACTACACCCTAGTCCCAGGACTTCAGCTTTTCTTGCCTTCCCTTCTCACGCATTGACAACAACTATATTCATGGACACATGATGAACATCCAATATTGATTTTTTAAAATTATTGAATCAAGTGCATAATATTTTGTGTCTGTGAGACAAGGCCTCCTCACCAAGCCCCTCCCGCTCTAGCACAAGAGCTGGTGCAACATCCTTCCTTGGTCAGGGCTAAGATAAACTATTTCCCTTCCATCCTTTGCCTAGGTGCAGACACCCGATGTTGTGAAATTATGCTTTTATTGCTTTTGACTGGTACAACAGGGTCATATGATTGATAAGAAACTTCAAATTAATGAAAAGGAAGTCATTAGAAAAGACTGGGCATTTGAAAATACAAGGTTAAGCTCTACTTGGTGGCAGCTAGGGGTTGAGTTTGGGGAGGGTCTTGCATGGGGAGTTTCCAACGACAGCTTGTCAAAGAAGGAAGTGCCAGAAAACTCACGGACTCTGGCAAAGGAAGCCTTAGACCTGACTCCTGTATTGTTCACATGATCTCTGATGTGTTCATGTGTATGTGTGTATGTGCTGATTAAGTATGGGTGTGTGGTGTGGGGTGGTGTGTGTGTGTGTGTGTGTGTGTGTGTGTGTAGGCTAAACTCAACATCTGGTGTTCATTCTCCACCGTATTTCACTGAACCTGGAGCTCATCAACTCAGCTAGACTGACTGTCCAGAGAACCCCACAAATCCTACTATTACCATCAAGTACTGGGATTTTAAGCATGTACCATGATGTCTGGCTCTTAAGTGGGTTCAAGAGATCCTCATGCTTCTGTAGCAAGTGTTTCACTGACATAGCCCCACCCTGTTCACATAATCTTAAGGAGAAAAGACTTCTCTGAGCCTTTGTTTCCTTACCTATAATGCAGAGCTAACGTATGAAGATTTGTGTTTAATTTTATCCTGCTTAAGTTTTAGAAAGATAAACATAGGATTGGGGTTGTGACTCTGTGATAGGCCATTTGCCTTCTATGGGTAAGGTACTGGGTTCATTCCCAGCACTGTCAAAATAAATAAAGAGGCACACATGTAAGTAACATTCAGCATGCAGGTTCAGCAGATCACCTGTTCCTCTTTTTCTTTCCTTTGCCTCATTTTTTTCTGCCTGTGATGTGAGAAATCACCCAAAACTAGGAAAGAGTTCCCAATTGTGTTTGTCAAAGGTGGTATAGTGATGCCAGGAAACTATGGACTCGTGGTCCTTAGGCCCTTGAAGAGACTGTCTCTGTAGCAACGGTTATGAACATGAGTTGTCTACGCACATCATGAAGGGCAGGCAGGTCCAGTATCACTGTGATCTATCTCATTTTGCCGATGTTATAAGGGCAGTTTTCAACAGATGTAAGAGATTATGAGATGAGGAATGTGGGCATGGGAGGTATGGCTAAGTTATTGGGATGGACCGGAAGGATGTCAATGGGTTGATGGACAGAAAGGACATCAGTGGGTTGTATGCCAATTGATAGGACAGCCCCTGCCCCATCTCCAAATCTTCCCAGAAACCATTGAGATTCACCATGGCTAAGTAACTACCTTACTACACAGAGAAGCAAGATTCCCATATTCACTGTTTCACAGAAAACATGTAATAAATTATTTGTGAGGGATAGTAGTATAATATCTAGCCTGTCTGTGTAGTCAGCAAGGCAGGCAGGCTGTTTAGGGAGCAGAGCAGGAGGTGACATCAATGACAAAGTAGAATGACTTTATAAAGTGGCCGCCCAGGTCAGCGTGGGAACAGCCACCATCTGCTGGACTGATGTCGCAGGGGGCAGAGGCACTTTAGCCTCTGTTCTTTGGATTCTCTGAGTGCTTCTCTCCTCTCAACACCAGAACCAATGGAAAGCCCAGTGGCGAGCTGTCACGATGCCACTTTTCTGGCCCCTGCTCAAAATGCACAACAGGCTACTCCAGCACGTTCTTATCTGTGCAATAGAAAAGGAATAAACTGAGGAAAGCAGCAGGGGAAATGGTGCTGGATCACAGGGACTCCCCCCGCTTCCATCCCCCCCCCCCCACCCTGCCGACCAGTGCAATACAAGTAGCATTTTTCAGTTCTAGGCAACATCAGCAGCAAAGTCCAACCAGGCGAGATGTCACTGATTTAGACCCAGAGGTCAGGAACTGAGACCATAAACACATAAGTAAGTTTATAATAGCTATGACTACTCGTGAAATGTCTAGTAATATTTAATGTAGAGAAATCCATGATTTAAACTGAAGTTATTCTACTGTACTTTCTAGTAAAGTCTGTTATGGGAATAAGTTCAAGATAATGCACAATTTTAAATGCAATTATTTTTCTCTGCCTGCCCATTTGTACTGGTATGAATTAATAAGCAGTAAGGTGGCTAAAACCAGAAAAGGACTCCCCTGGGTTACAAAGTAGATTGCTAATGTATGCATGGAGGCTGTCTGGAAAGTGCCGCTCATTTGTCATGATTAAGAATTACTTGGGCTAAGAGGAAGAAATGATACTTTTCATAGAAAGATAAGAACAAAGTGATTGCAAGGCAGCCCAGTTGAAAACCAGTGGCATGATCCAACCTTGGTGAATTTGAGCTCAGAGTACGAAGTGCACCTCATGGCATCTGCCACCCTTGTTCCTTACTTTGGCTTACACATGTATTTCACCCCTTGCTCAACCTTAGTTCTCATTAGATTCAACCACAAGGAAGCACCAATATTTAAGAGGAAGATGTCTGCATGAACGGGTCTTGAGTCCTGTATGCCAGCCAGTCCCAGGCAGGCCACTGGGAGTGGCAGCCAGAGCTGGAGCTGCGAGCAGGCCACTCACCTTGCCTGGTCATGAGCTTCTCTGGTTCTGCCCAGTCATACCTCCTCCTCCTCTGGCGCTAGGTATACTGGGTAATCACGAGAGTGCAGGAGCCAGTAAGGCAGTCAGCAGCAAGCAGATCTAGGTGATCTTGAAATGGCAATCTAGCTTTTTCTGAATCACACTCCCTGGGAGTAAGAGAAGAGCTCATCCTAGGGGACAGTGGGGACCCTGAGACAGCTTGCAAGGAGTCCTTAGTTTAAAAAGATACAAATGAGGCTGTGACCCCCAGGCTAAGCAAATGTTCCTTAGTGACTAACACTATCAGTCTGAAGATTTTTTTTTCATCTTCAACTGAAAGATATTAAGTTAGCAATGACCAGGGCACATTTTGTTCTTCGTCTGCCACAAAGTAATGCAAACAGACATCAGACACAAGAAAAATAGATGTGCATTTTTCAGTTGTGTGTTCCAATGTCAGGAACTTTTATCCATATTAATAAATTTTTTATCATGGAGAATAAAGGACCTCAAGCAGAACAATCCTCATGACTCACAGTTAAATCAGCATTTCAGAGAGATGTAGGTCATATTAATAACCTCTGCTTGATTGAGAGTTGTGTTTTCTACTGCATAGGTCTGGCTCCCATATCAAATGTTGACTTAAGTCTTTATCAGGTAGACTCTCCTTAGGTCAAGGGGAAGATAAGTAGGTCTTTAAAAATAATGTGTTTGGGGTTTTTGTAGCATTCACAGGATATTTTCAGATACATAAAAGTTTTCCTTCCGAAACTGAAAAGCTCAGGAAAACGCGATGCGGGGAGCTCGGGTTGAACAGTTGATATTTCTCACTAGCACAGGCCTGATGCGAACCGGACTGGAGCTTGAAGTATCAAGCAGTTACAGCAAACGCAGCCTCCTCTCTCAGTGGCGTTTCCTTGCTGGGCCATAGAGGCTGCATTTTGCACTTTTAGCCCTGCCCTTTGCGATGCACCTGGCTCCCCGCGAACCGCCATTTCCCAGGACTCCTCCCTCAGGGGTGCAAAGCCTCTGTGGAAAACGTCGTTTTGGAGAGTAGATGAAAGTTATCTTGCCCTCTAGTGTAGACTCTGCCTGGAAGCGACTGCACCAGGGGAGTCTCCTGGGCCTCCACGCAGTCTTCAAGCCTTAGGCTCCCGCTACCCATCTTCCCTCACCCAGCCCTTTCTGAAATAGTCTGGGGGTGGAGGAAGGGAGGGTCCTAGAATTTGTTCGACGCTTGCATCTCTCATCTGACAGTAGCAACAGCGAGGACCTTAACAATAAGAGCGTCGCTGCCTGCTGTTTGGGCATCTCTGGAGCCCAGGGGATGTGCAGTGAGCGGAAATGACAACTCGGAGAGCGGGTATTAATAGGAATATGTACGTACGAGATGCAAAGAGGCTAGCCAACCTCCCTATCGCCTTCTCCAGGAGTGCCACACACGTACACACACCGCCGCCACCCCCTCTCCCTGAGGTTCGCGGCGCGTCAGCGTGCAAGCACAAACTTGCTGCAGTGTGTTGCCTTGCACCTGTCATTCCTCCATCTCTCTCCTCTCTGTCTCTACCTTTGCGATTTACCTTGTTCCGGCCTTATTCGGGTTCCAAGCAGCGAGGTGACGCGCGAGCGAACGCCTCCTTCCAGCTGCGTGCGGCTCCGGGTATGCGCTGCTACCCTGGCCGTGTAACCGGGGCTCCGGTGCTGTCTGCAAGGGCTGCGGGAGCCAGGATGCCCTGGTGACAGAGTACAACAATCCCAGCCCGGTGTGGGCCGGTGCTCCAGGCTGGCGCACACGCACTGCTCTGCGCTGGCTGCTGTTGGCTCTGCCCTCCCTCCCTGCCTAGAGGATCGGTCCCTCCTCCAGGCTGCACACCAGGGGGTTAGGCCTCCCCCACCTCCCGCCCCCTGCAGCTGCTGCTCCTGTCGCCAGCTGAGGTCGCCCTGGCGGGGTTCAGCTTCTGAGCACCCGCCCAACATCCCCCCCTCCGCACGCCCGCCACGCCCCCTCCTCAGCCCCAGGATGTACAGGTCACCAGGCAGAGCTGGGGGCGGGGACCCGGAGGCGCTTTGCCAGAGTCTCCCTACCTCCTAGAAAAGCATGGTCACTCTCTGACAGCCAGAGTCCATCTGTGACCTACTCACTTTCTGCGCAAGTCTTTGCCAAGGGGTCCCCTTCCTGGGGGACATGGTTGTCTCAGCAGCTTAGGGATGTGACATGACACTGGCTGCTAACTTTTGCCCACGTTTTCCACAACACACCTGGCCTTTGAACATAACTTGCTTGGAATGGCCCTGAAAGTTCACGGTGGTTCCAGGAAGGAGAGACTTGAAGTTTCAGGAGCACAGATGCCCGTGGGCTCTTCTCCCGCCTCAGAGAGCATCCTAACTGTTGAACCCCGGGCTGTCAAATCAGTCATATGGATGATAGGGGACTAGGCAGACTTTCTATTTTGCCACTGTAGATGTTTGACATTGTCCTGCTAATTCTTGGTTATTCACAGCGGTGGTTTGGGACCCACTGTTCACGGGGCGGAGCCATTACAATCCTTCACCAGCCCTTCTTCTGGTGCAAGAGAGCCCACGTTGCCTAGGCGCCTCAAGAGATTTATTTTGTTGTGGTGTGATGGTTTCCAAGCAAAGTCAAACACGGCCTTTTTTTCACCAACAATGAAGCTCAAGTCCAAAAGGATTACAGTCTAGTTGGAGCTCTGTTGCAAGAATCTTAGAGATAGCAAGAACTCACTAAGTTGTCAACAGAAGCAAAGTCGTGTTTGTTTTTTATATTCTCCGAATGGGTTGCTTTACAAAGCAGACGTGGTTTCTCCTTGTCAGTCACCTGCAACTATATTCCCCACTATTTACCTTTCATTTAGGAAATACATACACACACACACATACACACACACACACACACACACACACACACACACACACACACCTATATATCCCTTTTTCTAGATCCAATCAAAATAGCAGCAGCTGTGATGGCTGGTTCTGAAGGTCAGTTTGAATTCTCTAGATCAGGTTAGCCTGTGTAGCATAGCTGTGTGGGATTGATTTGATTTTTAATTTACCCAGCCCGCTGTAGGTGGGAGTACCATTCCTCAGGTTTGACCCTGTACTATATAAAGTAAAGACAGAGCGCTGAGCTAGTGAGCGGGCAGCATGGTTTCTCCTCTTGACTGTGGAAATGGTGTGGCACCTGTCACTAGCTCCCGCCCCTGTGACTCGCCCGCGATGGTGGCTTGTAACCTGGAAATGTTTGCCAGATGAACACTGTCCCGCCCTATGCTGCTTCTTGCTGGCATATTTGTCAAAGAAACGGAAACAGTTTTATCTATTATTTCCTTTTTATTTTATTTTACTTAGTTATTCCAATTTTGGAATGAAACTCCAAATCAGCTAAATCAGGGTTCCCTTTCCCAGAGTTTCACTTTATTTATTTGTTTATTTTGCAAAAGCAAATACTTTCCAACACAATAGGTCTGATTTCTTTCTTTATTTGCCAGAAATCTGCCACCAACTACATTCCTATCCCAGAAATAAACTCTAACTGTAGAACCTTATGGTTTAGGATGTTTGGGTTGAAGGAGATAGGAGTCTGAGCTGAAAACCCATGCATTGCCCACCTCCACCTCTCCCTCTCACTGCTCGCAGCAATCCTGTGGGGACAGCCACCAGAGCCTAGTTGTTCCTGGACAGCATACTGCCCTCCCAGGTGGCCACCAGAGGCCTGCTCCTCAAAACGGAAACACCTAAGAATTCTTGGTTCTCCCTCTTGATCACCATAGACACAGAATCAGTGTGCCTGGCTGGTCCTAAACATGGAATAAGAAGATGAACTACAGGTGAGATCGTTGTGTTCAGGGCTTAGCTTGCCCAAGAAAGAAGACATTTAAGATGAAACACAACTCCAAGTAAGAGAGAGTCCTTAGTGGCTCCTCACCTCTCTTCTTCCAGACCACACAGGAATGTTGTCCACGTGTGACTCATCCTGACTCTCTAATTAACTGAACCATGATCAGCTCAACTTCAGGCCCCACAAAAGGAATAAGGTCATTTTAGACCTCTGGGAAGGGCTTGTCATTTTTGTTCAACTAGGGAAGGCTGTTTGTAACTCCATTTACCCAATAGCCATTGCTTACACCACACACAGCACCTGGCTGAAAGGGTGCTGAGCCCTGGGAACTCTGTGGTAAGCCAAACCTAAGCTGGTTCTCGCCTTAGTAGGATGTGCAGGGTAGCCAGGGAGAGGGCAAGATTTGCTGATGCTGATCTATATACTTATAGAATCCCATTCTCCAAGGAAAGGCAGGTGTTGCTATGGGATCTCCTGTTTAATTTATCTCAGAGATCATTAAGACTTTGCTAGGGAGATAAAACTGAACCAAGACATACAAGGGAACAGTACTACTGAGGAGAAAGAAAGCTGCAGCCCTGAAATGGGGGGGGGGACTTCAAAGTTGAAAACTTCTAATGGCAAGCGATATTGCCCTTTAAAATGACAAGGGATGGATATGTGCTTGAAGCCATGAGAGTATTTTCAATAGCTAGTGGGTGCAACAGAATTAGATTTGTACTTTGAGCTTCTCCTGTAAGATGGAAGTGGGGCCGGATCCATGAATGTAGACCAGTTAGGAGAGTCCTACAGTTATCCTGTAAAGACTTACATCTGTTAATAGGATGATGGCAGTAGGGAGAGTGGATGGATTGATCTGAGAAAGAGAAGAGAGTTTATAGGGCACTCGATTGTATACCCTCTCTCAAATTGTTGCTGATATGGTAGGGTTTGGAGGTGGCAGTGGGGTTTAAAAGGTGGTCAGGTCACGAGGGTGGAGTCCTCATGAAAGAGATTAGTGATTTTGTAAAGGGGTGTGGCCATCATGGGAGCTGTCATGTAAGAATACAGCAAGAGGACAGCCTCTTTGAACCTGATATTGAATTTTCAAGATCCTTAATCTTGGCCTTCTCAGCCTCCAGAATAGCAAGGAAGGATGTTGCGGATAAGCCTCCAGGCTATGGTATTATTACAGAAAAGCCCCAGTGCTGCTCTAAGGCATAAACCCAAAGAAGTTAGAAAAGTTGTACTTAGTACAGTGTTTAACGTCTTGGATTTGGAGTAGGGAGGGCCTTGTCCTGGCTCTATCATTAACTGGCTGTGTGTTGTCAAGCTGGTAACCGCCTGTCATAGATTCAGATTTTACAAACCTATGATTCAACATCATAATAGTGCCTTGTTCATAGAGCTCTTATGGGGACTCGATGAGCTAAGACCTGGAACGTTCTTAGTTCCCCAGTGTCTGGCATGTAGTCAGCGAGTACAAGATGTAATTAACAGTATTATCAGAAGTATAGTTATTACTGTTGTTGTAGATGTTTCTGAAGTTGGCAAACCAAGGCAAAACCATCAGTTTCCTCTTTGTAATAGCCAGATGGAGCTGGGAATCTATACCTCAAAATCAGAGCCATCACAATATGATCAGCCACTGCCTTGACGGTCACCTGAGTCTCTCCTTCATCAACTGAGACTGTCCTCCATCATTTCTTTCTTTTCCGAGTTACCCACTGTGTATAAAATGCTCCTCACACACCACTGCAGCTTGGCCTAACATCCAAGAGCATTCTAGTCCAGATTCACTCTAAATCCTGCCTCATTCTGCCCTAGACAATGTAAAATACAGGTTACTTTCTATGCCAGCATGAAGTCAGCAAGTGACCATTTGATGTGGGGTTTTCCTCTGTATGCTGTGATTGTCATTAATGAATAAAGAACTGCTTTGAGCCTATAGCAGAGCAGGGCGGGGCAGAGCAGAGCTAGTCAGGAGGACTGAACTGAATGCTGGGAGAAAGAAGGGTTCAAGGCTTCAAGGAGAAGCCATGGATCCACCACCGGAGATAGAGATGTACTGAAACTTCACTGGTAGGCTATGACCTCGTGGTGATGCACAGATTAATGGAGATAAATTAAGATAAATGGGTTAAATTAAGATGTAAGAGTTAGCCAATAAGAAGCTAGAGCTAATGGGTCAAGCAGTGTTTTAATTAATACAGTTTCTGTGTGATTATTTCGGGGCTAAGCGTCGGGGACCTAATAGAGGCCTTACTCCAACAGCCATTTCTGTTTCTATCATGTATGTTTTGAGTAACTGGGCTAATGCCTTGGGGGAACTTGCCATAGTTTAGGAAAAGATGCTGTTTATTTATCAGAAGTCCTACCATCGGTGTGTCTTGGCCCCAATGAGTATGCGTCTTTGGTAACACGTGGTTTTTCTCCTTCCTTCTCCATTTGATCTTAACAGTCTTCAAAACAGATTTGTTTGAAATGTTCAGTGAAACTAAATAGAGCAGTTCCTTAGTGTTTTAAAGGCAAGGGGGTAGGGCTCCACCACCAGTCAGGGGCTGAAAGCAGTTATCAATAGTCTTGATCTCTTTCAAGAAACCAGTGTTCCTCTTTCAAGGCAATGGTCTCAAAGGGAGACACAGCCATGGAAAATGTGGTTGTATATAAAGCCTAGGGAAGTGTTTTTCAACCTGTGGGTTGTGACTCCTTAGGGGTCTAATGACCCTTTCACAGGGATCAATCACCTAAGATCATGGGGAAACACAGATATTCACATTATGATTCATAATGGTAGCGAAATTACAGTTATTAAGCAGAAATGAAAATAATTTTGTGGTCGTGAGGGGGTCACCACAGCATAAGGAACTGTATTAAAGGGTGGCAGCGTTAGGAAGATCGAGAGCCACTAGCCTAGAGGTTCTCTGGATTTCAGGCCACACCCTCAACCAATATAATGACTCTGAGCTTGTCTCCTTAGCAGACCTGGCCACAGCCAGAAGTGACTGGTGTCCCATATCTCTGATTCCCCTTCCTCCACGATCAACCTGATCTCCTAAATGGTTCTCTTTAATACACTTGTTGCAGCCAGGCTACAGATCTCAAGAACCTAGAGCAGTCATCTATATAGGCAAATACAAGCAGAGCAAATGACAGCAGTCCCACCTTTGAAGGTCTAGAAATGTGTCGGTCAGGATCATGAAGGAAAGCAAGGCAAGTTGAAGATATGACCAGGGATGTGGGTGCCTAGGATTACTGGGAAAGGGGAGGCTCTCACTCTTGTGGGGGCCTTCAGCTTTCAGGAAGCAGTACAGGTGCATGAAGACCTCTGCAGCTTGCTGCTGCCACCCAGAGGTCAAGACACTGCAACAAATGCCCGCCTTCACAGCTATGCTCTGCATTGATCCTGCTGTGACCTACATTGAAGCTGGAGGGAAATTTTCTCGGCTGTCCCCTTCGCCTTCTGAATCTTTCAAGTAGGCATGACAAATGTAAATTTCATCTAACACCGCCCCCAAGAGGGGGAGGCTGAGGAAATCCAATCCCCAGATTTCTGGCTTCTGAGATGCAGGATAGAGAAGAGAAATGAGTTTGTATAAAAAGCTCTTCCAAAAAACACCGCCCTGCAAGATGCAACCTGGAACTGAACAGGTTTCTCGTAATGTTAAAATTAAACCTGAGAAATTTCTTTCAAAAGTTGAATGTTTTTAATATGTTATAATTTCATTAAAATTACCTTCTAATTTTAAGTTAGGGCTTTGCAGCTAGTTTTACAATGAGTTCAAAGCATGTGATCACTCGCTCACTCAAAGCAGTCAGTCTCAGCAATCCCTGTATAATTTACATGATTTCCTCAACTACAAACCTCCCTGTACAATCCTGCAACCCCATTCTGTTAAGTTTTTCTGACCCAGCAAACCTCTCCGCCAAAGCAATAATCCAAATCAGACTAAATCAAACCAAATTAGAAAAGGCCCAGGTTTAATGGGTGCCAGTACTCCTGGGTGGCCCTCCGGGAAAACATGGAGAAGGGGAAGGAGAACCAAAAAGACCATGTGTTTGATCTCTTGGGGACAGCTTAAATAGCCTGTGGGAGTGGTCTTGACCCTCACTGGGGAGGGGTCACCATTTGGTGGGCTTTCTCGGAGGTGAAGTTTAGACTGAGGCAATTCCCAGGGGAGAGGGCTTGAAATGGAGCTTTCCACCCAACAAAGAAGCCCCCAACCAAACATTCCAGACATTTTGGATAAAGATATTAGGGGCTGAGGTGACGCTTCCAATCAAACATTCTAGACTCCTTGGATAAAGGGGGGCCCCTGACTCAAGTCTGGCTACTTCCTGCAGACATGGGGCAATGTGGGAGAGGAGAGTATTGGGAGTTGGTGGGCTCACACTCAGTGAGAGTTGTGGTTGGAGAGGCACCTGGTTTACTGCCATCTTGAAGACCTCAGGCATCTGTTCCTTGAGAGAGATAAGAAGGCAGGTGTCTAGGAGAAAAAAAATATATTGTTATTATTGGTCCTATGAATGGGAAGAGTCATTAACTGCCAAAAAAAAATGGGACAGAGAAGTGCCCTGGTTGTACAGGTGAGGCACAGGTGAATAAGTGAGACACGAAAGTAGATATGTCCTTTTAAAACCAGATTTTAGTTGGTTGGTATCATATTGAGCCCAGAGAATGGGCACCAATGGTGGAGTCCCAGGAGCTGGTGCAGGTGTTGGCATTGTCTGGAGGGTGCTTTGTAAGTCGGTCTTGGCCCAGACAGCAGGAGTGACCTGTAAAATATGCTTGAAAATGGATGGAGTTAAAATAGGCTCTGGAGACTGTCAGGTTTTTGTTTTGTTTTGTTTTGTTTTGTTTTGTTTTTACCAGACCTGATTTCTTGATAAAGCAGCAGACCTTTTCCCAGGAACATGCAGGTATCTATAAGACAACTAGAACAGCAACATTTTAGAAGACAAAGAGAATTGGGAACTCTGAATCTTTGAAGATACATCTGAAACCTGTTAATCCTGGACTACGAAGCCTATGAAAGAGGCACACCTGTCTGTATTTTAGTAGAAAATTTAACAAATGAAGTAATGAGTTACTAGACCTTAAGTTATTAAGTGGCATTAGACAGATCTGGGAGAAATGAACGAGCCGAAATGAGACAGTGTTTTTACTGCGTAGGCAATTCCAAGTCTCTGTAATAGTCTTTGGCGAACACCAGTCTAAGAAGCAGTACCTGCTGTTAGCTGCAGAGTCCAGGAGACCCAAAGGTTTTTCTGTTGGGGGAAAGATTTAGTCTACCTGTCTTGGCAGAATGAGATGATCGATCCCCCAGAGAAGCATCCAAGAAGCTAATGAAGTGGAAGGCCGCTTTTTGCTGTGTGGGTGGCTTTGCCATACCCAAAGGCAAACCTCAAGGTGGAAGGTCTTCTGTAAGCATGTATCTTCTTGGAGGAGTTATAGGATGCTGCAGGAGCTGGCATGTCTCTATGTTAGAAACTCTTTTGTTGAATGCCATGCTCTCAGATCTGTGAAGGCACTTGAGAATTGGATACCATTATCTGTTAGTTATATTTAAATTTAGACATATATTTTACCCAATTAGTTATAGCATACCAATGGTAGTAAATGTAAAAATGTTAAAAATAATATTTTAGTAAGTTAAAGAATTTTGGAGGTAGAATGTCTCCTTGGTAGGTCCAGCACATGTGAATACTCTTTCCCAAGATGGTGCTGAGGTCAAAATGGAGGCTACCCACATGTTTGTATTTTTTTAGGACTGTTGTAATCTGGAGTTACAAGTTTTACAGATCTTAACACATACAAACATACACACAGAGAAATAAGACAAGTATACTATGGAACAAACACACATACACACATAGACATAAAAGCATGGTGTGGCCACGTTACTTTAACAGAATGACAAAACTTTTTTTTTTTTTTTTTTGGAACCTGTGTCAGCTGACCAACTTAAAATTTCTGGTGTAGGCAGGCGGCAGAAGCCAGGGAAGCACATAGGTGGTCCTGTTAAGGACCAGATTAGCTGATGTTGTAAGACAGAGCAGAAACGTAAGGACAGAATTACCTACACATTAGAGTGGAAGGGCAGGGAGAAAATGGGTCCATTGTAGAGAGTCCCAGAGTGAGACAAACAGCAACCAGCTAGAGAAGAGAGGAGGGGGCGCGGGGGAGGGGGGAGCAGGGCACAGCATTCAGAAAGAGGAGGGGGTGCGGGGGGGGGGGAGAGCAGGAGCACAGCATTCAGAAACCATGAGCATTTGAAGCCTTGTTTGTTTTATGTTAGGTGTTAGATTAGTCCAATTTGAAAGGACTTTTTTTTTTAAAAAAAAAAAAAAAAGGCAGTCCAAGAGCATTTGGAGATCAGACCTCGAATTGCAAGTGTCTGTTTTGATAAGTCTATGCCAAGTCTTGGGAATCAATGCCTACCAGGATGCATCCACTATGATAAGACTCTTGAGTCAAAAAACAGAAGGGTGTCAGAATTTTGTGGACAGACATCTCCATCCCATGGCAAGGAATGCCTCGCCGTTTTTAGTCACGTTGGGAGTCTAGCCCAGCCACGGCTTCAACAGACTGCCTGACATTGAATAGGCCCTGGCCCCAAGAGCATGTACTTGAAAATGGGGAACTCACCCAGATGAAGCCAATATTATCCTGGCAGAGAGCATGGGCAGGCAGGGTATTTTCCAACACATAGCCCTGGGCCAGTGGGAAAAACAGTCCATCTCTGTGGAACCTCCAAATGTTAAGTTTTTAGGGCCCGACAAACCTCTCCATTGAAGCAATAATCTAAATCAGACCAAATTAGAAAAGGTCCAGGTTTGGTTGGGTGAAGCCCCCAACCAAACACATACATGCCTTAATATTTCTGAAGATCATAGAGCAAGCTCCTGCTTCAAGATCTTCTCATGGAACGCTCTCTCTGCCAGGGATATTAAACTCTGAGAGTTACTTACGGCTTATAAACTAACTTTATATCAGACAATCATTGTCTTAGTGAAGACTCTCCTGCACAACAAATGCATTGCACATTTTAAAATATTCTCTGTTCTGTTTTGACAATTCTCCTGTACTCAAGTTTTTCATCTAGTTCTCAGTACTAATTGTGGTGTACACCCACTTATAGATTTTATTATCTGATAGCTCTAAAACATGAGTTACTCTCAGGCAAAGATTGTCTTCCCTAACTCATATTCTCAGCACTTAAAACACTCAATACATAAAAATTATTTGGTAACATTTGTTGAATAGGACCACTAATTTATATTTGTTGGAAGAGCCACGTATCACTATATGCATGTGCTAATATGAGCTCATGTATGCTCACACGTGAATAATGTACCAGCTTTATCATGTATGTAAGATTCTACTAATTGATGAATTAAATACAGTCAGATTGATATCAAACCCACTAGAAATCATGTCTTGATCCTCAGTGGATAATGCCCACAAGAGAATCTCATGTTTCCTGATGAAAAGTGATAGAAAATGTTACTTTGCCTTCTGTTTGAAGGACTTTTAGCATCTCAGAAGTATTTCTTCTGCAACTGTACTTTAGAGAATTTGGATGCATTGTTTCATGACTGAAATGGGTCTTGGTAAGTTGACGGCTTTGCAAAGTCTGTAAGAAGTGCACTTCTGAGACCACAGGAAGCTGGTCATATTCCCCTTGGGTCAGCATCTCTGCTTAGATGCACTGAAATCTTCTCTCCTTTCTTAAGTATATTAATATCTGTCTTTCCTCTTTTTTTTCAAAGGATTAAAACATTTTCAGGATTGTTCTAAAGGTAATGCTATCAGCCACCAGCATTCTGTCCTGTCTTGTGAATGACAAATTTCCTAAATCTGTTTATAGCTGAACATTTGTTTATAGGACAATGGTGCCAGTAATGACATCAGGCGGTGGATGACTTTGCAAAGGAGAGAGATCATGTGGCTTGGAGAACTTCATTGGAGTCCTCCAAAGTGTGTTCCAGAATCGCTAAGAAAGCTCACTGGCACAGGCTTATGGGTCACTGGAAACACTTCCTGGAATATCTAAGAGGGAGAAATTATTCTTATTAGTGTGTTCTTCCTTCCTGGATGATCTGGTTAGCCATTCTTGATAAGCTGGAAAAAAATTGAGAATTACAAGAATCAAATTTCAGTTTGGACCCATGATGACCCAATGAGAGAAAAGCCAGCTAACTCTGACCAAAGCTGTACCAAGGAATCATTATCCTATGAAACCCCAGAAAGGCATGCTTCAGGGCTCACTGGCAATCTCAAACAATCTTAGAACTGTCTCTTCTGCTGTCCACACATTGTGTTTCTTCTCAGATGACTAAGAGAAGATGCCTGTTAGTAGGATGCCTGTTAGTAATAACGGGGACAGAACATCCTTGAAAAAAATGTATGAAAACTCCAGGCGAAGATCTTACATTCTGTGTTCAGCAAGGCCCTCTCATTAACCACAGTAGTCAGAAGGAATAGTAACATATTCTAATTTGCTTCTACCTAATTGAGGTTTGTATCTGGCGTTCAGCTTGACATATCTTCCCAAAGTAAATGGCCTATACATGAATGATATAGATATTTGCGTTGTTACTAAAAGAAACACAAGTGTTGTATAGTAACGACCTTAGGACAGTATGAGGTGGTGTGTTTGCTTTTGTCCTCTGAAAGTGTCAGAGCACAAAGTGTGAATTAAGCATAGTTAAAGTATTTGACATAGCACAGTACCTTAGACTAGACAACAGAAGAGCCCTTGACACCATAGACCGGGAGGAAATCAGAGAGAGAGGGTGGTCACTAGAACTCAGTGCATAACATGGAACATATTGGTGGGAGCATTCAAAGCAGCCCAGGGCAGGAACTGGTGGAGGTAATACTCAATGTTCTTTTCTCCTCTTCTACTGGGCTCCTCTTGTCTAGACCATGCTAGTCTGAAGATGCCGGGCACCACTGGGTCAAGGGCAGTCCTTTTTCCAGGGCAGACTTCAGAGTAGAAAGGGACACAGAAACGATGGTGGGACACATGAAGAGTGAAGAGTAGACAGTTTTTGAATCAAAGTCTGAGGACTTGGAGGAAGATAAGAGAAGCTGATGAACCTTGGAGAGACAGTTAACCAGCATTCTCTACAGTCTGCTCGTTGACCTCAGCAGGAAATTTTGAGAAAATTATGGCTGTATCTACCATCTCCCAAAATAGACAAATGTACTAAAGAACACTTTAATATACAATCATATGCTTATAAACATTCTACTCCAGTGATTAAAGTGTGGATCAACTATCTTAATCATTCAGATGTTTGTCTTCAGCTATCATTTATGACAGCAGTTACAGAAAGATGTTTCACTAATTAATGGAGAATTGCTTGACTTTTAGAACGACTTCCTAGGTAAAATTTTTCTCCATGTAAGAGGTTGTGGCATTGATGCCTGCACACAGGCAGCAATGTGACTGTGCACAGCCCCGACACATCTAGTCATACAGAAGTAGAGTCTATAAATGTGTGGCCTATATGGCTCTGTCATGATAGTTAGAGACAAGTTACTTGTCTATGCACTGTCAATGATAGGCTTTTAATTATTAACCTAGTGTGTACTACCCTACCAATAAGAAAACGAGTTTGGAGGCTGAGGAAATGGCTCAGTGCTAAGAGCCCATTATGCTTTTGCAGAGGATCCAAGTTTGGTTCCCAGCACCCACATTAGGTGACTCACACCCATCTGTAACTCCAGCTCCAGGGCATTTGACACCCTCTTCTGGCCTCCTCTGGTAGTGCATCCCCATCCATAAAACCACCCACAGACACACATATACACATAATTAAAATAGAAATCTTCACAGTTAAGAGTTTGTAACTATAAGCTATGTTTACAATGCTTCTCTTGGTTGTATCAATAGGGCCACTGTGAGTCTTTGACTTAACACTGGTGCTTTTTGATTAGGGCCTCTGGTGATTCACTTGTATAAAAATTGTTCCCCAGAGGTTCACATATTTGAACAGTGGCCCCTGATCAGGGGTGATGCTTGGGGCAGTTATGGAACATTTAACACACGACATCTTGCTAGCAGAAGTAGGTCACTAGGATGGGCTTTGGAGGGTATGAAACTTTCCTCACATCTGGTCCACTGTTTTCTGACAGTGAAGATGTGCTCCGTCAGCTTCCTGCTCCAGCCTCCTGCTGCCCTGCCTCTCCTACCAGTACGGATCCTAGCGACTGTAACTTATAAGCTCAAATGAACGCTTCCCTCTAGAAGTTGCTTCTGGTCATGTTGTGTACTCAGAGAAGTAGCCACTATAGCTTCCATCTTTGGGAACTTGCACGTCCTTAATCACCCCTTTAAAGACCCTGTCACTCAGCACAGGCACTCTGGGGCTAGAACTTTGCAAGTAGGTTGGGAAGGAGGCATCATTCGGTCCAAAGCGGAGGGACCCAAAAGTCACGCAAGATGATCACCAAGGTCCTAGGTGGGCGACACTGTGCTCTGAAGCAAGTTGACATCAGTTGGAAGGGGTTAGCCGTGGACAGACTTTCACAGGTAAAGGCTGGAGGACACACAAAGTGATGCTCTGTGAAGGGAAAAGTAGGCCTTTGTCTATGCGCATTTCTGTACTTCCTCTAGATCCATACCCCACCCTGCCCTCTCTGTTTCTCCTCTCTCCTCCAAACTGCTAAGCTAGCAGAAAGTCTGATCTTCATTTGGTGTATCTTATCTTCCTTATGAGAATCCCAGGAAACACATTCTTCCCGTCACTCCTCCCTGCCCTGTACAGCCCACTTCTGTCTCCTTCTGTGTCGACATTGTAATTGTTCTTTTTGACTCTTTTATCTGTTTACCAGTTCCTCTGTTTTTCTTGGCTAATGCTCTTCCCTCCCTCGAGTATCTGCTGTCTGGTCCTAGTCTGTCTGCTATTGCCCTTTCACCTGTTTATGTCTGGGCCAGCAGGTAAAAATGATGGAGATCGTATCCGATGAATTAAGTTCAATATTTAGGACCCACGGGGTAGAGAGAAAAAAAATGAATCTAGCAATTTGTCCTCTGACCTTCATCCATGTGGGGACCCACAGAAACACTCTCATTAACGTGAACATACACATACACACACACACACACACACACACACACACACACACACATGCACACATATTTTAAGAAAGAAGCATTATATCCAAGTTTTTGCTTGAAGATTTACATGTATGGGAATAATTTTTAAGGCAATCTATTTTGAAGGAAGGGAACACAAAGTTGAAACAATTTACAAACTCAATGTACTTTTGAAATCCTTTCTTCCAAAGAGTTAGTAAAATATAAGTAAATTAATATAAATGTAAGAATGAGGGAATCCACATAAAATACTATGTTAAAGATACTATGACTTAGACAAATTTGTGGATACATCTTATGACAGAGATACTTAAATTGAATTATCTGAGAGTCTTTTGCCCAATCTAATATGTTTATGTAACAGCAACATTTTCTACATGAAACTTCTAAATTATCCACCCAAAGATGTGGATAATTTCCCCTCCCAACCCAGCATCCCAATTCTAAGTCTCCTGAGGTAGGGTAAGTCTTGAACACTGGTACTCTAGGTGACCTCTGTAGGCAGTTTAGACACAGTTATACTCAGAAACTGGCTAGGAAGAAAGCTATACACCCCCTGGCCAACATCAGGAGGCGGAGGCCGGTCGTGTGAACTGTAGTCTGGCAACTTTAGCCATACTTTTTTTCTTTAGAGAGTGGCAGATGAGAGTCTGTTGACTTTGCCTGCAGAGCTGATGAAACAGCGAGATCAGAGGAAGCGTTGGAAAGAGGTGTCATATTCTGTCGTATTCACAGTGTTGAAAAACCTCTCTTCCCTCCTCCCCCAACGAACAAACCGAAGAAAAGCAGATGAAAGAAATGAACTGTGCAATGTGAGGGAAATGCATTCTCTCTAGATTTTGAACAACATGTCCCGGTAGACATAGAAAAAAGACTTGTTTATATGCTACTTATTATTTATGTGCTATTTGTCACTGAACATGAATACTGGCCCTCAACTTCACCTCTGACATCGCTGCCTCACTTGAACCTTTCAAGAGACTTATGGACAGATAATTATTATAAATAATAATTGTTAGAAATAATTTCACTTACTCGTTATGTGCAAGTAAACCTACTGAAACTGACAAAAATAAACAAGGTATATAGATGAGCATTGTGTTCTGATTTATTTTCTAAAAAATTAAGTTACCAAGCACTCATAAAGAATAAATCATGTAACTACAATTAGCCTAGTAAATTTTCCTAACTGCATAAGATCTGCAACCACAGTGCTTTATTCTCTTTGTGTGTGTTTGTATATGTTGATGTGTGTGTCTGTACCTGTGTGTGTGCATATGTGTATGTATTCTGGTGTATGTATATGTTGATAGTGTGTGTGTATATGGATGTGTGTGTGTGTGCATGCCTCTTCAGTGCAAGGCCATCACCTTCATCACCTTACATTTTAAAAGCAAAAACTTCACTTTCTGTTTAAGATCCTACTTGTTCTTTAAAGAAACAAAAGTAAAACTTGGATAGGCAGAATAGTAACAAAAAGTTAAATAGACAACAAACAGAATTATCTTAGGCAACAATATAGCAAAACTCATTCTTGGAGAAACTTAGTCCTAAAAATTCTTTCTCTTCATCTATAGGAGAGTAAAAGACAATTGCCCTCTTTAGCTACTCTTTTTGGTCTCCTCCAGCCCTACTAAGTTATTTGCATTTTAAATTGTTTTATATTTTCAAATGATTTACCAAAATATTTGTTGTAATCTTTAAAAATCAATGATTATAGAAGTCTAGTATTTAAAAATTGCAGCCTTCATCCTTACTTCTCCTATTTTTCCTTCTCTGGGGAAATTATGTCAGAAAAAAACAGCACTGTTTCCTTTGTACTTACCTCCCTTTGTAAACAACAAGCTCATGTCATTCCTCATTAGTGTTTAGAAGCATTGATCTTATGTACTTTTGCCTATAAGTACATTTGTATGTCGTGTGTATGCAGGTGAGAGGCCAGAAAAAGACGTTGGGTGTCCTAGAACTAGAGTTACATACGACAGTGGTGAGCTGCCATGTAGGTGCTGGGACCAAACCCAGATCCTCTGGAAGTGCATCCAGTACCCATAACTGCTGAGTCATGTCTCCTGTCCTGATTTTCTTGATGTTGCTACTTCGGGGATCACTGAGCTTTCATTATAGAAGAAGAGTAGTTCCTTCTAGTCCTGGGCTCCCGTCTGTCTCTCCCGTACACTTATCCTTCCTGAGTCTATACTTCCTGAGTTAAATCTGAGTCTGACAAAAGCCCCAATTTGAAGTAACCCGGTAAGTGGTGTTCACATTGGGTCTACGGATTATACAATGACTTCTTGTCATTCTCTTCATAAGTCCTTGTTTGTCTTGGAGTTAATGGTTCCCCATTGTTCTTTTAGGTAAAATGCTGGGATTCTATGTAGAAGGAGCAGCGGGCCCCATCGCCTGGCTCCCGGCTAGTTTACACCTGAAATAGTTACACAGAAACTGTATTCATTTAAACACTGCCTGGCCCATTATCTGTAGCATCTTATTGGCTAACTTTCTCATATTGATTCAACCCATTTCTAATAATCTGTGTCTCACCACGAGCTCGTGGCTTACCGGGAAAGATTCAGCATGTATGACCTGGCAGCTTCATGGCGGGCAGCTCTGTGACTCTGCTTCTTTCTCCCAGCATTCTGTTCTGTCTACTCCACCCACCTAAGGGCTGGCCTATCAAAAAGGCCAAGGCAGTCTCTTTATTAACCAATGAAAGTAACACATAGACAAATGACCCTCCTCCATCAATTCTAGATCCTCGTATTTCTTTGCCACTGGTCTAGGTTTCCTGACCATATGGACAACGGCTCTGATCTTCCACCAACAACTGTGCTGTAATGTCTGTTCAGTCACACTCTTTGAGAACTATAATTTAGTCAGACGCATGCTCTTGATAAATGGTATCTCGAAGATTGGGAAATGGCTCGGTGAATGAAGAACTCATTACACAATTGGGAGAACATGAACCAGGAGGACTGGAATTCAATGGGGCAAGATGGAAGGCAGAAATGGGAAAATCCCCCAAAAGTCAAAGGTTGGTTAGCCTAGATAAACAGCAGCGAACAACAAAAGAGACCTTGTCTCAAAGAAAGTAAATTACAAGAATGCAGGCCAAACATTGTCCTGTGAATACCACATGCAAAAGTCATGCCCAGATATACACCTTACACAAAGATACGTGCCATACACAAAAAAAGATGTTTTAGACATCTTTTATTTAATAAAAGATGTTTATTTTAGGAATAATGCCCATAGCTGTGAGTCTATACATTGCTGCTCTCTACTGACCCCTACTGGATAGACTCCTCACGTGGTGGACGATCCAAGTCTTAGTGGTCTTTTTCTTTGATACATTGCTACAGTATCAATGTATCAAATTGCTACAGAATCAATTAATTCTAGCAGTAGTTATAAGCATTAGCAGATAAAGATTTCCTAGTAAGCCGACACATCCAATTCTTTATGACCTATTGGATAACAGCAACCCAACTTTCCTGGGATTGGGATCCCTGTTCCTCAGCAAAGAAGAACCCCTCTTTTTTGCCTCTTATTTCACAGACATGAGGAGTGACCAATTCAATTGAATCGGTGGCCAATTCAATTTATGGCATACACTGCATTCTTTGAGACAGTAACTCAGTCTCCCAGGATGCTGTCTCCATGCTCCTAGAGTGGTAGGATTCCATCATTACCTCCCATCCTTCAGTCAAGTGGTGGATGATGAATCCATCCACCTAGATGATGACCATGTGTCAATCAGTGGCTTTTAAAGGAGTGAAATGGTTTTCAAATATCCTTGACTATAAATTGTGTCCTCTTGAGGTTGAGGAATTTGATCCCTAGTAGAGCACTTACCTAACGTGTACGAGTCCTTGGGGTCTACTCAAGCACAAAGAAAAATCAAAAGTGCAACTTATCTACCCAGTGTTGATATGTAGAATTCTGCCAAATGGGTAGTCGTTTTTTACTGTCCAGACAGTGGCACTGAAGACGTCTGTGAACAAAAGTGGCAAATTACTACACAGTTATTGTCTTCATTTTTCTGTGTAGATAGTTAGAGTCTATGATGGAAGTGGCCCAAGACACTCAGGCTGTCACTGAGTGTCTCACTCATCCTCTGGGGAATGGGTTTTAGACATTAGGGTTAGCTGCTACTGCTTGCAGACCAGGCACTCTGCAGTTGCAGCAGATAGGTCAGTAGTAAGGGAGGGTCAAGCACAGCCTCCATCTGTGACACCAGGATCACTTCACAGAAAGCCCTTAAGCAGCCGATGGAGGTGAAGGGAGGTTGAGATTCCCCCAGAAAAAGCAGTATTTTCCACTTGATCACTGAGCATCTTTCCACCATGGTGTGCCCTCGGGTAGGCTCCTAGTGAGGGTGATGTGTACGTTCACACTCTTCCTTTTCCCAGTACTGTCTACATGGTTCTCTTCTACAAATACTAAAAGTGAAATGGAAAATTGCATTTTTAAGTGACCCTCCAGCTAACTCATCTGTGATGCTCACTGTATATCCACAGCTTCAGTCCAGAGTAGACACGCCTACAAAGTCCCCCAAGTGCAATGATTCAGCATCATGACATTTTCCCCAGGAAGCCTCCAACTGTGACTTAAGACAGCACCATTCACTTCACCTGAGAAATTCTTCATGCTGGGTGCAAGCTTTTCTTTAACTAGCCATTTAAAGCTAGTTATTTAAAGCTAAAATATATATGGATGTATAAGAATAGAATTACTCCTACGTTGCCCTTTCTACTCTGGGGTGGGATTGATAAGGCGCAGCCACAGGTACCCTTTACTAGAAGGGACATCCTGACATGTCTTGTAACATAGCAGCCCAGGAAATTTAACCAGGGAGGCAGGCTCCTAAACCTACAGAACACTCATCTTTTAAATCAGAGGGAGAAGCACATAGTACAAAAGGATTTGATGAGCTTTCTGCTCCCCGCTCCCCGAGTCCAATTAGAATAACGTTATCACTGCAATGGATCAGTGTGGCATCCTGGGGAATGTTAAAATCATCTGCTGGCCAGGCTTGTTAGGATCGCGGGGGAATTGATATAATTCCTCTGGTAGTGCTTTGTGATGTTTCATAGAAAGGAAAATTGCTTTCAATTGCCTTGCCAAGGGTACAGGGAAAATGTCCAGGCCAGTATCTGCATACTAAGTCCGAAGTGGCTATTGTATCTGCGCCAGCAGAGACAGCACATCTGGAAATAGAAGAGGGGTTGACTCCACAACTTGACTAAAGTGCTGTAATCTCCTGTTATCCTCTGTACCCCATCTGGCATGAGGGGATGGAGTGGTAGCAAGTACCCCTAAATCTCAGGTGGAGGTGCTTATACCTGTGCATTCCCAGGTATTTGGGACTGCATACTGTTTATCATCCCAAGAGAACCTGAGGTTTAGGGCCAGGTTCTGTTTGCACTTCCTACCAGACCTGTCCTCACTCTTGCTGAGAAAACCAGCAAAGATTTACCAGGCACCAGCTGTATTGTCTCTCCTAGACATTGGAGATGTTGGGTGTAAATATGTTGGTAGACAGCATCTTAAACATGTACAGAAAGTGAGAGAGCTACAGTACATGGATCATGCCAGGCAACAAGTAGACCTGGATGAAGAGCATCCCTGACATTGAGTCATCCAGAATCCAAACAAAATCCAGTCACTTCTAGAAACAGCGGGTATTTCTACTTCCTGGGACTCCTGGTGACAGCTTTAGTTTCTCTTGAGAAGGTTCTGAGTGAGACAGTTTTCACTGTGACCAAGTACTAAAATTGGAATGAGCAATTGCATTTTTATGTGACTCTCTCCAGCTAACACATCTATGAAGACCACTGTCTATCAACAGCTTCAGTTTCTTGACCCTTTCTTCAGTGGAACACAATTTTTCTCCTCACAAAATGCTGACTAGTGGTTAGATCTGCACACAAAGGCTGTGTGTCCTTACTTTTCCCATTTGAATTATTTCTGCTGAATACACCTTGAGTTTGTCTTCCATGAATTCATTACTCTATTGCCATTACTGTAGGGGCATTTCATTTGTATTTTATTAAATAAACCTTGCCTGTATAAAAGAAAAGGAAAACAGCCACACTGGTCAGACTTACAGATCAGTCAGAAATGACACACACCTTTAGTCCTAGTAGCCATACTAGTTTGCCATAGAAACCAGGCAGTAGTAGTGCACACCCCTAATTCCAGAACTAGAGATGATTATAAATCAGAAGGAAACATCTCTTAGTTTTAGGCTTATTCTGAGGTTTCCTGGAGGCAGGATCACCATTTTTAGACTGAGGTTGCGGTAAGAGCCAGTGGCTGGCTGCTTTGCTTTTCTGGTCTTCAAGTTGAACCCCAATATCAGTCTCTGAGCTTTTATTATTTGTGTTTCACATTACAGGTGTCCTGCAGTCGTTTGTATAGTCTTTAAAATAATAACTAAGGTCATTGATATGATAAATGTATGAGGCTTGGAAGTTCATAGAGAAAAAAGTTTATTTAGCCACACTTCTAGGTATTTAATGCTTGGTGCTGGTGTTGACTTGGCTCTGTTAAAGATCTGATGAAGAACATTAAAAAATATACCTGCCTATATCCTGCAATCATATTTTAAAACAGGAATCTGGTGTGTGACTTGGGAACCCAGGATGCCCTGATAGCACCTCTCCCCTCACAATTCCTTCCTTAACATCTTTCTAGGAGAGAACTTGAGATGACTTTAGAACTACACTTTCCACCCTACCTCCTCAAGGCCCCGCCAATTTCCAACATCACTGTACTGAGAACCAAGCCTCCAGCACAGGAACATGTGTGTGTGTGTGTGTGTGTGTGTGTGTGTGTGTGTGTGTGTGTGTGTGTGTGGTGCTATCAAACATAGCAGAACATGTGTAATTAAGACATGATGTGAAAGAGAAATTTGATGGGCCCCATTTCTTTGTAAATGTTCCTTTTCCTTCTCAATAGCAATTAAAATAATTTCTTGGATATTCTGAAATGTCAAGAGGATAAGCAACCCCTTCTGGCTCAGCTTGAAGTTTTCCCTTTTAAATGGGCTGGGTGCGGCCTCCTTGAGCTCTCCTCGTCTACATTTTAATCCCAGTGATCTCATCTCTGTTCTTTTTCTGGGAGAATGTTTACTAGATGTTGGATTTGAGGGGCAATTTTCTCTCTTATTTCTACTACCATTTTCAAAATCTCTTATTCATTCTAGAGAGCAATTTTATCCAACTTTTTGTTATGATTTCTTACAAAAATCATCATTTTCACCTTGAAATGTTCTTTGTCACATCACGCTGCAGCACCTGTGTTATTTATGCTCATCAACATCTCGGTGAGCACCTGAAATAGCTCAGGTTCCTCTGATAACATTTCGTTTATGGTTTCTCCTTCTCTTTTACTATAGCCATTCTTCTCATGTGGCTGCTGATTCTTGGATCTCCTGGGTGTTTAAGAAAAGATAGGAAACCTGCCCTGTGGGAAGTCCAAGGCCCTCCCCCTACAAGCAGGGAGAGGGAGTGGGGGAGCAGCGGGAGGGGATTGGGAGGAGGGAAGGAAGTGTAAATATTTGAATGGAAAAAGAAAAAAAAAAGAGATTTTATTCCTGTCATACAGAAATCTGATTTAGAAAAACTCTTCTAGACTTGTAAGTATACAAATGGAAGTTATATAAATGAATTGTTGCTTAAAAAGTAACTCAATGGGAATCCCTACGTATGAGAAACTCAATTACCAAAGTGAGGAGAGTTTTATTCTTGAACACCAATATTTGCAAGAGAAACCTTAGTTTTTGCATTGAGCAAATTCAGATACTTCAGGAGGCATCATAACATTTCCGTCTCCTCGCCCCACTCACGTCTGTCACTTCAGTCCTGTGCTACCCAGGGATGTCAGTCAATCTAGTGTTACATAGACACGGTGGAGTGGGAGGGGCAGCTCTGATCCTCCATCCTGTTCTCCTTTGCTGCACGGTTTTCTTCACTGGTTTCATTCCTGAGCTCACATAGATGCATATGCACTTCACCTATCTATTTAATGACCATCTACATGTCTATCTACCTATCTACTTGATGAGATTTGTTGTGAAGTGTTGGCTCATGCGATTTTTGAAGGCTAGAATTCCCACCTTCAGCTGTCTGTAAGGTAAAGATTCAGAAGACAGCTGCTGCTATAACCATAGTTTACTTATGAAGACCCTAGGGTTGGGAAAGCTGAGCATACAAAGCCCCATCTAAGAGAGAAAAGGGATCTCCTCACACATGCTGACAAACAAGGAGCAAAGAGACAAATTTCTCCTTTCTCCACCTTGTGAATGGATTGCACAGTGCCCACATGGGAAAGGCAACCCACTTTACTGAGTTTATTATTGACTGGATACACTTATCTGGAATACACCTAAAGACACTTCCAGAAATAGCATTCAATTAGAGTTTCCCTTTACCCAGTAAAGCTGGGTAACCTTCACACCGACACCCTGGATAATGGCTTTGCTTCCTCGTAGTGCCATAGTTCATGTAGGAGAAGTTAGCTTGAGAGCTTCCAGTAAATTCAGGCAGTATCCTTGCTAGTACTCAATAAGTGCTGTAGGGTGTGGAGCATCAGCTAATGGCAGGAAGCACATGATCTCTAGTTCTCTTTGCTGCTCTATAATTGCCTGGTGGTTTTAGGTAATGATAGCCTGATGCCTTTACTAAGCATTCTCTTTTAGCTTTCCTCTTGGTTAGTTTGCTCCGTGATAACCTTTGCTTAATTGTTTCAGTAAGCACTGCAACTTTATTTTTAAAAATGTATTGTTTCTCTGGCAGCTAGAACTCAGTAATCTTTTGTTAGAAAACTGGCAGCACTGGGCTGACATCTGGGCATCCAGTCAAAGAGAGCGAGGAGGAATTACATGGGTAAGGGGCTGCTCAAGATCATGACAGGAAAACTCACAGAGACAGCTGAGGTCCTGCACCGACAACTGGGGGTCCTGCATGGGACTTCTGAATGCAGGTGACAGTTGTATGGCCTGATCTGTCTGGGTCCCTTGTAGTGGGACGAGGCTATTCCCTATGGTGGGGTGCCTTGCTCACCCTTGATGAAGGGGGGAAGGCTTGGTCCTACCTCAACCTGATGTACCAGGATCTGTTGACTAGCCATGGGAGGCCTTACCCTTTCTGGGGAGTGGCTGGGGATGCAGTGGTAGAGAGGAGGGGGGAATAGGAGGAGGGGA
This sequence comes from Myodes glareolus, assembly GCF_982192425.1. NCBI lineage: Eukaryota > Metazoa > Chordata > Mammalia > Rodentia > Cricetidae > Myodes > Myodes glareolus. Next base: position 129,423,005 of record NC_142026.1, read on the forward strand.
AGGAGGGCGAACTGTGATTGAAATGTAAAATGAATAAAAAATTTAAAATAAAATTTAAAACAGGAAACCTGGCTAGTTCAGAGATAACTCTCAGTGCATCCCTCTTTGTTTAGTTTCCAGGTAGAAATTACTCTTTTTAAAATTTCTCCAATTACCATACTAATCTTTTTTCTCATAGAGAATAATTTTAAAGGAGTATTAAAACCGCCAGGAAATAGGTGTATTTTTGTGGGTTGTTTTTTTTTGTTGTTTGTTTGTTTGTTTTTGTTTTGTTTTGTGTAAGTTCCAGTTTGTTTCTTTCTAGATTTGTTATGTATTAAAAACATTTTTTAATTGTGTGGACGTCAAGTTCTAGATAGTACTATATATAAAACCCTAAAGGATCTTGGGGGAGCTACTGGATAGCAGCATCTCTGGAACTAAGACCGGTTGACAGATAACTTAAATATTCCTGATGTGACCACAGGTCTAGTTCCCAGGCTGAGGCCACTGAACACACTGAGAGTCTCCTGAGAGGCAGAGGCAGGTCCTGCTGAGAATGAGCACTGTGGACAGACAGACAGACTGACTCCCCAGCTGCTTGCTTCCTGCCAGCCTCGTGCCGGAGCCAAAGAGTCCCAAGAAAAAGGAAACATTCTGGCTTTTCTAAGAATAACTGAATTTTTGCTCTAGGTAAACGTGACATAGAAGGGCAAAATGCAATTTTGTTTTTTACTCAAAGGGAGGTAATAGCATCCTAGCGCTAAATGGGCTTCTTCCCAAAACTGAACAGCAAGGTACAATGGTTCATCATATGGTGACTTTGCTTTTTCTGGAATGTGTAGCTGTAACAGCCATATTCAGCAAGTGTAATACCACACGTGGGTTCTCAGACCTATGGAGAAAAGTATATATACTTCTTGATATAAGAGATAAGTTTAGTCTTCTAATTAGAAGTATTCAATCTTGTTCATGTATGTTGTGTGTATTTCTTCCTTTCTGCTACCTTTGTGCTTAATTCTCTTTCTGACTCCTTGTTGTATAAAGTTGTTTATTTGAAATCATTAGTCTTTGAAAGTAGGTATAGGCTGGGTAATGGTAGTGCACACCTTTAATCCCAGCACTCAGGAGGCAGAGGCAGGCGAATCCCTGGGAGTTTGAGACCAGCCTGGCTTACAGAGTGAGTTCCAGGGCAGACTCCAAAGATACAGAGAAACTCTTGTCTCGAGAAACTGAAAAAAAAGAAAAAAAAGGAAGAAAGAAAGTAGGTATATGGCACATTTGAGAAAAGTTAAAATTTGTCTAATGTTATACAAAGCACACAAATATTTAAGACAAAATAGCTTCAGAATAAACCCCCCTTTTTATTGCTGTTGGACATGGGAATCCAAGAGACCTCTCCTCCAAAAAATATAGGTTGTTGTGGTTGCCTTTGGTACCATCCAGAAAAAGAAGGTAAGTTGTTTTTTTTTTTTTTTTTTGGTTTTTTTTTTTTTCTGCTGAAGACACCACCTGGCCTTGGGGGAGTTTATTTGGACCTTACCTGGAAGCCTCCTCCCTCAGTACTAGCTCTCAGAGTACTGGAGGGAGCTATGCACACTGCCAAGGGAAAAAACAATCAATAGTCCTATCCGTCTATAAAGCCTACAGATCACAACACTGACTTGCAAGATATTCATAAGTGCAATAGAAGCACTTATATCTTGGGAGTAACCAATAGTTACCTAACTGAACTTGAGTCATACTTAAGAGGAGAGAGTTCATGCCTGGCACTGTAAACTTGGCCAACCACCATGATTGGTGAGGCCATGGATCCTAGAACAGAGCCTATGTCTGCCGCTTCCCTACTCCAGGATAATCTCTCAATGTAGTCTAAACACATACATTCATGGATACATGTAGCTCTCAACCCACCCCAAAGAACCTTCTTTACCTAACAGAGGGAGACTGCTGCAGAAAGCTACAACTGGTGCTGGTCACCAATTGCTACACTGATAACACAATCCCTACACTTGAAGCTCAAGGGACAAGGTGGAAGGTGGGGGTGGGGGCAGAATGATTGTAGGAGCCAGAGGCCCAGGAGCATGCTGTGAGCGAGTTTATTCCTTAAAATAAAGAAGAGTTGGATTGAGGAGGGGCTAAGCAGAGAGAAGGCAGCTGATCTGGGACAAATTAGGGAGAGATTAGCGGTGAATATGACCAAAATTCATTGTATGAAATTTTCAAAGGATTGATAATATATATCCCACTAATTTTGCTATGATAGTCCCCTTCTATAGTCCTGAATCTTACTATTGTTGAGCCTTGTGCATTGTTGAAAACAAGAAAGGATAAAGTTCAAAGAAATCCCAGGATCGCTTTCCAGAGCCTTTGGATTTGAGATCTTTCCTAACATTTCCTAACAGTGGAACACTGGTGAAGCCAACGTCTGACAGCAACTGCACAGCCTGGGGGCAGAGCAGGCTGAGCGTGCCTGGTGCATGAGGCTAAAGTGCGGCACTGTCCACAGTTGTAATGCAGGAGCCTAGTGGGGGAATCCAGAGCTGGTTCTCAGCTTTAATAGCTACAGCAGAGGTAGGGAGCAGCTGCATGTTGCCATCTTCTGGCGAGACAGGGCCATTCCCTCCTTGCACTCACTGGAAGGTCTGGGGATAAAGCATATGAGGTTGACTTTGGCTGTGCACCACCCTTGCAAGCGCACGTGGGGGCAAAAGTTGACATCAGGCATTTTCTATTGTTCTCTACCACCTTCTTCTTCTTCTTCTTCTTCTTCTTCTTCTTCTTCTTCTTCTTCTTCTTCTTCTTCTTCTTCTTCTTCTTCTTCTTTTTCTCCTCCTCCTCCTCCTCCTCTTCCTCCTTTTCCTCCTCCTTCTTCTTTGAGACAGATCTCTTGCTAAACCTGGAGCTCTCTGTTTCGGCCAGACTGTCTAGCCAGTGAGCCCCTAGGGCCTGTCTGTCTCCATCCCCACACCACCTCTGGGTTATACACTCATGCTGCCACACGTGTGAGGATTTGGGACCCGAGCTCAGGTCCTCAAGCGTGCACAGTGGGTTATTCACTGCCGTCTTCCCCGACCAACAGTAGTAGATTTGGCAAATGCTCTTCAAAGGTGCTGACTTCACTTCCTAGGATCAAACGGAAGCTGGGTCCTCAATCTATGGCCTCAGAATCATTCATTTCAACATTTTCCATCCAAGTTCTCAGTCCCATGGTTTGCTTCACACAACTTATCCCAAGGCTTCGGGAGTCTTCAGTTGCCAGCTCATGGCAAAAGGCTGACTTGCTCGCCTCATCAAGCCTCTAGTCTCCCCCAGTTCCTTTCAGAGAGCAGATGTTTTCCCTGTGGAACACACACACAAGGTCAGAGAGGTGCCCAGCTCAGAAGCATCATCCTTCGTCCTCCATGATGTCGTGTGAGGGCACAGTTACACGGATCTCTGTTTCCAGGTCTATGCTACTTCACAGAAGCTCTCCCCTGCCACTGGGCTCTCTGTCCTGCCTGGGCCATCTCTTTGTGTTGCAGCATCTCAGCAAACACACTTCCTCACTGGTCAAGATTGTGACAAAGAATACATATGAAATCCAGACGGCTGCCATCTAGCCAACTAAGCTCATTTTGAATAACATGATTGATACAGCGGCCAGCAGTTTGAAGACTGCTGAGCCCTACAACACCCAGAACACGTCCAGGTTCAACCATCCTCTCTCTCTCTCTCTCTCTCTCTCTCTCTCTCTCTCTCTCTCATCTTTTAGACGTATTTGCATGATAAAATCCTTCTCTTACAAAGGCATGTCCCCCGGTCTCGCCGTGAGGAATGATTTCTCCTTTCCTATCATCACTCATGGCGTTTCGCTGGCGCGTGTTTGCTGGCGCATTTCCAGGAGGAAATCTGAGATTAACTCTTCCTCTTCTGCTCTTGTGTTCTCGGCCCTTCTTTCTAACCTCTGTCTTTCCTCTTCACACCGTGTTAAATTCTCTTTGTTCTCTCCCCAATGCACAGACGACTTTGGGGAGCTGCTTCCCTGGTATAACTCAGTCCTTCCTTGCGGGTGTCATTGTGATGAGCACGAACCTGGTTAGTGTGATAGTTGAGACATGAGCTAAGGGCCTATAAGAATGCTTTTGGAGATCCCAGGGCCTGGGAGGTGGCTCAGACAGTAGAGCACTTATCACACAGCATGAGGGTCTAAAATTAATCCACAGAAGTCAGTAGAAAGTCTAACACGGTGGTGCACACTTGTAATCCCAGCACTGGGAAGGCGAAGACAATCAGATCCTGGGAGGTCCTTGCCAGCCAGGCTAGCCTACCCAGCAGGACTAAGGGCTTTAAGGAATGACACTAAAGTTGTTCTGTTCTTTGGCCTCTGCACACACATGCCAGCACACACACACACACCACACACACACACACACACCAACACTAGAAAGCAACACTTGTACCATTGCCATATAAAGTTTGAGTAAACTCCAAGACATAATAAATGGTTTAAATGTGTTCTCAAAATATGGCTATAAACCAGCACTGGTCAATAAAATTTGGGTGTCAGCAGGAACCTATGTCTGTGATGCCTATGACCTACATCAGATGATTGAGCAAATGGAGCATGACTAACATGACAGATGGCTTGGTTATGCTTTTCTGGCTGTTTTAAAACACCCTAGCTAAAAGTAACTTGGGGAGGAAAGGGCTTACACTTCCAGGCAACAGCCCACCACTGAGGACAGTCAGGGCAGAAACTCAAAGAGGGCAGGAACCTGGAGGCAGGAACTGAAGTAGAGATCAGGAAGGTACACTGCTTACTGGCTTGCTCTTTGTAACCTGCTCAGCCTGATCCCTTACATCATCCAGAAACACCTGCCCAGTGGAGACACCACCCACAATGGGATAGGCCCTTCCCCATCAATCATCAATCAATGAATTACCCTATAGGCCAGCCCAAAGGTACATTTTCTCAATTAAACTTTTTTCTTTCTAAATGACCCTAGCTTGTGTCAAATAGAAAAAAGAAAAAGAAAAAAAAAACCATGAGCTAGCACAAGAAAAGGAGAAATTGTAATTTTTTTTAGATAACTCAGATCTAAATATAATTAATCAAATGCAATGAACATGTTGACTAGAAGGTGAATGACCACCAAGATTCCCTGACGTCATGCCTCATCAGGCCCACGTTACAACGTCTTCTCTTTACTTTCATGTTTCCTGCCCTGCTCCATTCGTCCACTCTGAGATGACCGTGGGGACCAAGGAAACCCCGCGAGTCCCTGATCATTACCGCGGGGATGAGTGCTAGGAGCGGTCACTTTTCAACATGAACTTCAAGAAGCGTCTCACCGCAGAGAGGGGGCTCCTGCTCCTGCTTAACTCCGCTCAAGGTTAAATCCTCAACACTTGAGCCTGATGGTGTTGGTGGATGCCTTTAATCCCAGCGCCTGGTCTACAAGTGCTGGTCCCAGGACAGGTTCCAAAAGCTACAGGGAAACCCTGTCTTAAAAAGAAAAAAAAAAGAAAGAAAAACCAACTCAACACCTTTGTCTTAAATTTGGGCTTAATTAGCCTCGGGGTGTAATGTAAAGGTTTTTAACACCACTAATTCACAGCCTGTTTATTTCGCAGGTCACTTCTTATTTCTTTGGTGTTACTGTTTGCTTCCTGTGCAAGTTTGTGAACAAGTTTGTGTTCACAGTGCAAGGAGGAGAGGATTTATCCTGAACGCTTTGCAGCCTCACCTCTGTTCGAAATCACTCCTGTTAAAAATAATTTATTTTCGTGTGTGTGCGTGTGTGTGTGTGTGTGTGTGTGTGTGTGTGTTTGCACATTTGCATACAGATGCAGTCAGAGGCCAGCCAGGGTGTCAATTCACCCAGGGGCTGGATTTACAGGTTGTTGTAAGCTGTCCAGCATGGGTGAGGGAAGTAGAACCTTTTGCAAAAGCAGCAAGTGCTCTTTCCTGCTGAGCCCTCTCTACAGCCCTTAGAAGCCCGCGCGCACATAGAAACATTAGGTATCACAAAGCTCATAGTCAATGAAGGAAAGCGGTTTCTCAAAAAATTTAAGCATACTTCAGAAACCAATCTATAAACACAAACATAATGAAATTTCTCTGATAAAAAAACTATAATAAAGACATAACACATAGTATGTCTTTCTGCATTATCTTTCAGACACATTTAAACTAAAAATTTTTTTAGACGATAGGTTCTGATCTTGGCTTCCTCTTCCCCAGATCCTCCTCACCTCCCGACCAGTTCAATTCCTTGATGTCTCATCTATTTGATTTTGTGTTATCACAGTCATCCTCTCAGGAAAGAAGACGATCTCTGGAGACACTAAGAGTCCTTACCTTTGGCTATCACTACTGGGACAGGGCCTGAGGAATTAAATTTCTCCGGGAATCTCTTGCTGTCGGAAGAGAAAGATTGGAGCCAGAGAAGGAACTTGTCTTCCAGGAAGAGATTTCACGAACTTCTGACAATGTGGTTGATTTCCTTGCCAATAAAATCGGAGCTAATGACTGATCCACAGTGGGTAGGACTCCATCTTGACTAGGACCATATAACTATGCATACCTCTCGCTCTCTCTTCCCACCCAGACCTCATAGGTGGACAGGACCTGAGTGAATCATCAGGGACCTCTTCATTTACTCCTTCCCCAAAGTGGTTACACTGAATGAGCTTTTCCCTGTTTTCCAGTATTGTCTTTTTGATTAATGAATTGAGTGTAGGTGATTGAGTCTGACTTGCTTGTGTTTCTAGAATCCCCAAAATCTCAATTACTATACCACAATTTTACCACAATGAGGCTCTAAAGTTTCTATCAGATCGGGAATTTCTATGTCTTCCTACATAAGCTATAGATGGGCTCTGGAGAGATGTCTCAGCAATAAAGAACACTCGCTGCTCTTCCAGGTGACTAGAGTTCAGTTCCCAGCACCCTCAGCAAGCAGCCCCAACTGCCTGCTGTTGTTTTTCTGTCGGCTTAGGGGCTGCACATGGATCTGCTGATACTTTAATTATTGTCTGCTGTCCCACTGGCCGCTCAGGCTGTGATCTGGGGCTTCCAATCCTGTGGCCCCAACTCTGCTGCAGCTGATATGTGGATTTAAATTAAGTCTTTATCATTCTATTTATCAATAAGACTTAGAAGTTAAAGGCTTGGGTGAAAAGCTGCTGGCTCAGAGAGCCTGAGTAGCTATTAGTCCATCTTGCTTTTTGATTAGAGATACTGTTAGAGGTAAGAGACACATCTCTTCCCTTGTCCCAGAATCAAGAGAGCTCAAACTCTAGTCCCTGTTGTTTCCTTCCTGTTTATCTTCTCTATCCAAATTCCTGGCTTCTCTATGGCCATTTTTGGTCAGCCAGTCACTCGCTCTGCCCCCTGATTCAAGGTCCAACTTTTTTGGGCAGGCTTGAACCTGTCAGAGTGCCTTCAAAATATCCCACAATAGCCTGTGAGTTCAGGTTCAGGGAATCTGGCACCCCTTCTGGCCTCCATAAGTACTTGTACTCATACATACATATACCTTCCCCCATCCTCCAAAAGACACATAAATAAATAATGCATGCGTGGAAATAAATATATACATAACTACATAATTAAAAGTAAGCTTAAATTAAATTATCATTTTCTTTCTTGGTGCAGGAGAATTATCTGTATTCTGTCAATCATATTTTAATAAAACGCTGATTGGTCAGGCAGGCAGTATAGGCGGGAAAGCCAGACAGGAAGTAGGGGTGGAGCAAAGAGACTGGGAGAATTCTGGGAAGCAGAGAGGTTCCTCTGCCATTCCTGTGCAGACCACGGAAGAAGCAACATGTAAGCTGTCACACTGAGAAAGGTAATGAGCCCATGTGGCTAACGTAGATAAGAATAATGGGGTAACATAAGTTATAAGAGCTAATAAGTAGCCTGACCTAATGAGCCAATCAGTTTATAACCTTATGGAGTCCTGTGTGTGATTTCTCTTTGGGATTTGCCGGCTGTTGGGGTACCGGGCGGGACGGAAACCCCAACAAGCCGGCCCTCATGTTACATATGGCGCCCAGACGTGGATAACTGAATCCACAGAAAGCTTGAGAAAGCTTGGGAAAGAATAGAGTAAAGCATGTTTTGTTGGTAGCAGCAATTTCTCGGGTCTACTTTGCTTGCTAGAGGCAAGCAAGTGCCCTCATCTAAGAGAGGCTTCCTGACTCAGCTTTAGCTGCAAAACCTTGCAGCTCTTTTAAGAGGTCCTGCCGCGAAGCACTTAAATGGTGTTGATGAAAAGCTGAACGCATGCTTTTCGGGTTTTCAGCAGTAGCAGGAAAAAAGCTGCGCTGTTTTAAAATGCCGGCTTTCTGGGCCGTCCTGCCAGGGCAATCTCTGACTCTTTCAGGCAGGCAGTCTGACTGAGTGTGGTCTGTGAGCAGAGTGCTCCAGCTTGCTTGCTGGCAGGGACCTTAAAACGCCATAGAGTTGTGGCAGTGAACTGAAGCTCTGGCTGGTATCTCAGCCATGAGGAATGGGCTGGATCTAGCTGTCAAAGCCACAGCTCTCCATATTGCTTAGTAAATTAAAGGCTTATATAGTCAGAAAAAGAGAGATATACAGTAAAGAGAGATTCAAAGATGAAGAAAACCTCTAAATGGTTTACAGTGTGTTAAAAATATATGCAGGCTAAAAGTTAAAGTTCTTAAAGTTAAAAGGAAAGAAAGAGAGTAGTTGGGTGTGGTGGTACACACCTTTAATCCCAATGCCTGGGAGGCAGAGGCATATTGACCTCTGTGACTTCAAGGGGTAGAGGTAGATTGACCTCTGTGACCTCAAGGTATGGTAGTACACGCCTTTAATCCCAATGCCTGGGAGGCAGAGACAGATCTCTGTGAGTTCAAGGTGTGGTAGCATACACCTTTAATCCCAGCACTGGGGAGGCAGAGACAGGAGGATCTCTGTGAGTTCAAAGACAGCCTGGTCTACAGTGTTATTCCAGGACAAAGATATACAAAGATCCTGTCTCAAAAAGTAAAAGTAAAAATAAAAGAAATAGAGGTTAAAATAAAGCCACATAAAGATGGAAAATGCACAGAGAATCTTCATACTGTATGCTTTTATGCTCTCTTTAAATTGTTTGATTGCTGAGGAAGGAGCAACAACTGCTAAAAGACTTTTGTTTATAAATGCTGCTGAACTAACCCCAGATAGGAATTTTGAAAATACCTTGGCTTCAAAACTGAAGTCAAAAGGTATGTTACTTTGGAGAAGAGATTTTGCTTTTGTTTCCACAGAAAACGAGAGACTCTGGATTTATTCAGAGTTAAGAATAATCACCTTTGACCAAGGGAGGCCACCTAAAAAATCTCCGATAGGAACAGATGGCCCAGATGACAGAGGTCTACATCCAGAACTGATCCAAGACTGTTGCCTGAGATGATCGAGACTCACAGGATACTCCAGTCAGGACTTGAATTATAACTCTAAGTTTTCTTTAGGTCCCCATAAGATCATCAGCGCCCCCAACCAGCAAGAAGTAGCCTGAAATACTACGCCCACATTCCCAACAAATGGACTATGGGTATTTTTCTTTGTTTAAAAAAAAAAAAAAGAGGGAAATGGTGCAGGAGAATTATCTGTATTCTGTCAATCATATTTTAATAAAACGCTGATTGGTCAGGCAGGCAGTATAGGCGGGAAAGCCAGACAGGAAGTAGGGGTGGAGCAAAGAGACTGGGAGAATTCTGGGAAGCAGAGAGGTTCCTCTGCCATTCCTGTGCAGACCACGGAAGAAGCAACATGTAAGCTGTCACACTGAGAAAGGTAATGAGCCCATGTGGCTAACGTAGATAAGAATAATGGGGTAACATAAGTTATAAGAGCTAATAAGTAGCCTGACCTAATGAGCCAATCAGTTTATAACCTTATGGAGTCTTGTGCGTGATTTTTCGTTGGGAGTTGCCAGTTGTGGGGTACCGGGTGGGACAGAAACCCCAACAGGCCGGCCCCCTCATACTACACTTTCTGAGAGTATGTTTGATGCTGATGTGTGTATGATACATCTAAAGTCATTTTGATAAAGACTAGTTTGGATTAATAATAAACTAGTCATTTTAAGTGAACATTTATACTATGGGGTGCATTAGAATATCAGTGCTGAATGAAAAATGTTCAAATTTTTCACACTTTGCATTGGTGGGGTTTGTTAACCATAAATATAAACTACGTATGATTTTTTTCTAAAGGACAGTCCTAGCAAAATACTGTGCTACTGACTCTTCACAGAGTTTCTTGGATGCTCTCTACTGTTCTGTTCTGAAATTGTCCCCTGAGGGCGTGAACAAAGTAAGAGGAAATGAGTCTTTAGTATGTTTTAAAGCCAGTGACTCCAGTGCTAGCTAGCTTTCTGCTTTCAAAATTTTACTGACCTGTGAGCAATAGTGGGAAGAGACCGAGAGGAGAAACAGGAAAATTAGAGTCCTATCTTTTGAGGAAAGGTATATGAACTTGTGTCAGGCACTGAAAAGCTGTTTTTGTTCATAGGCATTGATTCCCACATGGAATCTAAACAGTGAAACCTTGCCCTGTCTGTGTTTTCATTCCGTGTCTTTCTCCTTCACCCTGGCTCAGCTTCCTGCTTTACTCTGCACAGGCAGGTAATCATCCTAGGACTGTGTGTCTGCGACACACCTCACGCTCCTTCAAGGCCTTAGGCACAGAGATAGCTCCACGTCCTTAATCTGTCCTCTGAAGTCACCTTAGATTCCAGGAATAACAGAACACTTCCAGGTCCGTAAGTACCTTCTGGAGACCAGGGACTGAATCTACCCTCAAGCAAGGGAGCTTGCACAACAAGTACTTTCAGCAGATTGTCTAGAATGGTGAGGCTTTGCCTCGTAGGAACTGGGTGGGTCACCTTTCCTGTAGTGGTTGACCTCAGAGCGTATTGAAATCCCTGAGCTGAGAAAATGACAGTGGGACCCATTGACCAGGATCACTTATTTACTTGTGCCTCTAGCCATTGCCCCAATTCTTCCTCTATGTAAATGTAAAGCTCATGTCAGCTCCTGGAAGGTGGACTTAGGGTCACCGGACCTGCTTCTGTGCTCTTCCCACTGTGGCCACACTGACTGTATCTCTCCTGCTTTTCACCATTCAGTCAGTCGTCTTGTTAATTGACACATTGGGATGTGCGTCTGAGGCTCGCCCATTGGGCTTCGGATCTCGGTGTATGCACTGTGGTCTATGCACCCTCGCACATGCACTCAAGTAAATAGGTAAATGTCAAAATGTATTTTAATTTGCTCAAGGTCATAGAAATCACCCCAATGTAAGGCTTAATAGTGAATAATACTCTGAACAAATCTTTGCCAGAAAAGTCTTTTTTCCATTGTTTTACTTTTTCTCTCTTTTTCTCCTAGTCTCCCCTCAAAGCTCTTCCTCACAAGGCCCCGTCCATTCATGTCTTCCATATGTGTGTGACTTGTGTCATTTAATAAGGGGTGGCTCAGCGTACACAGGTGAGGTTGCTAACTTGAGAGAAGGCAGTGTGCCAGTGGCTGCACCATTGAGTAATGTGTGTCTTTTTCCCCAACAAACTTTAATTGTCCCTAACTCCTCCGGGACGGAGGTGAGGTCTCATGGGCCCCTTCTCCACCAACGGTGGAATGTTGACAGGCCCAGTCGTATGAAGAGAACAAATGATCGTTCAGGGCTCAGCTTTAAACGGGACGTGTATGTTGTAGAGTGCTATTTTAAGGTGTGTTGCGTTTGTTTATTCTGCATTTGTTTAACTCTGTGAAGCTGTGATCCTTTGTCCGTCTAAAACATCTGATGGTCCTAATAACGAGTTGAATGGCCAAGAGTGAGGAAGGAGCAAGGATAGATATAAACAGAGAGTATAAACAGAGGGAGAAATCTAGGAGAGACGAGAAGAAGAAAGAAAAGGAGGAGAGAGGACGCTGGCGGTCAGCCACCCAGCCACCCAGCCACACAGCCGGTCGCGGAGTAAGAGTGAAAGACAGACAGAAGTAAGGAAAGGAAAAAGCCTGGAGGCAAAAGGTAGATGGGAGGAAAGACGATTAGATACAAGCCAAGGCCGGGCATTTAAAAGTAAAAATAAGCTTCCGCGTGAGCGATCTATTTGAGAGCTGGGTGGTGAGCCCCCCAAAAGTCAAAAGAGTGAAACATCGCACTGTTCGTGTATATCACCTATCCAGCGCTCAGAAAATATGGAGGAAGAAGAGGGGGAGAGAAAGCGAAAGCTAGGAGCAGAAGGCACGCTGTTGCTGAAAGCCATCTCTGGCCATCGCTCTTGCCCCCGTGAGCTCTGCTCTCTTCAAAGTGTTCCTTCTCTGTGTCTTCCAGGGACAGAACATCCTCCCTCACTCTTTTCCTTGGTTGCTAACTTCTCCTATCTTTCAGCTTCATCCGCCCTTACCTAACTGGTAAACCCCAATGTTTCTTAACGAATTTCTTAACACACGACTCTTCAAGAACTTGAATGGACAAACATCAACAAAAGAAAACAACTTCCTTTCCCCAGAAACCTAAGGGAGTCATGTGCACCCCAGTTTAGTCAGCTGGGAGCCTCTCTGCTCCAGTTTCATCCCACTCTAGGGATAAAAATCTTTCTGCAATGATCTTCTTTCTTCTCCCTTCGCACACGTTCGTTCTCTCCTCTTCTCTTCCCCTAAACCAACAATTAATTCTCCAAGGATTCAAAGTAAAACTGATACTTTTAAATGCATTTTGAATCTCTCTGGAAAGAAATATGTCTAAAGCCAAATAATAACAATATAAATAAATATAAAACAAAAGCAAGAGATAATCACAAACAGAGTCACATAAAAAATTCTAAAATTCAGATCGTTTAGGGACAAATACTGAAAGTTGCTTAGAAACAAATAAAAGCTGAATTTCCAATCTTAAAGATTAGAATTTAACAAGAACAAGTGAGAAATAAAAACAAAAAACTGGGCCCATAGCCTAGTCAGTCTGGAATTCACACAAAAAGCTGAAATGCTTTAAAGGATTCCACTGTAGTGAAAAGATTCATCTGAAAGGAGAGAGAAGAGAGAGAGAGAGAAACACACACACACACACACACAGAGAGAGAGAGAGAGAGAGAGAGAGAGAGAGAGAGAGAGAGAAACAGAGAGTAAAGGAAAGAGCACCCCCCCACACTTGCCACAGCTCCGGTCTACTGAAGACACTGTCAGTCACTGACCTGTCCCCAGGCAAGCATGGGCTTGAATTGACAGCTCTTGCGGAGAAACTCTAAACCATAATAGTGTTCCACTCTAGGACAGAAGTGTATTCACTGTCCAACACAGAGAAATAAGCAAGTCCATTCAAGAAGAAAAGAAGTCAGTCCTCTCTCTCAAAATTGCCATGGATGACGGCTGGGTGGGGATTTCCCTCCATTGATATAGTGACTGGCATGTCCTGGCTTGCATCCAAAGCAACACATATCACACACAGCTACTGCTGGCACTGTATGTCTATAGTCCTGCCACTAAGAATGTAGACGTAGGGAAATGAGAAGTTCAAGGCCATCATTAGAGACATTTCCAAATCAAAGAAGCCTGGTCTACATGAGATCCTTATTTTAAAAAAGAAATTCCATAGATTATTTTCAGTCAAATATAAATTCATAATAAAAGCATTACTATGTGAAAGAGTGAATGAAATTAAGTTGAAAGGACAATGAAAACGTATAAGACCTTAAGAATTGGATTAATCAGAGACAAAATATTAAGGAATTAGGTAAAATAGTTAACAAAATAATAAAAATTGGGAAGGGAATAAATGACCGTAAATATAAACTAGTACATGTTTATGAGAGAGATGAATGTGTTTTCTTCATGAATAAGTAAAAAAAAAAATGATGCAGAAGACTCTAATGAATGAAATGCTATGTAACTGACCAGCTATCCCAATAGAGAACTGGAAATCTACTCTGTGAAAGTCAGAAACAGAATGGGGGTCAGAGCACAGAGATAATCATCAAAAATGTGTGCCCATTCACTGGGCATGCTTTTCATGGACCCCGTAAATGACAACACTTGGGTCTAGAAATGACTCAGTCTTTAAAGCCATACCTTCTCTTAAAGAAGACGTGAGTTCAGTTCCCAGTACCCATGTCAAGCGAGTCACAATCACCTGTGGCTCTGCTCCAGGGCATCTCAAGCTGTCTTCTGTTCTCCACATGCATATACATAAAACTTCACATACACACACACACACACACACACACACACACACGACAAATACAAAGAGATTGCACGTAAGATGGAAATAAATTAGAGGATAAAATAGGAATATTTTGTCAGTCCATCTGTTACTTTTCCAAGTCCTGGAGTCACCTATATCATCATCTCTACAAACCTATTCTAGACTCTGACCAAAGAACTTTCTCTACTATTAAACTGGACCAGCCACTGTGACACCAACTAAAGCAGGTATCATTGCCACAGTGGTGTTTCCCCAGACAAGCTGGGCTAAAGCACTCTGACCAGGAAATCCTCAAAAGCTATGACTTGTAGGGACCTCAAAAAATGGGTTCCCAACCCAAAGAAAAACATATAGTTATCCTCCTGGATATTGGAAGTGGACAAGATTGCCAGGAAAAAGTTGGGAGCACGGGGGTGGGGGTGGGGTGGGAGTAAGGGGAGATGGGGAGAGAGAAGGAAGAAGGGAAAGATTGGGGAGAGCTTGGGGGACTGGGATGGGTGGGATGGAGGAAGGGTGGATATGGGAGTAGGGAAGTAGATATCTTAATTAAGGGAGCCATTTTAGGGTTGGCAAGAGACTTGACTCTAGAGGGATTCCCAGGTGTTCAAGGAAATGTCCCCAGCTTGTTCCTTAGGCAGCAGAGGAGAGGATGCCTGAACTGGCCTTATCAAATAGCCACATTGATGAATATCTTGCATATCACAATAAAACCTTCATCTGGCAATGGATGGAGATAGAGACAGAGACCCACATTGGAGCACTGGACTGAGCTCCCAAGGTCCAAATGAAGAGCAGAAGGAGGGAGAACATGAGCAAGGAAGTCAGGACCATGAGGGGTGCGTCCACCCACTGAGATGGTGGGACTGATCTAATGGGAGATCACCAAGGCCAGCTGGACTGGGACTGATGGAGCACGTGACCAAACTGCACTCTCTGAAAGTGGCTGACAATGAGGGCTGACTGAGAAGCCAAGGACAATGGCACTGAGTTTTGATTCTACTGTATGGACTGGCTTTGTGGGAGCTTAGTCTGTTTGGATGCACACCTTCCTAGACATGGAGGGAGGGGGGAGGACCTTGAACTTCCCACAGGGTAGGGAACCCTGACTGCTCTTAGGCCTGGAGATGGAGGAGGAGGAGGAGTGGGGGGAGGGGGAGGGAAATGGGAGGAGGTGGAAATTTTTAATAAATAAATAAATAAATGAAAATTTTGCTTCCTAAAAAAGGGGGGTTCCCAGGGACTACTACCAAGGTCAACAACACCCCAACAGAAGAAAACGGAGCTCTGAGAGTTAAACACAAACTCTGAACAGGACTCTGGGCACCGTGTGGCTGCCAACTGCTCCAGCCCCTTTAAAAACTCAGTAACTACAGCTCAGTGGGATTTGCCTCAGCATCCACAGCCTACAAACAGAGTGAAGAAAACTCCAGATACAAGGGGGACTGGAAGACCCATTGCAAGAAGCTCCCATGCGAGAAGAGCGGAAAGATGGGACTGTTGAAGAGCAACACAGTGCATAGTCAGGACCAGGGAGGAGGAAACACAGAAAGCAATGACGGCCAAGAAAGGAGATCCACGCTCAGACCAGTGATCTCATTTCTTGTATTTCCTTCTGGCTCTCCTTCCCACTACAGCTACCCTTCACTTGCCAGAGATTCCGTTATCTTGTGTCTCCACCTGGGTATCCGTCACCTACAGTCACCTCTTACCTATGTAGTAAGGGAGGCTTGGAGTGGCCAACATTATTATTTGTGCCTTGTACAACATTTTAATCACATTCTGACAATAAGATTTGTTTTGAATCAGAGAATGGAGTTAGATACCGGCTGACCAAAATCAACCATAGATGTTTTGGTGGACTGACGACAGATAGAGAGACAGGAAGTAGTAGGGTAGGGCTTAGAGAGGATCTGAGTCCTTTTGGACGGAGGAACAGAAAAGATAGGAGGTCACTCACTGGTCACTTCTCTGCAACTTCTCTGATCATGCAGGTTCTCACCCCAGTATCTGGCTCCTGACTTTTATTGATAAAGAATAATTTAATAAATGCAACGGTGCCTTTTACTATTTTATGCACTTTTGTGCTCTATGTTTCTTTTCCCCTTCTTTTCTCCATTCCTTTTTATAGGTACATCCCCCAAACCCAGAGGAGGACCTGGATCGCATCTCTTTGCCTCCTCTTTTTAGTTTTCCATTAACCAAAACTTCTGCATGTTCACCCCACTTTTTCCATTGGTCCCTTTTATGACATAGTATCAAACTCCTCTTTAAATTAGAATTTCTCTACCTGTACATTAGTACAGCTCTCAGACCTCATCAGGGGGTTCTTTGTACATAGATGGTAGTTTACACAGAGCTCAGCATCGGCCAGGTGCAGGGAATGTCACTGGAGGGCTCAGCCACAAATAGGTACCTATATCACAACCCTTTTTCAAGGCTAAGAGACTATCAGAGCTATGGACACTTGATGGCATTTGGGGGTAGGAAATTCAGTTTTCTCTAGGGGTGCGATTCCTGGTAATTCAATATTGTGTTCTAGTGGCTGGCCCCATGCCCAGGAGTTTATGGACAGCTCAGAATGAAATCTAGGGCCTATGGGCTATGTAGGGGTGTGTGTGTGTGTGTGTGTGTGTGAGAGAGAGAGAGAGAGAGAGAGAGAGAGAGAGAGAGAGAGAGAGAGAGAGGGAGAGAGAGAGAGAGAGAAGGGAGGGAGAGAGAGAGAGAGAGAGAGAGAGAGAGAGAGAGAGAGAGAATAAAATTGAAAGGGCTAGAAATGTAGGAATGGACCTGGTATGAGTTGGAAAATGTGATCAAGATACATCAAATGAAATTCTAAAATAAGACATCTTCTAAAGGAAAGCACAGTTTCAACGAATTCCCAGCCATAAAATTCTCCAAAACTGGGTTGTACCTAAACTCTTATTAAATTAAAAGTTTATTTAAAATGTGTCTGTAAACCTCAGAAGAGGCCACCTTCTTTCTACCATGAAGTCACATTGTAAAAAATCACTCTGTCATTTTCCTCTGGAGAAGAATAAAGCAACTACTTGGGAAAGAGAAAAGAGAAGGAGGAGAAGAAGGGGGAGAAGGAAGAGGAGGAGGAGCAAAGAAGAAATGAGTTCTAAATTGATGGGGATTCTTTAAATTGGCAGATGACCCAAGAAGGTGAACATTTTAGTAATGTTCTTCCAACTAAAAAACATGGAATATCTTTTTTTGCACCTTTCTGAATTTTCTTTATCAGTGTTTTACAAATTTCAAATGTATAAATATTCAAATTTGCCAAGTTTCTTACTGGGCTGATTATGTTTTATTGGTAATATGATGATTTTTTAATAACTTTTTTGAATTATTTTTCTTTGTGTGTAGAAATGCCACTGCTTTTTGCATGTTGATTTTTTCATAATATGATTCTTTATTGATTCTTTTCAAATTTCACATCATGCACCCCAATCCTGTTCACCTCCCAGACCCTCCATAACTACCCCTCATCCCTACAGCATCCCCCGCCAAATTAATTGAAAACAAAACAAACAAAACCCCACCTCTCTCCTCCATCTTTCCCGACTCTGTGACACCTCTTCATCTGTCCCTGTGTCACTGGGAGCGTAGTGTGTCACACAATAGACCCTTTTGACCAATCAGCCCCAGTCTGGTTCAAGGACTCTAGCCTCTAACACACTGTCATCACTGGATGCTCACCAAAACTCCTCTCGGACATCCTGCTGTTGCCCCAAAATGGAGATTCTGTGGCTATTGTTTTACAGAACCAATCACTTCATGTGCTCCAGCAGGTCATAGATGCAGCAGAAGTTAGGGTGGACCAACCCAAGGCCTGGGATGTGAGCCTGGGTGGTAGCCGAGCTGGTCAGTCTGGGCCACTGGGACCGCCTCCCTCAGGTGAGGGTCAGAACCAACGCTTCTATGCCTATACCATCGTGGCCAGCTCTCCCATACCCATGGTGAGGGGTTGGGCCATCTTTCCAGAAGGCAGAGACCATCTCTCCCATAAGGGCTGGGTCCAGTTCTCCTACTGCAGTGTCCATTGTGGGGCAGGGCCAGCTATCCCAGAGCCAGTGAAGGGCCAGGCTAGCTGAGCATGGCCCTCACACTTCAATATGCTTGGTTCCTGTGTTCCTCTGGGCAACACAGGTCATGGATATTAACAGAGACCTCTGCTGCAGTAGGACTATGGACCCAGACATGGCCTTTGGCAGCAACCCGGGCCCAGATGTCACCCTGGCCTGCTGTGGCCAGCAGGCCACCACCTCAGCCTATTGCTCACCACCTTTGCTTCTTTAGTTTCTCCTCTTTCCACACCACATAAACCGTTCTGTTTCTCTTTCTCTTACCATGTATTTTCCCATCATGATGGCACCTTGCAGAGCCTGGTGGGTCTATAGAGGTCTCAGACAGTCTGTACTGTGAGAACCCAGGTGGACCGTGGGTATCTTTCACCTGCCTGGGTCTGCGTGTTGGTTTTTATATCCTTGCTAATATATTGAATTTATACTTTCAAAAAATACTACCAACTTTCTTAAATTCTCCTCTAAAATATAATAAGCTTTCCCAAAGTCCATTTATGATGAATATGGTTGAACACTTGCCCAGAACAAACCTAGCTTCAGTCCCTAGCACTGTGAGACAAACTGCAAACAAATGCATTTCACCAGGACAGCATCTCTCTGCCATCAAGACCGAAGCACCAAAAAGAAAAGAAACTTGCAAGCGCATGATTCATGTTGACTAATATGGATACAAAAATCCTCAACAAAATACTAGCAAACAAATCCTGGAGCATGCTGAATGGATTATACACCTGTGACCAGGAGAGACTTATTCTGCAGATGCAGTAATGGCTCAACCTATGAAAAAGAACTCAATGGGATCTGTCATCTCAACAGAAGTAAATGTAAAAGCCACAAGGTCACCTTAACATTTACAGAAGAACCAACAAGATTCAATAACCATCCACTCTGATAAATAAATAAATAAATAAATAAATAAATAAATAAATAAATAAATAAAAACTCTCAACAAAATACTCATAGAAGGGACTTCAACATAACCAAGTACATATCTAAGGCATGAGAATCCATTGGGGTTGGGTTGGGGAATGGATTTCTTCTAAGACTGGGAATAAGGCAAGGGTGCCAACATCATACCAGAAATTCTAGTCAGAGTGATTGAAGCAGAAAAGTAAATAAAGGGAATGTACATTATAAAGAGAGAGGTAGAATTGTCCTGACAGAAGACGTGACTCAGCAGAGGTCTGTGGGATCTGACTCAGCGGTACCAGCTCCTGAAGTCGAGACAGAGCAGCTTCCTACAGTTCAGCTTTATGCCCGATGCCATGCTTCAATCCGTTCTCTCCATGGCCCCACCCAGGCCCTCACAAGACAAATACGCTGTGAAATGTAACATAGGAAGGAGCTCATTCTTCCCCACTGCATTCTGTAAACTCGTCTTACCCAGCAGACGAGTTTCTACTTAAGTGATCTGATTTTGATAGTTTGATCTTTCCTAACTTTGCATCCCCACCAGACTGAGGAAGTTTAAAGAGAAAGAAGACGGACTTTCAGGCGTCTAAAGAGGGAAGCCACAGTGTATATCCAGTTCACTTTAGCCCTCAGATTACTGTTTTTAGAAACTTGACGTTCTTAAAACAGATTTAGACCTTTTTTTTTTTCTTTTAGAAGTGGTTCTCTTATGTTCTAAGACCACACTCAGCTCAGACGCTTTGTCTGGGTCAGTTAATGTGAAACTCGTGAAACCCATGGTAGGTCTGAAATATGAAAGTCGTGCCTCTTCTCTTAAATGCAACAATGCTCTTTCCTATCAAGTTCTATCAAATTTTTTAAATACTGAAGTCTATGAACAGAGCTTAACAATTTCTATTTAGTAGCATTAGGTGACTTATTTACTAACCTGACTAGGCATATCTGAAGTATTTCCATGTTAGATATCCTCAGATTATTATGCTCTCTTATTTAACAATTATGTACTAAAGTTCTACTGTGCTGTTGTTGTTATTTTAGCCAGTAGAGCTAGAAATGAATATCAAGATTAATACATTTTTTCAACTGATCCATTCTGTGTTGCTATAACAACGCATCTAAGCCAGAACATATTATAAATAAGTTTTTTCAGCTCCACGCTTCTGGAGATTGAAGGCCACAAACCTGCCTCAGCTGGGCTCTGGAGAGCACCTGAGGCAGATGGCATCTCATGATGTGATTACTCAGGAAGTGAGACTTTTTTTCCTCCACTCCTCCCAATTCCCTCCCGCTCCCCCACTCACTCTCCTCCCTCCCCCTCCCTGCTTGAGAAAGGACAGGGAACCCTGCCCTGTGGGAAGTCCAAGGCCCTCCCTCCTACATCCAGGCCTAAGAAGCTGTGCATCCATATAGACTAGGGTCACAATATATAGGTTAATAGAAATGGGTTAATTTGAGATGTAAGAGCTAGCTGGGAATATGCCTGAGCCATTGGACAAACGGTGTTATAATTAATATAGTTTCTGTGTGATTATTCGGGTCTGGCAGCTGGGAAACAAAAGTGCAGTCTCTGTTTATACTCACAGATTTCAATGGTTGGTATGACTTGGAAAGGATTAGGAGGTGTGGCCTCATTGGATAGGTGGGGCCTTGTTGGAAGAAGCAAGTCATTGGAGGTGGGCTTTGAGGCTTCCAATGCCAAAGGCAGTCCCAGTATCTCTCTCTTCCTCCTGCCTGTGGATCTGGATAGAGAACTCTCAGCTACTTCTCCAGCACCGTGTCTCCCTGCATTCTGACATGTTCCCCACTATGATAATGGACTAAACCTCTGAAACTCTACACTAGTCCCAATTAAATGCTTTCCTTTAAAGAGTTGCCATGGCCATGGTGTCTCTTCATAGCAATAGAACACTGACTAAGACATACAGCTTAAAGGCACACGATGTGAAGTGTCCTGAATAAAACAGTCACGGAGGGTCAGGGGCAAGAACCTACCACTGACATCTGGTAGAAGCCTGGCTGACAGCAGCAGGTGATTCCTGGGATGTCTGAAGTGAGATAACTCGAGCGGAGAGCTACAGGCACAACACCCCAGCTGTAAAACAGTGAACAGCTGAAGGCCAACCTGACATTTTTGTAAAGAAAAAAAATCCCCTTCCTGTTATGGCAGGATAAGTCATGGGACCTGAAAATCACACAGACACAAACAGTCACGTGTGTGGATCTGTGCCAGAGAAAAGTATGAATCTTTACCACATGAATTATATGCACAGATAAGAGCTGAAGCGACCAACAAGCTTTCAACACAAGAGAAATGAATCCCTAGGTCACAAAGGGACAGAAAACAAGTTTTCTTCTGGGTTCTGACCATCTGCAAAAATGAAAATGTATTGGCAGAAAATCTGGATAACTAAAACATGAACAATGGCAGGAAGTCTCGGCTTCTATCCCAACCCTGAGACAGAATAAGTCCTGTTCCTACACAGACAAAGCGGGAGTCCTCCCTTCCACCACCACCCCCAAATCAGTCTAAATAGATCAGATAAAAGTTAGGAATACTTGAGTAGAATTTATTTGACAATAAGTAGCCATTGGTTACATAAAACACACATTTAAAGTACATACAGCCATGAAGAGTACTGTTTGATGCTTAGAAAGATGGGGTGTATTTCAATATACTTGTATCTAGACACAGCAAGTTCTTTCAAGTTCCAATTTGTACACACCTTGTCAATAATATTAGAAATTAAAGAGGACTGTTAAAATGTGGGGCCTTTTGCCTTTCTTGAGCATTGGTGTGGTTATTTATGAGAAAGTGTGGAAATAAACATTGGCAAAAATATCATATGATAGAAATATCATAAAGTTTGTTCGGTGGGTTCTCCAGTTCTCTTCAACTGTTTCACTCTCTTTGAGGTCATCAGTTGTGTACATTTTTATCTCTGGTAAATTTATAGTTAACTTAAATCTATGAAAATTGATAAAAAAAATGAGCAGAAACCATCACAATTTTGGAGAATTGGGCTGTAAAATGAGTTGTCACTTTGCCCTTTAGTCTTTCCCGGCGTTCTCGGGGCTGTGTCACAGACTTCAGAAGGCTGACAGCTCCTCCAGCTCACCACATCCCAACATCCCAGGGCTCCTGTGAGAGTTCTCAAGAGCGCATGCTACAGGTTTTCAATCTAGGGATGCACTTCAGTACATTTAAGTTTAAGTGACATTTAGCACCTCCTTTCCCACTTTCCGTGTCTCCCGATGCAGAGGACTGCCGTGCTGTGAGGGTAGGAAGGACATTAACTATAATTTTCCCAGGCATGGGATGGCTGCAGCTCTGGCCAGACATGAGAACACTGAACGTTTTTCTTTCCTCTTCCCCTTATCGGGTCCCATAGACATGATCTTGTTTTCTCACCACTGGAATCCCAGTGAAAGTGATAACAAAATCACAAATAAATATATTTAAATATGCATGAATGAACGGAGTGAATACGTTTTCAAAATCAATATACCAAATACAGGAAGAGGCTACCTAGGACTTTTAATATCTGAGATTTATAAATAAAGGACGTTAGTTAAAAATGTAAATGAATATGGGCTTTAAATATCAGAAAGCCGTCTATTGCTCACTGTCACACAGATGGCGTTAAGTGGTGTGTGGAGATCTTGCTCTCTTCCTCTGTGTGGAAATGAAAGATGGGACTCAAGAAAAAGCCTCTTGTTCCCAAACAGCTCTGGATGTGGCTGAAAGGAGGGCACTTAGTAACGAGGGAGGAAATGACGAGAAGGAAATAGTTTTGTGTCTGGGAGCCATGTGGAATTCCAAGATAAGAAAAACAGTTGCTAATTCGAGTAGAAAAGCAGGAAACACGATACACTTGCTTCCTTCTATGTAAACACAAGTATATGTGGGGTGTTGCGTGAAAATTAGCTTTCTCTTGCTGAGCCACAAAGGCATAGGCTCAAACTGCTTGTTTTGGACACGCTGGCTTCTTCTTTTTCTTGTGGACATTATGGCCAATAACACAACGAGTTTAGGGAGCCCGTGGCCAGAAAACTTTTGGGGTAAGCTACCTTTCCTTCACCACTTTTTATTTAAATTAAGATGCACAGATATTTTCTGCATATTTTGTTACAATGTTGGAAATTTCTGGGGCAGTTTGCTTGCCATAAATGTCTAGTGACCATTTTCATAGATATAGTTCAAGAAATATACTCATAAAAATGTTTTCAGAATAAGCTACAGGAATATTAAAGTAAGATCTGACAGAAAGTTTGGTTGGTATTAACAAAACTTAATTAGAAATCAAGAGATGTGGACATTTAGAAAAAGAAATACAAAGTAGAAGTCCTTGTTAAACGGAATATAACACAGGGGATTTTGTTGGAAAATTATGTTTTATTCGTCTGAAGCTGAAAGATTATTTCATGAAACCAAGGTGTTCCACAGAGGGTTTTGAAGTCTGTGTTTTTGTCCATGTTACTCTTTTTAATTTTCAAAGTCAATTTAAGCAACATGTTTGAACGACTCTTGGAAATAGTGACAAAGATAAAATGTGAAATTATGAACCTAGAAAAGAAGATGCAGTAATAACAACACGGTTACAATGGAAGCCTGTCACAAAAGGGAGAGAAACAATACCAAAGTGGGCTCTGGCAGAGGCTAACCTGAGCTCAAGATTGAATGTGCAGTGCTGCTAACCAGGAGCAGGAAGATGCTGAGGTCAAAACCACCACCCACTCCCGGCCAGATTTACGATACAAGAGCTGGGATGTGCAATGACACTGTCATGTCTCTGTGGAGGGAAATTGAAAAGTAAAGGGAATAATTTAAGTTAAATCCAGAAGTACCTTTAAAGGAACTCTGGAGTTGATTGAGAGCTGTATAACCCTATCATGTGCAAGACACATTTTTAATCATCTCGGAAAACTGTATCAAGCTACCTGCTGTGATTGGAGCTAGGGCTTTGGAAACTATTTGGTAAATGCTGAGCAGTGACAGCAATCTGGCCCTGACAATCTGACTTATTTATCTCTGACCATGGGTATTGGCATGAAGGGAATTAACTTATTATTTTTATTAATTAAAGTGCTTGCTTCAAGCTTTACGAGATTTGATGACACTGTAGTAATAAAGTCGCATAGTAAAATTACTGAAAAATAAGTTACTCCTGCAAATTCTAGGTAGACATCAAGAGACAAGAAACCTTTGAATTCTGGATGGTCTAATGTTACATTTGTGGAAATTATACTTACTGTCCTCACTTATATTAAGTGCTGAAAACCAGCTAGAGGGCATCTAAGTAAACTCATCAATAAATAATAAATTATTCCATAGATCATTCCAAGAGTAAAAATTAACGCAGAAGAGCCAGTTCTGTCTTTACAAGTCATTCAAGTTGACTCTACATTTATATAGGAAATATAATTCATTGCTCATTGGTTAGAGCACAGGTGATTTTCACTAAAATAAATCTTAACACCAATAAGATGTTCATATGTGGTCTATTCCTTTATCCTAGCATTTAGAGTCTTACTAAGGAAATCTGTGCTTAACAGGGATTTCGCGATTCCTATGTCAATAATAGGTATTAATGCTCCCTTCTCTTGACACGGAGATACGGTGCAGGATAAATGAGAATAGGGAAAACCAAGAGGCTGTTGTCATCTTAAATCCTTTTAAACCAAAGCAAAAATGGTGAACCAAAAACATGTTTGATGCTTTGGGTGAAAGAGGTGAAAGATTGCATTATTATATCTGGGGTCAAAATATAAAATGTAATTATAAATTTAGTGCATGAAATGTAAACATTTTGTGATATATAAATGTCAGTCTTTCCTATTTTCATTTCTGCTTTGCGTCTGAATTGATATCTATTTTGATCACCGGTCCCCTTAAAATATTAACCTGAAGATCATGCACAGTGCGGTGGAATCCAGCTTCTGTCTCCAAAAGTACTCTTTTGTGTAGCCCTGTGAGTTAAGAGAATAAGTAAGAAATGTCATAGCCTCAACAACTCACACAAGGAGCCATAGGAACTTCTTAAACTTAACATACTGAAAAGCAGAAAAACCCCAAATAACTTTCTTGTTTACTTAAGGAATGAAAGAATAGGTAATGCTATTCCGCTGCAACACAAGGACAGCTGCGTTTGTTCAATGCTATCACTCAGTCAAAGCTACTGAAAGTCATGCAAGCCCTAAAGCCCTTGACGTCAGCCACAAGCAAGAGAGGCCTGAGACTGGCACCGCAGGCGGCCCCACCTTGCATTCCCCCTCTGCTCAGTGTAATGCACATCCCTTCTCTATAACCCGTCCCGTAAAGGCAGCCGGGACCAGAGACCCTCAGATTCCATTGGGCTGATGACGATGTGTGGCTCAAGCCTTCTCTTGGTACTGGGGAGTCTCCACGTGACTTCTGTTCTGCTCTGCTGCCCTCTCACTGGGCCGTTGTTGCTGCTTTTCTCTCCCCTTGGCCAGCGCTCTGAAAACCTGAGGCGGTGTATTGATGTTTGGGCTTGCACTTACTCATCTAATCACCCTCCCCCAAAATATGATCTCTCCCTTAAAAGGATTGCATTCAGCAGAGAAAAATGTAGAGCTCAGTAAAAATCAATAAAAAATAATTTAAAAAGGATTGCATTCAGGGAGGTGATTAGGTGTTTCTACATAAACAAATAGAAGCCTATAACTAAATCAATAAATAGTATCAATAACTTCTGTTTTTTATATATTGTCATTATATTATGACAAAATGACCAAGAATGAAAATATGCCATAGAAATTAAAATATGAAATGGTCTCTGAATCATTTTTAGAAAAAAAGTGGAATATTACCTACTCCTAGAAAACCAAATAAGTTCCAAATAAAAAGATAATTCCAAGGATAACAGTCTGGTCATTCATTTCTGATATGTTAACTCAGCCTTCTTCAGTTCATACATAAACTCTGGGGCTTTGACTGCATTTATTAGGAAACATATCAAGATGATACAGGCAAGACGTTGTCTGAGAATTTTGGGGGCACGTGGGAGAGCTGTTATCAGCAAATGTGTGAAGCTAAAACACTAGGATTTGTTTGCAAAGAAACAAACGGCGGACGGAGCATTCGTATGTGGAAATTCCAGGAACAAGAAATTCTGTTCTTGGAGAACAGAACGAAAGCAGACGCCTGTAAGAACCTGAATAGCAATGCAGAAGTTCGTGTTACTATGACAGCCCCTCTTGTTCAGGGGTGACTCTAAGGCTCCTCACCTCCACTTTCTTTGGGTTTCTCTGTCAGGTTGGAAATAGCTTGTGAGGTCTGAGGATGATGGCTGCTTCTGGTACAAGAGCGAGTGGACCAGGAGTTCTTGACCAAGGTCCTCTGCTGACATCTACTGACAAGTGTGCCTCCTCGGCTCTGGGGATGTGTTTCCCTCCCCGCCTTCATTGAAATGTAAAGCCAGGTTCTTGTGATCTGTGCACTTCTGGCTCAGAACGAGATTCTTCTTTCTTGTCAGACTTTCTGATCAGTTGACTGACTCTCATCCCATTGCCTTCTGGTTTCTCTCAGTGCATAGAGCATCTTTCACAGTCTCCTACAGCCCTGGAACTTCAGGAGCCTGACTCTTGTTCTGTCCTTCCGACACCCAGTGTTTCTCATGGGGGGGCTTTGAACCTTTCTACCTGCGTCGACCAGGAATCTAGGAGTGGGTACCAGCTACTGGGATTCCCGAAAGGATTGGGAAATGGAGGAATGGCCTCATTTTCCAGAGCCCTCATTGCTCATACACCGTAAAACTCTTGTCTTCTCTCTCCCAAACTTCTCTTTACATTGCTCATGGTGACTCATTCTCTTTCCTGCTACTGTTTCTGGAAAACACTAATATTTTTGAGTTCTTCAGACTTCTAGGGTTTTGAAGCTGAACAGAAAAAGAAACAAACCACAAACACCATCTCAGTTATAAAGCACCTTGTTATTGTAATACAGTGCTGACTTTCAAAAATGATGCTCTAGTATCCGTGTTTAATGGTTCATTTAACAGTGTAGGAATAGAAAACCTACTCCTGTGCATTCTTGCCTATCGCCTTAACCCACGCTGGGGTATTGGAGGGTTACAAACTGATTTGTTGGGAATCTAGGGCTGCCAAGTAGTAGGATCCTTAGTGAGGATTACTCAGTCTGTAAAAAATGTTATGCCTCAACCCATAGCAAATGAGGTGCCCTAGTCTGTAGAAAAGATGTGGTTTTTAGGGGTCTAGAAAGCAGATGAGATAATATGTTCACAGGGCCTTGGGACGGTGGTGGAGCAGGCATGGGCAGTTCATGGGTCTCCATAATGTGCTCTCAAAACAGCAAGCAAACATTGTCCATTTCTCAAGCTCACTTCTTCAGCTGAATATAAAAAATTTCTTCAATGGTTATGCATCGTGACATATGAATAGCCTTGTAATTATTTCCATTTGTCTGTTATTTAGAAACTTTGAAGAACAAGTGTTTACAAATGTAGATTCTTAAGACAGATGTGTCTGGGTTCCAAGGGAGATTCAAGAGATCGCATCTCTCACTGGGTTCCACAGAACTGGGGTTATTATTGAACTGGAGCTCTCAAAGTTGTATGTACTTCTCTGTGCATCCCTTGTCTCCAGACTTCTGCACTGAAATCGTGACAGCTGTCTGTTTTTATTAAAATTAAGTTGGATTTGGATATTAATGTCATAAAAGCCTTGTAAAACAAGCAAAAAGTATTTATTAATTTTGAAATATCTGGAAGAGTTTATGTAAAATTGAGTTGGTGGTTATTTATCATCTAAAATAGTCAGCATTTGTGGCATTACATATGATAGTTCTAGCTGGGAGTTTGAAAATAACACATTCATTTAAAAATTATTTTTAAGTGTGTGTGTGTGTGTGTGTGTGTGTGTGTGTGTGTAGATAGGTACCCACATAAGTAATGTTGTCCCTGGAGTTCAGAGGTATCAGATCCCCCAGAGTTGGAGTTACAGGTGGTTGTGAGCAGCCAATGTGGGTGTGTGGGTGCAGGAAACCAAACTGAGGACCTCGTCGAGAACAGTGAACCGCTAAGTCATCCCTCCAGCGCCACATTCCATTTTTTCTTTAGACATCAGAAAGCCGCTCAGATTTTTCTGACTCTTATTTTTTAGTTTTCTAAGAATTTGCCATTTGAATTATATTTTCAAATATACCTTGTATAAGTCATCTATACTGTGTTGACTTGTCTTCTCAACACTTTATTATGAAAATGTTCACTGGACAAAAACGTTTGAAGAATTCTACAGTAAAGACTTATCCATTCTGGGTCTCCCTTATTTCACTTCCTATACTGCCTTTCAGATTCTTCTATATTGTTTTAAATTGCAGAATTTCCTTTCTTTGTTCTTTTGAGGTTCAGTAATGCACCTCCATTATTATACACTATTCATTCCTATTCAGACGCTGCTAAATAACAAAGGCTAGTTTTGAGAATTGCATTGTTTGAAATTTTTGCCACACAAACATTACAGACTGCACACACACACACACACACACACACACACACACACACACACAAGTCAAGATGTCTTTTACAGTGCTTGGTGACATTGTCTTTTGAAACCATTGTCATAAAGGTGACAGCAAGGCACCAAGCCATCATTATGTTACTCGGGACTCTGCAGGTTTCGTTTCCTCAACTTATTCTTCTGGCAGTGGACATTCAGGTTGATTTCATGTCCTGAGAATTGTGGTCAAGTACTATTAGACAAAGCCACACCCAGATTTCCCAAGCCTGTGTTTATTTGTCCACCATGCTATTCAAAGTGTCAGTGCTAGTATTATTGCCTTTAGTAATTCCTTTTTACCATTAAAGACAGAAGTCAGCTTCCCTCTTTTCAAATCTGAGAACAGTTATAGCTTGTCATGTATAGACATCTGGTTTTCTTATTTTTCAGGAGTAGGAACTGAACCATTTCCTGTAGTGGGGAGGGAGATCAAACTGGGTGTAAGAAGTGGGTCAGGACGTAATTTTGGGATGAGGAGACCTCAGCATAAAGTTGGGTAATACCTAAAAAAAAAAATAGGAAGAAAACAAAAGAGAAAATAATAACCATGTAGATATCTACAAACATATTTTTTGAAAGAACAAATCAGAACCAGGCATGAGCCCTTGATCAGAAGCATATTTGGTGAGGAACAAGAGAGAGGAATCAGATGGTGAACTCAGCTCATGGGGGCAGCAGCTCTCAGGTAGGAGACCTTAGACCACATTTAGGAGTTTGCTTTCGCTCTAAGCATGGCGGGGGATTGGAACAAATGTGCAATGTGGCTGAACTTACTGCATGATTGAAAAGAGAGGGCAGCTGGATACATGGTCGAGGCTGCCAAGGTGAGAAGCATGAAGCCCAGCTGGAAAAGCTGCAATCTCCTGCCGCCTGTGGTGGCATTGGAAGAGCAGCAGCATAGACGGGGGGAGGCTGAACCCCGTTCTGTTAAGCCCAGGGGAATTTCTCAGATGTGATCCACATAGAAACTTTTATCCATTACGTCATCTGCGAATTGTGACCATTCTCGTTTCTGTGCGCTGGAGTCTATCACCCCAAAAGCCCTTTTGTCACAACCTTCCTATCTCTGAAACCACCCTCATCTACACTTTAGGAAGTGGAGAATGGGTGATCTATTTCAGGATGAGGTGAGCCTAAGGGTCCCTCAACTGTAGGGCTTTGGATGTATTAACCAGCGTTCCATTTTAGAATCAGCTATGAAAATCACGTTGGGACACTGCAACAATTCAACAGTGGCCCACTAGATGGTGGCCTCTACCAAATGTTCGCACCATTTACAGTGTTGAGGTTGTGATCGTGATATCTGAGAATGACGGTCAGCTGTAGGACCTTCGAGCTGGAAGGAACAGTAAGGGAGGATGTTTAGCATCCAAATTTCTGAAACTTCTTTATAATCAGAGTTTTAGATTTGGGGGCATTGTTAAAGTTAGGTGTGAATCATGTTATACAAATGTAAGACAAAATTTTTAGGTTCAATTATGCTTATTTGATTTTTTTAAATAATATCTGACTCTATGAAATCTCTGAGAACACTGAATTTTGACGCCGTGACTTCTTATTTTTGTGAGGCAGATTTCGGAACAACGGTACTGGGGTCAGTAACTTTGCCCTAAATTATCTTAGACTTCAAAAGCCATCTCAGAAAGAACTTAGTTTATGGTTTATGTAAATGTTTTGGAAAACTTTGATATAAGTATATGTAAAGAGAGCTGCAATAACAACAAAGACAGCTTTGCCTCGGGACACCCCTGTGGCAATAGGAGGCAAAGGGACACAATAACATAAATCCTAAAGTTAGGTAGTTAGTAGTGATTGTGCTTATGCATTTATTAACCTTTATTTGTTTTGTTTTGTTTCTGTATTCTCGATTCTCTATATGCTACAGCAAGAATCTGGAAAAGGGCTTGACATTACAAAATCTAGTTCCCCCCCCCCACCTTTTAAAAAAAGAAATCAGTGAGATTAAATAAACCCACTAATATTTATTCAATAGGGCTGGGTCTGCAATTGTGTGACCTTAACAACAACGAGCATTTGCTAATCAATAAGCACTCAAAACAGAATTTTGTTTTAAAAAATCAGGTAATTAGCTCATGATTTGGGGCTGACAATTCAGCAGGGGTCAACAAGATGGTCTTTGGTTTGCCCCACGTTTCAGATGAGGTTTGCCAGCACCTGAATGACCTAGAGCTACTCATTCCTTTGTCATAAAAGGATAGCAGGCTTTAGGTCAGAACCATAAGGATAATACACAGGACAGCCCTGTATCTTCCATTGGCCACCACACTAGCTTGGCTTTATTCTTATGTCCACCATAAAGAAGTCCCCAAACCAACCAGGGCGGAAGTGGAAAGTCACTGCCATTTAGACACAAACTTACAAAGTTTCAATTCCATTGCATCCCATTGGTCAAGTGAGTCCCACTGAGAACTCTTAGAGTATGGAAATAGACTCTACCTGCTAACGGGATTACAAACAAAGAACCCATGCCCATGACCCCAGTAGTAAAACCTTCAGATGCATATTTCTAGTCTATAGCTCTTTACCTGCAGAATTCTTGTATAGGCAATTTAATATATGCCTTGACTTTCGACTTAACATTAGCTCATTTTTGTATGAGGAAGACAGTGCTTAGAATAGTTTTTAAAAAATGAGTTCCCCAGACTCAGAAATTTATGTCCACACATAAGGAAAATTATATGAGAATGCACAGAAAATTGGGGGGAAAAAAAGCACAGGTTTTGAGATAGAAAGCAAAAAGCACAGTTTGGGGTTGGCTCATGGAATGGCAGATGGAGAGGGTTCTGAGCAGTAAGTTGGAAGGAGTTTCAACAATATAGAGGTCTTTCATGTAGTGTAAGGGCTCAGCTTCTCCAATAAATTCATGAAGAAAATGCTTTCAGTTTCTAAAGGGCATCCAGGTAGCACCCGCATTGAGGGAATGAGCTGATATGTACATATATGTATTTGCCTGCAGAAGAAATCAGAGCAAATCCAAGCTCGGTGAATTGGAGCTAGTATGCTTTGGAAAGTTTGTGGAGATTCGGAAGGTGGGGTTTTATTGTCACAAAACAGACACGAGAGAAGTATGAGCTGGAACCCGAGGAAGAAGAAAGAGCCCAGGCATCTGTCTGCATAGGCTTTGTCATCGTGGAGTCAGAGATCCGAGAGTCTGGGTGTTTAGGAAAAATGGCATAAATCAGTCAGCCCTGCAGATGGTTCTGCCCCTGAACTTCCTGCCTCTGACAGAGTGCAGGAAGTGAGGTGCCATAAGACTGCAGGTGGGAGATATCAGTGTGACAGAGCAAAGCAGACAGGGGGAAGCATTATCATCATCGCTGTGACGGCCTCCTTTCCCAACGGGCGCATTAGCTCTAATCGTAATTCCAAAGGAAATGAGCTGTGGACATTTGCGGTTCTGTAAGAAAAATTGCTAAGTTAAAGTCGAGCTTCAGTGAGACTTTAATTTCTAAAGATGATAAACACGAGCAAAGTGTTTTTCATAGCTTTCTGTTTAAGTAAGTGGAGCCCTGATCGTTCTCCATTTCCCTAATTCAAAGCATGTTAAAATTCAGAACCCATTCTGTGAATTACAGTTCATGTTCTGCCCTGTGTTTTTAAATGAATTGCCTTTGAAATTAGAGTTACTGGTTTACTGACTATTCTTTGTTTCAGAGGACCTAATAATGTCCTTCACTGTATCCGTGGCGATTGGACTTGCCATCGGAGGATTTCTCTGGGCGCTTTTCGTGTTCCTGTCTCGCAGAAGAAGAGCCAGTGCGCCCATCTCCCAGTGGAGTCCCACCAGGCGACCCAGGTCTTCCTACAGCCATGGCCTCAACAGAACTGGATTCTACCGCCACAGTGGCTGTGAGCGCCGCAGCAACCTCAGCCTGGCCAGTCTCACCTTCCAGAGACAAGCGTCTCTGGAGCTGGCCAACTCCTTCCCCAGGAAATCGAGCTTCAGGGCTTCAACTTTCCATCCCTTCCTGCAATGCCCACCGCTTCCGGTGGAAACCGAGAGTCAGCTGATGACCCTGCCTGCCTCCACCGCTCCATCCGCCATCAGCACCCTGCACAGTCCGAGCAGGCCAGACTTCCGCTGGTCCAGCAACAGCCTGCGGATGGGCCTTTCCACACCGCCCCCGCCGGCCTATGAGTCCATCATCAAGGCATTTCCCGATTCCTGAGTCTGGACGTTAGTTGTTTTTAATTCTTTTTTTTTTTTTAATTTTGTCTCTTTTAGAAAGGAAACGATATATAGGGTAAACAGAATTTTTGAGGTCATGGCACTAATGATTGATTTCCTAAGTTGGTAGTTTGTGAAAGCTGAACATTACCCTGTAAGGCAAAGCTTCTTTTAAACACAGTTTTCTCGCTGATGTCCCATAAAAGTATTTTTTTCTCAAAAAGTTCTATATTTATGTATTTTGAATTGAGTGTGAGGCACTGAGTTAAAGATACTGATTAAAGATTCTAACATACAAATCATACATATTTATATGTTTTTGGTTAAAAAGACTTTAGATGTTTGTTGTTCCGGGTTGCAGTCCCCCTTCACTTTCCCGCGTGACTGCCGACAGACAAAAGTCACTAAATGAAGGAACTTTAATGTTATTCTCTGAGTAGTGAGTGACTCAGTAGCATCCTAAGGATCTTAGAGATCTTGAAGCTCTCGTGATGTGTGTACAAAATCCCGTGATTCTACTCAGTTATGAATGAGAATCCAGCAAAATAGCTAAGCCCCACTGGTGTTGTAAGATGGTTCAGTTTGGACATTTCACTGGTTTTTTTTTTCCCCAAGACGGACTCATTTTGTAGTTCCTGGACTTAATAACATGAGGATTTAACATGGTCATTGTAGTTATTACCAAAGCAACAGCACCTCCAATTCTTTTGTCCTAAGCAGAAGTTTTTATTTCACATCAAATTATGTTTTTCTTTCTTGGAATTGAATCTCGTGGCTAAGAAAGCACTTTATCTAGAGTAGTGTGGTGTGGGAAGCCTAGCCTGTGGGTCATGACTCTTTTGGGGGTCAAATGGCCCTTTTACAGTTACTGCATAAGACCATCCAAAACCACAGATATTTACACTATAATTCATGACAGTAGCAAAATTACAGTTATGAAGTAGCAACAAAAATAATTTTGTAGCATGAAGAACTGTATAAAAGGGTCACAGTGCTGTTAGGAAGCTTGAGGACCACTGCTCTAAGGGGGAACTTCCCTCTTAACTCTCTGGTCAAATAAAGATTGTTCTACAGAGAGAGAGAGAGACAGTCCACAGTGGAAACATGCTGCCTCTCTGAAAAGCAGTTCCTCCCGGTCACCTCAGCCCCCAGGTACCATGCCCCGGGTGATGCTCTATGAATTCTGTCTCCCCTCCACTAAAGTCTTTACAAGGTGACTAATCCAGGCCCAATGGTCATTGTATCAGACATCAAGAGGTAGAGGCTTCTTTAATCTGGGAACCAGAGACTTTCATTGCGCCAAGGATAGGAATTCACTGGGAGATTATTCAGAAGCTGATCCATCAAATATTTAGCTTGTGTTGTTGTTTATTCTTCTGTAGATTTGGGTTTGTGCTGATACCCACTGGTGCCAGCTAGTGGTGTCTGATCATACCTCAAGAATATAACTATTTGCGTAAAAGATACCCTAAAGAATATCTTTATGAGTTTCATATAATTGGGACTGTGCATTGTTCCCCGAGAGAAATTATTCTTCAAATTATCTACCCAAATACCCTGTAATTAAATACGAAAGAGAAGATGGAAGGAAAAAAAGCACTCAAAACAACAAGCTGTGAGGAGAGCCGATGTATTGGCAGCTGACTTTTTTACTAAGGAAAATGTAAAAGCTGTAACATAGCCCTGGTGAGACTGTGCGAAAGCACCAGCTGAGCAACAAGGCTAATTTTAGGTTGCGTGTCATCCTCAGTGTTTAACATGAGGATAAAAGAAGGCATGGTTTTTATCAATGATTTAAACTACGAATGAAAACTGTTCCCATCTCCCAAGGGAAGGAAATGAGAGCAGAAGTCCTCTGGCTCATTTGGCAGAACGCCTGCTAATTAAGCCCCAGTTATAAAATGACCAATAGGAGTATTTTATAAATATTGTGAATTGTATGAAATGTGAAGTTAAAACCAAAGCTGGAGATGTTTTTAGTTGTAATTGTTTTATTTGAAATGTTTTATCAATTGTGAAATAAAACTGATAATCAATTTCAATTCACAGTTAATTTCTTGACTAATAGAACCACTTTCCATCAGGAAGTAAGGAATTGGGCTGGAGAGATGGCTCAGAGGCTCAGAGCACTGGCTGTTCTTCCAGAGGTCATGAGTCCAATTCTCAGCAACCACATGGTGACTCATAACCAACTGTACTGCATTCAGGCGCCCTCTTCTGGCCTGCTTTTCAGGCATATATGCAGGCAGAAAACGGTAAACATAATAAGTACGCAAATTTTTTTTAAAAAAAGAAGGTGTGTGGTGGTGTTTCAATTGCATTTTAATAAAGACTGCAGATCTGAGAGTAAAACAGTTCCACTGGTCAGCCTTACAGACCAGATTATGGTAACACACGCCTTTAATCCCAGTAGCCACACTAGTTGCCAGAGAAACCAGGCGGTGCATGCCTTTAATCACAATGGTGCACGCCTTTATTCCCAGTCCTAGAGAGGATTATAAAATGGAAGGAAACAGCTCTCAACACAGTCTCATTCTGAGATTCCAGGAGACAGGATCGCCATTTCAGACTGAGGTCGAGGTAAGAGCCAGCGGCTGGCTGTTTTGCTTTTCAGATCTTCAGGCAGTCTTTATTAATTAAAATACAATTGAAATGTCACTACAAAAGGGTTGGTAAAAATAAATGTCAAACAGAAAAATACATAACTTTTGAGAAAGAGTCTCACTATTAGTTTTGGCTGACATGGAACTTGCTATGTAGAGCAGGCTAATCAGCAATTTCCAGGGATCTGCTTGCCTCTGCCTCCTATGTGCTGGGATTAAAGCCTTGCACTACCATGCTTGCCTTAAAAAGATATAATGAAGAAATAATGTGGAGTTTAAGAACTGTTAATTTCCCTTGGTATGGTGGCACACGGCTGCAATTCCAGAACTAAGGAAGGTGAGGAAGGAGATTTCATCATGACTTTGAGTCTAGCCCGGATTATACAACAAGATCTAAAGATTAAAATCACAGTAACAGTTATTAAATAAAAACATCTGGTAAGTCGCTGTAAATGAGTGTACCAAGTTCTTTTCCCCACAAAAACACCTGGCAGAGAGAAAGTGATAGATAATTTTAAAAAATAATAACAAGTATTTACTACAGAAGTTAATATTTTTTCCTGAGAAGGCACCTGTGAACACTCAAAATATTTTAGTCACTTTTTTGTCTACTACATTAGTTATTTATTTATAAGAGTCCATACCAAATCACTGTTAGCAAATGTATGAAGAAAAGAGGGCCCCTTTCCATGTTTCTGGTGACCAGGTGTATCGGGGCTGTCTAATGAGATGTACAAAGAGCCTTGAATAGACTGTGTGCCTACAGTCCTAGGACTTGGAAAATAGGGGTAGAAGAATCAGGGGTTCAAGGTCATTACCAGCTATATACAGGCTAAGCTATAGGAGATCCTGTCTCAAAAATTAAATAAAGCAGAATAAGATCCCTACATAGACCTCAGCATGCCTAACACACACAAAATTTCCTGTAAAGGAAGTTCCGATTTATTTTTAAGCAGACCAGTTCTGATATAACAGCCGTGTACAACGGAAGCAGAACAGTTTATAACATGGTAAGCAACTGATCAAATTTATTGAGTTGTCCTTTGAGGCAAGAAATGGCTAAGAGGAAGGGAGAGAGCAGGAGAATTGCCACCACCGTTGGTGACATAGAGGGGGAAAGGGACTGAAAAGGCGGGGCCATGGAGTAAAGAGACTACCTTGTCCTTTGAACCACCCCTATTCCTGAAGGTGACAAATGCCATTTTAGGACTCTATCACTTGAAAAAAAATGATCCCCAGCTTGTTAAAATGACAATAAATGAGAAGCTCATTCTCAGGGTGTGTCCTGGTTTAGCTCCTCTCTGAGTCAGGCAGACAGAGCCCTCTCCTGGGAACACGTTCTTTAAATCTTTCAAAACTTCTCTCAAGAGTAAGGGGCTGTCCAGGGCTGGCAATGGTCTTGGGACGAGACGCCTGTGAGGATCCCAGCCTCTGATTCTCGCCTTTCCTGGGTACTGTGATCCTTTATTTTCTAAGCAAGGGTAACCGGGTGCCCTGGGGACACTGTGACTTTTACAAAGCCATGTGGCAGAGTCCCAGTTCCAAAAGGAAATAAGAACACAGCTGCAGAAAGGGATTCATTTCCTTCGTGGGATTCCGTGGCAAGGGACCAGCAGACTAGAATGCAGCTGGCATGGGATTTTTGCCTTTCTTCATTCACAGTAAAGAATTCTCATGGGCACTGACAGAGGGGTGAGCAACTGCGGGCATCTTTCTTCTCTTCCTCTTTAAAAACCCACAGAGCAATCACTTATACGTTCCCATGTAAAACTTTTGTTTTCCTTACAAGGTAGTGGTATACACATAGTGTTTTTCCAGGGTCCATCTACCTTAAGTCTATTCCTGCACTGAGATAATGTAGGGGCACGCACTCCACTTGCCTGAGTTGGTTAGAAAGCCAGGAGTCTCTGCTTAGCTGTGACAGAAGGGTTGCCATCTCTGAGACTGAGTGTAGACGCTGTTTACGACGGAACTTTCGATATCGTAGGTGGCACTTCCAAAGCAGATTGCACAGCCGAAACTAAGTAAGAGGCAGGATTCTGTTGAATCTTCCTTTCTTGGGCAAGTGAATGGAAGGCAGCCATGGGAAGCTCTTACCCATCGAGACTGTTTGAAGATACACCAAGGAAACAACTGATCATGTTCTAAAAGGTGTGACCAGGAAGCTAGGGTGGGTCACTGCAGCCAAACTTTGGTTGCCTGTAGTTTGTCCTCCACAACGGTTGGAAATAACCTTAGAAACAGACATAGTTATGAACTCTGGGATTCCCAGAATGCTAGGAACATCATGATTCTAGAGTCTTTATAGAAAACAAAACAAAATAAAACAAAACAACAACAAAAAGCAAGCTATTCAAGGAAGCCCGTGCTTAACTAAGCCTGCTGTGGGAGGGCTGAAACCTAAACTAATTTCCTGATGATGGTGGGGACAGAAGGAGCTGGACTTGTCCACTCTTAATGAACAGAAGGCAAATGGTGGAAGCATCAGTGCAGTCTGTGGTGCTCACAGCCAGATGTGCCTTCAACGCTGAAGACCCAAGTGAGATTGCTTTGATAAAGTGCAGAGCAGCGTCTATGCTGTTGGCAGAAATGGCTCTGAAGATCAGTGGGAAAGTTATCGCGAGAGAAATGTTAGGAAATTCAATAACAAAATTTAGCGAATTTCTAGATAGAAAAACAAACAAACCAAACCTCAAAAATGTCGGTAACCCTGAAAGTAAGGACAAACAACCCAAAACAACAGAGAAAAGCCCTTCTACTAAAAATCCTCAGCGGGGGGGGGGGTGGGGGGGGTGGGGGGGGTAAGGAGGGGAAGAGTATCTCAGTTTGCACTACAATTGCCTGATACCCTTGAAGGCCTGGCTGCCAGGCAGTGCCAGGAAAGCAAACACCGGCACTCCAAACACTAGGGAAATGGAGGCAGGAGGAACTGAAGTTCAAGGTCACCTTCTATTACACAGAAGGTTTTAAGTCAGCCTGGAATACACGAGACTCTGACATCTCTCTTTCTCTCCCCTCCTTTCTCTCTTCTTTCCCGCCCTTTCAACAAAAAGAATCCACAAAAATAAGACACATTAGAGTTTTGATGATGGGTAATGAACAGCTCAGAGACACCGTGTGTCATCACTGAGAACACCTCACATGTGTGTTTTGAAACAATCAGGAAAATTAGGAGAAAGGGCCTATACCATATGAAGTATACATGGACACACACACACTGTGCAAAGCTACAATTGATTTACTATGATTCTTGGAACAAACACTTCTAAAACTTTAACTGTTTCGTACTGTTACTAGAAATGTGCCAGGGATTCAAGCGCCAACCTCGTTTTCGCGTTTCTCTCTCCCTGCTCCCATCTCCTCCCACTTCTCCCTCTGCTTCTCTCAACCCGTGATCTCATCTCTTCGTTTGCTTCATATAGTGCAAGAAAGAATTTTGGTCACATACTAGTGGACAAGATGAAGCCGAACACTTCCAGAATGACTTTGTTGGACAGTGGAGGAGAAAGGTGACATAGAAAACACAGAACATTGACTTGGTCCCTCCCGTCACTTCTCAGATCTGAGTTCCTACAACTGACCGTCTGCTCGTCCGTGGTGAGAACAATCACTACACCCAGTG
Source organism: Myodes glareolus (assembly GCF_982192425.1). Taxonomy (NCBI): domain Eukaryota; kingdom Metazoa; phylum Chordata; class Mammalia; order Rodentia; family Cricetidae; genus Myodes; species Myodes glareolus. Next base: position 129,462,141 of record NC_142026.1, read on the forward strand.
TATCTCACTGCTTAGGTAAGGGAGCCAGTTTAGGGTTAGCAAGAGACTTGGCTCTAGAGGGGTTCCCAGGTGTCCAAGGGGATGTCCCCCGCTAGGTTCTTGGGCAGCAGAGGAGAGGGTACCTGAACTGGCCTTCTCCCATAGCCACACTGATGAATATCTAGAATATCACCATAAAACCTTCATTCTGCGATGGATGGAGGTAGAGACAGAGACCCACATTGGAGCACTGGACTGAGCTCCCAAGGTCCAGATGAAAAGCAGAAGGATGGAGAAGAAGATGATCAAGGAAGTCAGGACCACAAGGGGTGAATCCACCCACAGACGGAGGGACTGATCTAATGGGAGCTCACCAAGGCCAGCTGGGCTGGGACTGAACAAGCATGTGATCAGACTGGACTCTCTGAATGTGGCTGACAATGGGGGCTGACTGAAAAGCCAAGGACAATGACACTGGGTTTTGATTCTATTTCATGTACTGGCTTTGTGGGAGCCTAGTCTGTTTGGATGCACACCTTCCTAGACTTGGATGGAGAAGGGGAAGGCCTTGGACTTCCCACAGGGCAGGGTACCCTGACTTCTCTTACGACTGGAGAGGGAGGGTGGAGGGGGAGTGGGGAGAGGGGGAGGGAAATGGGAAGAGGTGGAAACTTTTAATAAATAAAAAAAATCTCTTAATAAAAAAAAAAAAGAAGCCTGTTGACCAAGGAAGTGGGGTTTCTCCAGCATGTTTGGGAACCTAGAGGCAGGAGGATCAATATCTTCCAAATGACTGAAATCTTAAGAAATGATATTTAAAAGCCCATTTCTTCTGTAATAATAAGAACAAATGATTAAAGTAACCCACAAAAGAGGGGAAAACATCAATAAAGCATCAGTCATGTTGAAATTCTTCATCCTTCTGCATCATGACGCCTGACAGCATCTCCCTCCTTCCTATGGCAGGGGTGATCTAATTATCCTTTAGGTACAGCAGCAAGTTTCTATCAAATTCCCAGTTCGATATAAATAATGCTAGGTTGGATTATGAGAACCTGTCAAACCGCTTCTAAAAACACAGAGGTTTTATGTGTGTTGCTTTGCTTCTAAAGCTTGTAAACTGAAAACTATGTACATAAGAAACACTTTACTAAGAAATTATGCTAGCAGATGACCTGTTTTCAGGAAAGGAGCCACACAAACAGATACATTACAGGTCATGCAGCAAATGGTAGAAAATAAAAAATAGGAACAGAAATAAAAGGTTAAAGTAGAAGATACCAGATGCAAAATTAAGTCAATTATATTCATTCCTTATAAAAATTAAATCTGATCCAGGCAGTGGTGTTGCACACCCTTCGCACTAGCATTCAGGAGTCAGAGGCAGGCATATATCTATGAGATCAAGGTCAGCCTGCTTTTGAACTAGAACAAAGCTGGTTCCAGGACTGAAGACACAGGGCGATCGGTAATGAAAACTCCCCAGACTATCTTACAAAAGATACAGCTTTAATAAAACAGAAGGAAAAACTTACACAGAGTCCCACCCATCTGGAACGCTGGATCCAGGCCAGGTCGAGAGGGAGAGAGACAGGGCAGGGGCTTTCACCCGCCAGGTTTATAGGTAAACTTTTGCCTTAGGGCAACACGCCCCACGAACAGAATGTGATTGGCTGAACGCCCCTATCACAGGACAGCCAAGGATACACAAAGAAACCCTGTCTCGAAAAACAAAAGGCCAAAACAAACAAACAAACAAACAAACAGAAAATTCAATCTGATGAAATATATGCAGGCACTCCAAATGATACACACTTTTGTTCTAGCAGAACTTTCCAGCATAAGCCAATATTAAAAATCTTACTTAAATTGAAATGGCTAAGCGAAGTTGAAAGTAAAGGATTATGCAAAAGGATTGAGAAAATAATAGTACAGCCACCTAGCATGTGTGAATCCCTAGGTTCCATCACCAGACACACACATACACAAAGTTTTAAATAAAATTTCAACAAACACATAGAAATTTTGAATGGACTTCTAGCAAGCAGAATAATGGTCTTCACAGTATCAGGCCTTTATATTTGAAACCTATTAATACAGTGCTATTGAGAAAATGCTTTTAGAAGATGGGATGAATAATGTGCTAACACAGGTAAATTATTATCAAATTGATAATATAGTCAGTTAAAGATTTGGGCCTTTGCTTTGGTTTGTTTATTTTTTTAGACAATTTCTTACTACGCAGCATTGGCTACCCTGTAACTCCTATATATACTAGGCACTTGAACTCACATAGATCCTCCTGCCTCGGCCCTTCAAGTGCTAGGATGAAAGCCATGCACCATAATACCCAGAAGTTAGTTAGATTTTTGAAATGGAGAGACTTTTTTTCCTATATTTATTAAGCTAAATATTTTTTCTCCAATCATCATCCTTTCTCTCTCTTCCCCTTCTACCCTCTCCCGTGGTCCCCATGCTCCTAATTTACTCAGGAGATCTTGTCTTTTTCTACTTCCCATGTAGATTAGATTCATGTATGTCTCTCTTAGGGTCCTCATTGTCATCTAGGTTCTCTGGGATTGTGAACTGTAGGCTAGCTTTTCTTCGCTTTATGTCTAAAAGCCACTTATGAGTGAGTACATATGATATTTGTCTTTCTGCTCTGGGTTACCTTGCTCAATATGATGTTTTCTAGATCCATCCATTTGCCTCCAAATTTTAAGGTGTCATTATTGTATTCTGCTGTGTAGTACTCCATTGTTCAAATATACCACATTTTCCTTATCCATTGTTTGGTTAAGGAGCATTTAGGTTGTTTCCAAGTTCTGGCTATGACAAACAATGTTGCTCCGAACACAGTTGAGCACATATCCTTGTGGTACAATTGAGCATCCTTTGGGTATATACCCAAAAGTGGTATTCTGGGTCTTGAGTTAGGTTGTTTCCTAACTTTCTGAGAAATTGCCTTACTGATATCCAAAGGGGCTGTACCAGCTTGCATTCCCACCAGCAATGGAGGAGTGTTCCCTTTACCCCACATTCTCTCCAGCATAAATTTTCATCAGTGTTTTTGATCTTGGCCATTCTTGTAAGTATAAAATGGAATCTCAGAATTGTTTTGATTTGCATTTCTCTGATGGCTAAGGATGTTGAACATTTTCTTGTCTTTCAGCCATTTTAGATTTCTCTTTTGAGAGTTAGTTCTCTGTTTGGCTTGTACCCCATTTTTTCATTGGATTATTTGATATTTTGATAACCAATTTCTTGAGTTCTTTGTATATTTTGGAGATCAGACTTCCATTTGATGTGGGGTTGGTGAAGGTCTTTTCCCATTCTGTAAGCAGCCATTTTGTCTTGTTGACCATGTCCTTTGCTTTACAGAAGCTTCTTGGTTTCAGGAAGTCTCATTTATTAATTGTTTCTCTTAGTGTCTGTACTACTGGAGTTATATTTAGGAAGTGGTCTCCTGTGCCAATGCATTCAAGTGTACATCCACTTTCTCTTCTATAAGATTCAGTATGGCTGGATTTATGTAGAAATCTTTGATCCATTTGGACTTGAGTTTTGTGTATGGCAATAGATATGGATCTATTTTCATTCTTTAACATGTTGATAACCAGTTATGTCAGTACCATCTGTTGAATATGCATTCTTTTTTCCATTTTACAATTCTTGCTTTTTGTTAAAAATCAGGTTTGTAGATGTGTGGATTGATATCTGGGTCTTTGATTCAGTTCCATTGGTCCTCCTATCTGTTTTTATACCAACACCAGACTGTTTTCAGTACTGTAGATCTGTAGTAGAGTTTGAAGTCAGGGATTGTGATGCCTAATGTAGGGACTCTTATATCTCTATGGTCCCTAAGCACGATTGGAAATGTCATTACCAGAAAAACACAGGGACATTTACCACAGATATGAAGGTAATATGAGGCCTGAACAGAGACATTACAAAGGCTGAATTCAAAGACTAGAGTTGCCACAAGCCAAGGAACACTAGCATCTACCCAGACCCCAGGAGAGATACAGATGTGTACCATGTGTGTCAAAATGAGAGCTGTGTGCCTGCTTGGCTCTGCCCTGGCTATGCACAAAACCTTCGCTCCTGTGTGCATTTAGAGACATTCGAGAACATGTTAGAACACACTATAGACACTTTCTTACCATATTTTCTTCATGCCTGGTTTGGTCATTCTATTCCATCTGATGTTTGCCTTGGGCAACAGTAATATTAAACAAGGACTGTTGGTTATTTTCAACAAATGTTTTTGTAAAAGTTAGTGAGCTCTGGATGGAATTGGGGAAGGACAAGCCCTGGAAATGGGACTCCCGCAGTCAGGTCGGATACTGACTATTTATGGAACACAGGTCTCTCTCACTTACTTAAGCTTATTTTGACTTCTCTGCTGACTGGCAGGCAGCTGGTTTTAACAGACACTGTGATGTCAAATCCGATGACTTTCAAAGCCGTCATAGAGATGATAAGAAGGACCGGAAATAAACAAATTAAAATGTCATGAAATTCATTGTTCTTATAAAGATTCCGTCATTTTTCTTTGCTTCTTGAATCATTACAAAAATTTAGGTTCATTTTCAGATGACTGGCCAAGTAGACACATTGTCCCAAGTGTCCTCAGAGTTCATTATTGGTGAGACATTTTCCAGAGCTCAGTCCATCACTCCAAATGCTTCTGCTTATTAATGACTTGGTCTCCAGACAATCCTACTCTCAAAATCTGCTGGGACACAGTGCAAGTGTCCCCAGCTATTAGAAACAGGCTCTATCAGGCCTTCCTTAGAACAGCATGGGGACTTTTGGCTCTGTTTCTCTCCTGACATAAAGTGACATGTATGGACGGCCTGTTGGTAACTTTTGATGGCATACACTTCCTCAACTAGGGTTCTCTAGTGAGATGGGATTGTGGGATATTTGAAGATGGTTTAAAGGGCACCACCTGATTACCAGGTTCTCAAATCTGGCTTATACCATTTCAAGGATTTCTGATATTCAACACATAAGACTAGCTCTCCACCTTCACTGGATACATTTCTTCTGCAAAATGAACAGAAATTATTGTCTAAATTTTTCCCAAAGTGATTTTAAAGTGAAAAAAAATCCATGTGTTATACAAATGAGGGCAAATTCATTGTTTGAAACAAATTCATCTTTTGTGTTTGGACACTTCAGTTCTTAACCAGACAGGGGTAAATGTAGCTAATGTTCTTGGGTAGGAAGGGAGAGGGGACCCATCTTGGTGGCTTCTGTGTTCTTTTCATTTTCTTCATGTACACTTTCTCACCAACCGTTCCATGCATACATTTTCTTTATCCGAGACACTCTGGGGCTGTTTCCCACAAGCTTTGACATGCTTTTGAGAAAATGTTTCATTCAATTGGGTTAATTCTACCCTAAGGTATTAACCTAAGCGGTGTGGCTCTGGCCTTTGACGTGATCTTCCTGAGTGACTCCCGATTACTCACTCGGGCAGATTGTAGACACTCCGTCTCATTGAATCTGGGCTATCTTTGCCAAATCAAATCTGCAAAGTTCACTTGTGATTTAATGCATTGTTTTTGAGTCATCTTGACATTCTGACTTCGTAAGTGTAAACTGAAAACTGCGTTTACTGGAAATTTGTTTTCAAAAATAAAGCAACATATGCCAGAGCCCTGATCTACGGATGCTTGATAAAATTAAGTGATGCCCATGAGAGAATGCTGCTGAAAGAAAATTTTAAAAGGAAATTTATCTGTGATCTCTCTGTGGTACATGAAAGAAAAAGACTGTGTTAAACACAAGGAGAAAACATCCAAGGAAGATCACAAAGTGCTGTAGTGGAGAACGTATTTCCCCGGCAAACAGAATAACAGCATGAAATACTAGTGGCAGGAACTTACCAATGTTGAAAGAACTGGACAAGAAGCTTGCCTTTATTTTAAAGGTGTGAATATTACAAACAGACAAATTTCTTGGCTGCTGAGCTTGTATTGTATTAAGAAATCTGTGGACCCAATTCGGTGGCACACCCACACCTGCAACTCCAGCACATAGGAGGTGTAGGCAGGAAAGATAAAAAGATTCCGACCAGCCTGGCCTATATAGTCAGAACCCAAATCAAAAAGAACCAATGTAAACTGGTAAAAATTGACAGAACCTTTGGCATTCATGGAAGACTCTTTCTGTTAATGCAGGCAATTAAAAATGAACACTTGCAAGTGAGTAGCCTGAGCCCATACTTCACATTTTCCAGACCCATGTATTCTGATGTTCAATGGCAAATAAAATGTCTGAATAGAGCCGAAGAGTAGAATTTTCATTGTTGGCATTTATTCGCTGTATAAAAATATAGGCTCCTTGATTACATCTTCATAGATGTCCACCACTGCACTTGACCCACACTCATTCCCACTACCTCTCTAGTCCCCGCTTCTCCCTTCTACTGGCCTCTTCCTCTTCTGAAAGGTTGTCTCTTATACATTCATGTCATAAATATGCATACATGCGTCATATATATGCATACACATATAAGAATGCTTTATATATTTCACATATGAGAGAAACACGAGATATATGTTTTTCTGCATCTGGGTTACTTCCCTATCATGGTCCCCATTTCCAAATTTTTTTCTACAAATGACACAATGTTATTTTTCTTTAACGCTGAATAAAACCAAAGTTTTTTGTGTGTGTATGTGTGTGTGTGTGTGTGTGTGTGTCTACCTGCCACATTTTCCTTATCCATTTATCTGTTGATAGCCATCTATACTGAGGCTGTAGGGTGGTTGTTGTTATAAACACAATCTGTGGATAGCTGTGTTACATGATGACTCAGATTCCGTCATCTGTACACCTGGGAGTTTCTGCCTCACAAGCTCCAAGGCAAGCAGTGGGCTGGGGACTATAGCTCAGTGTTATTTCCAGCAGCTATGTGCACAGTCCTCATGTGCATGCTTGTGCACATACACACACATGCACATACAAACACACTTTAGCAATTTGTATTGAATTCAAATAAACTGACAACAGAAGTTACCTTTTTTCCTAATCATTTCCAAATTTTAATATTATAAAACCTTAAAACTTCTATTCACTTGATTGTTTATATTGAAAGATATCAATGGAATATTATACCTACCTTTTATCTTCTTTTTATTTCTTTCTTCTGTCTCTGATTCCTTCCCTCTTTGTACTGCTGAACTATAATGTATAAAATGCTTCTACACACAGTACCACAAATAAGAAATAGAGACAAAGGTAGGATCAAAAGCAAATAGGTAGTATAATAAATGAGATTCGTTCTCAAAAAACTGTCTTCCACACTAAAGCTTACTAGCCACGGACCATAACACAGCTCTTGGTATTCTAGAAAGGATAGAACAGATACATCACAAAGCAAAATCAAAACTTGCATTTAAGACAGCAGAGTTGTCACTAATTGAAGTTTACCATAAAGAAACCTATGTGCTATAATAACAGAATCCTAAAGAATTTCCTCAGAGACTCTGTAGCCCAGGAGTTTTTGGCAGTGGTGATCATTATAAAGAACAATTGAAAATAATCACACTGCAGCAGTGTCTTTGCACTGAGGTCTGTGGTCATAAAAGGGATTTCCAGACTTCTTCGGTAGACTCAAAAACCCAAAGGGAGTTAACTGGGAGCAGTTTGGGGATCCTTCAGTGTGTGGACATTAGTGAGTCTTTGTGGGCATGGTTGTGTTTTCTGAACTTTCAAGAACCATGCTTTGTAGAGGTCAAACGATGTCATAAAGTTATACACCCTCCCTGGTATCTTTTTTAAAAAGGGAACTTTTCCCAGGTGTGTATAAAAACCAGCTTGAGTTTGTGCCATGTCTCATACCAAAGAACTTTCTGGATGTCACAATAAATATTAAAGCCATCACCCTAAGCTACAGCCGGCCACAGTAGAGCTGACCTCCTCTTAGAAAAACTGGCTGAAGTGTTGATTTAAAACCAAAAATTGGAAGGTAGGCATAGGTGCAGTCATAGGAGAGATACAGATCTTCACCGGAAATAACAGGAAGTATGGAATTCCAGAGAATTCAAGTACATAGTATGCTGCACACAGTTTTCTGTGAGTAATTTTAAAGCAGGCATAACCAATGGGTAACTTGGACATTGCAAAAGAAAGAGTAGAATAATTCATCCACAGACTGTCTGGCTTTGAGCAATGCAATTTCCTTGGATATGCTAAGATAAATTGCTCACTAGATGCAGTCCTTTGTAAATGAATGAGATACCATGTCGAATGGGACTATTAGTTCTAAGTAAATTAAAAGTTTTCTTTCCAAAGACAGAAAGTTGGGCTAGAAGTATGTTAGAGTCTCAGCTAGATCATAAATATAAGAATTACCAGAAAATCTGCTGTGAGACTGTATCTCCTTGTAATGACGGAGAAGCTACACCCATGATACTTCCTAACAACATGGCTGCCTAAACAAGACCTGAACAAGGGCAATGCTAACACACATGTTAATTTAGAAGGGAGGAATCTCACAGGTAAATATGACTGCTGAGGGAGAGAGAGAGAGAGATAGAGAGAGAGAGAGAAGACAGGAAAAGCTCTGCCTGCCCCTTCAGAGGAACGGCAGGAGAGTGAGTGGGCAGAGTTTGTCTCTTAAAGGAACCTTTGCATCTGCATTCTGACATAGCCATAGGATCCTAGGTTGGCTAGGGTATTACATGGGTTCATTCTGCCAGGAGACAGGAACCAGTATTATGCCCGAATCCCAACAGACACTGCACACATTATATTTTTTTTGTGTGTGTGTATGTGTGTGTGTGTGTGTGTGTGTGTGTGTGTGAGAGAGAGAGAGAGAGAGAGAGAGAGAGAGAGAGAGAGAGAGAGAGAGAAATAATAATTAAAGAGAAAGAGGCCATCAATTTGAGAAAGGGTTTTTGGAGGGAATGGGCATGGGAGGTCTTGGAGAGAGTAAAGGGAAGTGCTAGAATACTTTAATTAAAATTTTTGATAAAGAATGTTAACATAGGGGGCTGGAGAGATGACTCAGTGGTTAAGAGCATTGCCTGCTCTTCCAAAGGTCCTGAGTTCAATTCCCGGCAACCACATGGTGGCTCACAACCATCTGTAATGAGCTCTGGTGCTCACTTCTGGCCTGCAGACATACACACAAACAGAATGTTGTATACATAATAAAGAAAGAAAGAAAGAAAGGAAGAAAGAAAGAAAGGAAGAAAGAAAGAAAGAAAGAAAGAAAGAAAGAAAGAAAGAAAGAAAGAAAGATAAAATAGCAATAAACCAGGCTTGCGCCCTGAAAGAATAGGTCTTAGCCCTCTCCTGTATGTTTTCTGGGGATCTCATGAACAAGATGGTTAACCATGGTTTACAGTGAAGACAGCCTAACTTCCTACAGGCTCATCTCGAGAACTACCCAGTGATCTCACCTAAGCTGATTAATAACTCCACAAGGATAATAGTTTTAAGAGTCACCTAAATCCTGCCTGTGGTTATTGTAAAGACGATGAAGGGCAAGTCTCCCTTGAGAAGCTGACGCCTACGCTTGGGTATGTCTTACTCTTTCCTTGGGCATTTCTCCATCTGTTACCCTCTGTGCTTAAGATCCATGATCAAACCGTCTTTCCATAAACACTCATTCCGCTTCCAAACAGAACGCGTATTGCCTAATGTTTGTGCATAAATTGAGATTTAGTGGCTATCTGTGTGTTAAGAACACTATTGGAACTGTGTTCTCACTCTCTGCGTAGCTGTCACCATACACCCACGACTCTAAGTTTTGACAGTGTGTGTAAAAATGGCCGTTCAGGATTCGAACCAAGACAGTGTGGTTAGCACCTACTCTATATGTTTACAAAAGAATGTTTTATTTCCACTTCCCGCTGTTTTGCCCAAATCCGCAAAGTCCCCCAAAAAGTCAACAAGGAAACCGAGTCCTGTATGTAAAAGTAAAGAGCCTTTATTTTATGCAATTTGCAAACTCAGTCCCTCAGCATGTCCAACGTATTGGAATAAACGGCGAGCCCCGAGCTCGGTTAGAATTGGTTTTGATAGTAGTAAAAGTTGGGGTGAGGGTTTTTTGAGATTTAGGACCCCTGATTGGCTGACATTTGTCTAGGGGTGTTCTAGTGAGTGTGTGCTGGCAGGTCTTCCTATCTACAGAGGTTGGAATGTTAGGCATTTTCTTTGGATGGTCTCTTCTTGGGTGGTGCTCAGGTAATCTCAGTTTGTGGTTCTTCCTGCAGCCAGGTATTGCTTCAGGGTAAACTACTGAGACTCAGGCCTCCATTTAAAATTATCTATCCATAGACAAGTCCTACTCTGGCAGGTGATAATGGTTGGAAGTAAAGAACTTCCTTTGGGTGATCTGTTCATATTTAGCTTATCATGTCTGGCTCCTACAACCTATAAACGGAATTTAGCAAAAAAAAAAAATAATACTTCTCTGTCATTTAGAATATTGAATCATTAAAGAACAAGCTTTCTTTAAATAAAAATATCTCTACTGACTTCTCCTAGGAATAACTAAATTCTTTTTTCCGTCCCACAAGAATGGGTGTTTATTCATTTTGCCATATCCTTCCCATAAAATAACTAAATTCTTGAGAAATTACAATACATTTTTGTTGAGGGTTTACCATGAAAAAAAAATGATAGCTTCTCCTTTTCCTTCATAGGACCCTGGCTCAATTTTAAAAAAAAAGCAAAGGATAATGCAGCTGAATCAACACAATGAAACATTATTTATACACTAGAGATAATTATAAAAATAGTGTAAGTGCATAGAACATATCTGTCTGGATGCAATGGAAGGATGGCTGTATGCCTTTTTACAATATTTATTTTTGACGGTGCATTTCAACAATTATAAAAGGAAACACAAAAGGTGGAAGCTGTCGTATTAAATATTTTGCCCGTTTACCTTAATATTTTGATTTTTTTTGTCCTTCCAATAAATCTTTGAAAGTTTCTTGACAAGTTCCCAAATTCCTGAGTCACCAGGAGACATCCTACCTTCCATGTATTGTTTCTTGCACACAATAGCTGAGTGAGCATGCCAATTAAGCTGAGTTTTCTTCTCTGCTGAAAATGAAGTTATTAGCACTTACACAACAGAGTTGTTTCTTATCAAGCAATTCCTATTAATGTCTCAGAGTACATAATCAAGTTCTTAAAACACCACAAATAAACACACCAAGATTTCATAATTTTAGATTAATGTATAAGAGAGTATAGTTTGGTAAAGGAAAATACAACCAAGAAAATTTAACTTTTTCTTTATAGATAGCGGATGATATTGAAACTACAGTCATACTGTTATTATCAGTTGACCCCTCAAGGACTAGAACTGGATTAAGGATGTGTGGCATGTACCAAGGATGTGCAGGAACTAGATGATGAGTGTTTACATCTTGAACCATGAACATGAAGCAGAGAGAGCAAACTGGGGATAGGGCAAGATCCTAAGTCCCCAAAGTCCACCCCACGGTGACATACTTCCTCCGCAAGGTTGCACCTCTTAAGCCTCCCTAAATACCACCACCAATTGGGAACCAAGGGTCCAGTGACATAGGCCTATGGGGGACATTCTCTTTCAAGCCATAACTCACAATAAAGACTAAAGCAAAGACAATACAACAGAGTCAGCAGAAATTCAGAACGCGGACCTTTTGACTTACTGGTCTGCTTGTCATTCTACTTTATTCCTTTTCTCTGTGCCTGTGAGGTTGAAGAATTTTTATTGTATTCGTTGATTGCTTATTTTTTGGTGAGTCTATTCCTGATTCTTAGTTCTTCTTAAGGCACTTAAGATGTATTACTAATTGTCCGAATACTTTAGGGTAGAAGAATGTTAATATTTTGCCAATTTTCTTCAAGGATTTCCCCAGCGACTCTCCTTTTAAATGTATTATTTTTAAACAGACAGAAAATGTAAATGTGTGTTCTAATGGGGCCATAATTTCTTTAATAAATGTTTTATAAGCTTTCAATTTTATAAACAACAAATATTCAAATATACACCTTTTAAAATGTTAGGTTACTGTGTTTTTTCATTTATTTGGATGTAACTCTTTATTTTGGTTGAAATTAAATCTAATCTCTTAGTTTGTGTTCTGAGAAGGGTGCTTAATACCACTTTCCAATTCCCTTCTTTCCATAATTCTTTCTTTTTTAATATTTATTTATTTATTATGTATACAATATTCTGTCTATGTGTATGTCTGCAGGCCAAAAGAGGGCACCAGATCTCATTGCAGATGGTTGTGAGCCACCATGTGGTTGCCGGGAATTGAACTCAGGACCTTTGGAAGAGCAGGCAATGCTCTTAACCACTGAGCCATCTCTCCAGCCTCCTTTCCATAATTCTTGACGATTAGAATAAGAAGCAAAAAAATATAAAACAAAGACGTTCTACTAGCTCTTATAGCTCTTGTTATAATTATTCTTATTCTTGTAATGAAAGCAGCCAAAGAGACCATGTAATTTAAGTGAAGTTCTAAAACATCCTCACTTTCTATTAAAAATTTTCTTTGTTGATCTGAGAAGATATTTCCATGGTTCAAGTACACAGTAGGTCACTGTGCAAACATGAGGATCTGAATTTGAATTCCCAAACAGACATAACAGCCTGGCACAGCAGGCTGTGCCTGTAATGCCAGCACTGGGGTACATACAGATAGTCAGGTCTTGCTACTCATTTGCTCACTTGCTGCTAAGTTTATCTGAAAGAATGAGCTTCGGGTTGGGTAAGAGACAGACTCACAAATAGGGTGGAGAAGTGAGCAAAAAAAGACCTCCTGACACCACCTTCTGCCTCCACATGAGCACCTGCATAGGCAAGCACCCTCACACTCACACTATACATATATTCTCATCCTCAATCATTCATGCACAACACCACACACACACACCAATATTAAAAAGTCTTTGCTTACACTTGGTTTAGGCAATTAGGCAATTTTCGTCAAGCTGACAATGGAAGCTTTTATAATAAGAGTAACCATAACATAAAATAAAAAGCCAAATATAAAATAAACAGAAATGATAAAAATAGATTTTCTTCTAGGAAATAATGCATGTTTTTCTGTATTACTTTGAAGTTACCCTACTTTATAAGACACTGCAATTTAGTTGTAAATTATGAAGTCCTCTCAGAGGAAATGATTTTTATTTTCTCTAATTGTATTTTCTATGTATGGGTGTTTGCCTTCTTGTCTGTCTAGGCATCACATGCATGCAGTACCGGCAGAGACCAGAGGAGGAGCTAGAGGAACAGACAGCTGTGCACCACCATGTGGATGCTAGGAATCAAACCCAGGTCTCCTGGAAGAGCGGCCAGTGTTCTTAACTGCTAAGCCAACTCACCAGTCCAGGGAATCATTTTTAGATGAAATGGAAGTGAAGGTTAAGTGTTATTTATATTTTAAAAGCCAATATTTCTACATAAAAATTCAAAACAGTTTAGTCACACACTACAGAGTTTGTGGGTGTGTTTTTGCCCTTAGCCATAAACACATTTTAAGAAGAATGATGTAGGAATGCAGCGCTAATTTTCAAAAATATCAATGCAATGAAGTTTTATAAACCCTAACAAAAAAACATACTTTCTCTTTCCTAGAACTTTCTTTTCTAGGAACAACAACCTGCTCACCTTCACCTTTACCCCACCTTCATAATATGGGGAGCTGAACAATCAGACAACTCTCTGGCACCAGCCTTTGACCTGTTGTGCAGCTATGTAGCTAAGATTATATATATATATATTATATATATATATATATTCTAGTTTTCTGAATATATGTAGGGTTTTTTGTTGTTGATGCTGTCTTTTTCTAGTTTATGATTCATTTAGTGACTAATTTGTTCAATAGTTTTATTATAATTATTTGTTCTGTTATATAATTATTTACTATTTGTAGGCTAATTTATCTGCTCTAGATCCTATAGATGATTCTAAGAATAAGAGAAAAAATTGCAATTGAAATAATTTAGGAACATTTTCCCCTACTTTGGCTTCATGAAATGATATCTTCTATTCTCTCTATCTATCCCCTTAAGAAGTCAGTCATTTACCTGAATTAAAGTGGTGGGGCTCAAATATACCTGAAAGAGAAGCTGTAAGAAGAACCTGGCTGCATCCTACTTGCTGTGATAAATGCACGTGGGGGTAGGAAACAGGATAGTGTAGAATAAGAATAAAAAATCTCAGACTCCTGAGAAATGCTAAGTAATACATTCCCTGCCACGTTAAACTTCTCCAGATGATGAAGAAACAGCTTCAGCTCCAGCACTGATTACAGTCTTGGTAAACTAACTGAGGAATTCTGATTCTGAATGATGATATCCAAAGCGTACACTTACTCTCAGGTAAATGCTATGATTCCACAGACAATGCTCTGCTTTCAAGTGAATAAAACTGTATGTTCTGAAGTTTTCAACTCCTTTGATTTTCACAATTGACAGTTCTACCTCGAATTGCTCAAGTTTGTGCCCAAAGTTCATGATATCTTCTTCCCTGGGGATTAACTTTCGCAGTACTAGAGGGAGATGCTTAAAATACCATAACAGGGAAGCAACCAACAGTCCTGCCCAGCTGTGACATCTGTGAACCACCACAGCAATCGGCACAGATTGAAGATGAACCTAAAGGCGCAATGGTGGGGTTCGTATCTTGGCAGTAACCAACGACTGTTTAATTGGACTTATAACCTACTCTACAGCATGTAAACCATGTCTGACATGGGAAACCTAGTAATACTGTCCAGTGCTTGTTGGAGAAAGGGTTGCTTGTTCGTTCCCAGCCACCTGCCTAGCTTAGACCCAAAATAATCACACATATGTGCATATGGTGCACATACATTCATGTAGGCACAGTTCTCATAAACATAGAAAAAGAATTTTTAAGATCTCTAAAATGGATACTTTAAACATAGGACAGCATAGTAAGAAGAAATGATGACCAGTGCCCCCAGACAATTACTATTATGGCATTTATGTAAGTTTATGTAAGGTTTTGTGTGCATCCAGGTAATGTCTCAAACTAAGATAATATCCTGAAGGGCATTGTTAGCTTTTTAAAATGTAATAGTTAATAAATCATTAATAAGTAGGCTTTAAATCAAACCCTTTAGTGGTTGGTTGCTTCCAACAAACTCTGTGCCACCACTACCCTAGAAAACCTTGCAGGCAGAAAACTGGGACATCTATGCTGTTTCCAGTTTCTGGCTATTATGAATAAAGCACCAACAAGCATGATTGAACAAATGTCCTTGTGTTACAAGGAAGCATCCTTTGGGTATATGGCCAAGAGTGGTACAGCTAGATCATGAGGTAGGTTGATTCTGACCTTTCTGAGGAAGTTCCATGTGATTTCCACAGTGACTGTACAAGTTTGCACTCCCACCAGCAATGGATGGATGTTCCCCTTACTCTACATCTTCGTCGGCTTGAGCTGTCACATATTTTATTGATATTAGCCATTCTGATAGGTGTAAGATGAAATCTCAAAGTAGTTTTGGTTTGCATTTCCTAATGCTAAGGATGTCTAATATTTCTTTGAGTTTTTCTCAGTCATCTGAGTCTCTTCATTGGAGAATTCTCTATTTTGATATGTATCCCATTTTTAGTTGGGTTATTTGTTTTCTTGATATCTAAGTTTTTGTGATCTTTACATATTTTGTATATTAGCCCTCAAACAGATGTGGAGTTGGTAAAAATCTTTTCCCATTCTGTAGGCTGCCACTTTTTCCAAATGATGATATCCTTTGCCTTATAGGAGGTTTTATTACAGTTTTATTGATGAAGGAATGAGTGGGGGAAGGGAGTTTGGAAGGGAAGATCTGTGTGATCCACCAGAGATGGGAGTAGAGAGGAAGAGAAGCCCCAGAGATGCTCTGTTACAGAGCTGGGGATGAGATTGGGGGATTGGACTTGGAGAAGTGGAGGGAAAGGTGATGGTCTAGAGTTAGGCTTCCTGCTTCCCTAAACAGGGTACCCCGTGACCTTCTTAATTTGAGCTAACCTCGAAGGTTTACGTGATTTCCATATTCTGCTACCAAGACACTGCTTTGTATAGGAAATTAAATTTGGCTCACAATTATTTAAATTCGTAATTAATTAGGCTCATAAAATAATCATGTTAAATTCCTGGAAATGAAATTTCTGAGTCAAACATAAGATAAATGTTCAAGTATTTTTAGTATTTGTATATACTGCTCATATTCTTACAAGTTAACCTTAAGAATAAACAGCTTATGGTTTTTATTTCTTAAATTGTTGCCCCCCGCAAAGTGCTATAAATCCTAGATAAATTTTACCTTCGTGTTTTCAATCATCTGTATAAGAATGGTCCTTGCTCCTCTTTAAAAACGCAGTAGTGGCTCACTAATATAATAACCCTTTGCATATCCTACTGGTTTTTGTCCATCATATTTGGCCTTTGTACAAAAGCAGACGAAGAGTCGCCTTCCTGCCGGATGGTGAAGTGGAAATATGGTTATCCTACTTGGATAATGGGGACTTTCTTTGCCACCTCTGTCTCTGTCAACAGTCAGCCGTGCCCTGCACCTGCGCTGGTTGACTGTCACTGTGTAGTCACTTACCTCATGGGGACAGCGGAGTTGAGCCCACGTCCTCCTTGCTGTTGTTCAGGTGCAAACTCGAGATGCTGTTTCCTTTTCTCTATGTCTTCCTCCCAGTAACTATAATGAAACCAAGACACTCTCGATATGGCTAACGTAACAAATTTTGTGTTTCTTTAAGACGTTAGACTTCTGACCGAAGGTGGTGACGACGCATGTTAGTGACTTTTCCCACTGCTGTCACTAAATTCCCAACAAAGGCAGCTGAAGGAAGGACAAGTGTACTTTGGCTCACAGTTTGATATTACAGCCCTTCACAGCCAAGAAATCATGGCTGCGGGAGTGTCAGGTGCCTGGTCACACCAGGAAGCAGAGCGAGATGAACGCGGCTGTGGGATTTGTTTCATCAGTGAAGGGTCCTGGTCCAGGCAATGGTGCTGGCCACACTCAAAGCAGATCTCCTCAGTGCAGTCTATCAGGAAACACCCTCACTGACACAACCTGGATGTGTTTCCTAGGTAATTCCAAAGGTAGTCAAGTTTTCCCTGGAGTTAGCCATCACAGTGGATGCTCTGATTAAGGAGCTGGGAGATTAGGTCAAGCTGCCAGAGAGGTTCCAAGGTGAGGAGCTAATGAAGGCAGTTTTCCGGGAGAGAGGTTGTTCTGGTTTCATTCTGTTCCTGGGACAAATACCACAGCCAGAATCAGCTTAAGGGAGACAGTGGTGTATCCCTGTTCAGTCACAAATTATAATCCACCACTGAAGGACACCAAGGCAGGAACATGAACACAGAGTTAATACAGGAGTATTACCTCCGAACAGCAAACTATTTCATAGCAAAGGAAGAAAGAACAAGGCATGGAGAATGCCACCTGCTAGCTGACTTACAAGTCAGCTCCTATTCCACTGCCATTCTTATATCATTCGGAATTATTTGCCTGGGGATGCTGTTGCCTACTGTGAGTTAGGCTACCCTTCATCAATTAGCTATCAAGACAACCTCCCCCCATAGATATACCCACAGTCCAGGATCATCACAATTCCTCAATCAAAGCTCTTTGCTCAGTTGAGTCTAGGTCATGTCAAGTTGCCAGCTATAGAAACTGAGGCAGGAATGAACACACAAACCCTTCTGATAGCAAAGAAAGCCGGGTCAGATAGAGGAGACACCAAACCATGTGCAGTTGCTTTAAAGACCCTGGTTGATGCCATGGGGAAATCTAGTACTAGGTTTATTGTTTAGACTTGTTCTGTCCAAGGCAACTTGGTGATGAATCATGCCCCACATTGGCCAATCGCCGTAAGTGGACTACTGCTTCGGTGACAAGCAAGACCTTGAATAAGTTGATTCTTGTTTCCTAAATAAGTTAAATGACACCAAGATAAGCCACCAACACTCCCAACACAGGTCCTTTGGTTATAAAGCTATAGGGAATCTAGGAATGTTCTACCATCATGCATATATGACGCTTCCTTAGCAATTCCCAGCAGTCTAGAAAATTATGACAAGATCACAGAGGCCAAGCACAGTCCCTGCTGCTGAGGCCGTCTGGCAAATGGCAATTTAAGTTCGTGTTGCTGCACTCTGTGCCTCCCATTCCAGATTCCTATCACTTTGAGACTGCACTGCTGAGAAATGCCAGGAAGTAATTCAGATACAGATACAGAATATTAGAATTGGGATTAAGAAGCAATAGTCCGATCAAACAACCACAGCTCCTGTTTCCTAGATATTCCGTTTTGTTCCTGAAAGCCAATGCCAGGAGCTGGGGAAATGTGCACAGTGTATCTCCTTCCCTAGAGCTGTCCCATGCCTGGCAAGTTCCCCAGTAATGATCTGATGTGGGGATTTCACCAGCATACTGACCTTTCCTCTGGACATGTGTGAATTCAACCTCCTTTCCTGAAGGAACCTGGGTGACATCAAAGGCCAGAATGGGCTTCAAATTTATTTATGTTTCAACCACAGTCTTCAAAAATCGATTTCTCATCAATCTGACAGCTTGCTAGGAGCTTAAATGACCTTTCTTCATGCTTCTATGCAGAAGGTTTTGAAGATTTGTCTAAGCAAGACTGTGATGTCAGCACTGGGGATGGGGTGGAATTGACAAAGATGGACCAGGACACATGACTGTCAACAGCAAGGGGGGCAATCTCCATTCTGTCACCAGTCTTCACTCCAGTACACAGCTCAGTGACCAGGTTTCTGTGTCCTTTAAGCTGGTTTCGATATTATGTGTAATAGAGTCCAGGAAAACTCCCCCTAGGTACTACAGAGTAGCAAGATAAATATTTACAACGCATATAGTATCAAAACATTTGCTCAGATTTCTGTTTCCACAGAAAATGTAACCCTAGTTATCGATGTACAAATGCAATCATTTTCAGACTTAATGTTCTGGCGTTCCATGATCTGTTTATTTTCTGCCTATTACTGTTTACTGCGTTTTGCGGAATCGGGATACAAAGTGAAGCCATGCTGCCCCCTACTGTTCAGCTGAGTGTAGTAACATAAGGGTCTACCATCTAGTCCTCTCCAGCTCTAGAGCATAGAGGTGCTGCACCACCACTTTATTCTGTGCAGAATGGGAGCAGAGGTGCAGAGCCCACGAGAATACACCCAGCAGATATTCTTGTGCAGTCATCCACTTTACTAAGAAGACTTTGGAAGCTTCAAGCTTTAGAAATCGTTTTCCATTTTCTCCATAGTGAGTCTAGGAGACCACTGAGTTAGACTGGCTCCTCAGGATGTGGGCAGTGAGGAGCAGGACGTATGACAGTGACACTATGAAGGCAATCAAGTTTTTTAAATTAAACTATTCTCTCTTTGTTCCCCAGCATCTCTGAACTTCATGAGGCTGTGCTTTCTCTACGACTTCCCCTTTTTTTTTCAAATCTATTTTCTGCGATGTTCCCGATAAACTACTTTAACAACATACGAACAACTCACAGAGCTCACTTCACAGAAATGCACAAGTATTTTAAGCCAGGGGGCTGGGAAATGAATAATCTTTGTAGCATTCCCAGCATCGGTGAGTAGGAGAGGTCACGATGCTTCAGAATCAAGGGAGAGGTCGTTCTCTGTCATGTCCCCGAAGTCACCGTTTGTCCAGTTGGTTAAAACTGAGTTAGTTACCTTTCTCATCCCTGTGATCAAACACTTACCAATAATCAACTTAAGGTTTACTCTGACTCGCCTCCGTCATGGCAGGGAAGCATGGCTGGGCACATTCCATCTGCAGTCAGTAAGCAGAGAGATGAATGCCTCTGCTCATCTCATTTTCCTTTTTTATTCATCCCAGGACCATACTTAGATCATGGGGTGGTGCTGCCCACATTCAGGGTTGGGGTTCCCTCCTCAATTAAAGCTCTCTAAATCCAGGGCTTCTTAACTGTGTCTTAATACCCAGTGGCCAACCTTTTCTCACCATTACATACTTACGTACATACGTGTGTGTGTGTGTGTGTGTGTGTGTGTGTGTGTGTGTGTGCCTTCCCTAATCCTCTGCTAATTGTCCTTATTAACTTCCATGACATCAACTCTCAGGTCTCTCATATGCGTGAGATCACATGGCTCCTGTCTTGTGTGCCTGGCTTGATTCACTCAACATAATAGCCTACAGCTTCATTCATGTTTCTGAAAATAACAAGCAGAACATATCAAAAAGAAATTGTTTTGAATGTCTTCATTATAAAGAAATAATAAATACTTAAGACAATAGGCTTGCCCTGACTTGAAAGTCACACAGCTTATACACATGTCAAAGCATCAACACACAAACGTGTCAAAACAATGATACAATAAAAAAGGGATTACAAGTATAGGTACATGTTCTTTATATGTTATCATATAAAGTAGATTTTGAATGCACATTTTATATTCATTTTAAGATGTTAAATTAAATATTATACATATACAGATATTGTATACATGCATACTTTTAAGGTATATTACAATATAATTATTTAAATTGTAGTGATGGATATTAAGATATAATTTATAAATATTTTTAAACAGGAAGTTCTAAACTAGAAGTTGATAAGCAATTTTAAAAAATGTTTACTTATTTTAAGTGTAGGTCTATGTGTCAAATGCATACAAGTGTGCAGAAGCCAGAAGAGGGTATTGGGTCTCCTGGGGCTGGAGTCACAGAAGGTTGTGAACTGCCATGTAGGTACTAGGAACTGAACCTGGATCCCATGGAAGAGCAGCCAGTGCTTTTTACCACTGAGTCATCTATCCAGTCAAGAGAAGCCTTATTTCATGAAAGATCAGAGAAGACGTTAGGATTTGAGGGTTTCAGGTGTTGTAGTTTCGACGCAACCACAGCATATATGCATGTGACAAGCATGTCCATGTTCCAGTCAACAGTACAGGCACATGGACATTTTAATTGTATATAATTTTTACGTGTCCAAAATACATGATCTTTTAAAGATGTAAATGCCACTCTCAACTTGAGAGATATAACAGGCAAAAAGGCGAGTCTATTTGATCCTAGATGTAGGCGTCACCCCTCTGACTTCCTACAGTGACAAGGTTTTAAGGTCTTAGAACGGAGTCCAGGCAAACTGCAGAGCCACAGACATTGGGCAACAGCAAGGCTTTCATTCCCCCTGGTGACAGTGATGCTCTGTAGCCCTTCGCAGTAAGGAAATGAGAGTGAATTTGGATTCTACCTTAGCTTCAGACTCCCTTCCACATGACCTCCTGTGGGTTTACAGAGTGCTCTGACATTGCTTTTGGTCCCCTTGGTAAGGAGGGGGAAAGGAGATGGCAAGTCATCACAAACTAGTTGCTTACCTGACAGGGTGACACCACCAGTGCTGGTGACAGCAATTACAAAATAGGGCCAGCTCTTCATGGAAAGACACACCCTTGAGAATGCGGAGCCTGGATTCCAGTCCCACGGTCATTACCAAACTCAGGAACGAGGCAAGAAACTACTGCAGGCACCAGTTTATTCATCTATAAAAGGAATAGATGGCCTTCACTGTGCAGATGAATGAGGGTTTTCTAGATATCAAATACAGATTTTCTGAGAATGCTAAAATGGGGAAGCTATGGCAAGGCTGTGGGGGAAAGAAAGCATCCAAAAGTAAAGACAAGGCAGAGTTAAACAGTACATTCAGCTTTCCCCCTTAGGTTTTATAATAACAAACTCTTCATGACAAATTCAATATAGTCATTTTCCTTATGGTTTAACATAAGTGAAAAAGTCTTTCCATTAGTGGATCAGTGGAGCTCTGGTTTTCGCCCCATGCCCGTAAACAAAAGAAAACAAACCGGAAAGGAACACGATTTCATAAAATCTGTGAGTTAAGTCTTCAAACTGCAGATGGTGCTGTGATTCCATTTAAAATGGTTTTACGGCCTGTGTAAATTCAACTAATTCTGTGATTCTCTAAAACTAATTCTCTTTTACTCCATAGGTAAGAAAATCAAATTCTCTTTATTATCTTGTTTCATTATGATGATGGCAGAAACTGTGTTATTATTGCACAAATATATCATAGTTACTCTTCATGGCTGCTTCTTAGATCAAGTGGTAAGTGGTCTTGATGTCATTTTTTGGCTTATCATTCAGGATCGATTCCTCTGGGATCTTTAATCAATTTATTTTGCCAGTACAGCTTTAGAGTGAAATTGTCTCACTGAGGATTTGGTGACAAGGAGCTCAGAATAAAAAATTTCACATGAAAACCATTTTAACCTCTAGTTTGTAACAACTGGTTAAAAAACAAAAGATTTCCTGGAATTAAGCCACAGGGACTCTGGCTTAAGTCAGAGCTGTCAACTGGAAAACAAAATTCCAGACATTTTGAAATTTAATTCATTTAATTTTTCTTCTAAGTGGATTAGAAAATGTGATTAAGCCCTAGCAAGACAACTCTCACTGCATCAGTTGGCCTTGAGTGCAGCAAGGAGATACTAAAATCTTTGAGTAGAAGAGAGTAAAGGAGATTGAGAGCTATGTCTCCCTGAGGAGAATGCAGAAGGAATGTGACAGAATGCACACATCAGGGCTTTTAAAAGAAAGGACTTTGTCTTTGTTTTCTGTGACACTCTTAGGTTAGCTGCATTTTGATGTTAAGTCCCAATTAAAATGTGTGTCTGGCTTCTTTGGGTGCAAAATCAACAAAAAAAAATTAAGCATTCGTCACCATACACTACAAAGGTTTCAAACCCACCGATCTTTTGAAATCACCCGTAAGTAAAGTGATTGAGTCAGAGATGTCTGAAGTAGGGGTGAGTTTTGAAGGCAGTGTAGGAAACGAAGAGATTCAACAGTATGCAAGGCCATAAGATGAGGAGGATGCCTTTTGAAGAGAAAGAGAAATCTAACCCCTGGAGTGTATAGTCTGATCATCATTTATCCTTGAAACCTTTAATATAAGATGTGAAGGAAAGTAGTGGGAATTAACATATGGAAGCGTGATAATGCCATTGCTTAAGAAATAGTGTGCATACTATGCCATCGTAATGACGTAAGGAACTTTCCCTGAGGACTATAAAGCTTCAACATGAAGAAAATGTAATAACAGAAAGATGCAAAATCATTGATGGTTGCTTTTAAAATTAAGATATGTTTCAATAAAATGATAGTTCTGATCTGCATAAACAGCATAAAGACAAAAAGGTATTAAGGGAATTGACACTTCATGAAACAAGAAGAATTATATTGTAAGCATAACACACACGCACGTTTGTTTTCTTCATCTTTTTACAAGAAGTGTTTATTTTCTAAGCAATGCCTTAGTCCCTGAGCTGTGACATTATAATCATGCTCTAATTCATGACAACTAAGTAAAGATTAAAGTATTGCATACCCAGCTTGGCACTTTTTAGTTTTAATTTTTGCTTTTGTTTCAAAAAGTGCATTTCCTCTATCTTGAACTTGTTTGCTATAAATGTATATAAATCAGGCATGATGACAATTTAATAAGAACTTCAAGACCTGTTCATCCCATGGGATCACCACTGTGACGTCTTTCGGGCAGCCTTCTGATTGCTCAGCCCCGAGCACAAGCCTTATAAAACGAGGGACTTTGAAATGCTGGTCAGGTTGGAGAGCTGAGCTCTAGCAGGCAACAGACATCCATTCCCTAGAACCAAGGCAGACTGGTGGAGCCTTCTGCCGGCCAGGACTTCAGCACCCTAGACAGCTCCTGCTCTCCCTAAAGGCAGCCCAGCCTCAAGGAAACAGCTAAGGGTAAGTAAAACCTTCCCTTCTTCACTTCCTCTCTGCCTTTGGGACTTTGTATAGGAAAGGTATTTTTTGGGTTTTGTTTTTTTAATTTTCTCTCTTAAAAAGAATTTTACAGTGTTTATCTTTTGCAATAACAAAATAAAATAATAACAATAAGCCACTTGATAAAGGTAGGAATGCCTCAGTTTCTCTCATATGAGCCCATCTGTTTAGAAGATTCTTAGTCCTACTTAAATATTGCCGTCATTAAATATTGCCTCTTGAAAGGTGAAATAAGATGAGTTTGCTTGTGTGTGGAGTTTTGACCAAAGGGTTCAGTTGCTGCCTTTGTTGTTCAGGCTTTCAACTTCTGCTTAAAGGGCTTTTCTTTTGGTTTCTCGTGTGGCTTAGACCTAGAAGGGACTCACCTTCTTTGTCGTTTAAGTTTTAAATGCTGCGACTTTTACAGTTACCCGGAGACAGAATCTTTGAACACTTGTATGTTAGCTGGGAAGCATTTAGAAATACAATGTGTATATGGACAGAATGCAAGTCTCATAGGCTCTACACACACACACACGCACACACACACACACACACACACACACTGATTTTCTGGAAAAATCTTGTACCAATGCCAAGTGACTCTGGAGACATTAGCTTTCATCCTTGAGTTCATTTGTGGGTTTGCAGTGATATCTTTAATGCATGCAGGGGAAATAAGAATTTAACTATAATATGCATACAAGATTTTCCCTTAATGATGCAGGTCTATACTTTTTATTCTATAGGTACACATAAACATTCAACCTTGTGAATATAGCTTACTAGAAATTATTAAGTGTACCGGTAACACTCCAGTTTTATAGCAATCAGACATTAAAGTTTAAAGGGGAAAAAAACCCAACAAATTCCTTGCAGCTGTTTCCTTCACCAGAAAAGACACTGCGGTTGGATATTACAACTGTGCTATCAAAACACTGAGCCTGGAGTTGGTTTATCTGCAGCACAGCAGGAGTGCAGTCTTGAGCAAGCACTAAGGTGTCTGAGTGCCTGCTGAGGGAAGGACAAAAGGGAACTGTGCTTGTGTTCAGATGTCTTAACCCAAGGGAAATCTTTATTTTTAAAAGTAGTCTTATGGCCACAAATTTGATACTTTTCTAAAGAGGAAATGACTTTTTCTCAACTCCACAAGAGCCCTTAGAAGTATTGCTAGGCCCTCAGAATGTTGCCAAGTGTGACTGGGAAAGCCAGCACCTTCTCTCTTTCCAGAGGCACCGAGATGGAAGCCAGAAGCAAGCCCCAGTTCTTGGCGCTCCTGCTGCTCTTCAGTGTGCTGTCTTCTCCGTCCCTGGCCTGGCCTCTCTTTGGACCACCTTCTGCTGGGAGGTAAGCTTCATTCCAGGAAAGGACACTCTCAGTTCAGATAGGCAGGCATTTTCCGAGTATCAAAATGAGATTTCCCATGTGTCATCTCGGAGAGTGCTGCATTTTAAATTGTACACTATATATTTCAATACTTTGATTATAACGCTAAGCAAATTTGTTCCCAACCAAACTCGGAAAGCTTGATCTAGGGTCCAGAATTTACCTTTTGTACATGAAAGACAACATCAGTTTTGCATACCAGATAGCTCTCATTTCCAAACTAGTGTTAGAAAACAAACAAATTCCTATGTTTTTCCATCTCCAGGCAGTTCTTTCTCTTGTAGAAAAAAATGTGTTTACTTGCCAACTTCATTTAAATTTATATTTAATAAAATGACTATAATATTAATAGTTCAGTAATGAGATACACACATGAAATTGCATTGGGCAGAAATAAGTCTAGGAAAATATCACCTTGCCAATATTAGCGATCATGAGGAAGTGTATGTACTAAGCTACAATCCTCACAGCATCCTCTGTTTGACCCACCAATTCTTAGCTTTTACTCTTTGATGTGTTGAAGTTTATGTTCACAGTCATAAAGCATACCATAACTCAATGTAACCTAAAGTAAAATAGATTTGTGTTAATAATCTGCTCATCTTTGCCCTTTCTAATCTGTAGAATCACTGGCATCTAAAGGCAAACTATCCTTTTGGTTATTTGCCCTTTCTTAGCTTGGTAGAATGAATAATCTCTCGTCTATTGATCTGTAAATTGTGTAACACATCACCCCATCATGCGTTGACAGCTAGAGTCCCAGTACTCACGTCTCAGTCACAAGAACAATCACAGGAATGCTGAAATCCACACTGACTGCTCAACCCCAGGCTAGGAAGGATTGCTTCTCACCATCTGATACATCACCACACAGAGATACAAAGTGCCCAAAAGAGGGAACTCTTTGGAGGTTAACTCCAATGTGGCACATACACGCCCTCACACTCACACACACTCATGCTCTCACACACACACTCCACACACACACGCACACACACACTCACACACACTCTCTCTCTCACACACACACAAACTTTCAGTGTAGTACCGATATTAAAAATACACATGCATCCACAAGTAGGCTATATTCTATATGTCATAAAGATAATTCTTATTTTATAGTACAGCACAATGCATTTCTAACAAGAATGTGCTAACACATGCAATATGAGGAACTGGCGGGACATGTTAAATTGTCTGTATTGTAATAACCACTCACAAATGTGGAAATCTGTTGGTTTGTTCAGTGACGTAAGGCTTTTTAGTACACATCTGGGAATTACAGAGAGAGAAGCAGTTTGTATGTTGCTCCTCTCCTGAATATGAGCAATTATCACCATTTACATAAATATCAGTTTTCATATTGAATACTCATTTTTTATATGTTTCTGTCTTGCATAACACATTCTACCTGTTAATGCCACTTCACAAAAGGGCATAGTCAGGTACACTGAAGCAATGTGCTTTGCTTACAGCTTCTCTAGAATTGAATTAAGTAGAAATTATGCTTGGTTTAGAAAGCTTATCAAAGTTGAATGATGTCATTTTGGTGAGCTCACACAAAACTACTGCTTATATCTTCATTAAACATGGAAGCTATGGAGTCAAATTATTCTATTCTTATCTTGCAGAAGGATAATATGCCCCAATATCTTTTTCTCCTGTTCTAAATAGTTGTAGGTACACAAATACTGTCTTCTACAAGAAGACAGTATTGCATTTCTAGTGTGTTTTACCTTAATAGGTTGGATGACAGGATGCAGTTTGAAGGAGCAAGTGATCCTGATCAAGTCTCATTAAAAGCAGACACTGACATCTTGCAGAATGCCTTAGCGGAAAACGACACACCCTATTATGATGTATCCAGGTAATTTCACTCTCATTTGCCTACTGAGGAAGCACATTTGAAAAGATTAAATATTCTAGTTTCATCTTACCGAGGGATAGCTTTGCATAACTCAAGGCTCAGCCTGGTTGACGTAAATTCCCTACAGCCTTTGAGTCTCACTTCAATGACTCAGGTTAGACAAGCTTCAGGTCAAACTGCCACAGTCAGGATTCCAAGAGGGAACAGGGGCAAAGGGTCCAGATAGGCAACAGTGCTGTTCACACAAGCAGCTGCCTGGCTAGAGTCGTGCTTCAGAACAGACCAAATGGCGTCACACTGAGGATAAAGCATAAAAGAGGTTTCCCGTGGGCTTATGGGATTCACTTGTGGGCCTAAGGTCTGCTCTATCACAAGAGATTTGCTCCCCATTATTTTTGGTGGAAAAGGATAATTAAAATACAGAATACTGATGAGTTTGACCAAATTAACATACTTTTTCATTGCATGTATTTTTATTGAAGGCAACATTAAAAACTACATAAATATATAGAAACTATAAATGAATTTTTAAAACAAAATTTATTTTAAAAATTCATTTTAAATATCCTGTGAGGGAATAAAAATGAAGCATGTACCTAAAATAGCTCACTTTTTCAAAATGTTGGACTAGAATCATCTAGTTTATATCTTGCTTCAAGTGACTAGGAATTTCCTTTTGCTATGGTGTTAGGAGACTTCACTTTTGATTGAAGTTTTAGTGACCAGTTCTATAAGCAGCCTGCAGGTTTTTTTGGTTTTTTGTTTGTTTGTTTGTTTTTGTTTCTTTTTTTTTTTTTTGGTGACCTCTGCAAGAGGCTTTACCAAGCCATAATGTGTTTGCTTTCTTGCTTCAGAAACACCAGGCATGCTGATGGAGTTTTCACCAGTGACTACAGTAGACTTCTGGGTCAGATTTCTGCCAAAAAATACCTTGAGTCACTCATTGGAAAACGAATCAGGTAAAGAGGACTTACTATTTTATTTTTTTAATAAACGCTCTTTCTCCAAATTTTATTTTCCTTTCTTGAATGCTACTTTCATTGCTCAAGATTGACCACCCTTTGATAATGTTCAATTTATTTAGAGAAAATAATGCATATTCTTAAATAAAACACACCAACTCCCCTACCCCCCAGTGAAATAGAGTTTTGGTACTTATTGACTCTAAACATATCTTTCTTAAGTAGCTCATTTACATATTAGTCAAACTGTGCCAAACTCAGTAGAAGAAGAAGTGCAGAGCACAGATGTATCTCCTCCTTACCATTGACATCTTTACTTTCATTTTTTCTCACTTCATTATTAGCAGCAACATCTCAGAAGACCCCGTACCAATCAAACGGCACTCGGATGCAGTCTTCACGGATAACTACACCCGCCTCAGGAAACAAATGGCAGTAAAGAAATACTTGAACTCCATTCTGAATGGAAAGCGGAGGTAAGGGAAGAGAGAGATACCTGGGGAAGTGAAAAATCTGTAAATGACGTTCAGATTTTCAGCTCTATCTGGAGACTTCTTTCCTTCTCCATCACTCTATCTGCTTTGTGTGAACTGCTCACCCATTCGCAACTCAGGCTGATGTCAGACATCCCTGGCAAACTTAAAAATACTGGGACATGAATGTCAGTTCAAAGCCATTAGAAAGCGGTATGTCTGGGATTGCTGACCTGAACACACCTAGCTTTAAAGTTTACATTATATGAACTTACACATCAACATGGTTTGGGAAATGATGGTTATTTGGAATTAAGGAGTGGTTTAATCAGGTGTTTACTTTTAAAACATGGACAGGACAATCAGCAATTTTTGGCAAGCAGGAGAACCATATCATATTTGGATCCAACAACCCTGCTTTTTACCACTTTAATCAAGAGTCATCTGTATGTTTGTTCCAAAAGCACTGTCCCTATAGTATACAAATATTGGGCACAGTGATAAGGGGTAGAGTGCTCTCTCTTCTCACTCCAGGTGTCTTTGTGTGAACAGTGAGCCTTAAGCATAATTCTGTTTGGGTGAAATGAGACAAGAGTAATCTCTTTGCCCACTCAGTGATAATTCCCTAAGACTGATTTTAGACAATTCACAGGCAATTGCTAGCTGCGGAGATCATTGTTTATCGCCAGTGCATCTTGCAGGGCATAGATGATGACCTAGCCATGGTGTTATAATTGTTTCTTTGGAACCTTCCTCAGCTGAGAATTTTAACACATGCATTTTACTTCTTGTCTTTAGCAGTGAGGGAGATTCTCCAGACTTCCCCGAAGAGCTAGAAAAATGATGAACAGGCTCCTTTGGGGAGAGCTGAAGATCAGAGGTAAGTGTGCCTACGGATTCTTACTGTATGCTCACAGCTACTGTGAAGAACAGATGCAGGAAGGAGCCAGTCGGCAAAAATATCCTAGGGCTAAATTTCCTTCTATCTGGAGATGCTATCTAATCTGCATAACACCTCTACCTGAGGCCTATTGCACCCCAATGAACACCTTGAGATGACGCATGCTCTGTTCTCATCATGACAAGGGCACCGGTCACCATAAGGAGTTTGGCCTCTGCAAGCTTCTTCCTCTCTGTTCACTTTTCTCCCATGTGTGTGCTGAAATTAAAGCGCACAGGGTCCTGGCTCACACTCATGAGGGAAAATGCCTTAGTCTGGAGACTCGAGTCATGCTGTTTCTATTTTTTTAAGAGTTAGTCCCAGGATTGCCTGTTGGATCTTCAGTTAAGATAACACAGAAGCACACTATGGAAATGTCAAGGCATTCTGGGATTAATTATAGTACTTTGAAACACAGCAGCCATTATGCAACAAAGGTCCAAGCTTGATCCATGAAGTGAGTGGAGGCATTACAGCCCCAGCAGCGTTCATTGTGGAATAGTTTTGAATACAAAAAAGTGCTATTTTTTCTTTTGCAAAGAGATATAGACTGTTTTCACAATTGCTTTTAAATCAATGTGGGTACAAGGTATATTTTTTTATGAACTATGGGAGAACTAATCTCATTGTTTCATCTGAACCTGCTCACAATATTTGACAAGTGACAATGTATGTTTTATCACCGTGTCAAAAATCAGTCCACTTTTCCCTAACAGACTGTGGAGAGAAGGTCACAGTTTGGGGGCTATCTGATTTCTGCTACAACCATTTAACGTGGAAGTCGCCAAGAAAAGATATAAAACGGTTGGGAGTGACTGGCCCCAGTAGAACCTGATTTGTAGACCCGGAAGGTAGACAGGATTCCAGCCTTGGCTAAGTATGGGAAAATAGTGAGCCCCATGTTTGGACTAAAGGGGTCAGGAGCTGGCCATAACAATGATATCATATATAGACAGTCCCAACGACCCATTCTTAGCTAAAGGGTAAAAGTTAGACTAAGGGACTCACTTGATGGTAGAGCACTTGTCTTGCCCGCACAAGAGCCTTGGGTTCCATCCCCAACACCAAAAGATATAACATTGCTTTATACAGTGAGTATTTCTGATAAAGAACATGGCAGACACCAAAATATAAGGGCAGATTCCATTATAGACTGGAAGGCCAGTTATGAGAGACCATTGAGATTATGGAAGGGTGGCTTTGAACAAGTGCCGCAGGTCTTCCTGCAAGCAGTTCCCTTGTAAAAATTACAAATGCTTAATTATCAATGGTTAAGTAGAGAGCCTATTCACCCCCTAGTTCCTTTGTGACAGTCAATGTTGTAGGAGTAATTCTTTCTTGGCTCTGCCAGGCACAGTCTCAGCAGAGGCTGTTGACAAGGGGCAAGGAGACATTGAGGTTTAGTAAATGAGAGAGTAAAGCTAGCATGAGTAAAATTTTAAGATTGTTTGTTTAAACCTCTAATTCTTTTCTCTTTACAGAATTCGTGAAGGAAAACAACCAAGTGACTACATTATGAGTTCTACATATCTAATTCAAGAGAACAACTTCCATAGCAAAACCAAATAAAGTGTGTTGTGAATATTGTGATTTCCTTTATGTAATAACTGTGATGTTTACATTGTAAATATTATTTGAGCATTCTAAAATTCATCCTTAGCTCATGAAAGGCTTGTAATTTCATATGCTCTATATTCTTTCTAAGGAAAATATATTTAATGATAAGTGGACTCTAGATTCATTGCAATTATTTGAAGCTTTCTGCAAGGGTAGCAATAGAGGAAAATTGATGTGTTTATTTATAGCAAGTAGTTAACCATTCAAAAGCGCAGAACAGATAATCAGTGTGACTAAGTCTGAATGTTAAACAGATAGGCTGCTGTGTAAAATAAAGCAAAATATCTAAGGGGAATAACAAAAAGAAGGATTTAAAAAACCAGATACCATAAGAAGGACTTTAAGAATTGCATTTCTGCAGTGATAGGTACTCCATCTCTCAAAGATTAGGCTCTCTGACCAGTATTTACAGTCCCTAAAGGCTTCTTCGGATCTGCTTCAATTAAGAAAAGCCCGGCTTCAGATTTGAAGTTTCCCCTTTCGTCTTAGCTTACGGACATGTAAATTAGGAGCTGAATGGAGTCATTGACTTCATGAATACTTTGCACATAGTCACTTGCAATATTTCATCTTGTTGGCTTCCTTTGCTGAAAGTACATTTGTAGACACAACTATTTTTCCAATGTGATTGTATGAAATTAAAGACAGGAATAAAAGTCTTTGGTTATCATTGCAAGTGTGTTTTCCTGTTCTGATTCTTGGAGGGATACACTGGCCCCTCCCCTTAGCTTGATACTTGCAGGTTTGGAGCTGTTTTTCTGTGACATTGAAGTGGGATTGCATTTGTGAATCCTGAATTAACAGCTACTTAAATGTGAGGGGGATTTCTTTCCTATCTAAGGTCAGAGGTGGAATAGGGGAAGCATGGCATCTGTGTTCCAAGCACAAGGGTCTCCTTCCGGGCCATTTTTCACACTAACATTCCTTCCTCCATGAACTTTAGTCCTAAGCCCATAGTCCTTTGCTGGAAAATGTGGTTGTTTTCCCTAGGGGGGTATGCACCCAACTCTAAACTTGGGGGTCTAGCCGTATGGAATAATGAAAGAAGAGATGAATGGGTGTAATGGTTTGGAAACTCTGACATTCTCACCCCAAGGCCTCAAGGAGTAACAAAGAAGGTGAGACTCAAACTCTAACCACCAATGGAGCAGTGTTTAGCAAAAACATGGGGAAAACCGCTCGGTTCATTCTTATTTGTTACATTTACAAGGGAGAGCGTGATCCAGGATTCTCGGTGATGATAAAATAGTTCATGCAAGTGAAAATAAGCTGTACTTACTCTACCTGATCCCACAATTTGGCTATCCTAATGGAATCTCAGAATGGAAACAGAAAACCAACATGTGCGAACTGAATACAATCTTGCAAAGATCAGCGGGGACTTTATTTGGAAACAAAGCTATAGAGTTTTCATTCTCTCTTACTCATGCAAACCTTTACAATTCATGCCACACCTGGTCACGGTGCACTGCCTGAGTAGCTGTGATGTCCCATGTACACATAGGAAGAGGGTTCCTATGTAAGTGGTAATGAGGTAAGAGGTAATAGCCTTGGCATTATCATGTAACACAAGAGGTTTTGTATTCAGACTAGGAAAAAGTAGAAACCAAGTATGAGATTTGATCAAAGAAATGATGCAGGACTGTGCTGATATTTTGTTTGTGATCTAACAAATAAAGTTTGTCTGGAGACCAGAGTGCAGAACTAGCTACCAGTTAGCCATAGAGGCCAGGCAGTCATGGTATACACCTTTAATCCCAGAAGAGGGAGGCAGAAGCAGACTGATCTCTGTGAGTTCAAAACAACTCTGGGCTACAAGAGACTGATTCAGTCTAAAAAGAAGAACAGAGCCAGCAGTGGTGACACACACCTCTAATTCCAACATTAAGGAGGTGGAGACAGGAAGGGATATGGCTGGACAGAGAAAGGAATGTAAAGTAGAAGGAGAGAGGAGTGCATTACATTCAGTCTGAGGATTTGTAGGGACAGGATTGCCCCTTTGGTCTGAGGATTCAGTAAAGGTAAGAACTGGCTGGCGGCTCTGCTTCTCTGATCTTTCAGTCTTAACCCCTGTATCTGACTCTGGGTTTTTATTATTAAGACCAATTAGAATTCTTGCTACACAGGACTATGCAGATATGACCACAAATATTTTTTAAATGAATTAAATTCTACTATGAGGCAGCATATTGAAGTATTAATGGAAATGTTAGCATCTTATAAGCCAAAGACTAAGTTTGTCATGTCATTGTGTTTAGGCAGAATAATGATTCCTGGAACTATCCATGCCTTAACACCTAGAACCTGTGAATGAATATGCTGCTTTGATGTAGCAGAAACTGTGATCGTGTTCAGATCAGCACGAGGGTTATCCTCAGCTATTTAAGTATCTTATCATAGTCACACAGGTCCATGGAGGATGGATGAGGAAGGCAGTGTTGAGGGGAGGAAATATGACAATATCACAGAGGGGAGGAAATATGACAATATCACAGAGACAGGCATAACATCAATGTGTGCAGTAGACTTCCAGTCTACTGGAATCCAGAAAGCTGAAGGAAGCAAGGAAAATATTCTTCCCAAGATCCTCTAGGAGGGTCACAGCCCTACTGCTGCCTTGGTATTAGCCATACGGCACCAACACTCAGACTTCTACTCTCCGAGTGGTATAATAATAAGCATCTATTATTTTAATCTCTCCAGTCGGTGGAAGCTTGTTTCTGCAGCAGCGGGAATTAATACAATCATCATTCCCAAGCCACAGTAGAACTTGATTCTAGCGTCCACTGCATTAGGGAAGAATAATCTACCAAAATTAAATGTCCTTGGGGCTGGGATAGGATCTAAGAAAGAATGAAGTCTCAAAACATTTGAATATTTGTTTGGACGTTTCTTCAGTTGTATAAGTGAATATTAATTGACTGAAATTTGAGGAAGATTGGCATCTAACCTAAAAGATGTTTGAGAGTTATTTCATCCTAGGGGTGTATGCTTAGTTCAACATATACTTAATGATAAATATAATACACCATATAAATGGCATTAAGAACAGAAACAGCATGATCATCTCAGTAGATGGAGAAAAGGCATCTAACATAGTCCAATACACCTTCATGATAAAAGTGCCAAAGAAATCAGGAATAGAAGAAACAGCCTGTAGCACATATAAACAATGGAGTTTTGCTCAATGGAAAGAAAAATGAAATGATAACATGGTCAGGAAAATGGACTAAACAGATGATTATTATGCTTAGTTAAGTAAGTCAGACTGAGAAATATAAATGTAAATTCTTTCTATCATGTATACATTCCAAATTTTAAGAATGTATGTGCTTGTCTGTGTGTGTATATATCTGCATCTGTGTATGTATCTGTGTCATGCATGTGAATGTCTGTGATGTGTGTCTGTATGTGTGTGGATCTGTGTCTTTGTGTGTGTATTTCTGTGTGCATGTATCTTTGTCATGTGTGTGTGATATGTGTCTGTGTTTATCTGTGTTGGGTGTGTATGTCTGTGATGTGTGCATCTGTGTCATGTGTGTGTGTGTGTGTGTGTGTGCCTGTGATGTGTGCATGTGTGTGTATGAAACTAGAAAAGGGACTGTGATCGGTGAAAAAGAGATGTTGTTGGGAGATGAGGCAGGATGAAGGAGGAGTATCACAGAATATGTGCCATGAAGTCCATTGGTTACCTAGAGAAAAGGGAAGCTAGAGTTAGGGGTAGGAGGAAAAATGGGGGAGTGGAAGAAGGCTCATCAAAAACTAAGAGTGTATGCCATCTGAAACCCATTCGTCATCCGCTTATTTTTAAAACTAGTAAAAATGAAAACACCCATAATATACAGAAAGTAGAAATACGAGATTCCCACCAGCCTTCCTAGTTACTCCATCTTTGTTTTTCCTCCATTTTCTTGATTATTTATCAAACAAACCTAAATTAGGGGTGGGAGGTGCCACCATAAACACTGAAAAGGGCCAGAACAGTCAGGAATCCCCCAGAATTCGAGGAAAAAACCTGATGAAAGGAAGATCAAAAGTTGTTTTTAATAAATATGGAGAAAAAGATGCAAGAGGGCAAAAGTCAAACTCTCAGAGCTAATTAAGAAAACAGTGCAAGCACAGAACAGAAATCATACAGAGAGAAAAGGAGCAGGCTTCCAGACTTTACAAACAGCCTGAGCCAGAACAAAATCCTGTGGAGTTCTGTGGAAGATCAGTGTGCAAGACCCTTCTTCCACCCAGCGCTACAAAAAATAGGTTCAATAAATAAGTAAAATTTAATAAAAGGTTCTGTCAGAATCAAGCAAATGGCCTAAAACACTGGCCATAAATCAGAGGTTAAAAGACCGATTGTAGAAAATGAATAGAAACCTCGTGTCTGGTAAATATAGAGGCTTCAGAAAAAAAGAGGATGGCGCAAAGGAAAAGAGAAAATAAATAACATAAAAGTCATTTCACTTCCTCTGGGTTGCATTTCTTATGAGGCCTGGCCGCAGTCCTTCCTCATTCGTGAGTCAGTGCACGCTCTGTATGGAAGGGGCTGCTCCTGGGTGTCTACAGGTTGGCTGTGTTTGTCGGTTTCAGACGACATGCTTCGGTGAAGGGCACTGCTCTCCTTAATACCTAGTTATTAGCGTGGTAAACTTTATTCCTTAAAAGTTTCTAGATACCTTGACTAAGTCTTGGAATGACGTATCCAAGCATTTACCTTTTAGCTTTTGAATATTTCCATAATAATTAAAGTAAATTGATCCATTCTAGTTAACAAGGTTTTAATTGTTCTATTTTTTTCTATTAGTTTTTTTACATAATACACAGTAGATTACTACAAAGACTATTATATACTACATTAGTGCTAATACTAACATGTGCTATTTCTGAACAGGAAACAGAATCTCTGTCTTGAAGAATAGATCAAGGATGGAACCTAAAAACTGTATAATCAGATTCATGAATTGATAAGAACTTTGGAGCTACATATTCTACTACATTTACATATTAGAAGAAATTATACCCAGTTACTTATTTGCCTTTTAAGTACTTGGTGCAGCCAACTCAAATAGTAACTGTTTGGCTCACCAATAGCAGTTGCAGGGTTTTATTCAAAAGCAGAAACAGGGAAGGACACAGTAGAGGAGTCTGTCTTTACACAGACCTCTGCTACCAGCTTTCTCTCCCCGGTTATTAAGAGGCCATTTCCTTGGTCCCTCTCTTCCACCTGTGCAATTGTCAGTCCCCTGCCAGACGCATCTCTTTTTACAAGTTAGCTTCTCTTGTTTTCCCCTGCGCAATTATGGTCTTTATGCTTCTCTTCCTTGGACACTTGCCCTGGTTTCATAATGCTGTTTCTTTTCCTTTGCTTTCTCCTCTCTGCAGGGTTACAGGCTCATTCATTTGAGTTCTTTGCTCTTAGGTATGCCTTCCTGTAAGTCAGCCTCATTTGCTCCAGTGGCAGGAGATGCATATAAATCCCTCAGATTTCTTTTTGTCGCTTAGATTTTCCTCTCCATTTAGCCCCTGACACTAGGGATGTATTTAAACATTTGTGCTGTATTTAACCATTTGCTGAAAGTTATAGAATCCAAACTCGAAGTTGCCCTTGCTTGTAAGTTTATAAGTGACCGACCGCCAGTGAAATAATTGTCATGTTTTTGTGTTTTACCCAAAAGATATCTCACCTGCCATTGTCTTTATACATGTAAAGAAATTCGAATTCTATCCTTATAAACTTGGGTAGAGCCCAGCAGAATGGAGAATGGTAGTAACAAACATGGAAAGAGAAAACAGCAAGCAAGGGAAGGAGAGAGAATAACAGGAGACCAGGAGACTCTCTCTCTCTCTCTCTCTCTCTCTCTCTCTCTCTCTCTCTCTCTCTGTGTGTGTGTGTGTGTGTGTGTGTGTGTGTGTGTGTGTGTGTGTGTGTGGTGGGGTGAGACTTACTACCATGAGTAAATCTAAACTTATGCAGAGGGAGTAAGAATAAATAAGGTTAAGGCTTAAGGTAACTGGAAAAGAGTGGTGAACGCTGCATTTTCAGATCTCAGGTCTTAGAAGGGTGCTGGCCTGGGAATATATTTGAAAAATGAGGGTAGAATGGTAAGTAATATGTGAGACAAATGATTGGCTCTAAGAAGTAGCTGCTATAATAATCTCTCTCTCTCTCTCTCTCTCTCTCTCTCTCTCTCTCTCTCTCTCTCTTTCATATACGCACACGTATATTTGAGATAGAATCTCACTATGCATACCAGCATGGCCTGGAATTCACAGTTCTCCTTCCTCAGCCTCTGGGTGCGGAGGTTATGGTGGTGCCGCCTTGACCAGCTTTAGACATCGCATTTTAAAACATTGCCATGGTTTTTAAAATAAAATACAAATGAGGGTCTTTCCGCAGTTGAGTAGTATTTAATAAATTGGAACAAAACTGTTAACTTGTTGACAGCTGGAGAAACGTTTGAAACTTAATTATACTGCGGTTAATTTATAATCAAAGCAAAATGACCTAGATGGCATTGGTCAGTCAGTTATGTGGGAGAAAAGGCAAACTCAGGTTTACTTGGAAGCAATGACTGTTGTTAACAAGAGTTACAATGAAACGAAGCAAAATGATCGCATGTATTTTTCACTCCCTGCTGCTCAATGTAGTACCATCATCAGGAAAATGAGAGAAGCTATTTCTCAGTGAATAATGTCCAGATAGGACACCAATTGCTTGAACATTAGCTTGAATAAGCAAGGAAATTACTGTCAATAATCACTATGTAATTGGCTCATTTGTGCAGACTATAAGAGTAAAATACTATTTTAAAAGCAAATTACTACAAGCTAGTGTGTGTGTGTGTGTGTGTGTGTGTGTGTGTGTGTGTGTGTGTATACATATATATTTTTTCCACTGCTGGGAAGTGGCATCTCTTGTCACTGCTTGGCTTTACAGAATAACAATGAATGCCCAGTGTCCTTTTCTATAACTTCTGATGTCATTATTCGATGCAATTGGGACACAGAAACATATTTTTAGGTTTCACTTGCATCCTTTGACTATAATTAAGACAATAATCCGTTTATCCATCAGACAGAACTACAAACCAGTGTCCTGAACCCACTGTGAACTAGAGACTGGAACCACTGAAGTGCCCACGCAGATTTCTGAATATACAAGTAAAGGCTGATACAACCTCCTTGCCAGTCTTCTTGGCTGCCTCCTTTAGGTTGCAAGCTCCTTCGGGACAAAGTGGAGACCCGTCTCCCTACAGAATCAAGGCCTGATGGGGCCATCAGCCTCACTGACGGGAATATACCAGAATAGCACTGTTGAGGACACAGATATGCGTGTTTAGAACTAAGACGCACACATCTATAGACCCGGGCTTGCTGAGAAGCAAGCTTAACTTTGCCAGGAATCAAACACTCTAGGTGCTACGCAGGAGTTTGTTTACACCAGGGCTCCTTCCCCAGGGCCCCGCGGAGGCCCAGGAGTTGCAGAAGTCAGGGTTTGCTTTTGGTCTCTCGGCAAAGTGACCTTTTCACCAGCTCACTGGCCAGCGCAGGGCCGGCACCTCCACTGTGCTCTGCAGAGGGATGAGCGGCCTCCAGAGCCCACCTCAGTCTTGGTCAACAGTTCATTTCTGTTCAAGGAACAGCCTGCAAATATGTTGCTAGCCAACCCAATCCACAGATAAACTCAGGGACAGAAATAGCTCTTCCTGGTTCAGACGTGATAAAACAGAGAGACTGTTGACTTGGCCTTCACTCTCGCACAGTGTTGGGACTCCGGTCCATCTTAGAGTTTTCATAATGCTTCAGCCATTTCTCACACAGTATTCCAGAAATCCTTGCAAGAAGAGAGCAATATGGGATTTAGGCAAAAGAATCATGAGTTTGTGTTTCAATTTTATAATCCAGCTCAATAGAAAGGAAATTTGATCAGAAGTTCTCACTGTGACTCGAAGCACAAAAATCTGTCTTGAAGTTTGAATGACCTTCTAGTCCCTCCTGATCATCTTGTTTTAATTAGTCACTTTTGATTAAAAATATTACCAGAAAAAAATTAAATATATCACAAAGGAAATGTATGGCAATTGGGGCTCTAACGTTATTTTCAAATGTGTTTGAATGGAGTAAAATTTTATTATTTTCATCAGTAATACAGAGTCCTAAAGACTCACGCATTCCAAATTCTCTAGTGCAATTCCACAGTTAATTTTGCTATCCAAGAAGTCTATTCTTATCGTTGCTATTCACATCAGGTGGAATGTGCAGGGGGCCGTCTCTAGACACAGGACGCCCCTGCATCATGAGCACACAGAAAGTGGGATTTCCTGCATGATATCTAAAAACGTAAGCAAAAGAAAAGAAAGGAAATGAGAGTCAGCCAGGACTAGCTGGAAAGAAGAAAGGGGTTGATGGAAATGGGATGGAGGGGGAGGGGCCATAAGGGTAGATGTAGTCACAGGGCATTGCATACATGCGTGATGTGTTAGACATGCAGACTAAGGCCTCGGGGTGACACAGATATAGAATAAATGTTGCTGAGAATTGGTCTGACATAAGAAATGAAGCACTGCTGTGGCATAATGAGAATGTGACTATGATAAGTTGTTTTAATCATTCCCATTACTATTAACTTCACTTTTAATTAATACTCAGAATATCACTTTGGTTTTACTTAGAAGCATGTCATTTTTCCTGAAGAATCAAGAGTGGCATGATTGACCCTCAACGATGACAGGTATGTTATATTAGAAGACATGTGCTTGTCCACAGCTAGTCCCAGAAGAGTTCGTCACCATCCAAAGATAACCAAGGAAAAGAAAGACCAGGACATCCATAATAGATAAGCCATGGAAGCAACCCCAATGTCCATGGGTGATGGGTAGGTAGAAAGTGCTTCCTCCACATGGGATAGGTGATCTTTTACCATTAAAAATAAGGGAAT
Organism: Myodes glareolus; assembly: GCF_982192425.1. Lineage (NCBI taxonomy): Eukaryota > Metazoa > Chordata > Mammalia > Rodentia > Cricetidae > Myodes > Myodes glareolus. The sequence goes on from NC_142026.1 coordinate 129,502,104, forward strand.
TGTGGCATGTGGATGGGCCTTGAGTGTGAAATAAGCTGTCAGAAGTCAAAACAATATAAAAACAAAACAAAACACCTGCATGATTCAGCTAGCATGAGATCCCAAGAGCAGTCAACTTACACAAGGGAAGTGGAATCGTGTTTGCTCAGGGATTGGAGAAATGGGAAGGAGGAGCTATCTAATGGCTAACAGCCTTCCAGGTCTGCAAAATGAAAAACTACTAGAGGTCGATTGTTAAATACTATGACCAGCCCTAACCAGCCGTGCTCAAGTACAACCCGAACACAAACAATTTCTAATTGGTACACAGAAAAAGTCACAATGAAAACCGCACAGCAATCTGGGCACACTGGCACACACCTGGAACACCAGACCTTGGGAAGTGGACAATGAGGGTACTGTAACATGTAGGCCAGGCTCGGCTTGTAGTGAGTCAGTCCCAGGCCAGGTTAAGCTATGACACACCCTGTTTCAATTAAAAAAAAAAAGATAAACAAAGCCATGAACCCAGGCTAACCCAGAAACACCACAGGTTTTTTAGAAAGTTGTAATGATCGAAATTTTCCTACAAAAGACATAAAAATCATAGAACCCCACCCCAGTGATTTTGATCATGCAGGACTAGAATATTGCACTAATTCACTTCTTTACCGACAATTGGAAAATACTTTAAAAATTATCTTGGTAGAACGGTGGCAGTTTCACCAAGATCTACAAGGGTAATAAGGTTGACTTACGTTTCTCATTGCCTGTCAAAGTTCAAGGTCATTTTGAATGCTTTTATGTTATTGTTCTAGAAAACTGTGTTACAGAAAATAGTAAGCAAAACCATCAGTTGAAGGTAATTTTAGAAGATGAAAGGATTTGTGTTTGTGGTCCTTTGAAAACAGCCATGCCATTGAAACCATGACTTACCACTAATGCACTGTTGGACAATGGGCAGCTCTATTCTTTGAATGCACAGAATTGGATAAAATTGGGCTCCTGTAATTTCAAGAAGATAATTTAGAAACTTTTGTATGGACCACAAGAAGACTCATGGTTTACCTAGATACCTGATCTGATGTTGAGCCTTGGATCTCTGGTTTAAGAGGAGAAGCTGGGCTAGTGTTCCTTATCTATTTTTATCAGATAAATACAGCTTATCAGATAAAGAAAAACTGGGCCAAACCAAAGCTGAAAACCAATGGGGCAAGCATTAACACTAGGAAAGGCTACCTGGTATTTACTGTTGCTAGAAGCCAACGGTCACACTAGCTCCCGAGTACTAGGGACACTATTAGTTAAAACCTCCAGTCTGAGTATCTAGAGCCTCGAGTCCAGCTGTCAGGACTTGGATCTATGAACCTTTGGGTTTGTTAGCACAGGCCCTACGTCTTAAACACTCAAAGGCCCAGGAATGCCAACATGGGGGCTTCTTGAATGCTCATAATTTCTATTTGGGTAGAGCAAACCAATTGATAGCAAAAACAATCTTTTGTAAAAAAGAAAAATAAATCTGCTTTCCCAAATAAAGAATTCTAGCCAGGCAGTGGGAGCACACACCTTTAATCCCAGCACTCAGGAGGAAGAGGCAAGCTCAAGAATTTGATCATCAAAAAAACAGATAATACAATTAAAAAATGGAGAACATACCTAAACAGAGAATTCTCAACAGATGAAGCTTAAATGGCTGAAAGACACGTAAGGAAATACTCAACATCCTTAGCCATCAGAGAAATGCAAATAAAAACAACTCTGAGATTCCATCTTACACCTGTCAGAATGGCCAAGATCAAAAACACTGATGACAACTTATGCTGGAAAGGATGTGGGGTAAAGGGAACACTCATGCATTGCTGGTGGGAGTGCAAACTGGTACAGCCCCTTTGGAAATCAATATGGTGATTTTTCAGAAAATTAGGAAACAACCTACTTCAAGACCCAGCAATACCATTTTGGGGTATATACCCAAAGGATGCTTGATGGCAACATAAAAACATGTGTTCAACTATGTTCACAGCAGCATTGTTTGTCATAGCCAGAACCTGGAAACAACCTAAATAACCCTCGACCAAAGAATGGATAAGGAAAATGTGGTACATTTACACAATGGAGTACTACACGGTATAAAAATATAATGACATCTTGAAATTTGCAGGCAAATGGATCGATCTAGACAACATATTGAGTGAGGTAATCCAGACCCAAAAAAGACAAATATCATATGTACTCACTCATAAGTGGTTTTTAAACATAAAGCAAAGAAAAACCAGCCTATAATTCACAATCCCAGAGAACCTAGACAACAAAGAGGACCCTAAGAGAGACATACATGGATCTAATCTACATGGGAAGTAGAAAAAGACAAGATCTCCTGAGTAAATTGGGAGCATGGGGACCATGGGAGGGGTAGAAAGGGAGAAGAGAGGAAGGTAGGGGAGTGAAGAAAAATATAAAGCTCAATAAAAACAATAATTTTTTTAAAAAATTAAGAAAAATACAAAATGGATAACATATTACCTAAATGTACAGAAATAAATCTTCTCAGTGTGACTGAACTACTGATAGGATGGATATTTAAAAGAGATGAAGAAAAAATTTATGCCCAAACTCTTTTTTTTAAAATTTATTTTTATAATAAAAAAAACAAAAATTAGGTTTATAAGAAGAAATAAAGCTATCTAATATAATATAGTATTTTTTATATCAACAATTCAAGGGTAGAAACTGTGAGACAAATTAATGAGAAATTTAAGCCAAACACTATGAAAGAATTTGCCTTTGCTCATTCATCCAGGAACATGCTCCTTACTGCACTGGAGAGAATTACTTGATCTCGCCTGGTCAGGAACTCATTCCCTACTGCATTGATAGAAGTGTTTGATCTTGCCTGGTTCCTGCTTTGGTAGGAGGGTGTAGAGAAACAGGCACCCTATTCTCAACCAAGAAATGCATCTTTCCTAGAAGGTGCTCACTATGGAAGAGATGGTCCTGAGGCTGCACCACACACTGTGAAGGATGCTGTTACCAAGTGTAAAGAAAGACTGTTCTCCTTCACATTCCTGGGGGCTGATTCTACTCAGATGGCCCATTTGTGTCCCCTATAATCTCAGCCTTCATTGCTTCCCACTCAGTGAGCTTGTGTCAGCCAAGGAGTAACAACTGGGTAAATTGTTACCCAATGAGTATTTGATTAAAATAACTATTGTTTTATTTTATATAGTAGCACATTCATTATTACAGAGGAAGTGTCTCTTATTATGTACAGACCCCAATGCATGAGATACTGGATACAAAAGAGGTGAATCGAGAATAGAGGTTTCTCTTCTATTTCTCTAGCGTGGCTTTGGCAACTAGATTCCCTTTGGTTGACGTGATACTCTGTGTTGTGCTAGCTAGTCTCCTTGTATTGTTTTATGAACAAAATATAAGGTAAGTATCTAAAAGTAACTATCACAGCATTAAATTGATTAGATATACCATCTAAATATGTTGAAATTGATATTCTTAGTTTGTATGTATTCATACCTTTTCCAAACATTATCTAGTAATCAATTCTGCATCCTTATTTTAACATTTTACACTCTGCTGATTTGTGACACATTTCCATTTTTTAAAAAATAATGAATTATGCACAAAAGTTTACAAAAATGTTTGTATTTTAAATCATTGTTTTGGGGGAGTTCTCTCATCATTGCTGAAAATTTGTCTGGAAATTATTGTAGCACACGTTGAAGATGAAAGTTGAATATGGATATTTATCTTTAATGTGAACCTAATAAAAGAAAAGACAAGTTTCAATTAGAAAAACCTTCAAGTGAAGCTACGGAATTCATTTATAGACACTGTTACTTAACAAGTAACATATTATTACAATTAGGGAGCAAGAAGCGATTGTAAACACAGATCTGATCTGAATGCAGATCTACTGACCATGCTACTCCAAAAATGAAGCATCCCCTGTCTCTTTGCTGACAGGTCTGCTTAACATCATGCCTGGCCAGCAACCAGCTCCTACCAATCAACAGTGATGTTTCTTCTCTCAGCCAGTTTAAAATCAGTTTTAAGAGTCCAAACAATGAAGACTATATTGTTCTAGATGTTATCTTTGTGGTGCGCTGACATGACTCATACGAATGATTTTGCCTCTTAAGGGGATAAAAACATAACAGTATAATCTGACCCAGAGTTTTAAATATTCAACATTATATTCTTTTATAATATATATACATATATGTTCAAATACTTAATAAAAATAAATTTATGGCATGCTATTTGATTGGAAATAATTATAGAATATCCAGGGCCCTGCTAGACATTAGCTGTATGGAACTGAAGTTCCACAGAGAAGTGCTGACCAAATAAAATTCGGTAATTACAGGTTTAAGAAATAATGGGTTTTGGTGTAGCAGCTGACACCGAGCAGGGAGAATGGAAAAGCCGGATAGCATGGCATGCAGTGAGGCTCTTTCTTTGCTCTGAGGCTGAAGGAGTTCAGACTGTATTCACAGTGAGATCACGGAACTGAAATCCTAAGCCCCGGTGAGACACCTGGACGTATACTTTCTCCAGTGATTTCCACAGATGACTAGACTTGACAGCAACTACCAGCAGAAAAACCCAGGAGAGAGAAGCCAAACAGTAGACTTTTAAATTAATGGTGTGTGTGTGTGTGTAGTTGCCTCCAGAGACCAGAAGGGAGCATGAGATCCCCCTGGAACTAGAGTTACAGATAGACATAAACTCCTTGATGAGGGTACTGGGCACCATACCCTGGTCCTCTACAAGAAGAGTACCAGGGCTTCCCCCACTGAACCATCTCTCCAAATCCATATCCAATAAACAGATTTAAGGTCTGAGCTTTGAAGCCTTTGACAGAATCAGAACTCTTACAACCCTAATGCTTTTGGAAATTCCTTTGTGGGATTTTTCGAAGGGAAACATGAGGGAAGTAGTTTGTCATTAGATCCAGGAAATGTCAAGCAAACATGGACAAATGGTTTAGCTATCTTACTGCCTGAAATGATGAACATTTATGTGAATTATACAGAGAAACCAGCTAACCTTGAACCAGAGGACACCAACTAATGAGAGAGATTGAAAATCTCAAGAAAGAAGAAATGAACTCCCAGGGAATAAGGGAAGCAGCACCATCATTGAGAAGGGGTAGTTCTACATTATTTTGTACATAATGTTGGTTCGAGAATTATCTACTAACTTCTGTCACTGTAAAGAATAATTTTGCTTAGTTCCTTGACACTTTCTGCTTTGGACACGAAGGATACAAAGGTTCAGAGTTATTAGCTAATTTACCCCAACAGGCAATGTACTAGTATGTGCAAAGAAGGTATTTTAATTCAAACCTTGGGGCCCTAAATAGTTTATTCACCAGGAAAAATTGCATCTTTTAAGAGTTAAATACCTACCTGAGCCTAAAGAAATGGGGGCACGGCAGCAAAGCCCGGGAAGCAGCTCTAGGAGGGAGTCAGTGGTCATCAGACTGAGTTATGCTCCAGGGAAGTTCAGACAGGATGATGTCCTCAGTCCCTTCCAATCTGGGCCTCGGTGACTCTAATGCTCCCTAAGAAGTGGTCTTGCAGAGTGACTCAGTGGCTTAAGGGACAAACATCATTCTGACTCACTGTAACCCTTCCGTTGTTTGACAGATAAGCTTTCAGGGGCTTGTGGGAAAGATAAAAGTAGGAAGATTGCTTGTTGTGATAAAAAAAAAATGTGGTTTCATTTTGGAAAAGAGACAAGGAAAACGAGGAAAGAACAGTTGGGGAATAACCTGGAAGGATTTGTTTCATGGCCTAGGTGTGAGCTCCGGGTTTTAACTGTGTGTCTTATTGTGCATATTGATATGAGAATATAATATGATGTTATTCCTTCAGATTTGCTCAGTGTCTCCACTTCTATAGGGATCTCAGAGCAAAGAGCTGCGCTCTGAACAGAACGGACACAGCAGGAAGTTTCTCCTTGCTCTACATTCTGTGGTTAGCTACGCTCCACAGTCTTAGATGTGCTACCCAGGCCCCACACCTCAAGGATCTCTTCAACAATATATTATGTATTCTAAATCTAATGAAAAATGAATTTGGAAAATTCATACTTCTAAGTAACATAAAACAACCTCTTGACCGGACAGTGTAGCAAATGTTATGTTGTAAGGTGACACTGGTTCCGTCTTCCCTTAATTAAATTCGAGGTGGAAAAAAAATCCCTCTACAAAAGATTAAAACCTGGTAAAATGGGATAAGAGCGATGGATGCCTTCATTACCATGCAGAGAGGAAGAAAGAGTTCTCAGTCCAGACAAGGCTACTCTTTTGCCACTGACCTAGAACTGGATTTGGCTCTGGCCTGTCCTAGGTGACATAGAGCGAGGATGTTTCCATTAGCACAAAGGATTCATGCCTGTGTTAAAGTGAGGAGAGACGGGTAAGGGTAATGAGAACACTTTCCTGGAATTTAACAGTGATGGGAGAAAGGGAGAAAGGGAGGAAATGAGGAAGACCCATTGTTCTGGAAGGACTTTAGGTCCCTCAAATGATTTTATTATTTACCTAGTATTTCCAATTGTCAGTGATTGCCTCTCTCGTTGACATTTTTGTCAGTGACTTTAAAAAGGCATCTTTATATTTTTTTAGATGGGAAATTATTGATATAGAGAATTGTGATACTGTTATCTTAAAATTATAACAATTCCCCCCAAACAACTCCTTTTCCTGATTTAGAAAGACACAATTTTATTACTTCACATGCTAAGCGTATTACTCCTGGGGTTTTGTGTTTTGGTTTCTTTTGTTTTTGGAGGACTGGAAGACTTTGGAACTTTGAACTAAACAGCAGTTAAACTCTGTAAAGAGGGCATAATAAACCATCCTGGTAGGAGTCTGGAAGGCAGTAAAGCTAAGAGCAGTGTGAACCACGGAGGCCCAGCACAGCGGTTTACAGAGGGAAACAATATTAGCACTGGGCTGGAGACCATTCTCATGATATTGTGGCAAAGAATATACTGGTTTCTACCACTATCTTATGAGTTTGCCTAAATTTAAAAGGAATGGAGTAATTCCTCTGGCAGAGGAGATTTTAAGACAGCCTAATATTGACTCTGTCGTGTTGCTGTCAGAGATCTACAGTGGAGGAGAATAAATAGGCAGAAAGAAATACTAATCGTTAAGGTGACTAGGTATACAATGAGAGGATAACTGTGCTGGAATAAAGGGAAGGGTGTCCTCAGGGCAAGAGCTCACCTGATTAAGCTTCCAGTTTATGGAAGGAAAAGTCATAAATGTGGCTCAAAGGGGACAGGGTCTCCACTAAGTTGGCAGTTGAACTTGGAAGCGTCTCCCACAACGGGCTGACATTAGACTCATGAAAAATGCAAGAGCAAAGGAGTTGTGAACTCTTACTTCATGGTTTGAGAGAGCTGCTGATGCCAGGAATGTGGCACCAAAGTCCCTGCCTAGAGGCCCCCAGAGGTCATTGGGTGGAGCTATGGGAATGAAGCCTGACACCTAAATTGCGTTGGACACTCCCAACGGAAAGGCATGCCAGAGCTGTGAGGTAGTGGCTCAGAAAAGCTGCACATAGTTGAGTGGAAGCAGCCCAAGAGAATAAGTCTGGTAAAGGCAGTAATGTTGTAAAGGCAGAGCCATTTAAGCCCTTTGACACTGAGCATGCTATAGAATTTGGGGTTTGGCTTCTGGGTTTCGATCTTGCTCTAATCCAGTTTCTTCACTAGACCCCTATTCCTCCCCTTTGAAATAATAATGCATATTCTGTGCTATTGCATATTGCAAGAATGGAATTTTCCATTTGATTTTACAGTGAGCTGTAATTAAGAAACTCCCTTGAGTCTCAGACGAAACTTTGGGCTTCAGACTTTTGAACAGTGTTGAGACCGTGGAAGATGGGGCCTTGTGAAGTTAACTCAGTGCATTTTGCATTATGACACAGTCATGAGACAAGGGGCGACCAGGAAGTAAAATGTGGTGGTTTGAACTAAATGTCCCGTATATTAGCAAGCATCTGAATATGTGGTATGCCGTTGGTGGTGCTGTTTGGATGAGTCTAGGAGGTGTGGCCTTGCGATAGAATGTTTATCTTTGGTAGATTGAGGGGGACTTTAAAGTTTCAAATCTGCAGCTCTCTCTGCTCACTGTTCAAGTCTTGAAGGGTGAGTTCTCAAGTTCAGATGTGAACTTTAACTGCCTGCCACCTGCTGCCCCCACTCTGCCCCCCTAGGTGATTATCCCACAGGAACCATAAAGCACATAAACCCCCTCATTTGTAAGCTGCCTGGTCATATCGCTTCATCCTCACAACAGAAAAGTAGCTAACCTAAGAACTATGTTTTAAAGTCAATTTTTATAACTGCAGTCAAGTCGTAGCTAGTAGCAGTAGCTAGCCGTTCAATCTGTGTGTGACAAATATGGACATAATGGAGCTGTCTACACAGCTCATTTCCTTTGTCTCCTGTTATTTCTTTTACTCTAGTTGTGAACATAAGCCCTCCCCACCCATATCGTGTGGTAGACCGAGGCATTCAAAGCTTTGTTTTTGAGGTAGGATAGGGCCTGTCTACATAGCTCAAGTAAGCTTTGAACGCCTGCCTCAGACTTGTAGATGGTGGGATTATAGCACACACTGCCAGGCGCAGCTTCAAAACCTCAGAGCTATTTTTAATTCAGACTGTCACCTGAACCTAAAATCACAAATGAAATCAATTAATACCTGAAAAATAAGTTAGCTGTAACTCTATTTTTTTAAATATACCTATTGTCCTTGAAGGAGTACTTAGAGTGCATCAATGTACAAAATGGAAACAATTATATCATTAGCTAATACAAATGATATTTGAGATGATCTTTATGAAAACAATGAAATCAATGCTGCAAAATCCCTGAAAATAGCATTTAAAAAGTGGGTCTGGGAAAACAGCTCAGTGGTAAAGCATTTTCTAGGCAAACATGGAGACCTGAGTTCAAATCCCCAGAATCTCTTTAGCCAGGGCTAGAAGTTCTTCTCTGAAATTTCTGTGTTTCTACAGCAAGGTGGGAGGCAGAAGAGGCAGTCGAGTCCCCAGAAGTTTATGGGATAGCCTGGGGGTACACAAAAGGAGATAGCAAGAGACCATGTCTCAGATAAAGTGGGAGACAAAAGCTAATACCAGAAGGTACCTTTAACCTTCATACATGTGTCATGATATGCCTGTGCATGCATGTGTGTGTGTGAGTACACACACACACACAATTATAGCCAATTGCTTCACTTACTCATGAAGTTTAAAAAAACTACTTTAAAAAATCTTTAAAATAACCATCCTGACATCATTGACAAATTATAATAAAACATAATTAAGAGTCTTTAAATAAGTCACAATCTGATTCTAAGATAGTATATATTGCTAGTTCTAACAAACTGACCGCATGACAGAGGAAAATACTGGCTTCTATATGATTATCATATAATCATATCATAAGCTTACAGAGAATTGTTAGAGCTTTGCATTAAGAAATAAACTACTTGGTGAATCTATATAATGTGTATATTAGATAGTTGTATTTTTCACTAGGGTATGACCTCTTCAGCTGAAAGAAGTACTAACCAAATATATTTAATGGAAAGGTTTTGAAGTAAAGAGAAAGATCTGGGTGTGACATTTGTAGGTACTAGAAACGTCACTTAGGTACAAACAATGTTTCCCCACCAGAGATTGAGAGCTGAGCCTAAAGTAAGAACACAGGAGTATTGACAAGACTTCATCTATCTGTGCTCTCAAGAATCAACTGTTGATTAAACTGTCTGGTATTTCAATATTATACAACCTTGTGCTTCATAGTATTAGGAAAAATGAGAGAATTTAGCATTTAGGATATATAAAATACATATAGATACTGGTAGGGCTTACATTATAACAATGCTTCCTTTTTCATTTTACATATAAACTAATTTTTTTAAAAAAAATCTTGGGGTTGGAAAGATGGCTCAGCAATTAATAGCACACGCTACTCTTACAGAGGACCCTAGTTTCCAGCAATCACACCAGGCAGCTCATAACTGTAACTCCAGTTCCAGAGAACCTGGCCCTTCTGGCCTCCATGGGTACCTGAACACAAAAATACACACTCACAAACAGGAGACACACATACATATATAATTAAAATAAAAAAAAAGAACCTGTATAAAATCCTCTTGTCTTCTCCCTACTGTTCCTGAGGATCTGCAAACAAGCCAAACTGACCTGCTGTGTACGCCCTTGACAGACTATTCTAACTGGAATCCATTTCTCTGTTTACACTGTCCCATCCATCTTCTGGGCCCCATTTATCTCACCTCGAAACATGAGTACTATTCTTATCACAAATTAAGCCTGAAGTCCTCAGTATTAAATGTATATCACATTTCTCTGGGCATTCGTGACCTTATGACACTACCCTAGACGAGTAAACAGGTGTTTCTATTCCCTAGGTCTCTTAGCCTACTGAAGAGAGGAAGCAGAGCTCTGCCTTCTCTGGATCTTAACAACTAAATGCTGTGTTGTTATCAGTGTTGAAAGAATTATTAAAGGGAACATTTTAATGCACTGCTCAAGGGTATGGGGGACAAGCACACACACACATGTACACACACACACACACACACACACACACACACACACACACACGTCCATACCCATCTGCCCACAAAAATTAAAATCTAAGATTCACATGTGAAAGAAGACATGCAGTGTTTGCCTTTCTGGGTCTGTCATCCTTAGCATAATATTTCTCAGTTGTGTATGTGGTTTTTTTGTGAAAATGACATGCATTAATTTTTCTTTGTGGTTAAATACAATTTCACTGTGTCTGTACATTTTCCTTATCCAGCCATTTGTTGATGAACCTCTAGGATGATTGTATTTATTAGCTACCGTGAACAGAGCAGCAGCTAACGTGGGCAAGCAAGCAACTCTGCAGTAGGTGCAGAGTCCTTTGGGAATATGCCCAGGAGCGGGTCAGGCAGTTCTAGTTTTCACTTTAGAAAAAGTTCCCCACTGATTTCCATAGCGGTTACAGAAGGTTGTACCCCCCATCAACCCTGTGAAGGGCTTCTCTGTGCCCATACCCACACCACCATTTGCTGCCATTCTGACTTGGGTGAGACGAGTTAAAATCCTTCTGCACGGGAAAGGGAATCACCAGCAGAGTGAAGAGAGGCTGTAAAATGGGAGCAATGTCCTTGCCAGTTACACTTCACACAGAAGCTAATGCTCGAAATAGGTGAGGAACTACAGGATTTTAAACCTCAAGCCTCCCATGCAACCCAACCAATAGATGGACCGACGAAATGAACAGACAGTTCTCAAAGGAAGAAATACAAATGATGAATAAACATTTTTAAGAGTGTAAAACATTTCAGACATCAGGAAAATGCCATCAAATTACTCTTTTCCAACTGGGGGTGGGGAAGCCAATCATTGTGGTTTGCATTTCTTTTTCCTGCTGATTGTTGGCGTTAAACATTTTTCCATGTGACTGTTTCTCATTGACATCTTCTGTCCTTTCTTAAATCAACATATTTGGCTTTCCTCTTGTTTGAACTCCTCCTGTGTTCTAGATGCTAAGCCCTTCTCAGATGTATAGGTTGCTTTCATCCATCCGTTAGGTTGCCTCTTCACTCTGTGACTCTCCCACTGGCTGTGTAGAAACCATTTTGGTTAGAGATAATCTCATTTGTCTATTTATAATTATGCTTCCCATTCATTTATGTGCATTTCCAAACAACCTCTCATGACTCTGATGTCATGGGGTATTTTTCACAGTACAGCTATACGTACTTAAATGTGAATATAGATGATCCGACCAAGTTGACCAAAGACATATGCTTTTTGTTTTAATACTTATTGTTAAATGTACTTTGTCATCTGCAAAAATGATAGGACATGGAGATGGGCTTTTCCATGGTGAATGATAGATACTTTGTTGACTTTCTTTAAAAGTTACTTGAAAATAAGTAGTAGTCCCTGTCCCTCACTCGTCACGCTAACAAGGCATTTTATTATTGTATGTACAGCTAGTTGGCTGTTATTGCCTCTTGAGTTTCTTTTTGCTGACTTCAGTGGTCTTAATGAAAAGCTTTGTGCCGTGTAGCAGCTGGGATTGTCCGATTGTGTGCCTGTCATCACATGTGTCCTTAAATAAATGTGAAGGGCATGGCTTTGTAAGCAGGCTTTGAATTTCTCGACTTCAAGTCTTACTTCTAATCATTGAGGCAATTGGAATTTTCCTTATGGTCATTTCAGAGACTATTATCAACTGCTACTATCTACCTGCTTTACGGAATTAAAGAATTTGAAGCTCCTGCCTTTATCTCTGAAAGGAGGCAACCGTCTCTATTGTCAAAAGCTGCCTCTACACAGCGTGGTGGGGATGGCCATGCTTTCTTCCTGAGAGTACTGCATTGTACTTGGCCTGCCTATGATTTGGGATGTGATATTTGCTATCTGATTTTCCAGAAACCAGTAAATATAATTTAATAACTTCAAAGAATCCAGTCTCAAAGATCTGGGTTGTAACATTTGTTCCAGTTGCATAAAGAAACAAGCATTAATAGAATAAAATAAAGTTTTAATCTCACAAACTCAAAAGTAAAAAAACGTCTTTACATTCCTCCCACACACAATTTCCTTTTTTACCTCCATCTCTCTTCCGTTTCTCTACAGAACCTAGACATGTCCGTGTACATCCTTGTATATTTCTAATTGATCATATCTACACATCTTGCATAATCTCTCTTGCTGAGAAAATCTTATTTCTATTTCTTTTCTCTTTTTTTACACAGTGATAGAGACTGAACCCAGGCCCCTTATGCTAAGGCACTACGCTTTAGCCTAGGCTGCACTAGCAGCTTCTCCTTGTTTGTCCTTTCATTTCAGCGGTCCATAGGAGTGCTCGGCTACCAACTGCTTCTTCTTCTTCCGTTCGTACTTCCGTGTTTCTTCCCTTCCCACCCAGCTGCTAAGGAAGCTTCTGACGGGTAGGCCACAGGAAATGGTACCAACTGACGTTCAAACATCAAGTAGGAATCCCTTTGTTTTTAATATGGATGGACAGAGGCACAGAAGCCTGACATTCATTCACTTAGGAATTGATTGTTCCCGTAATGCCTAGCACTGTCCCAAATCCCGAGTGAACAACACAGGGTGAAAACTGAGAACGTTTCTGTTACTATGAGTGGCCAGGGGGATTTGGTCACTAATTAGTCAAGTCGGTGTGAACTTTGGAACTGTTTCCAAGTGTTGGGCCACGAGATCTAGAGAGATGCAAATGAACAAAAAGGAAGTGACCATTCATTTTTTTTCTGCCATCAGCTAAAATCAAGAGTGAGCTTGAACCCAGAATCTCAGAACATTATCCCTTTGATTGTCTACTTCCGAATATTCATTTATTTATTTATCTTCTAATCTGTTGAACAAGCATTGCCAGGAGGTTAAAGTTGAAGGCAAGAATCAAACAAAGTTCAGGGCTGAGACCATTTAACACTTTAGCCAACTTTTATCTCAGTGGTTTTTCCCCTCCATGTTCTGTGATAAAAGGGCTAGAAATCAGCCGCATATGTTCACTTGCTAGCAGATGCGTGGAATTCCAAAACAATAAGGATACAGGCTCGCGCCTCCTTGCACAACTGTAGTATCCAGATGGGACCCTCTCAGCATTCAATGTGGCATTTTCCACATTAAATGAAGTTCCTTAGAGGAAAGATGATTGACCAAGTTGTCTGTCCCACCTGGTTCTGTTTTAAGTCCCAAAGAATCACAAAGAGGCCTACATTAATTATAAACTGATTGGCCTATAAGCTCAGGCTTCTTATTAACTCATAACTTATATTAGCCCATAATTCTTGTCTGTTTTAGTCATGTAGTTTGGAACCTTTTTCAGTGAGGCAGTCACATCTTGCTTGCTCTGTGTCTGGGTGACGACTGCAGACTGAAACTTCCCTCTTCCCATTAATTCTCATTGCCATGCCTCTACTTCCTGCCTGGTCACCGTCACCCTGCCTATACTTCCTGCCTGGCTACTGGTCAATTAGCATTTTATTAAAAATAATACAAATGACAGGATAAAAAACCATTGTCCCACAGCAAAAGATGGTTGCTGGGAAATGGGTTAAAGTCTAGCTGTCTTCTGAGGGTTAGAACTCAGATAAGTACCCGTGTCAGGAGTGGAATGTGACATGCAATGTTCATGCACACTCCTAATTCCTGGGGAGATAGCATGCCATGGTTCTGAGTTAATTTTATGAGTTTTGGAGCACTTGATGGTGTTAATCAAAAGGAGAAAATAATCCAAAACTGGCTAAGTATCCCCAAACATCCATTTGACAAACACTTAGGCGTAGCTAGCAAGGATCTATGAGTATGCATACAAATACAAACCTCTCTCTGCTTTGGAGGAAGTTCAAGTGGAAAGCTACTGCCAGCTTCATAAGCCATGGCAATGTCTGACCGTCATCGATGATGTCGGGCCTCAGCGGCCTTGTCGCTATCTCCTGAAGCACAATTTAATTAGTGGGCCTTAGTTGGATTATCTGCCAGCACACCACCTTAACTGTTCTGCTCCAGTTTGAAGATCTTATCGTGCTAACATATTTAAGAGGACACCTAAGCATTCTCAAGTATTTTATTCTTCATATTATGTCCCCTCTTCAACACAATTGAATTTAAAAAAAAAAATCTTTGACGTCAGATTGAAGTATTCTTAAGAGAATCAAACATTTATTTCTGGACACAAAACACCTTGAGTTTATTTCAGGTGTAATTTCATAATTCACAGTGTTGTTTAAGTACGGTGGATGGAGGTGGCATTAGTGGTATAATTTGAAGAAAGTTTTCAGTGTATCTGGTGAGTGTATATGTGAGGGTGCATGTGGTGGTGTAGAATAAGTGGTTGGTTTTATTTTGGTTTTGTTTTTCCAGACTGGGTTTCTCTCATGTAGCCTTGGCTGTCCTGAAACTCCTTCTGAAAACCAGGCTGGCCTCAAACTCAAACAGATCTGAGATTCCTCAGCCTCCTGAGTGCTGGAATTAAAGGCATGCGCCACCACCGCCTCCTGGCAGAATAAAGTGGCTATGAATGGCTCTGTTTGGAGGAATAGAGCCATAGAAACAACCTAGTGAGGTTGAGAAGATTCTTCCAGGTAAGTCTGGCTTCAGATAAAGAAAGGAAGTCTAGCAGACAGTAAGGAAGCACAATTGCTGGGAAATCATATGGAAGGTAGGAGCCAGTCCAGGCAAGAAGTTGGAACCAAGAAAGTCTGAAAAATCCCCAGGACAGCTTGCTGGAGAAGTGGGGATGAAGATACCCACATCGGTAAGATTGAAAGAGAAGCCCTTGTCTGCACTTCTGATGCCTAAATGATGAAGGCTCAGCTTTCCAGCATCTCTTGCTCTCATCCTCTTCTTTTCTTCTCTTTTCTTTCCTTTGCTTTTCTCTTCCTTCTCCTTCCTTTCTTTCTTTCTTCCTTCCTTCCTTCCCTCCTTCCTTCCTTCCTTCCTTCCTTCCTTCCTTCCTTCCTTCCTTCCTTCCTTCCTTCCCTCTTTTCTTCCTTTCTCCCTTCCTTTTTTTTTCATATTCCTATTGGTCTTGGCTTTATGAGACAAGATCTCACCCAACAGGACAAGTTGGCCTAGAATTCATGGTAATCCTCCTGCTTTGACCTCTGGGATTACAGGTATCCAGATTCAGGTTAGCTCTTGATGGAGACTTTTCCAATGGAAGAGCCTTCCAAACCTTTCTGTGTTCACTGCTGTTCTGTAAACACCCACATGCTGTTTATAGTGAGAAGGAGTAAGGTATGGCCAGACAGAACCACTAAAAATATGAACTTACAGAATATCACAGAAAAGGCTAACTAAAATAAGAGAAACTTTAACTAACATAGGTTGCATCTTTATTCTAATATTAAGAAATGCAGTCATTTCATTTTAAATTTTCTATTTATTCTTTGAAAATCTCTTTATTTCTAGATTATCCACCCGAACTCCCTCCCTCCCATCTTTATCCCAATTTCATGTCCTTTTTTATTAGTTTATATTAATCAGCCTCCTTGAGTCCAGTTAGTGATGACCATGTGCTAACGAGAGTGAGGTTATCCGTTGGGGCATGGGAAACATACAGAGCTAGGTTCTGCAGACCGTGTCTCCCTCGGCAGCTGCACACTGCAGCCAGTAGCTCCGCTAGGGGCTGGTCCAGGAAGCACCTCTTCCATCCATGCTGGAATGTTGACTGGTTTGGTCTTTTCCTGGTCGTGTGTATGCAAGCACATACACTGTGAATCACTGAGAGTTCATGTTTTCAACAACCACGCCATGCCCAGAAGGCAGGATGTCACAGCTCTGTCCTGTCCTGTGGCTCTTACATTCTTTGTGCCTTTTCTTCTCGGATAACACTAAGCAGTTTTTCAGTTTCCCCCAGGCTTCAGTTCCACAGATGAGTGTAACTTTACTGACGGCCATTCCGAGTTTGAGCTCCGCTCTGGCCAGGCATTTCCCAAAGCAAAGGCTGCCTCATTCAACTTCTAAATTTCGGGAGCCATGTTTTCTCCTCAGTCAGAAATTATTTAGCCAAAGTCTGGAATCGTTGTCCCTAGTCCCTGATCAATATATATACCTGTTTTCACCCCTGCTTAATTTGTGCTTCTGAGTTCTTCTGACCTACAAAGTCAGAATAACAGATAATAACAAAAAATTTCTCTAAAGTCTACATTTATTCTACTTTTATTCCCCGATATGCCAAAATTGTTCCACCTCAAAAATTCCTGGCCCTGAGTTTAAAAAGGTGATGCGGGAGAATTGTCTGTATTCTGTCAATCATATTTTAATAAAACGCTGATTGGCCAGGCAGGCAGTATAGGCAGGAAAACCAGACAGGAAGTAGAGGTGATGCAATGAGAACAGGAGAATTCTGGGAAGCAAGGAGGTTCCTCTGCCATTCCTGCGCAGACCACCGAAGAGGCAACATGTAAGCTGACAGCTGAAAAAGGTACTGAGCCCGTGTGGCTAACATAGATCAGAATAATGGGTTAAGATAAGTCATAAGAACTAATAAGTAGCCTGACCAAATGGGCCAATCAGTTTATAATCTTATGGAGTCCTGTGTGTGATTTTTTTTGTTGCTTGCCGGCTGTTGGGGTACCAGGAGGGACAGAAACCCCAACAAGCCGACCCTCATGTTACAAAAAGGAAAGGTAAGATTTTTCTTTTCTGTTAAGCTTTGATTTTTTTCAACCAGTTCATAAACTATAGAGACTTCTATAACAAATGAGCTCCATTTGAAATTCAGAATGAACCAATATATTCAGACAGAAGAAGACACATAGGCATCCACTGTAAAGACACCTGCACGGATTAATATGGGTAATTAGTCTTGCTCGCTGGATGAGGCACTGGTGCTCTGTGTGTGCGCTACATTATGATCTACTGGTTCCTACAGCAGCCGTGTGAAGTGGGAATTCATCGTGTCTTTAACATTGTAGTGGGGAAGCCAATAAACAGAAGATGTCAGTCACAGGTTTGTCCAGCTGTAGATACAATCAACTTATTAGAACCTATTAGCACTGGTGGAATTATTTATATTATTATTAAAAACAGAATCTCACAATATAGCTCTGGCTGGCCTAAAAATCACTACATTGATGAGGCTGGCCTTAAATTCACAGATATCCGGATTCTGAGTGTTGGCGTTAAAAGTGCTCCTGGCACTGTATTTTTTTGACCTTTGACACTGAACAACTAATACCTTAAATTTGGACAACAGTCTTTAAAACATGGGTGGCATAACTGAAGACAATGGCTATCTCTGCCCCAGAGCCCATCAGTATCCAGTAGTTAAATAGGGAGTGGTGGGGGCCTTGAGCCCCTCTGCAGTCCGCCATTTTGCAGTCCGCCATTGACTGGTGGTAGGCCCAATCTTGGACAAGTCCAGCAAAGACAATCACAGATGCTGTGAGAATGTTTGCAGTGTCCATATCATGTGCCCCAAGGGTATTTCGCAGCCCTTCTTATCTTCTTGCTCCTACATTCTTCCTGTTCCCTCTTCCAGGAAGTTCCCTGGGCCTTAGGGAGAGTGAGGAATGCCTGGGAGGAGAGTGAGCACCTAAATGTCACTCAATCTCAGTGCCTTGTGCATTCACCACACAAAGAGAAGCTTCTCTGATTAAGGTTGAGAGTAGCTTTTATCTATGGGTATAAATATCAATATTTCGAAGCTAGCTCGGCACAGAGGCAGTTTAGCGAGACAGCAGTCCACGTGAGATTTTGATCTTTCCAGCCATGGGTTTTACCCATGAACAGTACCAAGAACATATTTTGCCTTGAGAGTTGGGCCTCAAATCCAATGCAAGAGCTGTTGATCACTCCCATAACAGACATGTCATTGCTGCAGACACATCCTGCCTGGAAAATTATCACTTTAGTTCTTAGGGCTTCAAATAAACCTAGTTTTGCAGTGCTGATATGACCATGTTATCATCTCAACTGAATTTCTAACCCTTTCAAATAAAAGCTCAGAAAGGGTTAGAATATTCCCCCCTTCCCTCCTAAAAAAAATTTGGGTAGAGCAAACAAGAAACTAAACTGAGTTGGCTGTTTGCCTGTTACAGTACTGGAAATGAAGCCCAGAGCCTCACTCACTAGCTAAGTGCTCACAGAAGGCTTGAGGTCAGCATTGACCAGCAGGTTTCTCTGCTCTGCATACAGAACGTGTCAAATAGTTCAATGAACCTGCAGAACTGGATCTCCACCTCTACCAGAGATAGCGTCCTGGAAGGGAAGGCACACGTGGAAGTGGCAAAGCCTTTCAAATCCACCTTTCCTGAGCTCACTGTGGAAGATGAGCATGGACTTCAGGCTGCTGAGTTGAGAGTCCGTGTGTTTGCCCCTTCCCTCTCCAAGAGCAAAAATACAAGTGTCTTTTTTAAATGAAAATGTTTTCTTCTATGGAGAAATTAAAAGCAACAAAATTCATATTAAACATGCCCAAATATATTTTTGATTCATTATAATGGCTGGGCCTTTTGGAGCAAGCTGAACAGCTTCGAACATCATGACTCCAACATCTAACCCAGAAACACAAATTTAATACATACTTTGGAGCATATTTAAAACCTCCTCCATGAATGTGTCTCCAAATCTATCTGTCTGATGCTACCCTTATGGGACAGTAGCAGCTGATAGCTTACTTTCACCATAAGGCAGAGTGTGCAACCCAAAACAAAAATCTGAATATTCATTACAGAGATAGATAGATAGATAGATAGATAGATAGATAGATAGATAGATAGATAGATAGATAGATACAGACAGAAAGATAGATATGTAGCATATATATATATATATATATATATATATATATATATATATATATATATATATATGCTTCTGGGAGAAAGAAACCCTGTTTGGTGGCTCTGGCACCAATGGGTTATTGAACATAAAACCTGTTCATTAAAGGACAGCCTCTGGCAAAGCCAACTCCATTTACTCAAATCTGGTTGATTTAAGGAAGCTAAACACCTGTTTGCACTTGTGTTCCGCTGTGGTCGTCATCGTATTCAATGTGCTCGTTTATAATTACTAAAGAAACATTAACTGCGAAGAGCCACAACTTCTGGGAAGTGTAGAGAAATTTATCTTCAAAATGTTTACTCCCTGAAAATTTCCTTACCTGTAAGTGATAAGATTAATAATGAACACTTCTTACTTGCATAACTTTTTAAAAGATTTGGTGTGTGTATTTTCACAAGTGCATGCAGATGCCTGTGGAGACCAGGAAAAGGTGTCAGATCCTCTAGAGCTGAGTCATAGGCAGTTGTGAGGTGCCAGATATGGGTGCAGGGAACTGAACTCAGGTTCTCTGCAAGAGTAATATGGGCTCTTAATCACTAAGTCACCTGTCTAGATCTATTTATGTAACTTTTAAGCAAAAAGATGTACTTATTTTTAGTTTATGTGTATGGGTGGGTGTTTGCCTGCACATCTGTGCTCCACATGTGTGCAGCAGCATCCACAGAGGTCAGAAAATGGCAACAGATGCTCTGGAAATGAGTGACAGATGGTTGTTAGCTCCCATGTGGGTGCTGGGAATTGAACCCAGGTCTTTGAAAGAGCAGTGTTCTTAACCACTGAGTCATCTTTCCAGCCCCCTTATTTGGCTTTTAAATCCTGAAATATCCTGTAAACACCCTGTTCAGTTATGAAAATGTAAGGTTTCAGACTAGACAAATCATTCATATTTTTGAACCAGTAATTTTTAGATTTTTTTTTGGACAAAGCACTTAACTGGTGATCTTTAGCTACTGGCCACGCTCTCCTCACATACAACACTTCAATGAAATACGATCATCATAGAAATGTAAAGGACAGAAAGAGCTCATGGTTGCTGGGGTTACTAGTCACACAACAGTCACAGAGGGAAGGACCAACCTGTGATGTGATGTGTGATGTGTGGACTGGTCACAATCAGTCCCACCCTTTCTCTCCCACGCAGGAATTTACCCAAATCTGACAATAGCAATAACCTTTCTTTAGTTGAAAAGAGATTGTTCCAATATTTGCTTTCAATGATTGTAAAAGTGAAGAGCAGGTAGTGTGATCTGCCATCATGTCACTAGCCTGAAATGAAAACATTCTGTTTGAGAAAACATCTATTCCTTTTTCTAAAGCTTACTGTGAAATGTTTCATGTTTAAAGCATCATGGTTCAACCTATGCTTGATACATAAAAACATTGTTGTGGGGAAAATAAGGCCTGGTATATTAGAGTTATATTTATACATCTTTCCCACTCAAAGAGACTTAAAGTACTTGACCATACTGGCACATATTAAAAACATTTTAAAATTCAAATTATTTTACTGGAATTTTTACTGAATCTAAGAAATAATAATGATATTTATCAATCTTTCTAGGGTTCACTTATTTTAGGTTCACAAACACATCAGTCAGCTTTAATGAGCTTGACTTTTGATTATTTTTTTATTGATTTTATTGAGCTATACATTTTTCTCTGTTCCCCTCCCTTCTTCTCCCCTCCCCTTCAACTCTAGGGTTCACATTTTATAAACTAGAAAAAAATTAAGAATTTTACACAATAAGAACTCCAAAAATTATACAAAGAATCTCTTTTAAAACAATAAAATCCTCCAAATATTGACATGTATTCTTTAGTCTCTCTTTCCAGAGATAAATAAATATATATAGGTGTTATGACATGAGTTATATTACAAAGATTACATATATGAGTATTTGTATGTGTACTGAGCAGTGTATAATATCTCTACAGAAGTATGAAAATCTGCTCTGAACAGTTTGCAGTGAACCGTGACCCTTTACCACCCAATTCCTCAGCCTGAATTCTCTTAAACAGACAATGCCTTGCCTTACCACATGACTCTGGTCACAATCAGGAAATTATCATTGGTATGCTATTATCTCATGCACAGACTTTATTCAAATCTCATCAATTTCCCATGTAATGATCATTTTATTTTAAACAGGGCAAAAAATATTCATGGTGCTAAGGCTAATCCAAGACTGCCCCTTTCCTGAAGCTTTGTGTTCAGACTCTTTGGGTTTGGACTGCTCTTTAGCTTTTTTGTGACCTTCAAGCAAAGATCGTTTGTTTTGATTCATGTTGTTCCCTTCTTTATCCAACAGTTCCTCCCAATTAGAGTCATGCACCTTGTGTAAAAGTAGCACCAGAATCAAAATCAACCGTGTTTGGATTTCACTTCCTTGTTCCTTCACGATCCCTTGGCTAGGACATGCCCACCATTTTTCTCAGCCACCAAGTCTCTATTTTCCCTGTGTCTCTTTAAGTATTTTATGGATATGCTGGGATTTTATGAATTTATCATTTTCATCAGTTTATTTCCTCCCCGTTTAGCTTCCATAGAAAGTTTTTGACTGGTGCTATTGTTACTGTAGTTGAGCAAAATTGATATTTTTATTTATAATTTTTCGCTTAAGAGTGCACAACTCAACATTTCTTTATAAAGAGTGCCGTCATTTATTTAGTTTTGATTTTGGTAGGTTATACTCACATGCTAGCATCATTGCTTGCACTAACACATACTAACTGTATATGTATACTGTATGTATGTTAATGAGATTTGTTATGTTATCTCTGCAAATATGAATTTATACAGCACACAACAATCTCATCCAACCATTGCTCCATCTTTAATCTGAAAAATATAAGAAACAGAAGAAAAAATGAGAAATGAAATTATATCAAACTAACATTCCTCTTCTTAGCAAATAAAACAATAAAATAGACAACCTGAAGAATGGGAGAACGTATTTATTAGCTATTCATCTGACAGAAGGATAATCTTCAGAATGTATAATGTGTTATTCCTTTGGGTCTGGTCACTTTAAGAGCTAACCACGCCCACACCCCAGCCACTTCTGACCTCCCTCGTCACCATCTTCCCCTGTCTTGTGTTTGTCTCTTGTCGGGTGTACATGTGTCTTTGTTTCTATGTTTCTCTTTATGTCTCTCTGTTTTCCTCTTCTTTAAGCAATAAATGTCTCCCTCTTCTTTAAATAATACTATGTCCTGTGAGCCTTTTATCCGTCTTAACCGCCTGCCTGACTCCCCCGGCCGCATGGCGCTGCCACCCTGGAGCAGGGACCCACAGTCATCCTTGTCGGACTAGCAGCTGCTCTGTGAGCCTGCCAGGGAACACACCTGCCTATTTTTAAAGAACAATATAATGAACTCAAGACAATTAACAGTAACTACATATTTTAGTTACTAAATATGTAGTTAACTACATATTTTAGCACGCGCACACACACACACACACACACACACGGGCAGATTGGGCCAGCAACTATACATACACACAAAATTAACAGTAATAAAAACCTCTAAAGTAATTTGATATTTTTGTATTTAGAGAAATCATAAGTTTAGTCAACTGGTACCTTTCAGGTTGACTTCTGGATCCATTCACATATTCCCATCATTCTTTTAGGACATTCACATATTCTGTTACCAAAAGCTTCTCCAGGTTCTTGCAGCCTTTTATCTCATTCTCTGGAATTATTCATCTCTCTGTGAGCTTTTCAGAAGAGGTTGATGCTTATAAATCAATACATATGGGGCTACAAAAACACAGACGGAATCTACAAAGATGCTTCCAGCTGCTGTCAAATACATATTTATATATATGTAAATGTTTATGTCTGTCTGCCTTTACAACTAACCATCCCACCCTCATTGCTCCGATTCCAATACAAGGCTGTGTGTGATAGTAGCCTCCTTCAGACTTCAGATAGGATTTATCTTATTTATACTCTAACAAGCTAGCATGCTACTGTTGTGTGGTGTAAAACAGAAAGGATGTTTATATCAGTTCTCTCTTGCACTCAAGTTCCCCGGAGACAATGCCAAGTACCTGGTGAATACTGGACACAGACACACATTGAGAAGTCTTTCCAGCTGAACAGCCCTGGCTTGGCAGAGCTCAGGGGCTTGTGCCACTTAAGCAAAGCTTCTTTGTCATAAACGCTGTGCCTTTACCCTTCAGACTTGTTTACACCCACCCACCCTGAGAAATGCCCTTCTGAAATGTAGTTGTGTTTGCACTCTTGATATGTCCAGAAGCAATCTGCATGGATACTCAGGGCCTCTTGTCAGCTGCCTCTCTGAGGCTTAGATTTGAAAATCTGAACGCAATTGCTCCAAATCCTGTTACATTCTCAGGATTAACATGACACCACCAATGAGAAATCGTTCATTTACCTTCATATGATACAGTCAAAACCCTGCCACATGCACGTTACACATGAAATTATTTTCACCACACGTGTATAAGAAGTATATGAAACACAAAGGAATTTCTTGTCTTATCTTTGAGTCCCATCCCGAAACAGTTCATTATGTATGTGTCAAAAATATGAAATCTGAAAAATGATACCAAGTATTTCAGATGGCAAATATTTGCCATGTCCCTCTGTCTGATAATGAGAAGCAGACTCCTGTTATCAGGAGTTTGCCCTTACGTGTTTGCTCAACCACAGGATACGAATTACATGATGCAGGATGTCTATTCTTGGGGAAAATGAGCTACCACTGTAGGTTTGTTTATTGTTCTTGTTCAGCCTGAAGTAATAAAACTAAAACACTGTATCTAGCTGACTAATTGTATTGGGTCTGTTTCCTGTCTGAGTGTGTCATTTGCTTTTTTTTTTATTCTGTTTGTTTTCCATGTTCATTTGATTTATTTTCTTTTTGAATATTAAAAATAATAGGTTTGAAAAATCAAAACTATACCAAAATATATACCAAGAGAAGACTGAGCATCTTGTCCTCCTCTCCCATGCTTTATATTGTAGTTCAGAGCACCCAACCACTCCAACCACCCCACCCACCCCACCAACTCCAACTACCTCACCTACTGAGACCACCCCACCCACTCTAACCACCCCACCCACTCCAACCACCCCACCCACTCTAACCACCCCACCCACTCTAACCAGCCCACCCACTCTAACCAGCCCACCCACTCTGACCACCTTATCCACTCAGACCACCTCATCCACTCAGACTACCTCATCCACTCAGACCACCTCATCCACTCAGACCACCTCATCCACTCTGACCACCCCATCCACTCCGACCACCTCATCCACTCAGACCACCCCTATCAAAGATGAATTTCTCACTCTCCTGCTTTATTCACAACTTTACCAACTCTTCACAGGTAAACATGACACTTTCTACACTGCGCTCTTGGAAAGCATGTGATCAGACTTCTGAGCTCTTTCCTTTACCAAGTAAATGAGAACAACAAAGTGTTTGATGAAAACATGGCATTGATGAAATCATTCTAAGAGAGTCAGAGGGAACTTTTAAATGTATAGTGCTGTCCTAACGGAGTCTTCTGTCTGACAGCATTCATCCATATTGATACAGCAGGTGGACAGGCCTGAGGCCCCAGGAACTCATGGACTCATCTTCACATCACTGGACAGGTAGAAATATCAGATACTGGTGAAAGCAATGGGCACATCTGCAACCCTAAAGCTTGGGAGGCAGAGGAAAGAGGAGCTGTGGGAGCTGAGGCCAGCCCGGGCTGCAAAGTAAGACTCTATCCTAGAAACAGTGAGAGAGAAGAGAGAGGGGAAGGAGGGGCAGAGACGGAAGGAAGAGGGGGAAGAATGAAGGGAAGAGAGAAAAAAGGAGAAGAGGAAGAGAGGGAGAGAGGAAGTGAAGGAGAATGGGAGGGAGGGAAGGAGGGAGAAAAAGAAAGAAGAAAAACTAGAAATTATGTGCCATCTGATAGGACAAGAGGAAGTATATACCCACACAAGAGGAAGTATATACCTATACAATATGGAGTAGACACCTGTGGAGTATCCATATCAGATGAATTATTTATATTTAGTTTCCAATGCACAAGAAATTTATATGCCCAATGAACATATTTAAACAGTATTATAAGCCATTGTCCAGACTGTGGAGAACTCCAACATATAAATAACAACAGGAAGTTGAGGGCTATTGCTTGATAGACATATTGAAAATATGCAGTGAGTGGACTTCATATCATGATTTGAATAGATTAACTGAAACAGCACATTACAATACAATCATTAAAAAAAAAACCACAATGGACCAGCCAAAATATTTTAAGAGCTGTAGACTTTCACTTTCTGGATATGCCACTTATAAAAATACTGTTAAGTATTTATACGCATAATGATACATATGTTGAAACTGAATTAAAATATTTTTCTTGGTATTCTTCTACAGACATGGCAATACAGGGCATGTGCAGATGTAACCACCGTAGGATACTAGAACAAGAGATACTCACGGTGAAGCCAGAGTATGAGTGAAGCTAAATTGTTCATATAGTTATAATTATAAAATGTTTCTAAAGATTCATATCTAGAATTTTCTGTGATTAATGGGTTTTAAGTCAGATAATACAGGGACAGTAAGGAACTGTGAACAGTGGTAAACATGCCTTTATGGTCTACAGCTCTTTCTGACTGTAGGCAGAGAAGACACTTTAGTCAGGAAACATTTTGACTGCAAGTGGAGAAGATAGTTCAGTCAGGAAAGTACTTCCTCGCAGGCCAGTTCAATTCCCAGAAATCAAAGCAGTGTGGTAACACACATGTGACCCTAGCACCAGGAGGATGCCGGGAGTTCTCTCACAAGCCAGTCTCACTTAATCTGTGAGCTCCAAGTGCCAGAGAGAGTCACTGTTTTCAAAACAGGATGGAAGTCAATCCAAGGAGCAAACCCAAGGCTGCTCTCTGGGCTCTGTACGCATGTGCACTACGTCTGCACACACAGACATTCCAAAAAAAAGAGTTTCTCTACTAAATTCTATGGGGCTGAAGAGTTTCTGGTATCAATGAAGAATGCCACTGCTTGTGTTAATTCCTAGCCCCATGGTGTGCTGTATCCATTTACGCCCTGCCATGTAAATACAGAAGATGGGAACAGTTTGCAGATCTAAAGGGACATTGTTCCCAAAGAAGCCAAAGTATATTCTTTCTAGAGTTAAGTTCTTTTGGTGTCATAAACACTTTAAAGCTCAGAGCATGAAATGTTCTTGTGTGGATTCAGGTTAATTTTCTGCTTTACTTATTTATTGCACACACACACATACATGTTTGTGCACACACATGCAAATGCACACAAATGCACTTGCATGCTACCAGTCAGCCTCAGGTTTGCTCCTCGGATGACCTTCCATCTTGTTTTGAGACAGAGGTCAGAGCACCATTTGTGTGAGTAGGCCCTTCCTCGCCACGTGGACCCAGGGAATCAAACACAGGTGGCCAGTCGTGGTGTATAGAAGACTGTAAAACTGCAGAACTTCAGTTACTACGCAGATGGCGCGACATGGCTTGACAGGCTCTTTTTTTCAGCTCTCCATGGGGATGCCTCCTATAACCACGACAGCTCATGGATACAAGCGATATCTCTCCCCAGGGGCTTGACTTTTTTTTTCTCTGTAGTGCCAAGTGACATAGGTCTAGCCACCGTCTGTTGAGCTAATAACATTCATAAAATTCTGAACAGAAATGAGACTCAGTCTGTGGACACCCTTGCCAAACTGGAATCCCGAAAGCTAGTTCCTAGGCAGGCATGTGGTCCTTTTGATCCCTGTGGGGGTCTTTTCAGAGTTTGGTTGGAGATCTTAAAAGTTGCTCCAGGGTCAGAGCAGATAATTGACGATAATGAAGGATGCCTGGAATGAGACGGCAGGCTCCTGACTTTGCTGTTGCAACCTTTGCTAAACAGCAGTTTCCTGTGTTCAAATGGCTTGGAAATTGGAAATTATCAGGAAATGGCTAAAAGATGACAGAATGGCTTAATATTTTAATGCCAAGTAGTTGTACTGGAGACATACACAACCCAGAGGCCAGTTCTGAATTGTATAATTGAGTTTAGCTCCTCCGTGTTCTATTACACCATAGGAGGTTGAGGGCTTAATCAAAAAATACCTAGGAAGAGAGATTTTTTTTAAAAAATGTTTTGTAAGAAACAGAAAACTTAGTTAGAACCAGAAACAGATCTATAAAAAAGAGGAGATGCTGTAAGAGACACATGGTATTCACATCATCCATTTCAGAGGCAAAATCGCCTCCAGCTATTGAATGGACTCAATGTTGTCAGAAATTCTGGAACAGGATTTGGAGCAGACCAGTCAGAAATTCTCTAACTAGAAATAGCCAGAGACAAGCAAGATTGCTGTTATTTAAACCAATGCCATTTTCCAAACTCACACAGAGGTGGACTCGCCAAGTCTAAATACGAATGTAGCAGATTTACTTATGGCACAAGACTATCCCTGGTATAGATCCCAATATATTTACAAGCCCAGAGAATACAAAAATCTAGCAGAAAGTACTACAAGTCCTGTTTCAATAACTAAGACTTTCTGATGAATACTCAGTCGGGGATGAGAGAATCACATGGTAGAATTGTTTTTGAGTTTTTCAAGGCATATTTTCTCAATAATACTTTCCATGGTGTTGCCATTCACTGTGCATCCCTAACAAACAGAGTACATGGGTTTTAACTTCTACAGTAGAAGCTGCTCTTCCTTAGCTGGCATATTTCCCCCCACCTGGGGAATCCTTGGCTAAGTATTCTAAGCCTGAACTTCAAGACCCCTCAGATGCCTACTTGGTTTTTAAAATTCACCCCCTGCATGGAAAAGCAAACATCCAAATGGAGAAAAGAATCAAGATTTTAAAACTCATCTAACTTGATTGTTTTCTGTATTTCAGTTGCACCATCACTTGCCCGTCTTTGTCTCTATTCTGAGCTAATTCTATTCTCCTGGCAAGCACCTGTCCTTTGGGCATCCTTTGATTCCAGTCATTTGAAATCCTTTGGGCATTCCAGTCATTTGGGCATCCTTTGGATTCCAGTCATTTGAAATCACCCCATCCTTCAGTCCTCCTGCTATCACAGTGACTGTGAGCTGAAAGGGAAGGGATATTCAAACTGCCTTCTGATCTAAGCAACTAGAGAAAAGGCAGAGATGCCACCAATGCATTGGTTGGTCTGAGGTTTAGTAGAACACAATGTAAAACCCAGTTCCAAAGGGTACAGAGTAGGACTGACTGTGAAGACTTGGACAATGACCCAAAACACTTCTACTACATCCAAATTTCCAGTTATGCTCCAACAACTGGCTGATAGATGTATGATCCTCATTTACAGACCAAGTACCTGGAGGGCAGAGGCTTAGGGAGGTATGGTTTGAGGACACAAAGTTGGTGTCAGACAGGAAAAAACAATGATCCATATTGAAGGGATATGCATTAATGAGCTGGATTAATTTTTTTACACTACACATATTAGTAATCCCTGTGTACCCTGTAACCCATGTGGGGTCATTATCCCTCTGTAATTAATCCTGAAGCAAATTTTAAAACTTTCAAAGACAGTGTGGTCTGTATCAAGGTCAACTTTTTCACCCTTCCTTCACTGTTCCGTATTCTCTCCATTTTAAACCATGCTGTGCATATGCAAACAAACAAGTGGGGAGTGAAGAAAAGGAGTCCATAATGCTCAGAATCATGACAAGACAGCATCCATGGGATTCTCTTCTACCCAAGTCTCTTAACTATAAATGGAGACTGCTCTTTTGTTTTCCAGCTGCCCTGACCCAAATGCTCACACAGAAACTATATTCGTTATAATACTGTTTGGCCAATAGCTTAGGCATATTCCTAGCTAACTCTTTCATCTTAAATTAACCCATTTCTATTAATCTATGTATTGCCACGAGGCTGTGGCTTACCAGAAGGGTTCTTGCGCCGTCTGTCTCCTTTATCAGCTACATGGCATCTCCTTGACTCCACCTACTATTTTCATATGTCTCTGTTAGGGTTTCCCACATGGCTTTACTCTGCTAAGTCTTTGGCTGAAACAGCATCTTTATTAACCAATGGTAATAAAACATATTCATAGTGCACAGAGGGGAATCCCACATCATCTTCCCAGGTGAGACAGCCCGTCCAGGTTCCTGCTTCATGAAAGAGTCTGCCAGACATTCTGCAGGACACAGAAGAAAGTAACTGACTGCCAATATAAGTGATACAGTCTTTAAAATTTCTTGCTTCATGGAAACGTCTGCCAGATACTATGGACTTGTAGGCTGTAGATAGATGCCTAGAAGAATGTTACAGAAGAACTTTGGGTGACTGTTCAGGCAACAAGATATCCCTGTCAATTCTAGAGTTTTGGAAGTTGCTTACAATGCACTTACTGTTTACTTAGGTAATATTACATCCTTCTGGAGTCTTTGATGGAGTTGAAGAACAGACAGTTATAATTATAGTTTTTCTTAGTTATAATTAAGGATAAATTAGATATAAAACTTTAGACTCACAAAGATAAAATTGATGAAAATATTTTCTTTAATTTTGCTAGATATAAATAGACTAAATATTGTAATTATAATTCTTGCTCGATATCTATTTTGTTATATGTAATTTTGCTATGTTAAAGTTAGAACCTTCCTTTTCATTTAGAGAGAAAAGGGGAGATGGTATGGGATTCCTGTCTGTATACTGTGAATATGTTTTATTACCATTGGTTAATAAAGATGCTTCAACCTATGGCAGGGCAGAATATAGCAAAGTGGGAAATTTGAACAGAAATATATAGAGAGAGTAGGCAGGGTCAAAGAGATGCCATGTAGCTGCCAAGGAAGAAAGATGCTGCCAGAACCTTTCCAGTAAGCCACAACATCTTGGCGGTACGCAGATGAATAGAAATTGGTTAATTTGAGATGTAAGAGCTAGCTAAGAATATGCCTAATCTATTGGCCAAAGCAGTGTTGTAATTAATATAGTTTCCATGTGATTATTTGTGTCTGAATAGTCAGACCAAATGAACAGTCTTCGTTTATAGTTCACCTTCTTAATGTTTGGTACAAAAGCGAATATAAATCACCTTTTTAAAAATACATGAATTGGAGCTGGAGGAG
Organism: Myodes glareolus; assembly: GCF_982192425.1. NCBI lineage: Eukaryota > Metazoa > Chordata > Mammalia > Rodentia > Cricetidae > Myodes > Myodes glareolus. The sequence continues at coordinate 129,532,606 of NC_142026.1, forward strand.
TGGCTCGGCAGTTAAGAACACATACTGCTTTTACAGGGTACTTGAGTTCAGTTCCCACCATCCAAATCAGGTGGCTCACAGCCTCCGATAAGCCCAGTTCCAGGGGATCTGGCTCCCAGTGGCATCAGAGGGCACCTACAAACACAGTACACATAAACTCAGACAGGTGCACACACAAGAGTAAAAATAAGTAAATTAGTCTTCAAATGTGTAAATTTGAGTTATTATTTTCAATATGCTGCTTGATTTTACTTGCTTTTATTTTTCTCCTTTTTTCTTTTTCCTTTTCATACTAGGGACAGTATCCAAGGCCAATAATACCAACCAAGTGCACCTATGGGCAATGTCCCAGCCCTCAAATCACTACACTATAATCATTCATTTTACTACAAAGGATTTGGATATTTTTTATAATTTAAGAACAATTTTTTTCCTTTTTTACCCCGTTTTTTTTCAAGACAGGCTTTCTCTGTAAAACAGTCCCTATCTGTCCTATTCTGGACTTCACTTTGCAGACCAGGCTGGCTTCGAGCTCAGAAAAATCCGCCTGCCACTGCCTCCCAAACGCTGAGATTAAAGGCATGTGCCACCACCGCCTGACCAAATATTCCTAAGGGTAGTTTTAATCTTAAATGTTACTTCACTTCTAGTGCCTCACCCTGAGTAACCAACAAAAAACAAACAAAAACTCTTAAAGAAACAGGAACAACAGGCAGTTTTTTTAAAGTATGCTGTGCCATAGCGATTCAGGTAACAGGAGAACAGCACACTGTGGAAACGTAGCCATTTAAGAGATGAATTCCAAAGCTGCACGAAATAAAATCATTAGCAAGTAATGAAATAGAAGGAGAGAAACATGGATCTGTAGCCATTGTTCAGAGCCGCCGAAATCAAATCAGGGCAATCTAAGTGCAGCAAACGCATCTTACTGCATCATTTAGAAGCCCCCTCGGGGTTCTCGCGCATGCTTATTTAAAGACAGGTAAGGCCTCTCTATGGCGTTCCTTTTCCAGCTGGAAGTTCTTTCTTAGCCTGAAGCACTGGAGCTTTGTAAGTCTGCGAGAGTACAGGGTTCCCGTAGCAACCACCAGGGTGGCTCACTGGCCTGTAAGGGGTAAACAGCGGACCAGGGTAGCTCCTTTAGTGTTAGTATTTTATTACACAGGAATTTTAAATATAATTTAAGAAAAGAAAATTCTTAAAATCTGCATGTGCAAATCCCAGGAAACCAAACCGCCAATCTGTTCAGATCACATCTGAGGAGCCCATCCTTGCTGTCTGTGGGAATCACCTCTGCCGAAACACCGATGGCCTTGGAGGATTTTTGAAGATGTTCCTTCAGCTTTACCATGTACCTCAGTCATTTGCTGAACCTGTTTTTGACAACAATTCTTAATGCTTTACTTACAGAAGCCATAGCTTTGAGTTGAAAACCTGCAGTTATGTTGCAAAAGGAAACCATTTGTGGGAATCGTGATGATGGTGGGAGACGGCGGCCACTAGATAGGGCAGATTTGGTTCTGCTAGAAAAAAAAAGGAGGTGAGGACTGTGTTGGTAAACTGAGGAAGGACCATGGCTTGAGAACTTGGGAGAAAGGATTCCCTTTGCTGGTAGAAATATTTAGTTCTCTGAAAGCAAAAGAAAAGAAAGGAACTGTATTCTGTATATCACAGCTATAAGGTGGGGAGAGAGCTGAGGGGAGAATGTAGTGACTGACCTTGAATGTCCTAAAATCCTGGTCACTGGTGAAGAGTGTAAGTAAGAGATGAAGTAAAGATGTGTTCCTTACTTTACTAGACGCTGCAAGGAAACGTATGGCAGAACGGCCAACTAGTGGAGAAGCAGGCTGTTTGGGCACATGGTTTCTTGCACAGATTGTCAGCATGGTGGCTAAAGAGGCTGAGACGGTGGGCATTTGGATAGTGGCTTATTCACACCTTGGTGGGCAGGATGCAGAGAGTTTGGACGGTACCAGAGCAGATACAACCTGCACAACCTTCCCACAGTGACCCAATTCTTCTTGCTAGACCACAACTCCAAAGTTTTCACAACCGGGCGGAATGGCACCACCTGCTAGGATCCAAACAGTTGGGCACATGACCCTGTAGTGGACACTGCAGATCTAAACCATAGCAGCTACGTAGCTGAGACACAGCGAAGCTTGAATCGTGTGACTCCAATGACTGACTCAGTATTACGTGATGACCCAAGACTGGAGATCAGCGTGTGGCTCGCAGGAAACTGCATCTAACCATGGATTCTCAGAGCCTTTCAACACCAGCAAACAGCTTGCGGCAGGAGACCAAGCACCAAGGTCTTCTCTCACGCGCAAACTCTGCACTAATTGTTGTAGAACCGTTTTTCCTCTGGCACAGTAATTTTACTATTATTGTGACTTGCAGGATTATTTTATTTAATGGAATGTAAAATGAGTCTTCTAAGTTAAAACCTTAGATTTTATAAAACGTTCACACGTGTTCCATATGTGCTCAGCATTCATTCTAAGAAATGAGAGATCTTGTTCCACCACGAACGGTATACTAGAGATGTTTCTGGAAATCTATGTTTAAAGGCAATAAGCATGTGAGACAAATTCATCCAAGAATTGAGGATATAATAACATAATATCTAGGAAGAAGTTTTTTAGGAAACATAGAGAATTTCAAAACATTCGGGTTCTGTGTATTCTTTGTGGCTGATGCCCAGTGGTTAAGACCGATGGACCCATTGAAGGGCTTCAGTTTGCATTATAGGGAAGGAAGTGCCCAATCTTGTCATTGGGATAATTAATTTGTTATCACGGCTCCGTGCTGAGAATATCAGTGCAGGAAAGGAGCGGGGATGTAACTGCTGACAAATAGGCCATGGGTATTGAAAACCAGAATACATGCAGCTGCCACCCAGATCCACCCCCCCCCCCATTGTACCTTGGCAGACAATAGCTTTCAACTAGGACTTGGCACAATGAACCACAAATGGGGCATGAGGTAAATGCAGGGTGTACGTAGCAGGCCATTTTGATGAAGTATCTAGAGGACAGACAATTTACCATGAAATATCAGCTGGTAAGAGAGACCAGCTGCCGACTAAGAAGGCTGTGTCAAGTTCTAACCACAGCTCCTATTTTATAATGAAATTGGCGAAATATCAACTTTTATTTGTCCACAAAAGAACTGCTGAGTTTGAATGTGTGCATCTACAGACTGGGAAGTTCTGAAGGAGCAGGGCTGTGCTGAGCTGAGTTAGCACTGGGAATCCAGCGGGCAAAAAACTCCCATCAATGACGTCCCTTTCATCCCTGAAATCATGCTGTATAAATTGCATAGAATGTCAGTGTTGTCTCGGAAACATGAACTGAATCTTTTGAACGAATCAATCAGCAATCCTCCTGTCTCAACCGCACGGCTGGCTGTCACTTTCAGGGTAACAGATGTACCCAGAGGGTGATGGATCGGCACACATCATCTTGTGTTTGGAGAACCTCTCCACACATGGGGCTCTAAGGGCTCTTTCCGGTACAAAGTTCATATCGCATATTTATCATCTTTCTGGCTTCCAGAAGTTTGTTGGTGTCATCTCGTTGTTCTTATAGCTAAAAACTCTCACAAATGCAGGTGCCTATTCGGTCCATTAAAATTAATTAGCAGTTCAGTTAACTTTGAACAAAAAAAGCATTTCACAGAGAAATCACTGTCAAGTGTAGAATATGTGAGTACCTTAATGATAAGATAAATAAATAAATGAATGAATAGAATAGAATAGAATACCTCCTAGTGCTCTTCAAACTCTTTCGTATCTACCTGGTCAAAACACAACTTTATAAACTGATACCCTGATGCTCACTTCCTGTTTGCCCCCTCCGGTGCCATCGGCCCTCTGCTTCAGCATGTAGACTTTACTTGTTTGTTTCATACACATTTCTCTTGCCCATTTTAAACCCAGGTATACTTTTTTTAATTAGCAAAGGACTCTTCTCTGCTCCTCTTTCTAAAACTATGGACTTGCTCTCTTGATTATAAATGCTTTTCTTTGGCTTGAATCTTCCTTTCTATTCTTTGGTTTCTCAGTCTCTACAACTGGAACCTTTGCCTAAGAAGAGCAGTGTATTTTTCTAAAACAATAAAAAATAAAAACAAAAAAGTGTGTGTGTGTGTGTGTGTGTATACACAAGAGGGGATCTGCATCTGAAAGTCAGAGGTCAACACTGACTGTCTTCCTCCAACAATTCCCCACCCAATTTATTCCTCTTTGCAGCAGTAACGCTTTCTGGCTCAGGAACGCATACACCAATTCTGTGAACTAACTGGCCACCCTCCATCCTTTTGACTCCGTCTTACCCGTGCTGTGATTGCAAGTACATGCTGCATGATGCTCACGAGGGTGGTGGGATTCTGACTCAAGTCCTTCGAACTTCCCAGCTTCCACCTGGTTTTGTTTCCTGAGAGTGTTGCTGGTCATATCTTTCTTAACACCTACCCTTAACTGATCCCACTGTCTAGACTCCCCTACTAGTCTTCAGCCATTTAAAACCAAACATCTGTGTTTCCGAACCACTTAACCTGTATTCAAAGACAATCAGAAACTAATCAGCAGGAAGCCTGAACCTGTGGTAAGGCTTTTTTTTTTTAAGAGTTGACTGGGGACTCTCTTTCAGTTTCAGAGGGCTAGTCCAGGATCATAATGATGGAATCATGGCAGCACACAGGCAGACATGATGTTGGACGTAGCTGGAAGTTTACATCCTGGTCTGCAAGCAGAAGGTAGACAAAGTGAGACTGTGCCCATGGGCTTTGAAACATCAAAGCCCACCCCTAGTGACACACCTCCTCCAATAGGCCACACCTTCTAAGTACTCCCAAATAGTTCCACCAAGGGGGGGATCAAACATTGAAATATTTAAGCCTATGGCGATCATTTTCATTCAAACCACAGTACAGATTTATATAATGGATAACTATTGCCATAAGACAGGAGGAAAAAAATGACTTGTTTTTCTAACAAACTACTTTTTTGACAGTCAATCAAAATGCGCAAAATGTCATTACAACATTTAATTTAACAAAATCATGTGAGAGGTGCGAACATGCAGATTCTGTGCTGTGTTAGTGCTGGAGAGGTGGCTCAGCTGTTAAAAGCACTGACTGCATCCTCCAGAGGTCCTGACGTGGATAACTGCAACCTCACAAAGCCTGAGAAAGCTTGGGAAAGACTAGAGTAAAGCATTTTGGTTTTCAGCCATAGCAGGAAAAAAGCTGCGCTGTTTTAAAATGTCGGCTTTCTGGGCCGGGGAAAATTCTGACTCTTTCAAGCAGGCCGTCCTGACTATGGAAACACTGTTGCAGCTTGCTTCCTGGCAAGGACCATGAAAAGCCATAGGAGCTTTTGAATGTTGTCTTCTCCATATTCCTTAGCAAATTAAAGACCCATGTGGTCAGAAAAAGAGAGATATACAGTAAAGAGAGATTCAAAGAAAAAAAACCTCTAAATGGTTTAAAGTCCTTAGAAATAAAAAAAGAAAGAGAGTAGTTGGGTGTAGTGGTACACACTTTAATCCCAGCACTGGGGAGGCAGAGACAGACAGATCTCTGGGAGGTCAAAGATAACCTGGTCTACAGAGTTATTCCAGGACAAATATATGCAGAGAACCTGTCTCAAAAAGCCAAAAGTTAAAAGTAAAAATAAAAGAAATAGAGGTTAAAATAAAGCCATATAAAGATGGAAAATACACAGGGAATCTTGATACTGTATCCTATTATGCTCTCTTTGACTTGTTTAAATGCTGAGGAAGGAGCAACAGCGACTAAAAGATATTTGCTTATAAATGCTGCAGAATCAATCCAAAATAGATATTTTAAAAAATACCTTGGCTTCAAAATTGAAGTCAAAAGGTATGTTACTTTGGAGAAGAGATTTTGCTTTTGTTTCCACAGAAAATGAGAGGCTGTGGATTTATTCAGAGTTAAGAAAAATCATCTTTGACCAAGGGAGACCACCTGAGCAATCTCCGGTAGGAACAGATGGCCCAGATGTCTGAGTTCTTCATCCAGAACAGGTTCAAGACTACTGCCTGAGATGATCAAGACTCACAGGATACTTCACTCAGGACTTGATTATAACCCTAAATTTTCTTTAGGTCCCCATAAGATTATCAGCGCCCCCAACCAACTGGAAGTAGCCTAGAATACTATGCCCACATTCCCAAAATATGGACTATGGATATTGTCCTTTTTTTTTTAAAGAGGGGGAAGTGGTGCAGGAGAATTGTCTGTATTCTGTCAATCTTGTTTTAAATAAATGCTGATTGGCCAGGCAGGAGGTATAGGCGGGAAAACAAAGAGGAAGTGGAAATGATGCAAGGAGAGCAGGAGAATTCTGGGGAGGAGGAAGTTGATTCCTCCCACTCCTGCCCAGATCAACAAAGCAGCAGGATGTGAGCTGCCCCACTGAAAAAGGTACTGAGCCACATGGCTAAAATAGATCAGAAAAATGGGTTAATCAAGATGTGAGAGTTAGCCAGTAAGAAGCCTGACCTAAAGGGCCAATCAGCTTTATACTTACAGAGATCTTTGAGTGATTTTCTTTGGGGCCTGCCAGCTGTGGGGAACTGGGCAGGACAAAAACCCAAACAAGCCAGCCTTTTCATGTTACACCTGAGTTCAATTCCCAGCAACCACAATGGTGGCACACAACCATTTGCTGTAATGAGAGTTGGTATCCTTTTCTGTTGTGCAGGCCTGTATGCAGGCAGAAGATGGTGGTGTGGTTTTATCTGTCTTCCTTTCCCAGGCATAGCCTCTTTATAGATGTACAGGATTTCTTCTTTTCTATTTCCCATTCTAACTTCCATCTTTCTTATGCTAAATTTTATTGTTTGTGGCAATCATTTCTCAGTGTTGTAAAAAATTTAGAACTTTAATTATAGTCCTCTTATCTGGATAAAATACTCTTCATGCACACCGTCTATCTGCCACTATCAATGGTGAGAGAACGTAGGATCTACAGACAGACAGACACAGAAAGTAGCTAAAAGAGATAGAGATAATTTGACAATGAAAATTAGTCTATGGAGGAAGGAGAGCATTAATAAGAATTACCAGCTAGAGAGGCTTTTAAAAAATAGTTTCTTAGATACATTTGTTTCGTGTAATATACAAAGGAAATAATTAACATTTCTTATTAATTTGTAGGTTTGTTGAAGTGAACTCAAGGAAAAATGGAAGAGAAAAATTCATCTAAAATAAAATTAGTAGCTTGGAGACATGAAAGTTTTTTTGAGATAAGCCAGATCTCTCTGAAGTTTGCCTCAATAGACAAGACTGAATTTAATATAATACCCCAACAGGCAAGACTGGATTCAATGTAATACCTCATTGGCTCTACATTGGGTGGGCACAGTAAATGGTAACTAGACCATGAGAGAAGTCTTCTCATGCTCCCCCAAACACTAGTTGGTTGTTCTAACAGTATGTGAATTTCCTAGAGTGTATCGATGTTATTGCCGGGTTATATTCTATCCAAAAAAATAAAAAAAATCCTTTAGGGAGGAACAATTGAACAAGTTCTCCTCTTTCTCCCTTCCTCATTTACAATAAGTCTCCCACTGGACTAGTCAAAAAGAGAATTAGTCAGTCTGAAGGAGTTCCCTTTAGGAAAATAGATAGGTTCCTGGAACATGTGCCCAGATACTAGAAACAAACTGTAGAATGGGTCAGTTCTGGATAAGTTCTTGGTTTATAAAATCCCTCAACATAGTTAACTTGCAAAACAGATCCCTGCTCCAAAATATAAACCAACACTGTGAGAGTCCCTGAAAATAAAAGCACTCTAATGTTTATGGCTGATAGCACCATCTAAACCATAAGGAGACCATAATCTGCCTGTGCACTCCACCTCATGGGTAGAAAGCCAAGTCTGGAGCCCAGAGAACTCAGTGTGCAAATGTTTCTGAATAATAAGTGAAAGTCAGAGAATTCATGTGAAATTTTTATTTTAGAAAAGATAAGCTAAGATGTCTCTACCAGGTTAGAGTTTAGAGTCTGGTCCTCTCAAAGGTCAACCAATTCTGGACCTCACAGAGGCCAACCCTGATCCTCTCAAAGGTCAACCCTCTCTCTGAAAGCTTCCTCTTTAAACTTGAAAACTGTCTCTTTAATTTTATTTTATGCCTTGTAGTGTTTTGTCTGCATGCATTCATGTGTCCCATGGGCATGCCTGGTTCCTGCAGAGGCCAGAAGAGGACATTGGATCTCCTAGAACTGGAGTTACAAACAGTTGTGAGTCTCCATGTGGATGATGGGAATTGAACCTGAGTCTGATGCAAGAGTAGCCAGTGTTCTTAACAGCTGACCCACCTCTTCTCTAGACCCTAAACTTTTAAAAGAATTGTTTAATAAATATCATTTGGAAAACAAATTCACAAACATCCAACTGTATTTTGCTATATTAATGTCATAATAATGTTCTATTAAAAACACACATATTCTCCAGGTATTGAAGAGCATAATCCATCTTTGTAGGAACATGTAGAATGCTCTACTGACATAAATTAGTGTTTTTAAAAATTCAGATGTTGAAATACTTCTGAAAGTATATGGCAATCAAGTGATAAGCCTCCTGAACTCTCTTCTTGCAAGTTCATAACTGAAATTTTCAAACAGAGCCAATTTTTCTTCAATGGATAGTATAAGATGGTGGCACAAAAGCTAGTGGGTAGTTTTCATTCCTCTGTGGTTCATGGAAAACTCATAAAAGTGGCTACAGAGACTCAGAAACCAACACTGGGTTTTCTTTTTGTCCCACTAAAACAATAGGCATATCTACCTTAAATAAGGAACTTACAAAAGTGTCTTGTGCATGTGACATTTGAGAGATAGACTCATGTGGTTCTTCACTGTCTGTGGAAAAACAAAAAAGATGCAAAAGCTATTGTATCACTTGGGACTATTTCTCAAGGCAAAAGGTAATGGCAAATACTAGGAAAGATAAAAATACAAGGATGTGCAAAGTACCTTTTATTTTAGCCTAGAATTTAAAATTCACCTTGATTTTTCACTGCTACTGATTCCTCGGATGTGTTAATTTATGTTTTGAGGTTAACTCCAACTTATATTGGGCGGGGTGGGGGGGGTTGGATAGAGGCTGAAGGACAACCCGATGAGTGGTTGGGCAAAGTCTCTCACTGGGTCGGGGGTCTGTTACTTAGACTAGACTAGCTGGACAAGCAAGTCCCAGACATCTGTCTCCACCTTCCCAGCACCGGGTTGGCAGGTGCATGCCATTCTTCTCAGCTTTTATGTGGGTCCTGAAGATAAAACTTGAGCTCTCATGCTTACGCAGTCAGCACGTTACCCATCAAACCATCTCCCCAGCCCCTTTGCTTTTCCTCAAAGACACGAAAGTGAACATTGAAAGGTCAGAGTATTTTGTGGTTATACAATTATTTACTAATATAAATATTAAATATTGTTATCTGTTTAAAAATATGTAAGGAAAAAGCAGTAAGGTAATTATCGTAAGTTCATGTTCATTGCTGTTGATCTTCTGAGGTCATTTTAACCCAACCCACCTACACATGCAACTCTTCTCACAGACCTAAGAGCTGAAATGGAATTCAAAACTCCAAGACCGGAGCTCTAACAAACGCACTGAGGTTTCAGGGATTATTTCCACTCAGAGAATTAATTGGCCAAGAGAACAAATGACTTAGGTTAAAAAGAAAAACTATGAAAATTTCTCAGAATGATGAAGGAAAGAAACGAATCTCATTAATCTCAAAGAACTAGGGGACTGTTTCTGGGTACGTGTTCATTTTTCTTTCCTTTGCCTTGTTTCTGCAGCTGTTTCTGGACCTGCCTAGAGACCAAAGCTAGAAATGTTATCAAGCCATGGTCCATAGAACTAACTTTTGTGTTTTCTCCCCGTTTGTCACTTGTCCAATTCCCATCTCCTTAAACTTCCAATAATATTTTTTTCACTTTGCCTTGGGATCAACTGAAATCTCAAGGCTGGAACAGGGCTTAGTTACTCTGAACCCTGAACTCAGGCTGCCTACCAGTCAGGGTAGATTCCTCAGAGAACCGATGTCCCTTGGGTGGGTAGAATCTGGAAAACAGTCGGATCTGGGACTCCGGGCTCTGTACTTGGTTCATTAACTTTCCTCATGTTCTACACAACTTCTCAGTGCACCTGAGGAAGGCAGGGAGAAGACTCCTGGGTGCAACTTGATGACCATCTGTAAGCAGACAGGGAGAGTCTTATTTAACAAATTTCTATTCTTTTTCCTGTATAGGGCTGGCATATATATCTTTCATACAATAAGATTATTATAATTATTAACGACTTAAAAAGTTACTGGTTTTACAATATTTCAATATCTTTTCTCCTAAGTCTTAAAAATTTCATTCAAGACTGGAACAATGCTGAACCAGCTCATTTCACACTACCAGACCTATCCTTAGCTAAGGTCACCCGCCTTCATTTCATTCATAATAATTCCCACTGTCAAGTAAGAATTTCTCTGTTAGGACTTAAAGCTGCACATGATAGGTGGGAGGAATTCAAACTAGTTGAAGCAAGACGCGGAAACCTAGCATGACTGGTGTGGTGGTTTAAATAGGAATGTTTCTCATAGACTACTGTATTTGCATACTTGGTTATTAGGAAATGGCACTACTTGGGAGGGATCATGTGGTATAGCCTTATTAGAGGAAGTGTGTCCCTGGAAGTGGGCTTTGGTTTTCAAAGCCTAAACCAGGCCCGGTGGCTCTCTCTTCCTGCTGCCTATGGGTAGCTCCTAATGTAGAAGTCTTGACTCCTTCTCCAGACCATGTCACCGTGCTTTTCCCACCATACTGATCACGGACTAAACCTCTGAAACTGTAAGCGCGTCCCGATGAAATGTTTCCCTTTATAAGAGTTGCTGTGGTCAAGGCGTCTTAACAATAGAACAGTGACTAAGACAACTGGCTTCACTCTAGAAAGCCCAAAAATCTATCAACTTGGTGTCTTGTCTCTGCTGTCCTTTCTTTGTAGAGTCTCTTGCAATAGGCCAAACAAGCCCACTGTCGGTGTAACATCCACACAAACAGCTTCTTATTTACAGAACAAGATTTCAAAATTTCTATCATTAATATCTCTTTCTGTGTCTGTCTGTCTGTCTGTCTCTCTTTCTCTCTCTCTCTCTTTCTCTCTCTCTCTCTCTCTCTCTCTCTCTCTCTCTCTTTCTCTCTCTCTCTCTCTCTCTCTCTCTCTGTGTGTGTGTGTGTGTGTGTGTGTGTGTTTGAGCAGGGGGTGATGTGTATGTATGTGGGCACAGAGATGGCATGATGGTAGCATGGTGCTGATGTGGTGGTCAGAGGACAGCCCTAAACCTTGGTCCTGGCCTTCCATATTGTTTGAGACAAGATCTCTCTTTTGTTGTTCACTGTTGTATACCCTCAGCAAGCTGGCCCTCAAGCTTCTAGGGATTCTCCCATCTCTGCCTGTCATCTTGCCTCTGGGAGCACTGTGATTACAGATATAATCCCCCGCTAATTTTACATGGGTTCTGGAGGATTGAACTTAGGTCCTCACCCTTGGGTGGCAAGCACTATTCCCGTGAGCCCCCTCCCCAGGCCTCTATCATTAACATCTTAACACTCTGGACAACTTACTTTCAGTAACAATTTAGTCAGACTTCTCCTGAGTCCTCGGGGTTCCCCTTAGTAACTGCCTACCCACTAATCACTTCCTGATGGTCTTTAAATGCACATTTCGACCTGACCTTGTACTGGGGGTTAAAATGGGTCTGTCTGTTGCTCCTCTCTTTTTCAAAACTTCATTGAATAGCCAGTTTGAATAAGTCATCTTTATCATTTTTGTCATGGAGTGTTGTTTTTAAATCTTTAACACTATGTGCCCAGCAATGTGCTTTATTTTAGGAAAGCTCCCCACTAAGGATCCAGCTTCCGTCAAACAACCAGAGTGCTATCTGCATATTCTATTAACAATGGAATATTATGCAATTAACACAAAGGACTATTTCAGTGGACTAAAGGGCAAGATGCAAAATGAGGCCTTAATTATAAGCAGAGGCCCAGCCTGTAGATATTTGTAGAATATTCCTTTTGACAAAATGCAGAATATTTATGTGGCATTTGCATAAATTGACTCTCTACAATGAAAACGGTGCCAGAAAAGATTGATTTCCTAAGCCAAGAGGAAGTATTCCTGATGCCCATCATTTCATAATTAGATTTCCACTTCTTTTGTAGTCAACCAAAATACAAATAATACTTCTGCCACCTGTGTGCTTACACAGCACTAAGAATAATTGGAACTTATTCTCCATTCAGAAGCCATGCCGTTTATGTGGCTGTCGGCCTGTTGTCTCTCCTGAACTTTGTGATACACAATTTCTTGTTTGTGAGACGAAAAGGAACAACATTAACTCGGTAAAAACTCTCAGGATGTCCCATCTTTCCCACATTTCATGACTTGAGGCCTGCTTCATCATGCCTGAGAATTTCTCAAAAGGTTTGAGAACACCATTTCCCACTCACCTTAGCCCCACCTTGCCAATGGGCTTGGGATCTACAATCATCTTCAGGACCATGTGCAGTCAACTCAATAACTCATGGGTACCAACGAGGTGCAGACTGGGGTGCTTTTCTGTTATTTTCTATAGGCTGAAGCTCATGGTCTTGCGTCAGTGGGTAACTAATGTTGTATCCCACAGAATAAGAATGAGGTCCCAGAGTCAAACATGCAGTTTGACAATGGTGAGATGAAAAGCCCAGATTGCCCAGCGATATCTTATTGGAATGGTAGGTGAAACAGATCTACGTTATGTAATATCTGTAGGAGAAATGTTTATTTTTAGAACACTTTAATTAAAGTATTGTATTTGTACGTATAACTACCTTCCCCGACTACTCTATCAGTATCTTAAAAAAAAAAAAAAAAAGACTATTCATGCATGTTATAGTTCTCCAGCTTCACGAGGTTAGGAGCAGGATCTCACCAAGAACTCTTCCTTAGATGCCTGAGTCCTGGCTCTGCAAAGCTCTCAGTTAACTTCTAGACTTAATAGGGCAAGATTTATTGTCTTTTATACTCTAAGCCTTGGCACTAAGCCTACTTCCTAGAGTTACTACCTCGATCTTATGATTTCAATGTATCCTCCCTGACTGAATTTCAGGCATGCAAACGTAATGGTCGGTATACTGTGTTATTGAAAAGTGTGGCCTTCAGTAGATAACCGCATCTCTTCTCTTTGAATAACATCAATACCCTCATAAAAGAAGTTTGGTTTGGGTTTTGGTTTTATGTGTGGATAACAAGAGAATGAGATACAATTAAACAGTCTAACGCCTTCTCTTTTCCTTTATTCCGTTACCTTGATGAAAGGAGAAACAAACGCGCGATACTAATAGCGTGAGCCTGGATACCGCCAGTATTGCAGGCTATGTGGTAATATGAAATGACAGAGAACCATGCAGCTCACAGAGGATGGTAACCAGTGTCAGTTGCCCACCTGGCACAGTCTACAATCACCTGGGTGTAGAGCCTGGTTGAGACTACCTAGATCAGGCTAGCCTATTATAATGCCACTGGGGCATTGCTTGATGACATTAGTTGAGGTGGGAAGATTGGCAGACTATGAGTATGCCGTTCCTTGCATTTTAGCCCACTACTGTGCCAGAAAACACTGTGAGCTAAGTCATACTCACTTCCGTGTTCATTTTTTCCCTCTGCCCTTGGTTGACCTGTGAGCTCTTGGCTATGGATGTAAGTGCTCCAATTTCCTTCCTTGGTTTCCCTACAGCAATGGGACTGCAACTTGAGATTGGGAGCTAAAGCCAAACCCTTCTCCTTAAGTTGCTATTCATCGGATTTTATTTTTTATCACAACAACAGAAATGAAGCTGAACCCTGAGCTTTTCGGCAGGAAGAAACATGTTTCTTAACAATGATATGGAAACACAGTGTCCGACATTAATGTCTTTTTGAAAATATCTCTCAAGCACTCCAAACACATGTCCTGGGATCTGTTTCTGAAGCCAGCCAATACCTAGTTTCTTTTGACCTAGAGACTTGGGTCAGCTTTGGAGACAGAAGCATTGCTACAGGGCACACTGCTTTTAAAAACTCAACTTTATTGTTGTCTAAATCGTGACTACTAAACAATTTGCAGATTAAATCTACAAAGGATCCCTACAAAAATGTAGTGAGACACAGAGAATCAGCTTTGACATTTTCATAGTATTTTTGGAATATTCATTCTTTCTTTCTTGTGGACCAACTATTCTTTGTGGAAAGATTTTCTTCTTTGTTAGCTTTTCCAGGAACAGAATTAAAATACTTCTTTAAAATTAAAGTACTTTTAACTTACAATATATATAATATGTATTATGTTTTGACAAATGTCATCATTTCATCCTTCCTCCATTTCCAAGCCTACTCCTATCTTCCAGTGGATAAACATTTTGATTATGCACTGTGTTGCTATACCCATGTTACTATCCCAAACACTATAGCTATCCTTGACCTAGATTGTACTATCAAGCAAGATGGAAATACCTTGAAAGAGAATTAGGTGATGAACAAAAGAATCAGAGAGCTTTGAAAATTCAGAGAAGATCAAGAGACATGCACCCAGGGAAAATAAAAAATACATTTGCACTTAAATCTCTTGTATTTCATCTTGTGACTGCTGGAGTGTGTGATAGTTGTACCTGGATATATTCAAATTTAATGAGTACAAACTTGAAAAGCACCATCCCTAGAGCTGGGAAGATGGATCAGTGGCTAAATCATGGGGACCTGCATTTTGTACCCACATAAAAATCTCAGCATTGGAAAGGCAAAGATGGGAAGAATACTGTTACTGGCCAGCCAGTTTTGCTACATTGGTGACATCCAGGTTCAGTGAGAGAACCTTCTCAATAAAGTGGATAGTAATTGAGGAAGACACCTGACATTGACCTCTGCCCTCCACATGCTTGTAGGTGCGTATGTGTGCCCACACCCTCACACGCTCACATACCATATTGGCCCTCTAATAATAGGAGAGCCAATACATTCTCTTGCCTAAAGAACAATCCAGCAGAACTTGATCAGAATGGCTGGAGTACTTGATAAGATTTTAAACTCTTTATATGAATTCCCAGGGTTTCTGATTTATTGATCTGAATGAATGAGTGCAAAAATACCATGTGGCCTGTGACGCCAAAAGTCCTCTCATCCTTAAATTTGAGACCTGATACAAAGGACTGACTTCAGCAGCAGGTTAGTGGCATCCAGCATAACAAAAGAACTGAGGAGAGACAAGGATGCAGATCCCAGGAGACCTGCACGTGACACCTGACCTCTTCTCTGGCCCTGATTGCTCAGAATCTGCTTCATTGGGAACCTAAGGACAATTACAACTGGGAGACAAAATAAACTTGGCAGAATTATGGCATTCTGGAGAACAACCTCCAGGTTCAGTTGTTAGAAGCGAGTGCAGGAAAGCAGAAGCCTACCATTAAGAAGCTGCTTCCTTTAGGTTTGTTTTAATCTTGGCTCATTGCTACCTAAGATGGATAATAACATGTACCACTAAGCCCTACCCTAGATCCTAAGCATCTGAATCATGTAGGCAGAGATGTGAATATTTTGTAAGAGCTCTTCTAGGAAATCATGATATAATTCAAGTTTGAGAAGCAATGTACAAGCCCTAGGACTCTCTCCCCACCACCCCGCAGTCCCCATCAGTGACAGGTCACAGGAGAGGTCAGACCTGTGACACGAGTCTTAGAGCAAGGGAAAATTAAATTGTTGCAGAAATCCAAATATCTTCAGCACTCAACATCATCAAAACTCAGAAACATTACTGCTTTGTTTTCTTACAGTATTTATAATTTACATCAATGTAAAGTAAAACAGTAGTAATCTCATTGACCTTTACTTGATCTCTTCTATCTACTATAACAAAATGCCATAAACTAGGTGGATTATGAATAACAAAAATTTATGTTTCGCAGTTCTCAAGGTGTGAATATCCAAGATGAAAATAACAAGTTTGGTGCCTGCTGAGGCCCCTTTTCCTTGTTCAGGGATGGTGCCCTTTTCCCCTCATCCTGACAGCACCAAAGGAGCAAGGAGCTACCTTGTTTCTATTTAATAAGGTTGCTAATATCATTTTTATAAGAGTGATCCTCGCAGTCTTACATTCTAATGGCCTCCTCCTTGCTCCATGACCTGAAAAGTTAGGGTCAGGACATGAATGGGGGAGGTTTCCAGCATCTTCCCTCAATGACCATCAATTTCAGATGCCATTGAACTTTCTTCCTCAAAGTGGCCATTGAACACTCTTTCTGATAGATTAAACAAAAAGTTAAACACTACTCTTTCTGATAAACAAAACAACATTGGCAGTATGCATATGTTTTATATGCTTGTTCTGTGATTTCATATCACATTTTTGCTATCTTTCTCACCAAAATTCATCTTTATCTCTAACTTGCCTCTATTGGTGGGGTGACACGGAGGAAAAGAGGGAAACATGAGAGGAAGCTGAGCTGCAGGCTGAAGAGTCTTCCATTCGAGTGGGAAGAGCGGTAGAAGACAATGTGAATCCAAACCCAGCAAATGTATGCTAATCATGTCCAGTTCCATGAGTTCCACCCCATTGAGTGTGAGCCAGGCCACCTGACTGCTTCTTCCTCTGGTAAAGAACATCTCGGATGAACCAGCTGTCATGGACATGGTTCAGAAAATTGGCCCTGAAAAGAACCCTGAGCCATCTGTGTTTGCTGTTCTATTCATAGAGTGTTCTCCAAATCACAGACTTCTATCAGGAACTTCACAGCAAGGCCCTCTCCCATTGGAGCTCTGGAAAACATTGCTCATTAGCATCTCTTGCACCCCCTTGGGGTGGGAATGCTGTGATTTTTGGCCACGAGAGCTCAGGGGTGAGGTGGGTAACAAATAAGAGTGGGAACTTCCAGAGTCAGGAAGTCTGCTTTTCCTCTCTCTTTCCCTTTGTCAGGTTCTGGGATTGACAAGAAATCCAACATCGAGTTGTACTGAAGCATCTTGTGTGCACTGACCAATGAAAAGACATTTGAGGGGCTGAGTTGTTTCCACTTTGAAATAAATACAAGAAAGTACACACGCTGATCTCTTAAGTAGCTTGACTGCATAGACACAGACAGGGAGCAGTTGATCTAACATTGGATTGTATAGCTGGTGAGAAATGTGTTGGCTTACACCGTCTCATGATTTATCAAAAAGAAGATTTTTTTGGTTTTACTTATGGTATATAGATGCCATGTTGGGGCAGTGTGTGAGGAGGCCAGAAGAAGGCACTGGATCTCCTGAAAATGCAATCTGGGCAGTTGTGACCCTCCTGACATGGGTACCAGGAACTGAACTTGGGTCCTCCATGAGAGCAGCAAGCATTCTTACTGAAACATCCTCTCTCCAGCACTGTTTCTGGAACTTTTTAGCTGTATACTTTTGTTCTTATGAGGCTAAGCCTGGATGGTGATTTATTTTTCTCTAGTTAATCTTTGAGAATTTTTCTGTGACTCTAGAGAAAGATGAAATGATGAATTCAATGAGGCTGAAATAGAAATGAGGTTTCTAAAAATTTATTTGTGGTGTATGAAGCTTAAGGCTCATGGAAATAATATCAGAAATCATGAAATACAAAATAGCATTAAGCCACACCAAAACTATGTGCTTGACAAAATTTTGAAAATGTTGAACACACAAAGGGAAATGAATGGGAAGTCTTATTGTGATAGGTAAAAATTTTTTAAAAAGATTTTGCAAAGATTCTTTTTTCTTCAAGGCTATAAGCATTACACATGTATTTAAATACATTGATGTGGTTATGGGCCTAGGCCATTTCAGGCACCCTCTCTTCTGTTCAGAGAACAATCTGGGGATCTCCTTGGACCTGTGATCCCATTTATAATCAAGTCCCTGTAAACCCTAAGATGACTCCCTTAGTTGAAATCTATTCTTCCCTGATCTCATATCCATCCTTCCTCCCTCCCCCCATCCCAGTCCACCTAGCTTTCCCCATTCCTCCCCTACTCCCTTATCTCTAACCCTCTCCCCTTCCAACAACCATCTCACCCCCCCATGCACCCGAGGTTACCTGGGACTCTTGTCTATTTCCAATCTCCAGGCAGATAGCTACATGATTTTCATCAGGTTCACCTTCTTATTTAGCTTCTCTAGGATCACGAATAATAGGCTCAAAGACCTTTAATTATGGTTAGAATCCACATATGAGTGAATACATACCATATTCCTCTTTTTGAGTCTTGCTTACCTCACTCAGTAAAGCGTTTTCTATTTCCATCCATTTGCATGTAAAATTCAAGATGTCATTGTTTTTTACCGCTGAGTAGAACTCTAATGTGTATATGTTCCACACCTTTATTAACCATTCTTCTATTGAGGGGTACCTAGGTTGTCTCCAGGTTCTGGCTATTACAAATAGTGCTGCTATGAACATAGTTGAACAAATGCTTTTGTGGTATGATAGGGCATCTCTTGGGTATATTCCCAAGAGTGGAATTGCTGGGTCCTGAGGGAGGGTGCCTGAAACGGCCTAGGCCCATAACCATACTGATGAATATTTTGCTTATCACCATAGAACCTTCATCTGGCGATGGATGGAGATAGAGACAGAGACCCACATCGTAACACTGGACTTAACTCCCTAGGTCCAAACGAGAAGCAGAAGGAAAGAGAACGTGAGCAAAGACGGCAAGATCAAAGAGAACCTTCATCCCACGATGGATGGCGATACAGATGGAGACCCACATTGGAGCACCGGACTGAGCCCCCCAAGGTCCAAATGAGGAGCAGAAGGAGGAAGAAAATGAAAAAGGAAATAAGGACTGCGAGGGATGCGATCACCCACTGATACAAGGGGACGGATCTAATGAGAGTTTACCAAGGCCAGTTGGACTGGGACTGAACGAGGACACAATCCAACCAGATTCTCTGAATGTGGCTGGCCCAGAGTCTTTCTGAAAAGCCATTGACAATGGCAATGGGACTTGTTTCCTCTGCATATACTGGATTTTGCGGATCCAGTTCGTCTGGACACTCACCTTCCTGGACCTGGAGGGAGGCGGGAGGAACTTGAACTTCCCACTGGGCAGGAAACCCTGACTGCTCTTAGGGATGGAGAGGGAGGAGGAGAGGGAGTTGGGGGGAGTGGGAGGGTGGTGGGAGGAGGGGCGGAAATGGAAACTTTTATAATTTAATAAAATTACAAAAAAAAATACATTGATGTGAAATATAGGTATAGTATCTGTATATAAATATGGTTCTTCTATGCTTCTTACCCATAGATTAGGAACCTCATATTTTAGATATTTTTAAAGCTTATAATTATGAAGTAAAAAGAAGCAGTGACCAGGATATGGAAAAAATAGGTAAAGTATAAGAGGAGCATTTAAGAGATGTGAATAAATTGGGGCTGGCAAGATGATTCTGCAGTTGAAATCATGCACTGAACCCAGGTTCAGTTCCTGGCACCAGCATGGCACCTCAGTACTTCCTATAACTCCATTTTTAGGCTATTCAATGTCCTTTTCTGTCCTTCAGGGTCACCTGCATTGCACATGGTGCAATTTATACATACAAGCAAAACACTCATACATGCAAAACAAATCTATTTTTTAGTGAAATACAAGTAAACTTTTTTATAAAAGGTATGAGTATTATAATAAATAAGTTTTATAGAGGAGTAGAGGAAGGAACACGCATAACAATTCTAAAAGCTAATTAGGCAATGCACAAACAAAAAAAAACCATAGTGAAACATGTGTATAAGAGTAGAAATTAAAGATAGAAGACACAAAAGAGAATACTCAAGAAGTGAGCTGTTGACACATCTGTGCTGAGCTGAAAGATGAAGTCATAAGATCTTTCTAACAGTCTGTACTCACTATGAAGTATATATTTAAAGTATGTATATATATGATATATATGTGTGTGTTTAAGTATATATATAAGTAAATATATAATGTGCATATAAAGTAAATATATATTAAAGTATGTATAGTATATATTTGTTGTCGGAGTTTCTGTCCTGCCCGGTTCCCACAGTCATTAAGTCCCAAAGAAATCACACAGAAGTCTATATTAACTATAAACTGATTGGCCTAGTATCTCGGGCTTCTTGTTAACTCTTATAACTTATATTAGCCCATTATTTTTATTATTCTTATCTGTGTTAGCCACATGGCTTAGTACCTTTTTCAGTGAGGCAATCACATCTTGCTTCTTCTGTGATCAGGTCAGAACAACTGCAGGGGATGGGCTTCCTCCTTCCCAGAATTCTCCTGTTCTCATTGACCCTCCTCTACTTTTTGTCTGGTTGTCCCGACTATACTTCCTGCCTGGCTACTGGCCAATCAGCATTATTTAAAATATAATTGACAGAATACAGACCATTGTCCCATACCATATATTTAAAGCTAGGAAAGGTTCAGAAAGAAAAAAAGGGGGAAGAGAATAAATGATTTGAGAAATTAAAATGCTGGGTAAGGGTGATGAACTGTCCCTGAACAGAATTTCTGTTTGCATGCACAGACATCCTAGACTCTCATATGCTTACTAGAGTAACATCTTCTTATGACTGGGCATCAGGCCAAGATGAGCCATAATGTATGTCTTACTCCTCAAAGTCATTGAAAAGGTCACAAGGAGATGTGCAAGTAATAAGAGTCAAGGCAAGGACCGGCCTTGTAGAATGTTACTAGTCACTATCAGTTACTACTCATCTAAACACGAGGTGTAAAGAGAGAGAAGCTATCCTAGCATTCATTCTCTGAATGTGGCATAACAAGTTGTTTGGAGGTTGGCAAGACAGCATTTGTAGCACTAACCTGGCAAGCTTGATTTGAGTCTCTGGAGCCCACGTAAAGGTGAGATAACAGAATTCTTCAAATTGGCCTCTGATCTTCATACAAGTGCCACTGTACTCGTATTCCCACACAAATACAGCGCGTGTGCGCGCGTGCGCGCACACACACACACACACACACACACACACACACACACACAGATAATACATGTTTTAAAACTTGCAATGGGTAGCTCACAACTTTTTACTATAACCACTCTGTATCATTTTTAATTATCAATATTGTGTGAGATTTTACTTTTCCAACTACTCTTGTCCTTTTGCTCCTTGAAGGAATTCTTGGAGGAAATGTGTAATTTTGTATTTGAAGAGTTGAGTCCTTTGGCAATACATCATGATGACAGAATTTTGCCTCCAGTGATTGTGTGAGCTTCAGCCTCCCCACATTTGCACAAACACAACCTTTAGTGACCTTTGGAATTTGAAAACTGCATGAATCACCATAGTAGGAAAATTGGACAGAGGCAACTAGACAATTATTTTTCAGAGGATTGACTACATCCTGTGCCACATAAATTGGTAAAGGTATGTGTAGAGCCACATAATCTATCAAGATAAATTTTTCTATGATTCATTATCTATGGTAAGCATTAATGTTATTATGAACTGTATATAGCAAAAAATCAATATCATGACTAATTTGATATTGTCAACATCAAATAAACCTCATTAATCTATTGTGCCCTTAAAACTCTGAATGAAGGGTCTTGTAATATACACAGCCCAAATCTAGACAATCATGTCAGGATTAATGTTCCAAAATTATGATTACTAATTAAAGATGTGTTTTCTAAATATACCTGTGCATTTACAAGAAATGACATGGGTAGCCTGAGTCTTCAGGAGAAATAACATAATTTGAAGTATACCAGGCTTGGAGTTTGGCTTTAGGAAAATGATTTCTGTTTCTAAATAAAATACATGTATTGCAAAATACCTGTATTACTGAGGCACAATTTTTATCTTTGCAGCAAGACAATATTTGTTCATCAGTAATAGAATGTTAATAAAGTTTCCTCAAATGATTGATATAGGATATATTGATATAGGATATAAGATGCAATATGTAGCAGTCAATTCAGAAATTTTATTTATTTTTCCCTGCATGTAAAATACATCCCTCAAAAGCCCATCTTCATGTACCTTACGGCTGTGGTCTGAATAAGAGTGGCCATCATAGGCTCTTGAATGTTTGGTCCCCAGTTAGTGGAACTCTTTGGAAAGGATTAGGAGGTGTGGCCTTATTGGAGTAGATGTCGCCTTGCATGGCCTTGCTGGAGGACGGGTATCCCTGGGAGTGGGTTTTGATGTTTCAAAAGCTCACACCAGACCCAGCAGTCTAGATCATGACCTCAGCTACTTTTCCAGGACCATGTCTGTCTGCATGCTGCCATGCTCTCTACCCTGATTGATAATGGACTATTCCTCTGAAGCTATAAGCAAGCACACAATTAAATAATTTCTTCTATAAGTTGCCTTGATCAGGGCACCTTTTCAGAACAACAGAAAAGTAACTAAGACACTTGGTAAAGGCTCAGCTAATTGCAAAGAATCTTCATCATTCTTACTGGGTCTCACTCCCAATGTTCAGGCATGTACCTAAACAGTCCCCTACTATATTAAGTTTATAGGATTGTGAAATTAGGATATGTGCTGGTATCTCAAAACATTGAAAAGACAGGAGATCCTGAATCCTTTTGGGTAATGAAATGCTTTCCATAACTTTCCAGGTACATCAGGGAACTCAGACACAGCACATGCTCAATATTTTAAAATAGCTCAAAATGTATCGGATGATTTAGGATTATATAAAGTTGCTTAATTTCTAATGATTTAATTTCTAATAATTTAATTTCTAATGATTTCTAGTGATTTCCATACTAATGAAGTTGATATTAAAAAATCTTTAGATTTAGAAAAATTATTTTAATAGTCCATTTATCAAATAGAATATCCAGAGTTTTATTATAGGTTGTTTCTTTGTTTTGATCTCAACATTTATTTATTCATTTATTTATTTAGTGTGTATGTGTGCATGTTTATACATGCATGCTCACATGTACAGACCTATTTGTGAGAAATCATAAGACAAGTTTTGAGAGTTGGTTCACTTCTTCTACCATGTAGGTTCAGGCATTAAATTCAAGTGGTTAGACTTGGCGGCTAGTACTTTGACCAGAGTGTGCTCTCACTGGCCTTCTACTTTTGTTTTTAAGTCAGGCTCTCTTAAGTAACCCAGGTTCAGACTGGTCTCAAATTCACTATGTAACTGATGATGGTCTTGAACTTCTTTTTTTTTAGCAGATTATTTTTTATTACTTTATAAATAATACCATTCAAAATTTCTACTTCCTCCCCTCCTCCCACTTCCCTTCTGCTCCTCCCCTCCCACTCCCCTTCCCCCTTCAATCCTAAGGGAAGACAGGGTACCCTGCACTGTGGGAAGTCCAAGGTGCTCCCCCTCTACATCCAGGCTTAGGAAGGTATGCATCCAAATAGAATAGGATCCCAAAAAGTCAGTACATGCAGTAGAGACAAATCCCAGTGCCATTACCATTGACTTCTCTGTCAGCCCCAATTGTCAGCCACATTCAGAGGGTCCAGTTTGATCCCATGCTTGTTCAGTCCCAGTCCAGCTGGATTTGGTGAGCTCCCATTAGCTCAGGCACACTGTCTCAGTGGGTGGACCAACCTCTTGTGGTCCTGACTTCCTTGCTCATATTCTCCCTCCTTCCACCCTTCAACTAAACCTTGGGAGCTCAGTCCAGTGCTTCGATGTGGGTCTCTGTCTCTATCTCCATCCATCGCCGGATGAAGGTTCTATGGTGATATTCAAGATAGTCATCAGTCTGACTATGGGGAAAGGTCAGTACAGGCACCCTCTCCTCCACTGCCCAGGGTCCTAGCTGGAGACATCCCTGTGGACTCCTGGGAACCCCTCTAGAGCCAACCCTCTTGCCAACCCCAAAATGGTTCCCTTAATTAAGATATCTCCTTTCTTGCTCCCATATCCATCCTTCCTCCATTTCAACCATCCCACTCCCCCCTCAAGCTTTCCCCAATCCTCCTCTGCTCCCTTCTCTCTCCCCCTCTCCCCTTCTCCTAACCCCACCTCCACCCCCATGCTCCCAACTTTTGCCTGATGATTACAGAGCTACAGTAATGAAAACAGCTTGGTATTGGTGTAAAAACAAAGATGTTGACAAATTGAATCGAATAGAAGACCCAGATATTAATCCACAAACCTATGAACACCTGATTTTTGACAAAGAAGCTAAAATTATACAATGGAAGAAAGAAAGCATCTTTAAAAAAAATGGTGCTGGCATAACTTGATGTCAACCTGTAGAAGAATGAAAATAGATCCATGTCTATCACCATGTACAAAACTCAAGTTCAAATGGATTAAAGACCTCAATATAAATCTGACCACACTGAACCTGATAGAAGAGAAAGTGGGAAGTAGCCTGCAATACATGGGCACAGGAGACCACTTCCTACATAGAACCCCAGTAGCACAGACAATAAGAGCAACAATGAATAAATGAACCCTCCTGAAACTGAGAAGCTTCTGTAAAGTAAAGGACACAGTCATTAAGATAAAAAGGCATCCTACTGAGTGGGAAAAGATCTTCACCAACCCCACACCAGACAAAGGTCTGATCTCCAAAATATATAAAGAACTCAAGAAACTAGACTTTAAAATTCTAAATAACCCAATTAAAAAAATGGGGTTCTGAACGAACAGAGAATTCTCAACAGAAGAATTTCAAATGGCCAAAAGATACTTAAGGACATCCTCAACTTCCTTAGCTCTTGAAGAAATGCAAAACAAAACAACTTCGAGATACCATCTTACACCTGTCAGAATGGCTAAAATCAAAAAAAAAAAAAACAAAAACAACCAATGATAGCCTATGCTGGAGAGGATGTAGGGTAAGGGGAACACTTATCCATTGCTGGTGGGAATGCAAACTTGTGCAACCACTTTGAAAATCAGTGTGGCAGTTTCTCAGAAAACTGGGAGTCAACCTACCTCAGGATCCAGCAATACCACTCTTGGGAATATACCCAAGTGATGCCCAATCATACTACAAATGCATTTGTTCAACTATGTTCATAGAAACATTATTTGTAACAGTCAGAACCTGGAAACAACCTAGATGCCCCTCAATGGAAGAATGGATAAAGAAAGTGTGGTACATTTACACATTAGAGTACTACTCAATGGTAAAAGACAATGACATCTTGAATTTTGCATGCAAATGAATATAAATAGAAAACACTATCCTGAGTGAGATAACCCAGACTCAAAAATATAAATATGGTATGTTCTCACTCATTAGTGGATTCTCGCCATAAACAAAAGATATTGAGCCTATACTTCATGACTATAGCTAAGTAATAAGGTGAACCCAAAGAAAAACATATATAGATCCTCCTGGAAATTGGAAGCAGACACGGTCTTGAACGTCTAATATTGTGTCTCCATCTCCCTACTGCTAGTAACATAGATATGGACCCCTACCCCTCATTTATGGGGTGCTTATACTCAAACCCTAGGCTCTGTACATACTCAGAGCCATGTACTCAGACCAAGAAAGTATATTTCAGTCACCACATTTTTATTGCAATATAAGTCTAGTGAAAGTCATATGCTCAAAGAAAAAGTTGTGGAGAAGCTTCTCAAAAGCCTCAGGTTCTTGAGCCTTGCCTCCCAAAAGACTGTCCAGAATCCATAGGAAGATAATGGATACAGACTTCTGGTGTCATTAGCATGTGTAGAATTTGTGTTGGAATGGATTGACACACAAATCCCAAACTGTTCTGTTGTAATCATGTAAATAAAACAAACAAGTGAAAAATGATTCTACAGGCCACCAATGGCTATGGAACAAAATCCAGGGGATTATTCCCTATAATAAAAGGAAAAATATAGTATTGTCTCTGTTTTTATTGTTCCTCAGCTGACCCTTGTTTGGGACAGATTTCATAGTCATATGTTGGTATTTGTAAAACCATCACCTAATACCTCTTATATGAGCTGCTTACCTAACTACCATACAAAGCATTTCACTGGCCTTTTGTTTATGAGCTGATGCCCAAGAAGCAAGTCAAGCCAGGTGTGTGTTTCTGGCACTCTACAGTGTTTATGGAATAAATTACATTATTATCACAGCATGTTTATAAAAATTTCATCTTGGATACTAAATAAAATTCAGTATTTTCAACTTATTCTCTCATTCTGACCAGGCAAAGGAAAACAAAAAAAAGCAATTTTCTTACCTTACTTCAGATATTCCTATAGGACCCATTTCTCCAACAGAATTTCCCAAATCACTCCCTTAAACCTGTCACTAACAGTAATAAAGACAGAATTAGAGAACAAACAACAGCCAGAACCACAGATGATAAGACTTTGTCTGTTCTCAGCTATTTCTTTACTAAAGTACTGTCCTATTTGTGGAAGATCAGAAGAGACTACGAATCTGTACTAATAGCTCTTTCTTATACTTCCTGCCTCCAAAGAGACTGAACTTTTACAACACCACAGTCAAGCTAATAACATATCTTGAGATCCTTTAAGACTGTGAATTTAGATGGACTCTGTCTGTTTAAGTTTAGTCTGCCCTTATGAAAATAATGCAACCAATCTCACTATGCCTCGGATTTCCCATGCAATCTATCAGCTTTACAGCCTAAGTTAAATGTGTATTTTTAATCTTAACTTCTTTATTCTTCCATCTCCCTGACTAAAAATGAAGTGTGAGTGTGTATGTGAGTGTGTGTTAGTAATCAACTGTGAAAAGAGCCCGCTGATCGAAATAAAAAATTAACCAAAGAAAATATTCCATAAGTGTCAGAGGCAGCATGAAGACATAGGCTGATAACATTGGTTTGCAGTTTGAAGTGCTATTCTGGGTCAGTTAGGGACAAACGATGGGACAGATGCACACACTTGACAAACAGCAGACAGACCAGTCAGTGACCACAAATGTTGTAAGAAAGGCTGCTTGTTTGTTTCTTGGCCACCCAGACTCCCGAAATAATCACACAGAAACTGTATTATTTAAATCACTGGTTAGCCAATCACTTAATTGTATTGCTAGCTAGCTCTTTCATCTAGAATTAACCAATTTCCAGTATTTTGTATTTTACAATGAGGTTTGTGGCCTACCGTCAAGGTTCCAACATGTCTATCTCTGGTGGCAGCCCCATGGCTTCTCTCTGACTCCACTCCACTTCCTTTCACCCAGCATTCAGCTTAGTTTTTCTTGCCTAACTAAGTTCTCCCTTGCTTTAGACCAAGCCAGTTTCTTTATTCATTAACCAATAAAAGCAACACATAGATAGAAGGACCTCCCACACCACACAAACTATAGACAAATGGGAGACATAGGGAGAGAAATAGCAAATTCAAACTTGGGTTCACTCTTGATCAAACTACTCCAAGATGAAGTATCATTTTCATTGCTTAATGCAACATTGACTCATAAACATATTCAGAAAGAAGGTTGAAACCTGACGTCACTGAGTGAATTAAATATATATCAGGAGCACAATGTGAGTTACAATCGGGGCCTCTGAAACAATAAGAACTCCATTGTAGGGATTTTCAATTTGTTATTAAAAGAAATAAATATGAAAATAAAAAGTATATACCTTACTCTATTCCCCTTCTACCAGAAATACATATAAATGTATGTATGTTCACATATAGGTTCATGATATATATCTGTAAAGGACCACTGGCAAACAAATCAGAGCTAAAATCAGGAAGAACCCCATCACCTTACTGGATTAAGCAGTCTTTGTGTTAGGCTAAAACTGTTAAATACATTACTTGTTGTGAAACTAGTACCTAGAATACACTAGTTAATAGAATGTACCAGTTAATTTAAGAGTATCCAATGTATTAACATATTTAAGGAAAATGATTATAAAATATAATTCAATTGCATTGATAAAATCATATTTACTGTTTATGCTGTGGAAACCACAAATAGCTACCTCTCCATTAAAGCTACCTTTGTTTCTTCCACTGTCAAGCAGAAGACTACAAGACATACCAACCCATTTAGCCCCAGGAGAACATCTCTCAAAACCTTAATAGTAGAGGGGTAGAAGTGGAGCCAGCCGAAGAGCAGAGCAGGCAGAAGCAGAGCATGGCACAGTGGCTATTCTGGTGCAGAGAATATTGACCAAAGAAGAGGATTGACATTACTGTAAGTCCACCTATCTGACAAAGGCTAAAGATTTCTAGGTCACCACATACTGAGCTTTCTCAAAGTGACTTTCAAATGTCGCATAGCTGTATAATTTATCTTCTGGCTGAAGTTAATCAAATAAAGTAGGAGGTCTTTGAGGATCGACCTGACCCTGGCCTGGCTCTATTCATTCTCTATGGCTCGCTCAATGAGAAAACTATTTCTGTCTTCAGCAGTCTTAAAAATAACAGAAGGAAAATTTCACCAGAACCTATACATTAGGTGGGGGAGAAATAGCCATTCTCAAATGCCTTTTCTTCCCTCCAATTGAGTATACTCATTATGGTCTGACGTTAGACTTCCAAGCTGGCCAACACTATAGAGACATTAAAAGAAAGACGACATACACACCACAGTATTCCTGAGAGAAGGGACTGGCAAAATCAACAGATTTCGAATCTAACTGTAAGGATAGCCAACTCTAACCTGAGGAATCCTAAGAAAGACTTTCACCAGTGACCAGATGGTGACGGAACAGCCCCTCTTGACTACAGAAGATCATGATACCTCAAAATCACCACTGTGTGATCTGAGAGGGATGATTGCAAAAAACAAACAAGTTTTCCCTTTTTAACTATCTTTTGTGCACAATTAATGACCCATTCTCAGAGTACTCAGTTTAAGATAAGTTTCATTTAGGGAGCTAGGGAGATAGATCAATTGGTAAAGTGCATAAGGACCTGAGTTCAATCCTCAAAAACATATCATAAAGGTGGCATGGTGGCAATTTTTTGTAATCTTAATCTTAGTCTAACCTAGTTCTAATTGGTGGGTTCCAGGCTAGTAAGAGACTTCTCAAAAAAAAAAAAAACCACTAGAGGATGGAGTCTGAGAAATGATGACGTTTGACCTACACACACACGCACCTGTGCACACATACAAAAATATGACTCAAGGGGGAGGGAGTAACTGTGGTTGGTATGTAAAATGAATAAAAAACTTAAAAATATAAATCATAGCTTGATTAAATTATGTGAACTATAAAATTCTCACTGTATGATATATTTACTAGTTTATTTTATGGTTATTTTCTCAAAATACCTCATAGGCATAATAAAGAGAGTGAGGAAGGCTGGTGTCTCAGTGTCAGGCACTGGGCTGAGACACTCTTGGTATGTCAGATTAACAAGGAAAACTAGAGTGAGAGAGGGGACAAGGAGGCACAGAGCAAAGAGACGTTGTAATTAGTCAGGTACTGGGGATGGGAATATAGCATTCATTAGAGATGGGAAGAACCTCTATCAGGCAAAAATAGTTCATCAGAATCTCAGAGTTTAGTGTCCTTCATCTCAGCAGGACTGTCCCACACGTCTCTAGCGTGTCAAGTTACAGGATTCCATTTTTCACCAACAAGTGCAATCAATTTTATTACCACAATTATTAACATAAAACCACCAGCCATAACACAATATCAGACTCCCTTATTTGTATGATCAGTTCTCATTACTGCCGTCCTGCTTCTCCATTCTCTCCCAGTATTGACTGCAGGTATTAGTTTTAACTGCAAACACTTTAAGACTGAAATGTAAATCTCCACAAGTTATCCAATTACGTGATGAGGACTTGTGTTTTTTGTTTTTGTTTGTTTGTTTGCCTGTATGTTTCTTTATATTTTTTTGTCAACTTTAGTTCCACAGCTGTAGGAGAAAAGACTGTCAGGAAACACATAGGCCTCCTTTAACTGCGTATATGCACCTGAATCTGGCAAATGACTTCTTGTGACTCATTCTTTTCCTATGTTACTTAGTCCAGAGAGGCCAGGAGAAATCAGCCATCACCATTATATTCATAAGTTTTATAGGAATTGTAAAGCATCAAGGATATAGTCACTAAAGTCATTGCCTCACACGGGTGGTGAAAAAGAAATCTCAATTGCATTTATCTTGTCCATTGTTTAACAGTTCGTGTTATGGATTATCTTCACTCTCTATACTACCAGGAGATTCTTTAGCAACTTCAGGTATAATCAATTAGGGAGCCAGCTCCAGGAAACACCAAGCCTATTAAGGAAATCCATCCCTTACAATTATCTTTCTGTAGAAGCATTCTCAGTACCAATATCTGCATCTATTCCTTAAGGGAAAAGAAAACAATGTGTGTGTGTGTGTGTGTGTGTGTGTGTGTGTCCATATATTATAAAAGAGCATTTATTGGTTGGTTTACATAGTAGGGTTAGAGTAGTCTAAAACTTATCATTGGCATGCCAGAGAGAAAGAGAGCCTAGTAGCTGCTCAGCCTGAGAAACTGGATGCCTGAACAACTGTAGTCAAACATGAAAACCTGGACATTCTCTGAAAATGTTCTGATCTTGTGTCTACATTAAAAGTTGAAGAAAGTAGAGTCTGGAGGCACCAATGGTAGCAGCCTGGAGAGAAACACTCAGGAGGAAAGTGTCTAGTGGCTCTTCTCCTCCAACCATCATAATCCCACTGAGTCAGTCCTACTGTTGAAGAAGACCGCTTGGTGGTTCCCGGCTGCTCAGCCCCAAAGTAATCACACAGAAACTGTATTAATTAAATCACTGCTTGACCTATTAGCTCTAACTTCTTATCAGATAGCTATTGCTTTTTAATTTAACCCATTTCTAGTAATCTGTGTATTGCCACATGGCTGTGGCTTATTGGATAAAGTTCCCTCTGGCTCCAGTGGGGCTTCATGGCTTCTCTCTGGCTCCACCTTCTTCCTCCCAGCATTCAGCTTAGTTTTCCCTGCCTACCTAAGTTCTGCCCTATCAACAGGCCAAGACAATTTCTTTGTTCACCATTGGTATTTACAGCACACAGAGGGGAATCCCACATCATATTACTATCTGGCAATCCCATGACATACACACACACAGAGGTATCTTAGATATGTCAAGCTGAAAATCACCACAAATTATTAATTTCAGTCTGTCATTGTGTGTCCAGATTTGATCTGATATGAGGTCTGTGACCTAAACAGTAGGTTAAAATTCCTTGATGGATTCATAATATGATGGCATCATGGGAAGTGGCAATCAGTAGCAGATGGAGCCTAGTTTGAGGCAGTAGGTAACTGGGTGAATGACCCTGAAGCTGTATCTTGGCCTATCCCCTTTCTGTGTGCTCCTTGTCTCTTCTTATCCAAGAAACAAAGATATACTCTACCACATAATCCCTCTACTATGAGTTCTGCTCAAGCATATGGGGTCCAGCAATCAAGGGTTGAGTCCTCTAAAACTGTGAGCCCAAATGGCTCTTTCCTCTTCCTTAAAATTATTTCAGTCAAGTAGTTGGTCATAGAAATGAAAAATATAAGTAATACACATCGAAAGGTTTTGTGTGAAGGCTGCTTGTTCATTTTCCAGATGCCCAGACTCCCGAAATAACCACACAGAAACTGAGAAACTGTATTAATTAAATCACTACTTGGCCAATTACTTAAGCATATTGCTAGCTATCTAGAATTAACCCAGCTCCATTATTTTATATTTTACCCCAAGGTTAGTGGCCTATCAGCAAGGTTTCAGCATGTCTGTCTCTTGCCTTATCATTGCCATCCATTGCTCCAGAGAATTCTCTGACGTTTCCTCTGCTCTGTTATCTATGGTCTTTTTTTTCTTCTATCTTGATGAAAAGCATTTGTTATGCCTTGGGGCCCTAATGCTTCTTCTAGATTTCTCCAACTTTCTATCACCTGTGTCTCATATGATATGCCATAGTAATTACAAACTGTTTTCTAAATGCATATTTTTATACCCAGAAATAAGCCCAGAAATAAGTGGAGGTCTCATCCTCACCAGAAAAACAAGTTTCATTTTTGAGCAGACAGAGACAAGCACAAAGACCCACAACTGGTCAAATTTCAGAGAGCAAGGTCATAGAGTACCAACATTTGAAATATTATATTGCATCTTTAATATTTTTGACAAATTTATGATGTGCCTTTCCTGACATTTAGAGATTCTTTAATGACACTCAGAACAATCATACTTATCTCCAAAAGAGTAATACAATTAAATAGAATATTATTTAATAACATTTGGGAATATTGTTTTATTCTAAATGTTGTATACTGAAAATTACTACAGAATGTTTTCATCTAGTTGCATGACTAAATTTTATATGTTCATTAGACTTCTTACATCACTTAAAATAGTGTTTTAAATTTGGAATTGTATTTTCTATGTATAAATCTTATTTTTCTACTCTCACCTTATTAAACTTTTTTAAAATCCCATTTTTTTATTTTCTTTTTTTTCCGTTAGACTTGTTTATTCAAGTATCCGAAAACACTCTTTCCACTTCCTCCCCTCCTCACAATACCCTCCCGCTCCCCCCACACCCCCCACTCCCCCTCCTCCTCCCTCACCATTCCCCAGAGCAGTCAGGGTTTCCTGCCCTGTGGGAAATCCAAGTTCCTTCCCCCTCCCTCCAGGTTCAGGAAGGTGAGCATCCAAACAGGCCAGGATCCCAAAAAGCCAGTCCATGGAGACGAAACAAGACCCAGTGCCATTGTCAATGACTTCTCAGTCTTCATTTGGACCTTGGGGGCTCAGTCAGCCCCCATGTCAACCACATTCAGAGAGTCCGGTTTGATCTCATGCTCGTTCAGTCCCAGTCCAGCTGGCCTTGGTGAGCTCTCATTTGATCAGTTCCCTTGTATCAGTGGGTGAACGCACCCTTCGCGGTCCTGACTTCCAGTGCTCCAATGTGGGTCTCCGTCTCTATCTCCATCCATCTTCAGCGAAGGCCCCTCTGATTTTACTTTCCTTGCTCACGATCTCCCTCCCTCTGCTTCTCATTTGGGCCTAGGGAGTTAAGTCCAGTGTTCCAATATGTGTCTCTGTCTCTATCTCCATCCATCGCCAGATGAAGGTTCTGTGGTGATATGCAAAATATTCATCAGTATGGTTATGGGCCAAGGCCAGATCAGGCACCCTCTCCTCTGCTGCCCAGAGTACAATCTAGGGACCTCTCCTTGGGCCTGGGAACCCCTCCAGAATCAAGTCTCTTGCATACCCTAAAATGGCTCCCTTAGTTGAAATATAAACTTCCCTGCTCCCATAACCATCCTTCCTCCCTCCCCCTCCCATTCCCCCAATCCATCCCCGATCCTCTCCCTCTCCCCTCTCCCTAACCATCTCCCCGTACTTCCACCCCCCACCCCCCTGTGCACCCAAGTTTGCCTGACAATCTTGCCTACTTCTAATATCCAGGAGGATAACTATATGATTTTCTTCAGGTTCACCTTCTTATTCAGCTTCTCTAGGATCACAAATTATAGACTCAAAGACCTTTAACTATGGCTAGAAACCACTTATGAGTGAGTACATACCATATTCCTCTTTTTGGGTCTGGCTTACCTCACTCAGTAAAGCGTTTTCTATTTCCATCCATTTACATGCAAAATTCAAGATGTCATTGTTTTTTTACCGCTGAGTAAAACTCTAATGTGTATATGTTCCACACCTTTTTTAACCATTCTTCTATTGAGGGGCACCTAGGTTGTTTCCAGGTTCTGGCTATTACAAATAATGCAACTATGAACATAGTTGAACAAATACTTTTGTAGTATGATAGAGCATCTCTTGGGTATATTCCCAAGAGTGGAATTGCTGGGTCCTGAGGGAGGTTGACTCCCAGTTTCCTGAGAAACTGCCACACTGATTTCCACAGTGGCTGTACAAGTTTGTATTCCCACCAACAATGGATGAGTGTTCCCCTCACTCCGCATCCTCTCCAGCATAGGCTATCATTGGTGTTTTAGAGTTTAGCTATTCTGAGAGGTGTGAGATGGTATCTCAAAGTGGTTTTGATTTGCATTTCCCTGATTGCTAAGGAGGTTGAGCATGTCCTTAAGTGTCTTCTGGCCATTCGAAGTTCATCTGTTGTGAATTCTCTGTTCAGTTCAGTACCCCATTTTTTAATTGGGTTAATTAGAGTTTTAGTGTCTAGTTTCTTGAGTTCTTTGAATATTTTGGAGATCAGACCTTTGTCTGATGAGGGGTTGGTGAAGATCTTCTCCCAGTCAGAAGTCAGCCTTTTTGTCTTACTGACAGTGTCCTTTACTTTACAGAAGCTTCTCAGTTTCAGTAGATCCCATTTTTTCATTGTTTCTCTTATTGTCTGTGCTACTGGGGTCCTACTTAGGAAGAGGCCTCCTGTGCCTATATCTTGTAGACTACTTCCCACTTTCTCTTCTATCAGGTTCAAAGTGGACGGATTAATGTTGATGTCTTTAATCCATTTGGACTTGATTTTTGTGCATGGTGATAGATATGGATCTACTTTCATTCTTTTACAGGTTGACATCCAGTTATGCCAGCACCATTTGTTAAAGATGCTTTCCTTCTTCCATTGTATACCTTTAGCTCCCTTGTCGAAAATTAGGTTTTCATAGGTTTGTGGGTTAATATCCGGGTCTTCTATTCGATTCCATAGGTCAACTTCTCTGTTCTTATGCCAATACCAAGCTGTTTTCAATACTGTAGCTCTGTAATAGAGTTTGAAGTCAGGGATGGTAATGCCTCCAGAAGTTCCTTTATTGTATAAGATTGTTTTGGCTATCCTGGGTTTTTTGTTTTGCCATATAAACTTGATTATTGTTCTCTCAAGGTCTGTGAAGAAGTTTGATGGGATTTTGATGGGGATTGCATTGAATCTATAGATTGCTTTTGGTAGAATTGCCATTTTTACTATGTTGATTCTCCCAATCCAAGAGCAGGGGAGGTCTTTCCATTTTCTGGTATCCTCCTCAATTTCTTTCTTCAAAGACTTAAAGTTCTTGTCAAATAGGTCTTTCACTTCCTTGGTTAGAGTAACCCCAAGATATTTTATGCTATTTGTGGCTATCGTGAAAGGTGATGTTTCTCTGATTTCTCTCTCTGCTTCTTTATCCTTTGTGTATAGGAGGGCAACTGATTTTTTGGAGTTGATCTTGTATCCTGCCACATTACTAAAGATGTTTATCAACTGTAGGAGTTCTTTGGTAGAGTTTTTGGGGTCATTTATGTACACTATCATATCGTCAGCAAATAACAAAAGTTTAACTTCATCCTTTCCAATTCGAATCCCCTTGATCTCCTTATGTTGTCTTATTGCTATTTCTAGAAATTCAAGCACTATATTGAAGATGTATGGAGAGAGTGGATAGCCTTGTTGTGTTCCTGATTTTAGTGGAAAGGCTTTGAGTTTCTCTCCATTCAATTTGATGTTAGCTGTCGGCTTGCTGTATATTGCTTTTATTATATTTAGGTATGATCCTTGTATCCCCAGTCTCTCCAACACCTTTATCATAAATGGGTGTTGAATTTTGTCAAATGCTTTTTCAGCATCCACTGAAATGATCATAATGGTTTTTTTTCTTTCAGTTTATTTATATGATGTATTACATTGATAGATTTGCGTATGTTGAACCAGCCCGGCATCTCTGGGATAAAGCCTACTTGATCATAATGGATAATTTTTCTAATGTGTTCTTGGATTCAGTTTGCCAGTATTTTACTGAGAATTTTACATCGATGTTCATGAGTGAGATTGGCCTGTAATTATCTTTCTTGGTTGTGTCTTTGTGTGGTTTTGGTATCAGGGTAACTATAGCTTCATAAAAGGAGTTTGGCAATGACTCTTCTGCTTCTATATTGTGGAATACATTAAGGAGTATAGGTATTAGCTCTTCCTGGAAGTTCTGGTAGAATTCTGCATTGAAACCATCTGGTCCTGGGCTTTTTTTGGTAGGGAGATTTTTGATAACAGCTTCTAATTCTTCACGACTAACAGGTCTATTTAGATTGTTCACCTGTTTTTGGTTCAACTTTGGTATATGCTACTTATCTAAAAAAATGTCCATTTCTTTTACACTTTCCAACTGTGTGGCATATAAACTTTCGTAGTAAGATCTGGTGATTCTCTGAATTTCCTCTGTGTCTGTGGTTATGTCCCCCTTTTCATTTTGATCTTATTAATTTGCATGTTCTCTCTCTGCCATTTGATTAGTTTGGATAGGGGTTTGTCGATCTTGTTGATTTTCTCCAAGAACCAGCTTTTTGTTTCATTGATTCTTTGGATTGTTTTCTGTGTTTCTATTTTGTTGATTTCAGCCCTCAGTTTGATTATTTCCAGTCTTCTACTCCTCCTGGGTGAATCAGCTTCTTTTTTTCTAGTGCTTTCAAGTGTGCTGTTAAGTCTCCAATGTGTGCTTTCTCCGTTTTCTTTAATTGGGCACTTAGTGCTATGAACTTTCCTCTTAGCACTGCTTTCATAGTGTCCCATAAGTTTGAGTATGTTGTGTCTTTATTTTCATTAAATTCAAGGAAGACTTTAATTTCTTTCTTTATTTCTTCCTTGACCCAGGGGTGATTTAATAGTTGACAGTTCAACTTCCATGAGTTTGTTGACTTCCTGGGGGTAGCATTGTTGTTGAATTCTAACTTTAATCCATGGTGATCTGACAAGACACAGGTGGTTACTAATATTTTTTTGTATCTGTGGAAGTTTTCTTTGTTACCAAGTATGTGGTCAATTTTTGAGAAGGTTCCATGGGCTGCAGAGAAGAAGGTATATTCTTTCCTATTT
The DNA here is from genome assembly GCF_982192425.1 of Myodes glareolus. Classification (NCBI taxonomy): domain Eukaryota; kingdom Metazoa; phylum Chordata; class Mammalia; order Rodentia; family Cricetidae; genus Myodes; species Myodes glareolus. The sequence goes on from NC_142026.1 coordinate 129,569,332, forward strand.
GGGTGGAATGTTCTATAAATATCTGTTAAGTCCATTTGATTCAATACCTCCAATAATTCTCTTATTTCTCTGTTGGGTTTCTGTCTGATTGAACTGTCCATTGGTGAGAGAGGTGTGTTGAAGTCTCCTACTATTAGTGTGTGTGGTTTGATGACTGCCTTGAGTTCTAGAAGTGTTTCTTTTACATAAGTGGGTGCCTTTATATTAGGGGCATAGATATTCAGGATTGAGACTTCCTCCTGATGAATTTTTCCTGTTATGAGTATGAAATGTCCATCTCTATCTCTTCTGATAGATTTTAGTTTGAAGTCAATTTTGTTAGATATTAGAATGGCCACACCTGCTTGTTTCTTAGGTCCGTTTGCTTGGAAAACCTTTTCCCAGCCCTTTACTCTGAGTAGATGTCTGTCTTTGTGGTTGAGGTGTGTTTCTTGTAAACAGCAGAATGTTGGATCCTGTTTTCGTATCCAATCTCTAAGTCTGTGCCTTTTTATAGGTGAATTGAGTCCATTGATATTAAGTGATATTAATGACCAGTGGTTGTTGACTCCGGGTTTTTTTTTGGGGGGGAGGTAGTGGGGTGTATGTTTTTCCCTTCTTTGAGTTCTGCTTGTGAAGGGTCGCTAGATGCCTGAATTATTATAAGCAGTGTTAGGAATGTTGGATTCCTTGGGTTGTGATTTGCCTTCTAATACTTTCTGTAAGGCTGGATTTGTAGCTATGTATTGTTTAAATTTGTTTTTATCCTGGAATATTTTGTTTTCTCCGTTGATAGTGAACGATAGCTTGGCTGGGTAAAGTAGTCTGGGCTTGCATTCATGGTCTCTTAGTTTCTGCAGTACCTCTATCCAGGACCTTCTGGCTTTCATGGTTTCCATAGAGAAGTCTGGTGTAAGTCTGATAGGTTTACCTTTATAAGTTACTTGATCTTTTTCCTTTGCAGCTCTTAATATTCTCTCTTTTATCTGAATGTGTTGTGTTTTGATTATTATATGGCGAGGGGATTTTTTTTTTGATCCAGCCTATTCGGTGTTCTGTATGCTTCTTGAACCTTCATAGGGATATCGTTCTTTAGGTTGGGGAAGTTTTCTTCTATAATTTTGTTGAATATATTTTCTGGACCTTTGATCTGCAATTCTTCTCCTTCTTCTACTCCTATTATTCTTAGATTTGGTTTTTTTATTGTGTCCCACATTTCCTGAGTGTTTTGTGATGAGAATTTGTTGGATTTGCTGTTTTCTTTGGTCAAAGCGTTTAATTTCTCTATGATGTCCTCAGAGTCTGAGATTCTTTCCTCTATCTCTTGTATTCTGTTGGTTATGCTTGCTTCTGAAGTCTCTGTTCATTTACCTAGATTTTCCATAGCCAGACGGCCCTCGGCTTGTGATTTCTTCATTGACTCCATTTCAGTTTTCAAATCTTGAACTGTTTCTATTACCTGTTTGATTGTTTTTTCTTGGTTTCCCAGAATTTCATTTACAGATTTACTCATTTCTTCAAACCTTTTGGTATATTTCTCTTCCATTTCTTTACTCATTTCCTCAATCTTTTTATTATACTTATCTTCCATTTCTTTATGGCAGATTTTCACCTCCTGTTTAAGTTCCTCTATTATTTTCATAAAGAAGCGCTTAGAGTCAATTTCTTCTATTTCTTCTGGAGTAGGGTGTTCAATTCTTCTAGTTTCATGATCCCTGGATTCTGGAGATGTCATGTTGCCTTTCAGGTTGTTGGAGGAATTTTTGCATTGGCACCTGCCCATCTCCTCCTCTCTGGATGAAACTCCTCAGCACTCTCTGGATAGAACTCCTCAGCACTCTCTGGATAGAACTCCTCAGCACTGCAGCAGGGATAGCTGGTATTCTCAGGACCCAGGAGACAAAAGGGCGGTAGCAGTGGGGGCAGGGAGGGGTCCCGCGGAACACCGAAGACCCTGCAGCAGAAGCTGCGGGGGGGGGGGGGGGGGGGGAAGGGACTGTGCTCTCTTCTGGGACAGAGCGCCCAGGAGAGCACCCACTCACCTCTCTGGATAGAACTTCTCAGTACTGCCTAAAATCCCATTTTTATCTTAGGCTAACACCTATTCTTTTCTGCATCTCACATCTCACAGTCTCTTCTGAAGTTGGAAGCTCCCACTGGTGTTTCTAGAATCTTCTTTGCTCAATGTCTTTGCTCCAAGGATAGCAGCCGAACCTATAATAGTGGCCGAACCTATAACCAGGCAATATTTGACTCAGTTTTACTGGAAAATGTCCTTCAAAGTTTCAGTCCCTTGGCTGCATTCTTCTGCTAACAGGTGAATGAATCATGCATGTCATGCATGCAGCATTTCCCCCCAGAATACCCTACATATCAAATAAGTGCCCCCCCAAGAACATGAGGAAATGCTGCAAGTATTTGAAGAGTAGGTGTTGACAGCTGCCAGTTATCTCCGCCCCCAGCCCTCAAGAACAAAGAGGTAGGGCATTCTCAGCAATCTGGACTAGCTCAAATCTGTGAGTTTTGGGTTCAGCTACTGACTTTACCTTAACAGAGTGGAGAGTGGTCCAGGAACACACTCAGTGTCACCTTCATGCACACATACACACACACACACACACACACACACACATACACACACACATGCACTCATACGTAGAGGAGCACATGAGAACACACGCACACCACAAATGTACACATAAAAGAGGAAACTTCCATATACAATCCACTTATCATGACTGTGTTTATATAAACTCTTATAAAGCGTAAAGACTATAGTGAGTCTAAAATAATAGTGAAGAATGAATTTAAAACAACATTCTTTCCCGCCTTTCAGTTTGCAATATGTTTCTACTTTTAATATTAATGAATATTTTAATATTAATGAATATAGTAAATTCTAAGTGTTGTGAAAGGGATTTGAAAGATAAGCCCATATATTATGGAAGCAGCAACTGTGTTGGAGCCAACAGTAGTTAGACCCAATCAAATGCAATTAGTATTCAGACTTTCAGAATAAGAGATTTCCAACTCCATTACACTGACTCAAGGGTTAATTACTAGCTTTAAGTGGTGCCAGCTGCAGGCCAGTGTGGAAAACTACCATAACAGAGCAGCCATTTGCCGAGACCTATAGGGCTATTGGGGCGAGACTGTGCAAAGCCTTCAGGGCCCATTTCTCACTCGCAACATGTTGTTTCCAATACTTACAGCTGAGAGAGTCCACCTAGAGTCTTCGGTAAGACTGTTGACTTGGAACTCTCAACAAGTTTGGAACAGTTAAGACTAGATTCTTGATAGTGGAGATAAGAGGGACATATACCTTGGAAATAAGAAGTAGAGAGCTGTGGTTTGGGGGTATCTAAAATGTCCATTTTAATCAGAGGCTTAGTACCCAAGCTGGACCCAATGGGGAATACAGAAAATCTTAAGATAGCAGCCCTAGTGAAGATTCTTAGGTCATTCGGGGTTGCCTTCGAGGGGAGTATGCGGTCTCATTCTCTGTTCTGACCCCTTGGCAGATGTGGTCTTTCCACAACAAATGTGCCACTTTCTGCTATTTGCCATAAGGTCCTCACCATGTTCTTGAACCTTTAATGCCAAGTTTGGTAAGTTCTTTGTCTTTCTAGTAGCTGGTGTCAGGCATTTCATTATAGTAATGAAAAGCAGACTAACACAATATCGATGCAAGGCTCCCAGACAAAATACCAGCCAACTGAACTTAACAACACATTAAAAGGCTGAATATTATTACCACATTGGGTTTATACCTTGGATGAAATGATTTGGCAAATAAAAATCAATTGAAGTGACATACTACATTAAAAAAACTAAAGATTTTTTAAGCCTGTATGATTATCTCAAAAGAAGCAAGACAGAAAATTGAGCATTCAGCAAAATTCAATAACCTTTTCATGAAGTGTTATTATAGGAACCTAGGAAGACATGAATGGGGTGCAGGAGCTGCCATACAAAGTCACCCCTTTTGTAATAAGATACATCTTCACCCAGTGGATGGGAGTTAGATGTCGGGTAATGAAGGAAACTCTAGTTGTATCTTGCCAGCTATGATTCTTGATAATTAAAATGCCTCTTTGTGGCTGAAAGGCAGCATAATATGAGAATAAGGGAAATAAATTAGAACCAAGGACAGATTTGGGAGTTGAGATTTAAAAAATCGTCATGTAGTCAAATCATCACCATCAAAGGAGTCAAGTCTATACAGTAGGAAAGAGCTCAGCTTTAGGGTGTGAAGTGAAAACCCGTGACTCTAGGAACCCTCCATCCAGGTCATCATCAGCAAGCGAGGAACTGCTGGGGCGTCCAGCCTTGTGGGCCGAGCCCCCCCCCCCAAGGTCAAGAGAGCCATTGCTGGACTACTGAGCGCATTTCCTATAAGCCACTCTAATAAATCCCTATTGAGATGTGTATCAATTCTATGGGCACTGATCTACTATGACTAATACATTGTTTCATCAGAATAAAGTCTCAGTTATGGAAGATTCTACAGCTCTGCAGTCTAGCAATGTGCCTTCAGTTACAGTAACTCTGCACACAGCATTTGGTGGGTAGATTTCATGTCACATATTTGTTACTGCAATAAAAACACAGCCCTAAAACAAGGAGACCTCAACATCTGAAGTCCCCCCACCCCGTGTCATTCTCTAGGAAGCTCCGCCCAGAAGCTGCTGACTGTTCAGTTCCAGCCTTGTGGCTAGCAGATCCCTGGCTGCTTGCCCTTTGGAACTCCCTGGCCCAGAAGCTGTCCATTGTGTTTCTGAGAAACGTCATCTAGACACATTCACACCTGCCTTCATTGGGGCTTTGATTGTCACTACAACCAAAAGTAACTTGAGGAAGCAAGCGTTTATTTCCTCTTACAACTTTTAGTCCATCACTGAGAGAAGTCATGCAGGAACTTAGGCAGGAACCTGGAGGCTTTAGCTAGGGCTAATGGCATGGAGAGGTGCTGCTTATAGGCTTGACCCCGTGGCTTACTCAGGAGCACCTGTCCAGGGGTGGTAGGTACCACAGTGAGCTGGGCCCTCCCAGCTTGAATTGCCAATCAATGACATGCTCTACAGACTTGTCTACAGGCCGTACAGGCCATCCAATGGAGGTATTTCCTCAATCGAGGTTTATCTTCCCAGATTTTTGTTGGATTGACAAAAAAGCACACACAAAAAAAACACAAGAAACAAACAACAGCAAAAAAGACCAGGATGACAACCACAATCCCCTCCAGAGAGTTCTCTTGTTTGCTTTCTTTCTGGGAAGGTGTCTTCCAGGACCACTGCAAAAACTTTGCTGTAAGGGTTTTCTCAAGTGACCTTGGCCAAGGTAGCCTGTAGCAACTCACTACTCTTTGGGGGTTTATCTCTTTCTTTCTTGATTAACTCCAAACACCTTCCTTGGTTAACTCCGAGCACCCAACATACAGTGTCAATCTTGAGCTGCCAAATGCCTTAGCAATGACCACGAAGGGCTGCTGTTAGGTCGGTGGAGAATTTAAGGAGGCAGTAGCCATAGAAAAAAACAGTCAATACTGCCTGAAGAATGGTCATCATGAGTTTACAAGAAGGCCGAACAAACTGTATGTGGTCCATCTGGAGGATGGAGAGGAGTGGACATAGAACTGGAAAACAGAGAATGCTTGTTTTGTGTACAAAACCACACTCAGCTCTCATGTCAAGGCCACAAGAGATCTCTCAGTCCTGGAGACATCTCTGTGCTTACTATGGGTACAATTCAGTCCCCGGAGGTACAAGGCATTATTGTATTAACAGCTGTTGTCAAATATGCACTATTAGATTTGATTTATCCAAGAATCTGAAAAGCATTGAGAGACACTATGGTGAAATGGGACATATGTTTCTACTCCTAAATGCAGTAATAGGAACCTAGTTCATGTTTTCACATTGAAACAGGCATGATGAATTCAGTGTTATACACATGACGCCCTGTGGGGGAAGTACCTGAATATCCTTTATTCAGTGAGAACCTAATAACAGTAAAGCTTTGCAGATTTTATGTGTGTGTCAGCTTCCAAGCCACACGGGACTCTGTTCTTTCATCAAAATCCAAGTGACTCGTTGGTCCTGCTGCCTCTTCCTTCCTTATTCCCCTCGTCTTTCCTTATTGAATCAGAGCTCTTGACTCCGATCATCACTGTGGCACTGACCGCGTGTGCTGTGGCTAATTGCCAGTCTCTATTAGACAGGAAGCACCACGGTTGCAGAGAACACTTTGGATCCATTTGAGATTCCCATCACACAGGGTCACAAGCTTCATTAGGATTGAAAATGCCAGCACTTACTGTTTTGCTTCAACTATGAGCTGCTACATCTTTGCAACAGGTTGGGAAAACAAACATAAATACCACAAAAAAAAATGTTAGTCCCTTTTGACAATAAAATAGAATAAGGCTTAGTCTCTCTCTTCTGGTAAAATATGGTTCTCTGTACTATTTTTATAATGAGAATTTTACAAAAATATTGAGCATCTTCAGTACAGGATAACTCTCTTAAAATATACTAAACAATTGATATGTCATTTTGTAAATAAGAATTTTATTGGGAATATTTCATGTCATCATTAATATTCATTCTTTTAGCAAAGGAAGCTGGACACATAATATATAGAAATCACTTCTGGGAGAACTGGAGGGAAATAGGGAGTATGATGAAGCTCGGAGAATAGTGAGGAAAGTAAGATGTGTCTCGTCACAATTTTCCTCATTATTCAATTTTCCTATCCATCTTACAAGAGTGATGATTTAGAAGAATAATGGGTGGCGTGGTCTACTCCTTAGCCCTTAACAAAAACCTCTTTCGCCACAAAACCACACACCCTGAAATAAGCTCCAGCCTATTAACTAGCTTGGAGCTGGGCAGCAGCACAAATCTTTCTCCTATTGTAGTATTCTTCTAAATGAAGTTCATCTTCCCAACCTTCACATTGTATTTAGTTTCTTCTCCCCTACTGAAAATTAGGATATTCAAGAGAAAGACTCTTGTCCATCTTACACACCGTTGCCACTCAACTTACTTTGCCATTTCTCCAAAAAAAGATGACAGTGTTTTTGAGCTGCCTGGTTGTATTAATCTGGAAGGGAGATTTTTTTTTTTTGCCTCTGATATCTATTCAGAAATTCTGTGTTTTGGTTATTGTTTTCCCCCACTTCTGTTCCCAGAAGATATTTCACATATTTCATTTTCCTTCCAGACCAAGTCATTTCAGTGTCTCTTGTCCTCTCTCCTGGGTTTTACATATTAATACTCTAATGTGGACATGTGGCTCTTCTCTGATGCTTGCACAAATGTTTGACCTCGGCCATTTGGGACGGTGGGAAAGCAGCCCTGATGCAAATGCCTGATCACTGGGCTACATACTAATCACCATCACATCACAAAAGGCAGGATGCTAGTCAGTAGCAATTAGTTTCTTTCCCCTTCGCCCAGTGAAAGAGAAAATTTTACTTCAATACATGTAGAAATATCAATGTTTTATTTTTCAAAGTACTAATTTCACTTTACTATTTTAAAGGAAATAAAGGTGCTTAATGTTCTCTACCTTTAGAAATAGAACTAAATAACCTCTTAAAATGTGAGTGATCATAAACAAATCCTAATTGACAATTAACTCACCTTTTTCTTCCCTCTTTGTCATATGTTTTAGTGAAATTATGGTTAGTTTTTATAGCATCCTCTGACATCTGAGCCACACAAATCCGGTCAATGATATTTGACCTTGTAGAGCTGTAGGTGGCGTGTCAGACTCAAAAACTCCAGTAGATTCAGCCCTACTTCTTGAATATGGCTAAACAATTATCTTTTCCTCAAGCAGAAAGAGTATCGTAAAAGAATAAGGTCTCTGATATGAACGAGGTTGGTTGGAGATCGGAGAGGTTTATGGGAATGGCTGATCCTGTTATGCGTTCTCACGAGATTTTGTCAGCAGACACCGAGGAACTATGGGAACAAAATGCAGAAGGTAGCTAGGCTTTTGGCACAGAAGATTAAAAAACAGCCTCTCCAGTATACCAAAGTGAAAATCACTAATGAAACTTAATGCCTGACTGTAATATAATCAAGTTTGGCTGATATGATTCCTTGACACCTTTACCCTGTTTTGTTTATGAGGACTGAGGTGGACGGGGGTTTGAATATATTCGGGGGGAAAGAAAGAATTATACACAAACTCCATCTACCACTGTTTGATTCATTTTCTCACACCAGAAGCAATATCAACCTCACAACACCTGTGTGATAAATAAAACATTTGCATAGTTTATAGATCCTCGTATAGGTTGGCTTTATTCTGCTCAACTCAGTTTTCCAACAGACTACAGTCTTGCATTGGAAATGTGTCCTTCAAAAAGGTTTGAATGCTGACAGCTTGGTCTCCATTTTCAGAGGAGATTGTGTCATCCACATGTGAACACTTTGGTGAGTGTAGATTGAGAGGTGGGATCTTTCTAGAAAATGGGATCTTGTCATTGGCCTGTGTGTCTTTCTGTTTCCCAGGAACCAAAAGAGTGTGAACATTTCAGTCTGACCACAGGCCAGCAGCAACCAGGGACTGAAACCTCCAAAAAGCCTTAGACAAATAAATGATTTCTCCACAGCTATGGAAAGCTGACTCGCAGTCAGTGTAGAGCCCCCTAGTATGCCACACCCTGGCTTGTCATCTCACCCCCTCCTCTGCTGTCATTCCTGCCCTTCTCCTCTCGCTAGAGAATCCTCCCTGTCCTCATTTGCCATTGTTTCCCATCATCAAGGTCCAGACAACGACAACGCTACTTTTTGCACAGAGTCCAGAATTTTATTCTCTTATCTATTCTTCTCTTATTCATTGACACCCTCTGCCCAGTCCCCCTGCCCGACCCCAAACACACAAAAGAAATTTCCCCTTTCTCAGACTCTCAAACTTACAAACATCTCTCCTGCCCATTGGTACTATATAAAGTTAATAGTATATAAATACAGCTATTGATGGATTGGTCATGGGTAAATGATGAGATGAAGGGCTAAATCATTACATTGGCAGCAAGAAAGTAGTATTGTGGATCAGAATATAGCAAAATATAAAAGTCCAATCTCACGATTTAGAGAAGCTTAAAATTTTTGAAAAGTATATGCAAGTATATGCACTCTGTTACTCATTAGAATATTTAGTGATAGATGCAAACCAGCTCCAAAAGCCTTTAGAAATCTGTAAAGAAATGGAGCACAGTTTCTCGGAATGCCGCTGTTAAATGATGCAAGTTTTTACCAGCAGAAACCGCTTTCGACACGTTGTGCCGCCCCCATATTGGTTATGCACCAAGTGTTTGCTGGCAGCATTAATTGGCTAACTTTATAGAAGTTAAGTTGTATGTATTGATACAGAATCACTGTTGGCTTTATTTAAGTTTAACTTAATTTCCATGTGAAGATGCAATTGTTTAGCATTCTAAAAGTTTGGCAACTGTGAACTACAGAAACAATAACTTGATTTGGTTCTCAACCAAATAATTTAAGTATTCAGATATCGTTATATATTTGTTAATTTGTGGGAGAGGTATAGATGCATCAGAGATTGTGTGTGTGTGTGTGTGTGTGTGTGTGTGTGTGTGTGTGTGTGCATGTGTGTGCCTTTATGGACACGTGGGTGCATGGAAACTAAAGGTCAAAGTTGAAGTCTTTCTTGTCACTCCCCACCTCAGCTTTGGGAACAAAGTCTCACTGATTCTAGGGCTCTTCCTTCAGCTAGACAGGCTGGCCAGCATGATCCTGGGACCCACATGTCTGATCCCCACAAATACCCAGCTTTCACATGGATGCTGGCAGACTGAACGCAGGTCTTCATGATTGTATAGCAAGGACTTTACTCCCTGAGCTGTGTTTTCAACCAAGTGCTTAAATTTTTGTTTAAGAGTATGAAATTAAGAAAAATTTAACTAAAAAAAGTAGTTTATGCTGACACAGGGCTGGGGAGACAGCATATCAGGTAAGGTATGTGCCATGCAATATGAAAAAATAAAAGACATTCAAAGCCTTAGCATTCACTTAAATCCCAAGTGGGCATGGTGACGTACGTGCCTATAAGCCTAGACAAGAGAACCCCAGAGCAGGCTAGGTAAACAAACTGACCATATTGGTGTTCTCTGGATTCAAGGGAAAACACAGCCTCAATATATAAAATGGAGGACAATTGAGCAAAATTCCCATCGTCAACATCCTACTACCATACAGAGGCACACACGTGCACACCCACAATACATGCAAAGACGACAGAAGCTACCAGCCTCTGTCAATAGTTTGGATTCATAATTATTACTCCAGACAGACCTGCTGACCTGTAAGCATAGAAGGTATATCCAGGTATGAAGTAAGTGATGTGAGCTAGGCCTCAGGACGAGTCCTCATATCGGACAGATAGCGATTTGCACTGCAATTGCTGGCAAAGCCACCAATCATCCCTGCGGTATTGGAGCGGTGCAAACCAGCAGAGAGCATAGAAATACTGATGATGGTGTAGGGGTGGGCAGGGGCGGGACAGCTGCATCTGATTCAGGTTCTAACTACTGCAGCACAGATGAAAAACCACAGGCAATAAGACTCACAGTACTGAGGCCAGTTCAAGAGAAAGCGGGTCGGGAGCTGTTGGCACCGGAGGATCTTGGTGTCCATGCCGGGCTTGTTCCCAGAACAGATGGGAACATTACTCCTGAGGAATGAGGTAATGCAGGCAGAGAGAGCAGGGAGAAATGATTCCAGTAGCTAAGGATTTTAGGATTGGGAAAGAAAGACAGGCAGGACCACTGCAAAGCCCAGTGTTTACGTGGCCTAGCACAGATTCATTGAAGGCAGGCACATCCTAGCTGTGCGTGGTAACACAGGCCCGAAATCTTAGCTACTTAGCAGACAGGGGCAGAAAGATGGCATATGCATGAACTATTTGTGGCACAGAATGAGTTCCGAGATCCACGACTTCCTCAGACCAACCTCATGATAAAAGGAGGGTCAATAAAGTTTGGTCATACTTGCCCAACATGTAACAGGCCCTACACGCAATGCCTAGCACTGAACAGAGATTCACCTCTAGATTCAGAATACACAGACTCACAGACTCCAAATTTTATGAGAGAAAACATCATATCTATTTTATCCAGCCATAAACAATACCCAACAAGGTATAGAATATGAAGGAAAACATTAAATATTTGGACTTATTTTAAAACAACTAGTGATAGCTGTTGGTTAATTCAAGTACTGTCTTCTTTCTTTGCAGAATTTCTAGTTTTTCAGAAGCCTAATTTTATGAGCCTTCAGAAAACTCAATCTCATTTCTAATTATTCAAGAAGCACAGGTCTGGGCCTTTTTTTTTTTTTCTTGGAAGATAATTTTTGGACAATTTTTTCTGGGCCTTTAACTGTAACTTCACACCAGATAAAAAATGAACTCTAGCCCATCCCGTTCTACAGAAAGCAGTTGGTGAGATCTACCGTCAGATTAGTCTAACCAAGTCCTTTTTCTGCACAAAGCCCTCTAATCAACATTGCCAAGATAGCAGATTTTCTACCCCTCCAATAAAATGCAGGGGATTGGCAAGAAGCAGAGCTGATGTTTTGTATTCACTGACATACAAGTTACCACTACCTTGCCTGCAGCTCCTGTCAGCCAGTGTGTGTGTGTGTGTGTAAATGGAATCACACAGAATATCATGGAGGCCAACAAGGAAAATTACAACAATGTAAATGAATCTGGTATCTACTCATTATTGGGTATGGTATAGAAAAACATTTCTATAAGACTGATTATACTTTATTATTTCTGCTTCATTTCATTCTGGACTCTTTGAGAGAAAGGCCTGCCTCTGCCTTCTTTAAGGATGGATCTGTAAACTGACTCCGCCTACTCTCTCTTTCTATCTCTTTGTTCAGATTTCCTGTCTGACTTTGCTCTGCTTAACCATTGGCCAAAACAGCTTTATTCATCAACCAATAAAGCAACACATATAGAGAAGGACCTTCCACATCATGGATCTTCTGTGCTTAACAGAGTCCAGCACCTCATGTATAACTGTCTCGTGAATGAATGAATAAATGACCAACACATGCTATCATGGACGCTGCTTGTTTCTCGCCTCCGCTCTAGCCTCACTCCCGGACTCTCTGGATTCAGAAGGCGCATGTCTAGAGAAGGTAGCTAATTGATGATGACCCTGGCCCCGCCTCATCACTGCTCTTTAATGCCTTTAAATCAAAGACAGTTCTTGCTGTCTGAGTTTTTAAAACTAATTTAAACATTGCAAGAACTATTTGGGGCTGGAGAGATGTCTCGGAAGTTGAGAGCACTGGCTGTTCTTCCAAAGGATCAGAGTTCAACCCCTAGCATTCACATGGAGGTTCACAACCATCTGTTATAGTTCCAGAGAATCTAGTACCCTCCCCTGACCTCTGTGAGCATCACACACACGGTGCATAGACATACATGCAGCCAAAACACCCATAAAGTAAAAACTAAGTGAATTTTCAAAATTAAAAAAGAAATCCTTAAAATAGCAATGCATAATGTATACTTTGAAAGTGAGTCAACTTTCAAAACTCAGAAAGAGAGGAAAATAATATTTTGACAAATAACTTAGATGTTGTCATGCATAATGACTTTGACAGCATTTGGTCAATCTAACCCACTGGGTATTTTTCAGTTTTTATCATTTTATTAATTGTGTAAACATCATGAGCATACCGAGATAATAGGATGATTTAATTAATGCATGTTGGTATTGTATCATAATTAAGGAAAACATCCAACTATGAAGACTGTTCCAGAATTTAAAAGAAATGTTTTCCCCAGCTGCAGTGCCCATTAAGGATAAAATTATTCAGTTGTGTTATCTTATAATAAATACACAGATCTAAGTCATTCTTTAAATGTTCAGTCTGCCTGAATAAACCTGTCACTTTGGATAATGTGATTAGCATTTCAACATCGTCAATCATCTCTCGTTAATAATGCTTTACTTTTATAAATCTCTCAAGCCAATGATGTTATACGACAGAAGATTTTTTTTTCCTAAATAATTCCCAAGTGAATTTAAAGATGAATCATAAGTACTTAGGATAAACTTGAAACAAAATGAGTAGATACTGTTTCTACAGGGAACGATGAGAAATACAAATTACTTCCCCTAAATGGATGTATACGTATGTGCAAAGTGCAGAAAATTCCCAACATGAAAGCCAATTGCATGATGCTAAATCACATTTAAAATATCATTTCATCTCTGATATAGTCTTCTCTTGCAATCTTGTTAAAATGCCCTCACTTGCAAGATTCTGACAGTGCATTAAAGAATGTGATTTTGTAATAACATTTTTGTCCACACACTCTATGATGAAGGGTAGATTATTCTAAATATAATGGACATTTGGAAACAGATTCATTCTTCATCTTCCTGTGACTCACTTCCACGTCATAGCAGGCATAGTGCTTTTTATTTTCTCCCTCTTATTTGAGACGTTGTCAATAGCTCCAGGGGCAGAGAGCAAAGAAGCCAATATTCTGTATAAAGGTCAGTCTTAGTCATAGATTAAGGAGATGGACATTGGTGTTTTAGAGACATAATTTAAGAGGTATAAAGACAGGTTTCTATTCCTCAAATATCTTCTCATCAGTCCATACTTTATTTCACAAGATGTGCTGTCTTATTTCACTTAGTAATGAGGGCAAATAGAAAAGTTTTTCAAAGGCAAGATGCTTTATCTTAAGTTTACCGCAGTACTTAATGTCATGTGATTCAGGTAGATCTTGAATTGGAAAGTCAGTGGTAAGGGTGAGCTAAGCACAAAGCTCCAAGTCTCTGTGTAGATGAAGTTGCTGGGGAAACTTTACATTCCAGCCTCATGCATGTCCGACAGATTTGATCCTAAGTAACTTAGTCCCTGTGGATCCTCAGCTAAACATTTGTGATTTTCAAGAGAACCTAACTCAACGTGGTTTAAAGTTTTAGTTAGGTAGAAGGGGGCGAGCAGCAGCCAAGGGATGGAATGAATTCATTAAATTTGCCCCCTTAAAATGCTTAACTAAGACCTGGAAATATAGAAGCCAGTCCAACATTAGATGTCAAAACCAGCTCAATTTCTGAGAGTAAAGCAGAAAATCCTCATGACAGATGTTCCATGTGCACATAGCTGTGTGTCTGTCAAGAAGATAATGAGGCTAAAATCCATTTAAGATTGCATCCTTCCCCGAGACTCTCTGGTCCTACGAAAGTTAGTCACCCAGTAACACCAATCTTTCACAGTATCGTCCTGACGCTATTCTAGGGAGGAATGGCACATCATTCCTTCTCTGAAGAAGCACATCATTGCTTCTCTGAGTGAAGGTAGGGAAGGTTTTACTCTCAAGGGTAATTCGATTCAATTAAAGTTACGTCTCTGACACCCAGCATAGTAGCTTCCTGCAAGAGGTATTTCGGATTTGGATTCAGTGATGTGATCATTAGTGAATTCACAAGAATCAAGCTTTTAATTAAACAAATCATAATTTTGGTTAAGGTATGGGAGGATAGACCCACAAAAAAATGTATATACAGGATATTGAGAGAAGGCAAACATAACCTGCTCCCTTTTTTAGGATTTCTTTATTACGCACACAGTGTCCAGCCTGCACATATGCCTGAAGGACAGAAGAGGGCACCAAATCTCATTACAGGTGGTTTTGAGCCACAATGTGGTTGCCGGGAATTGAACTCAGCCAGGGCTCTTAACCCTTGAGCCATCTCTCCAGCTCCATGGTCTGCTCTTAATGATGCCTGTGAGTGTGGAATTGATGTGGCAGAGAGCCTGTCACAAGGAGAAGATAATAAGGTGAGGCAAACCATGATGTCTTGCAGGTCTGTCAGGTGGAGAAGTAGCCTGAAGGAATTGTGGGAAATGTCCAAACACTGATGTAGTGAGGGCCGGCTTGTTGGGGTATCTGTTCCTGCCCGGTACCCCACAACCGGCAAGTCCCAGAGAAAATCAATCACACAGAGATCTCTATAAGTTATAAAGCTGATTGGCCCATTAGGTCAGGCTACTTATTAGCTCTTATAACTTATGTTACCCCATTATCCTTATCTATGTTAGCCACATGGCTTGGTACCTTTTTCAATTGTCAGCTTACCTGTTGCCTCTTCCGTGATCTGGGCAGGAATGGCAGAGGGAGCTTCCTGTTTTCCCAGAATACTCCCAGTCTCTTTGCTCTACCCCTACTTCCTGTCTGGCTTTCCCGCCTATACTGCCTGCCTGGCCAATCAGCGTTTTATTAAAATATGATTGACAGAATACAGACAATTCTCCCACACCATTTCCCTCTTTTTTTTTTTAAACAAAGGAAAATACCCATAGTCCATTTGTTGGGAATGTGGGCATAGTATTTCAGGCTACTTCCTGCTGGTTGGGGGCGCTGATGATCTTATGGGGACCTAAAGAAAATTTAGAGTTATAATCAAGTCCTGACTGAAGTGTCCTGTGAGTCTTGATCATCTCAGGCAACAGTCTTGAATCTGTTCTGGATGTAGAACTCAGACATCTGGGCCATTTGTTCCTACCGGAGATTTCTCAGGTGGTCTCCCTTGGTCAAAGATGATTTTTCTTAACTCCGAATAAATCCACAGCCTCTCATTTTCTGTGGAAACAAAAGCAAAATCTCTTCTCCAAAGTAACATACCTTTTGACTTCAATTTTGAAGCCAAGGTATTTTCAAAATACCTATCTTGGATTAATTCTGCAGCATGTATAAGCAAATATCTTTAAGCAGCTGTTGCTCCTTCCTCAGCATTTAAACAATTCAAAGAGAGCATAATAACACACAGTATCAAGATTCTCTGTGTATTCTCCATCTTCATGCAACTTTATTTTAACCTCTATTTCTTTTATTTTTTCTTTTAACTTTTGGCTTTTTGAGACAGGTTCTCTGTATATATCTTTGTCCTGGAATAACTCTGTAGACCAGGCTGTCCTTGAACTCATAGAGATCCCACTGTCTCAGCCTCTCCAGCACTGGGATTAAAGGTGTGTGCTACCACACCTTGAACTCACAGAGATCTGTCTCTGCCTCCCAGGCATTGGGATTAAAGGCGTGAACCACCACACCTTAAAGTCACAGAGGTCAATTTACCTCTGCCCCTTGAAGTCTCAGAGGTCAATTTACCTCTGCCTCCCAACTGTTGGGATTAAAGGTGTATACCACCACACCCAACTACTCTCTTTCTTTTTTACTTTAAGAACTTTAACTTTTATCCTGCATATATTTTTAACACACTGTAAACCATTAAGAGGTTTGTCTTTGAATCTTTCTTTACTATATGTCTCTCTTTTTCTGACCACATGAGTCTTTAAGAAGAGGATGAAAGCCGTGGCTTTGATGGCTAGATCCAGCCCATTCCTTAGCTTTCCAGCCTCATGGCAGAGGCACCAGCTGTAGCCATTTTTATTGCTACAACTCCTGTGGCATTTCAAGGTCCCCACCAGCAAGCAAGCTGCAGCATTCTGCTCACAGACCACACTCAATTAGACCACCTGCCTGAAAGAATCAGAGTTTGCCCTGGCAGGACAGCCCAGAAAGCCGGCATTTTAAAACAGTGCAGCTTTTTTCCTGCTACAGCTAAAAACCGAAAAGCATGCCTTCAGCTTTTCATCAACACCATTTAAGTGTTTCGTGGCAGGACCTCTTTAAAGAGCTGCAAGGTTTTGCAGCTAAAGCTGAGTCAGGAAGCCTCTCTTAGATGAGAGTGCTTGCTTACCTCTAACAAGCAGAGCAGACCCCAGAAATTGCTGCCACCAAGAAAACATGCTTTACTCTATTCTTTTTCAAGCTTTCTCAGGCTTTCTGTGGATTCAGTTATCCATGTAGCGCCATATGTAACATGACCACAGAATACAGACAATTCTCCCACACCACACTGAGAACTGGAAAGTCAGCCAAGTCCATGAAGGAGGCAATGTCTCTCCCACAGCTGAGTAATATGAAAAAGATGCTAGAAAACATGATCAAAGAAATGATGACAGCTCTCCATAATCAGTCACAGCTTCTCTGGAAAGCTGTCCTCTTGAGAATCCTGGACTGAATTAGGAAAAAAAAATAGTTCAGGAGAAAGTTTTTTTTAAAAAAAAATTATTTAACTTTATTTTATGTGCATTGGTGTCAGATACCCTGGAACTGGAGTTATAGACAGTTGTGAGCTGCCATATGGGTGCTGGGAATTGAACTCTGCTTCTCTGGAAGAGCAGCCAGTGCTCTTAACCACTGGGCCATCTCTCCAGCCCCAGGAGAAAGATTTTTTTAAGTAAAATGAGAATATTAACACACAACTCAAAGAAATTAAATATTAATGGGAGGAGCCAATCAAATCACAGTTTGTCTTTTATTGGTCCCTGTGTCCCCTAACTCAGTCCACGCTTTCTTTAGTACACAGCACACAGAAATCACCTCACTGTTGGGTGTTTGGGAAGTATGCAGTCCAAACACAAGAGGCTTTCTCCCCATTCTTCAGTTCAAATTCCAAACCCAAAACATTGCCAATCACTGTTCTACAGAATCACCAGCAAAAAGAATAAGAGAAAAATAATGAATGTGGAGAATTACAATTTATGTAGACCCTTTTAATTCTCTTTAAATGAGATTTGATAGCCATTTGATACATGATGGTTTTTGATCTTCCCCTCAGCTACGAATGAATTTACACTTATTCCTCAGGAAGTCATGGTGAACTCTGAATTAATGGATTTCCTTGGGTATGGGTTTACTGCGTCCAACTTCAGATTCCAACACCTCAGATCCCCCCATTCTCCTCACCACATAGAGGGTCTTGAATCCTGCTTCAGCTTCCCTCATGCCAGTGATGAGCTTACCCAAAATGAAGGGGCAGCATCCCTAAAAACAGGAGAATTGTTGGAACAGCTCTTTTCCCCAAACTGAACCCCCCCCCCCCCGCCGAAGCAAGGAGAGAGGTTTATTAGGACCGAAAGTAAACTTAGAAAGCTCAGTCAGTTGGTGGTGGCACACACCTTCAATCCAGCACTCGGGAGGCAGAGACAAGCAGATCTCTGTAAGCCAAAGCCAGCCTGGTCTGCGGAGTGAGTTTTAAGACAGCCAGGGCTACACAGAGAAACCCTGTCTTGAAATGACCTCCTAAAATCAAACAGAAACAATGCCACACAAAACAAAACAAAACAAAGCAAAAACTTAGAAGGCTCAGGAAGTAAATGAAATTTACAACTCTCAGGAAACTCCTGAAACAAGATTCCTGAGTCTCCTCTCCAAAGTGACATAAAGAGGAGCAATTGCTAAGGAAGAAGAGACTCTAACTAGCCAAGCTGCCTGCCAGTCATGGCAGGAGCTCCAAGGACGCAGCTCTTCTGAGCTGTCACCCAGGCTACGCAGTTGCCTTTAAGTCATCCATCCTGCCACACTTTGCTTGACGCAAGCTTACACTTGCAAGCAGCTTTGGGACTTGCTAAGTACAGGTGATACACAATGCAGCCTCTGCAGTCGACTTTCCTAAGCATCAAAAAGAAAGAAACGTGATGTAGATGTTTACACACACACACACACACACACACACACACACACACAAACACACTTTTCTCTGCGGGATGAAGCCCCTTCTGTACTGAAGTAAGTACAAAAAGCCAAGTTAAAGAGAGCACAGCTCTCTTTTTTCGGTGAACCGCCTGCAGCAACTGGCAATACTGTTTGGTTTTCTTCCTATTTCTTTTGCCAAAAGGAGAGACGTTCTTGAGGGTGCAAGGAGCAAGCTTGTGTTGTTGCTCAATCACCTGTGGTCTGAAGGAAGAACAAAGCACCACAGATGTCAAATCTCTAACTCTGTGAATTCGTAGAGATTTGGAAGTAATAAAACTCTACCCTTTGGCATTTTAACCACATCAAAGATAATTGAAGAGACAAAGCAAAAATCAGGAATAGTGGAACGTGCCTGTAATCCCAGCACGTGAGAGGTAAGAGCAGGCAGCTTAAATAGTCAAGGTTACCGTCTGCCACATAAAGCATGCGAGTCCAGCCAGTCAGGGTTACAAAAGAACTTGTCTCATCAGGGCATGATGGGACGGATGGGACGTGCCTTTAATCATGGAGCTCCAGGGGCAGAGGCAGAGGCAGGCAGATCTCTGTGAGTCTAAGGACAGCCTGTTTCATGTAGCTAGTACCAGTACAGCCAGGGCTACATAGTGAGTGAGAGAGGAAGAGAGAGAAAGAGAGAGAGAGAGACAGAGAGAGAGAGAGAGAGAGAGATAATAGCTTATTTTTCAGATGGGTTTGTTTCAAGTCAGAGTGATACAAATCCTTAATCCAAGTGCAGAAATCTGGTTTGTGTTCTCAAATGGAAGACTTTAGTTTTGCAGACAACCAAAAAATCTGCAGAGAAGTTAATGAAAGAAAATCTTTAAACTCTTGAAAGAAATTGCTCTGCTGCTCCTATTGTTCTTAAACTAGCAAGACCCCGTCACCATTTTAGTATTCCTGGCCTATGCACCTGCGGCTGAGACAGGCCAGTTTGCTAGCTTTCTGTGTTATAAGTTTTCACTGTGCTGCACAAGGCTGAGATGGAGCTCAGGGGTAATGGGGGTAAAGCGCTTGTTCAGCGTGTGCAGTGGCTGGGCCACCCCCAGTACTGTGAAAACAACCAGTCAAAAAGAAAGAGTGCTTACAAAGATCTGTATGCATTTACACACACACACACATACACGCATTCACACTCATGCTCACACATAGTCACACAGCTCACACACATACACACATGTTCATACACACACATACTCACACATTCATGCTCACACATAGTCAGCTCACACACATACACACAGTTCATACTCATACATACTCAGACACTCATATATACTTATACACATACACACATTCAACTCATACTCACATACAGTCACACAGCTCACACAATACACATATGTTCACACTCATACACACTTATACACATACACACACTCATATACATTCACAATACACTCAGACATTCACAATCCCACACACATTCACTCACTCATACACACACAGTTGC
Organism: Myodes glareolus; assembly: GCF_982192425.1. Classification (NCBI taxonomy): domain Eukaryota; kingdom Metazoa; phylum Chordata; class Mammalia; order Rodentia; family Cricetidae; genus Myodes; species Myodes glareolus. The sequence continues at coordinate 129,589,376 of NC_142026.1, forward strand.
AGGTTATATGCGAACACTACAAAGTTTTGAAAAGGCATAATAAAACACAAATATTATCAAAACTATCTGCATTTAAGTGGCATGTAAAAATACCATTAAAATGATGTGTGTGAATGAATGCGTGTATAATATACATTTAAGAAGAGAGTACTTGTATAAAATGTATGTGCAATGTATATACATATACAAAATGCTCTGGGCAGTGGCGCTTTCCCCATGTCTCTCCATGGGACTGAACCATATATGCAAACATCACTTCAAGTTTCTTTGACTTTCGCTAAGCAGAGGAGTTTTCTAACCCAAGCTGAGACATCCGTCCTGCAGAATGACAGTTCCCTGGATTGCTGCCTGACCTCTCGCCTCCAGCTTGGATTTAAGAAACACGTCTTGATGATTCATGCATAGAGCAGAACGTAGTCTTGACAGATGCCTATAAATAATGGGAAGACAGACCTTTCATACAAGCAGGCCACACGAGAAATCTCCCTGCAAAAGTGCAGAAACTTGGTGGCATGAGCGTTAAGTCTCTAACAAGAAAAAATAGATACATTTGCACTTTTCGTTTTCTGTACAACCACACAGAGCTCCATTCTCTCGTGGATCCCTTTTTGACATCTAATGGTGCCCAGGATAAGTTTTCTCCCAACACAGTCATTCTTTTGAAACATGCTAAGATGGCTGTTTCTTAGTTAAAGGGGATCAGCTCTTATACAACTGCTGTCTGCACTTTGTCCTCGGCTCAGTGGGGCTGCTCAAGCCTTCGTCAGATGGCCCAGGGATGTACTAAAGTGCCCCTTTCCCCTTGTTGAGGTCTGGAATGAGACTGTATTCCTAGCAAGTTCCCGGAGGACGCTGGTCTTCTGGGCCAGCAAAGCAGGCACTACAAACCAAAGCACCGGGATTCTTTAGCCATAATTACCAGCTTCCAGTCTATAACTCACAGGTGTTCAACAAACACAAAAGGACCATGGACTGTGAGCCAGTCATTCTGCTCTACCAAAATGTGAATTTTCATTTTTTTTCTTCCTTCCTCCTCCTTCATGAGTTAGTTGTTTCTCTGGATATAGCCATAGTGAGCTTGTTGCATACCCCAGGCTGACCTCAAACTCATAACCTTACTGTCTCAACTTCCTGGGTGCCGAGGTTACAGACGTATGTTAACCACCATTTTTAGCTTCCCAGCAGGTTTTTTTTTTTAATGGTATCTGGAGGGACAGCCGTGGGTGCTGGGAACCGAACTCTTATATTTTTGACTGTGAGCCTAGCCGTTAATGGCTGATCCATCCCTCCAGGTTCCCAGCAGTTTTTTTTAAGTGTTTATTTTTTCCTTATATTTCACTGATGTATTTGGTTATGGATGACAGCTGAGAAATATTGTTGTGAAAAACCTGAGTTAGGAATAGTCATTAGACTTGAGCCTTCTAACGCCTGAAGTTAAGGTTTTCCTCTGTTCCATCTAAACACTGATAGAAATGAATGTCAGAAAGTATCACTACAAGGAATACCCCGCCTCCTTCCTCCTAAACAGTATGAAGTCTCAGCCAGGCCGGGCAGTCGGGAAACTCCATCAGATGCTCATTTGCCTCAAACTCCTGGGTCCTTCTTCAGGGTAAGAAAGGGATGGGGTTTGGGATGAAATGGATTTGGGTTGGGAGCAATAAATTCCACTTATTTCTGTGACCTGGGAAAGGTCTGTGTTCTCTCTGTGTAAATGTAGATGCATGAGCTACTCCATCACCCTGAGAAATACCTGAGAAAATAAACTTAGAGGAAGACATGCTTATTTTGATTCATTGTTGTAAATGTTTCATTCCATGGTCACTCAAGCCTGTTGCTTTGGAAACGTACAGAATATCCATAGCAGACCTCCTCATGGCAGCTCGGAAACAAGAGGGAAATCCCAATATCCCCTTAAAAGACACGACTCTGATGACCTAGCTTCCTCCCGCTAAGCCCTTCCTACTGAACATCTCACCTTCTCCCAGTGGTGTTGTGGGCTGGGGACAAAGCTAATCTTTGTAGTTATGGGAGGCATTGTTATCAAAAGTCCAGCAATGAGTTGACATCTTCTGTTTGTTTGTTTTATTGAGAACCCACAATGTACTGGTCATTCTTTTAACATGAGATATGTCAATGAACAAGGGAAATAGTTTATCTTCTAGGTAGAAGGTAAGGTGGGTAGAAAGACATACAAGTAGACCCTCATGCTGAGCCTGACCCCCAAAACAAGTAGCTTTATTGAGTATCTTTTACTCTTTTCTGTTTTCCAGGGAATGCAGAACCCTCATTTCCATGAACTCCACAGGGACTCTTCCTTGCATCGAGAGTATTGCACACCAAGCCTGGCTTCAAGCACTTGCCATGTGTCTAAACTTACTTAATACTCACAGCTACCCAAAAGACAGGTTTTATCAGGACAAAAACACTGCTGCTCGGAGAGAAAAGCCAGAGAAATTCTCCATAGCACAGAAAGGATGGAGAGCAGAGTGGTGTCCTAACTCAGAGCTTGGCTTTGGGTACCCTCAGCAACGATTCCTAGGAGCGATGAAATTCTAACCTTTCAAAGAAACCCACAAAGTCTCATCTGAAACAGTGAAGAGGACAGCTGCAAGCTGGGGATTAGGTGGGTTGCTTCTGCCCTCTGGTGGAAACCCAAAGAGGAACAGGATGGGAAAGAGACCATTCAGTACAACCGGAAGAGGAAACAGCAAGTTCACCCACATTCTCAGCTCTTCGAAAGGGTGAATACTTAGAAAAACAAGAGGAAAAATCTAGGAACAACCTTTAAGAATATAAAGAGTGTGTCCAAGCACCTCACACAACACAGATCTCTCGAGTTCTAGCTACACAGGCAAAGCTTTCAGAGTGCCGAAGGGAAAGGCAATGCAGTACCATGGTACCACTTCAAATTTTACTAGAAATAATTCTCAATAAAATAGTTTTTGTCGGTATTGAAAGGACACGGTCTTGTATCTACAGCACCTTGCCTCTTAGGAATGGATTGGTTAAAAGAAATGTGGTGTTCTCGTCCTTATCCCATTGGAGTTGACAAAGCTGATGTGTTTCCGAAATGAAGCCCCCCTAGCCCTTATTGGCATTCTGTTTGCGGTACTGGTGACTCTCCAGGAAGAACCCATGTGGATAAGATCTGATCCCAGCTCTTCACTTACCAGGCTATATTAGTCTAACACCAATGGGTCAAACTGGCAATAGCGCAGGGTTCCACATGAAGTCCCCAACACAGATACATTTCCTGTGCTCCAACAAATGCAGAAGGGTGGGAAGGGCCATAAGGTCCTCTCTCCCCTCTGCCCTTCAGTCTTGGCAATGCCAACACCTGATTTCATGTGGGCCAGCAGACTCCAGAAAAACTTTTGCTATCCCCTGTAGTGGTAAGAAACTGTTCCCCTCAGTTTCTCTTTTTGGGTAAGTATCCCCTATCTCTTCCCAATCACATCTCCCCAGAATATGGATGGCATAGATATTGCTTGTGCATCTGTGGCCTGAGAGTCTGGAGAGAAAGGACATTCTCCCCTTCATCTTGGGTCTGGAACATCAGTTCTCCAGTGGTCTGATTCCACCACCCTTCCTCCTCTGTCCTCCTACACTCAACTCCACTCATTAACATAACTTCTAATCCATCCTCTAGAGAAAGGAAGTCAGTCATTAATACAACTAAAACATTTCTACTAAGAAAGGTTTAGCCAGTATGGCAGGACACCTAAGTCATCTCCTATTAACCGTTAGGAGGCCTTAAAACCGAGTTCTCTGATGGAATTTGGACACAGGCTCTGCATTTGACATTACCCAGACAACTGGCATCATTGTACACAGAAGGTGCTCAATAGATGTTCTAAATATGGACAGATGAATGACTTTCAATGTTTACGTTAGCACTTTGAAGGTATTTAAAGGTTCATTAGCTCCATCCTGCAACAACATTTTTATCCCGGCAGTAAGTCCGTTTTCTTTTGTCTCCCTATTGAGGACAAAAAGCTTTTTAGTTTACAGCCTCACAGTAGTAGAGATAATAGAAAGTTTAACACAAGGTTATTTTGGTGACAAAAGTCACACAGTTGTTGGGAAGAATTCCTTCATTTTGACTACCATAAATAACAAGATATACATAAGAATTAACATTTTGAGCATGATAAGCTGGTATTATAGTTACATCTAACTATGCCACAATTATTTGAGCATTTCTCCTGTATTTTCTAATTTAATCATTGTGTTAATAATATCAAGTTAGTCAGTATTCCTTTTTCTTTATGATATGAAAACAGAAGTTTACTCATGTTAAAATAAAAAAAAATTGTGTCCACGGTTAAATAGTGAGACAATCAGAGGCTGAAGCCACAGACATCTGATGATGAGGGATCAGGTGCCATCACTGTGTCGTGGAAGCACGGGAAAAACAAATCCACTGTAGGGTTGGAGAGATGGATTAGCAGTTGAGAGTGTCCACTGCTCTTGCATGGACAGAGTTCAGGTCCAACACCCATGCCAGGTGGCTCACACTTCCTGTAACCCCAGCCCCAGGGGACCCAGTGCTCTTTCTTGTCACCTTTTCTCCGTGCACAAACATGTATACATTTGAGTAAAGATGGGGTGTTTTGGTGTACCTAGTGCCTGACTACATCTCCTATTCGGTTACGGATAAAGTTACCTTTTACATATTAGAACTCAGAATCACATCAACAAAACATAGTGAATATTTAGCCTCCAGCTTCTGTAAAGATCCTTTATTTTTTTTTCCAGCAAATGTCCTCTCACCTACATATCTATTAAATAAGAGGATTTCTTTTAATAAAAACAAACAAAGAACTTTGAGCTCTGAGTGTTAGGGTCCTCTATCTTGACACATCACTTAAGGTGCCAGAAAAGACATCTCTGTAACTTGGGTATTTTAATTACTCAGTAAATCTAATGTATGCTTATTTTCATCAGTAGTCAATATGGAAATTGTTCAGATGATTTTGTTTTATTAAGTTCGGGTCTCCAATATCTGGTGCGCATGCTACATTCATCTCAGTTTGGACTTGGATGAGCTGTGATTCAAATGTCCTCAAACTCCACGCTGCTTCCTCACAGGTTGACACAGAGCTGCACTTTGTAAGGAACGATGCTTTCAAACAGTAAGCAGAAGTCTGAAACCAAAAGTTAAACTGTTTAAAATATAATTATCCTAACATATCAATATATATGTACTCGATCTTCTCATCTTGGCAACATAAATTGAATAGAAAAGCAATGATATTCTTCCATCCCTTTTCTTTTACATTCAAGTCACAAGACGGTGCTGAAAGAGCGCCATCTCGTGGCCATGTGTTCAAACTGTTGAAGTAGAAGTTGAGGAAACAGCAACAGTGCCTTATAGTCAAGGGTGGGACTCTAAGCAAGAAACTCTTAAAATTGTCTTTCATATAGTCAGCGTTTATAGCAGCCCTCGAGTTGTGTGAAAAGGCCTAACAAAGCTTCCTAGACAGAGTCCTGGAAACTCTCATCTCCTCATACCCAACAGCCAATGCACTCCCCACAGGGGCGTCGGTGCATGGTAAATTGAAAAGACAGCAATTGATTACATGAAATGGGCAGCACTGAGGTTGAGACACACCCGCAAAAGAGCAAGGCACCAGGTGGCAGTGGCACCAGCTTTTAATCCCAGCTTTCAAGGGGCAGAGGCAGGTGGATCTCTGTGAATTCGAGGCCAGCCTGGTCTACAAAACAGTCAAGGCAAGGTTACACAGAGAAACTCTGTCTTGAGAAACTAAAAACAAACAAACAAAACAAACAAACAAAACAAAAGAAAAGAAAAAAGAACAATGCATATGGGTACACCGGAATTTTACGGAACTCTCATCTCTCATTTCCAGCATCTGAGACTTGAGTTAACACAGGACTGCTAAATGCTAAGCCAGAACTATCTCATGAGGTGAAAGGCCTCAGCAAATCTGTACCAGTGGGCAAAAGGTTATTCCAAAGCAACACATCCACCTCCCACTCTAGCTGGATGGGGAGGCACAGACACTGGAGAACACAGGCTTCTCCCTGGTTTGATCAGAGGAGCCAGGTAAGGAAGGCACTGCCAAGATGAACTCCGAGGAGCCAGGTAAGGAAGGTACTGCCAAGCTGAACTCCCAGCTTGAACTTTGCTTGGCCAAGGCCAGTCACTTCTGACTGCCGCAAGTGTTCTTACTCCAATGTAATTACAGTATCTTGTGATCTAGATTTTATCTAGGTTCAATTCAAAGAGCTGGGCCAACTGGGTGTTACAAGAAGCTTCCGTGAGCTGTAAGCTAGCCCTCTGGCTTCCCCTGAACAAGCAAATGTGTACACAGTGTATACCTCATCGCTGAAATGAGGGTAGAGCTCTCATCGTCTCAGCACATCCCAGTGAGTGGAGACCAAATTATGCAGCAAAATTCCAGCTACGCTGATCAGTGAAAGGAAGACATTTATAGATTCCATAGCATGAAAGGGACCTTTTTGCCCACACCATACTAACCAATTTAGTAATTATTGTTCCAGGGAAAAATACTTGAATAACGAATGTATTCAAAGAGAAGTGAATAAAAATGAAGACCTGAAGAGTCTTGTATCTAATTTAAACACACGCGTGAACACACTTTTCCAGATCCGGGCAGCTTTCTGGATTTGTTTGTTTGTTTGTTTGTTTGTTTTTCTAGACAGGGTTTCTCTGAAGCTTTGGTGCCTGTCCTGGAACTAGCTCTTGTAGACCAAGCTGGCCTCGAACTCACAGAGATCCACCTACCTCTGCCTCCTGAGTGCTGGGATTAAAGGTGTGCACCACCACTGCCCGGCAGCTTTCTGGATTTCTAGATAACAACAAAGGAAGAGAGCCTTCCAATTTTACATGAACATCCCGGAAACTGTAAATGGCAAGTATGTCTCAGACACTGTAAGAAGTTACAAGTCAACATCTCTTATGCACACAAGCACGGCACTTCTCAACACGCTCATGTGCACATGCACACACAGTGTGCACACACATGCACACACACCCAGGCACTCACACATACACATGTAATCCAATAATGTAAATAATAAATATCGTGACCAAGTGGCCTTAATCCTAGAAAGGGAGGTTGTTTTAACACTAGAAAATAAAGGTTAATTTGTGGTAGCCATGCTCCCAATACCCAACATGACCATGTTTGCAAGGGAAAAATACTGACAATAGTCAACACAGAGGAGTATCAGGTAAATGGAGGCAACTCATGAAAAAAAAATGACAGCTAACATTGTTCTTTATGTTTTCCTTAATATCTGGGACATGACGGAAGCAACACCAGCATTTCTGCTGAAGTGCCGGTTTTAGCCTATAAGATATGTCACACACACACACACATACACACACACACACACACACACACACAATCAATAAACAAAAGGCATCTTTAGAGGTTTATAGATTGGAATAAGAGAAACAAATTTGCTTAATACAAATCCACTCGAGTACTCAGCATACTAATATGGTCCCCGAAAACCCAATCAAAACGAATGTGCTTCTATAAAAACTGATAAACAGATAAGATTTATGTAGAAAATAGGCAACATAACTTGGAAAATGTCTGGAAAAAGATTAAAAAACTGCCACTGTCAGATTATAAAACTTACCAGAATGGCGTGGAATCTACGAGGCATTCCAGTAGACAAAGGATATGTGTCAACAACAGTGCTGGGACAAATGAGTACCCATTTCAATAGACTCCTCCCACCATTCTCACCTCCAGACCAGTCATAGACTCCAAACATAAAATTATAAAGTGGTCTTAACTTCCTTGCTCATACTCTCCCTCCTTCCGCTCTTCAACTGGACCTTGGGAGCTCAGTCCAGTGCTCCAGTGAGGGTCTCTGCCTCTGTTTCCATCTGTTGTTGGACGAAGGTTCTATGGTTAAATTTAAGATAACCATCCATCTGACTACGGGGTAAGGCCAGTTCAGGCACCCTCTCTATTGCTTAGGGTCTTAGCTGGGATCATCCTTGTGGATTCCTGGGAATTTTTCTAGAGCCAGGTTTCTGCTAACCCTATAATGGCTCCCTCAATCAAGATATCTCTTTCCGGGGGCTGGAGAGATGGCTCAGTGGTTAAGAGCACTGACTGCTCTTTCAGAGGAAGACCCGGGTTCAATTCCCAGCACCCACATGGCAGCTCACAACTTTCTGAAGTTCCAGTTGCAGGGGATCTGACACCTTCACACCAATGCACATAAAATAAAGTTAAATAAACCATAAAAAATAAAATAAAAAAGGTATTTCTTTCCTTGCTCTCATATCTGTCCTTCCTCCATCTCATCTATCCCATTCCCTGAAGCTCTCCCCAACCCTCCCCTTCTCCATTTCCTTCTATTCTCCGCCCCATGCTCCCAAATTTTGTCAGGCCATCTTATCTACTTCCAATTTTCAGGTGGATCCATATATATGTTTTTCTTTGGGTTTACCTTATTACTTAGTTTCTCGAGGATCATGAACTATAGGCTCAATGACCTTTGTTTATGGCTAGAATCCACTAATGAGTGAGTACACACCATATTCATATTTTGGGGTCTGGGTTATCTCGCTCAGGACAGTGTTTTCTAATTCCATCCATTTGCATGCAAAATTCAAGATGTCATTGTTTTTTTACCACTGAGAAGTACTCTAATGTGTATATGTGCCACACTTTCTTTATCCATTCTTCCATTGAGAGGCATCTAGGTTGCTTCCAGGTTCTGGCTATTACAAATAATGCTGCTATGAACATAGTTGAACAAATGCTTTTGTAGTATGATTGAGCATCTTTTGAGTATATTCCCAAGAGACCCAGCGAGACAATGTGCCTGAGCTAATGGGAGCTCACCAACTCCAACTGGGAATGAACAAGCATGGGATCAAACTAGTCCCTCTGAAGGTGGCTGACAGTCGGGCAGCCTGAGAGGCCGATGACAATGGCACTGGGATTTGTCTCTACTACATATACTGGCTTTTTGGGATCCGATTCTTTTTGGATGTATACCTTGCTCAGCCTGATGTAGTGGGGAGGGCCTTGGACTTTCCACAGGGCAGGGTGCCTTTCCCTTCTCTTAAGATTGGAGGGGGGTGGGTGGGGGCCAGGATGTGTGGAGGGAGTGGGAGGGAAGTGGGAGGAGGGGAGGAAGTGGGAATTTCGATTGGTATTTTTTAAAGTAATAAAATAAAATAATAAAAAATTATAAAGTATACAACTGGATCAGCAAAATGGCTCAGCAGGTAAAGGTGCTCGCTGCCGATCCCAATTACCTGAGTTCAATCCCCCAGTCCCACATGGTACAAGTTGGAGAGAACCAACTTCCACAAGCTGTCTTCAAAGCTGCACCTGTAAACTCTAGATCATGTGTCTACCCACCCAAGCCAAAATATATAGAATGTTTATAACGTAAAACATCTAAAAGTGAACATAGAAAATTGCTGTGTATGTAGACTAGACATTTCTTAGACGCAGCAAGAAAAGCATGATCTATAAAAGAGACATCATTCAGAACAATTTTTAAAAACATTTCCTCTAAGGTGCTAGCAAATTGAGAGACAAGACACAGGTGAGTAAAGAATTTGATCAAGTATACCACCCCACCCCACCCCACCCCTCCAGGTAGCGGTGGCACACCCCTTTAATCCCAGCACTCAAGAGGCAGAGACAGCCTTGACTGAGAGGCTCCAAAGCTATAGAGAAACTTATCTCAAAAAGCAAAACAACAAAAAATATATAGCGAAACAACCCCCAAAGTTATCAGAGAAGCAATGCAAAGATAAATCATTCAAGTTCACACTTCACCAAGGAAGATGAAGCCGAGCAACAGAGATGCTAATCATCCATCATCGGATAAAAAAGAGCCCGACAGGAGGGAGCCACTTATACACCCCAGCCAGTACAGCGGCAAAAACTACAGACTACAGTAGTGTTGACCGGAATCCCAAATAAATGGAACTCTTGAACATTTCTTCAGAAGATGGTGCCAATTTGGAGAACATCTTGATATGTCCCTGAAAAGCAGCCGCCTAAGCTACTCTCCAGTCTGTGATAAAACCCCACAACCAAAAGTAATTTGAGGAGGAAAGGGTTTGTTTCAGCTCACAGTTGACAGTGGTCCTCTCTCATGAAGGGGAAGTCAGAGCAGGAGCTCAAGGTAGGAGCTGGGTACGGGAACCGAAGCCGAGACCGTGGAGAAATAGTAGTTTGCTCTGTGGCTCGCTCAGCTTGCTGGTTTTATACACCCCGGAGACACGCATACAGGGTGGCACCAACGACAGTGGGCTGGGCCTTCCACATCACTCAGTAATCAAGAAATGCTTCTCCACAGATGTGTGTACTGGTCAATTGTATGGAGGCATTTTCTCAGTGTGTGTGTGTGTGATTTCCTCTTCCCAGATAATCCTGTGTCCAGTTAAAGACAAAATGAAATAAATAATATACACATATTGAAATTTTCTCCAAAAACTAGAGGCTTCTCTCAAATGACGGGATACAAGTTTTGGTAACCAAGGGGAAATACTAACTATCCCAAGGAAAGAATCATACTGGAGACCAAGAAAGGGGTGGCAGGACAGCTCAGTTTAGAGCAGTGGTTCTCAACCTTCCTAACGCAGTTCTTGTTGTGGTGATCCCCCAACCACAAAACTACTTTTGTTGCTACTTCATAACTGTAATTTTGCTAGTTGAATTGTAATGTAAATATCTGATATGACTCAACAAAGGGCTGTTTGGCCCTCCCAGGGTCTCCTGACCCCAGGGTGAGAACTGCTGGCTTAGAAGACAGAAAATGCCTTATGCATGATTGGGTGTAGGCAAGCCTGTGGAGCATTTCCTTAGTGATTGATGAGGAAGGGCCCAGCCTACTGTGGATGGTGCCATCCCTGGGCTGTTCTCACGTTCTGTAAAAATGCAGGCCAAGCAAGGCAGTGAGCAACACTCCTCCGTGGCCTCTGCATCAGCTCCAGCCTCCAGGTTCCTGGCCTGTCTGCTTTTTTATTTTTTATTTATTCATTTTTATTGAGCTCTACATTTTTCTCTGCTCCCCTCCCTGCCTCTCCCCTCCATCCCTCCCTCAAAGTCCCCCTGCGCCCAATTTACTCAGGAGATCTTGTCTTTTTCTACTTCCCATGTAGATTAGATCTATGTGAGTCTCTCTTCGTGTTCTCCTTGTTGAAGTTCTCTGCAATTGTGATTTGTGGGCTGATTTTCTTTATGTTTAAAAACCACTTGTGAGTACATGTGCTAATTGTCTGTGTCTGGGTTACCTCACTCAAAAATGTTTTCTACCTCCATCCATTTTCCTGTAAAATTCAAGATGTCGTTATTTTTCTCTATTGTGTAGTACTCCATTGTGTAAATGTACCACATTTTCTTTATCCATTCTTCAGTTAAGGATTTAGGTCGTTTTCAGGTGCTGGCTATGACAAACAATGCTGTTATGAGCATATTGAGCACATGTCCTTGTGGCACGATTGAGCATCCTTCAGATATATACCCAAAAGTGGTATTACTGGGTCTTGAGAAAGGCTGTTTCCTAATTTTCTGAGAAATCGCCACATTGACATCCAAAGGGGCTGTACCAGCTTGCATTCCCACCAGCAATGCAGGGGTGTTCCCTTTTCCCCACAACCCTCTGCAGCACAAGTTGACATTAGTGGTTTTGACCTTGGCAAGAAATTGGTTATCAAAAGAACAAATAATCTAATAAAAAAAAAATGGAGTACAGACCTATACAGAGAACCCTCAACAGAGGAGGAAATGTTCATCCTTAGTCATCAGAGAAATACAAATCAAAACAACTCTGAGATTCCTTCTTACACCTGTCTGCTTTTGATGAACTGATCTGAACTGAGTGAAATTTACTTTCTCCTCCAAGTTGTCTTTGGCTCTGGTGTTTCAATAGCAACAGGAACTCTAAGTCACCTCAACAGGTGAGACCAGGCTCATGAATGAGCAGCAGGAATTACAGACCCAGGAATGATTTAGTCAGGCAGCTTTAAGTGGAGGGGGAAGCAATTATGACATCTTTGATCCAACTAAGAAACCAAATCTGAGACCCAGTGTTGTTGAAAGCCTGAGGCAAACTAATGATACAGAAACCTATTTAATGCAACTGTAAAAACTCCTCTAATCCAAGAGAGGGAAAGTAGACCACCAGCTTCAGGAGCCATTACCAAAATACCAAAATATAAACTATAACAGGAAACAAAACAAAATAAAACCTTCCTATGCTTAAAGTACCAACACTACAGAATAATACTGAGTGTCAGGTGTCAAGTTATTTCCATAGGTAATCCCATTAGCAATGACTTGAGGTCAGGTCAGCTGGTCTAGTGATTTCCAAGACAGCCAGAGCTACACAGAGAAATCCTGCTCCGAAAACCAAAAATAAATCAAACCAAACTAACAATTAAAAAAAACCCCACAAAACCCTAAAAACAAGAACAAACCCTAATTCGCTCATCAGCAATCCCCAAAGCCAGGAAAACACTGATGGATGGATTTCAAATCCTGCGTGAAGCGAACACTCACTAGGATCACCGTATGCATCAGGTTATTAAACCCGAAGGCGTGAGAGACAGACTGCTCAGGATAAGCAGAAGCAATGCACGACAAGATCGCTACGCGGGCACTGCAGGTTACCTACAACAAATTTTTGTTGGATAAACCAACAAAAACCGGAAAGTAAAATCAAGCAATTGCCCACTACTCTGATGAGCCGGTCTCGACACAGAAGGTGTCCCCCCCATACTTCAATGTTTAAGAATATGCCACTAGGGGGGAGAAATCCCTTCACAGCTCAAGTGCTTGTTTCCAGTGCTAACGTGTTCATAAAAATAAACAGCATGCGTCACTGAACTTATAACAATTTTATTTATAACAAAACAAAATAAAGTTATGCATATTTATTTTCTTTGGCACGTAAAAACAGAAATATTTACAGGTATAAAAAACATTAAAAAAACAGACCAGAAATAAAGCAAACAAGTTACAACAGATACTTCAAACACTGAAAATGGCTCACACCAACAAAGACAGACATTTAAATGCAGACTCAAGCTAACAAGAACACAATTGGTAAAGCATCACAGACGCCAACACTGAGCCACATCGTTTTAAAGACTCCATAAAATTACAGCCTTCACCTGCCATAAAATCCAACGAATTGATTTTAATTTACCATCTAACTACAAATAGATATTCAGGTTCTTTTCTTAAAAGATATGAATCTTTTGCATCTGAATGGATTTTAATTTTTTTCATATCAAACTGTATTGTTTTAAGAGGCTCTATGTCCTCTATTCGCCAAGGGGCATAAAGGCACCAGGCATTTATTTTTACCTTCTCAAATTAAAAGTTCACATTTCTTAAAAAGTAGCCCTTAAGATCACCTGCAATTGATTTACTAAGGGTCACAACCTCTGTAAGTTCTTTTTACTCTTTTTTGTCCCAGGCAGAGGGCCCATCACTTTCCAGCTGGCTTTGAGGAGTTTGCTATCCGAACAGTCTTTGGTGTTGGTATGGTAATCACACAGACACCTTGTACAATAGTCGAATCCACAGCTTTCCCGTTTGCAGGTCGCTCGCTCCAAATAGTGGTCATACTTTGCAGGGAAATTACAGCGAATACAGGCTTTAAGGCTTTCGTTGTTTTTTAATGTCTTGCCCGCCTAGAAGAAAAAAAAAATCCATACGTGTATTTTGGTGGACTGAACACATTTTAGTAACTAAACCAGGAAGGGCAGTCATGCCTCCAATATACAGATAAATATTTACAGGAGACATTTTAGTATCTACTACCGAACGGTTCAAAAGCTACAGCAAACTGCATTTGTGAAAGGCCCTTTTTTGTCCGCCCGTTCTGATGACAGCATTCACTACAAAATGTAGTACGGAATAGTTTGAACAAAGAGGACAGAAGGCTCGACCTCTTCAATAACCGCCCTAATGCTTCTCACTCGAAACTGAAAGAACATTATCACTTAATTTAATTGGGTGGCAAACACTAGATACTATGTACTTTGGAACCCAGCTCCCTTTAACAGTAAGTGCCCCTAGTTCTGTCACACCGATTAGATAGTTACCTCGAGGAACTCACTGTACCGGCTGTAGGCAGAACCCTTCTGATCACGCTGCCTAGGAAACTTGGCTTGAGCATCTTTTTTGGGAGGAGTGCAAGTCGATGACTTCTGGACAGAGGTCAGGGCCATTCTGCTCACAACGTACCCTCTGGTTGAAGTATGCAGTGACAACTTATTGGTTTCCTGGTTGAAAGGGGGTTTAATAGGAGATTTTAAACTCACGAAAGTACCAATTAAGTAAGCCTATGAGGGATCAAGGTGACTTTAACCAAGACCAAAGTTCTGTTCACAGAGCATTAAGGTCATTCACCCCACTACCAGTAGGTGGCAGTAGTCAGTCATCAAACATGCAGTTAGTTCAGGTTTTTGAGAAGAGGTCACAATGTAGCTCCAGTTCTCAAATCTTCTCAAGCCCCCCAAATTCCCGGATTACTGATATTAGCCACCACCCCACCCTAGCAGCAGATTTAACCCTTTGAAACAGACTTCCATTACTAATAAAGAAACTGAGCACAGAATTTAAGAATCCCTTGTCTATAGTCACCTGGTTAAGTCTTAAGTAGCATTTGTTGCCCAATCACATACTGACCAGTATCAGAAATACGACAATCACCAAGCACTTCAGAAACTTAAACACTTTCTCTATACCAGCAGTGTATACCACCCTGTGGGTTACGACACTTTTGGGGAGGAGTCTAATGACCCTTTCACAGGGGTTGCAGATCAGATATTTATATTACTACTCATAACAGTAGCAAAATTAGTTATGAAGCAGCAACAAAATTAATTTCATGGTTAGGGGTCACACACCATAAGGTATTAAAGGGTCGCAACATTAGGATGGTTGAGAACCACTGATCTATACAGTAGACACTCCAGTATGTTGACAATTCATTTCTTCTTGTAACTGACCAAGCTAACACACAGCGCTTATTTAGAAATCAGTCCAGAGGAAACAGCATTTCCAGGTTATGGAAGTGTAACCTATGGAATGATTATCTATGGAAGACCCGCACACCGCCGGCCTCTCAAACCCTTTCTCTTTCTCTCCAGCCCCTGCTTGGGAGACTGAAGCGCTGCTTTATAAATTTAAGGGACTTACAAAAGTCTTTTTTTGTTTTCAAGCAGTGCTGGCTGTCCTTGAACTCAGAGATCCACCTGCCTCTGCTTCCCAAAGGCTGGAATTAAAGGCGTGTGCCACCGCCACCACCCAGATATAAAATTTTCTAAGGAAAAAGAACGATGACATTGAACTTACAAGGACTCTCTGCAAGGCTCTGCTGTACAGCTGGGATGCTCCTTTATCGGTCTCTACGATCTTCTTCCAAATTCTGCTCACTTTAGACAAGCTAGAAGGGAAGGGGACAAAGATGCTAAGATGAACCAAGAACGGAGCACAGCGCAAGTTTCTCTAACCCAACTAAACATCAAGTCTGCTTAGACGACCAAGCCCGGTTACTAGTGTTTAACCAGACTACCAGGGGGCCAAAACGTTAAAATGTTTTAAAAGCTCCATCAAGCTTCTGTCACATCCAAATTTTCTGTGTGTGTATCTGTCCGGAGAACCAATTTCAAACCAGCACAGTGTGCACACCTCCACCTTAGCTATTTGATAAGAGAACTCTCGGCCACTTGTAATACATTTTGAAAACGCTTTGTATTAAGTGAAATGGCACACTCCACAATGCGGGTCACAGAAACCAGCCAGCAATAGAAACCAACACATCCACCCTGTTTCACGTCAGACATCTAGATCACAGCCTTCTAATAGCAAGACCAGACTAGATGTAGATTTCCCCAAGTTTTCTTTCATTTCAAATGCTGCCCATCAAACACGAACCAGCTCTGTTAAGGCCGGTTTACACTCATCTGCACAAGCGGGTCCCATGTTATCTAACACATGCAGTGTGCAACACTCACTTTATTAAGTCCATGCCACTGAGCTTCGTCAAAATATTAGCTAAAAGGTGTTTAAATCCCCTCCGGGAGAGCTCAGTAAGGATATCTAGATGTTCCAGGCCCATTTTCTTGCCAATTACATTTTGCAGTCTAAAGTTTCCACTGGCAATAACTTCCTTCAGCATTTCTCGATCCATTTTAGGGTTTCGCTTGGAATTCTTTTTTAATGTTGAGCAAACCACTCTTTCAAAATGCAGGACAGGCAGCAGGTTCTTATTGGGATACTGGTCTGGGCTCTGGGACGGCAGCAGGCAGGGCTGGGTACTGTTTCTGAAATTCTCCAGAATAAGGATGCCATCCTCATGTTCGCTTTGAAGGGTAAATGACGCATAGCCGCTATCGTCATACAGTCGGCTGGACTCTAGCGCTTCTATTTCACTAGAACTGTTGAGTATCTTTTGTACCCGCTGATTTTCCTTGTTATCATGTCCCACAACTGGTGACTCGATGAAGGACACCCTTTCCTGGTTTCTCAAGCAGTCCTTACAGGAAGGCTCCACACACACGGGGCTGTAGGAACCTTGCCGCTCACTGTCAGGCTTCACCACTTCAAGCTCAGAAAGATCAGGGTCACAATTAAAACACTTCATTTTAACACAGACAACAGGGCTTTCTTCTTTACGTCCTATGAAAAGAACACAATAAACAGAGTATAAATCACTTTGGGGCTAACACGTTCCCCTTCTCCTTGTTGGGGACTGACCCAGGGTCTCACACCAAGGATCAGCATCCTTACATACCCAGCAACAGAAATGGACATATTGTGTTACCATGACAAGCATGTCCCAACCAGATTAACCAATGGTTACATGGCCCTTCAGCTCTTCTCCCCTGTTCCAGGCCACCACACTCCATCTAGATATCGCTATTTCTGTAGGCTTCCTCTCACCCTCCACTTTTTTGTGAGGGTGTGCATTCGACACAATGCACATGTGGTCAGAGGGCGACCATGAAATTGGTTTTCTTCTCTCTTTATGTGGGTTCTGGTGGTTGGGCGCAGGTGGCAAGCTGGTGAGACAGCACATTTGCCTTCAGCTCCGGCTTCCCTCAGTCAATGCCTCTGAACTGAGATTTCTCTAATGCATTTCCTCATCTGAGACAGGACTGGCAGGAGCAAGAACACCGCAGTGAACAGCTCTGGCACCAAACGTAGTCCAGGAGGCTCCTGTTGGCTCAGACTGTTCTAGGTTTTGCTCATATGAGCTTTCCCAGCTGGCTTGGGGCTGTATTTCACATGCTGGCATCACTTCACTTTTTAAGCAGTTTTTTAAACTTTTTCAGACTATAGGAGCCCCTTTATTTTTTGTTTTCTAAATTAGAGAAAGTATCAGAAGACAAAAATCTGGAATGAATACATTATATATATATATATATATATATATATATATATATATATATATATATATCCATCTTGGATGAAGAACTTTCCAAAGATCAAGCTAAGAGCTCCTAAACAACCCAAAATACTTTATCAAATGATCACATAAAAAAAGCAGATTACCTGATCCCATACCCCCCAGTCAAACAATATACGGGGCACGTATCTAGTTCTGCCATTTTATCCATCTCATACTCATTTAATGATAGATCACTTTTAGAGGCAGGCAGACAAAATTTTTGCATTTTTCTAAGCAGAAAGAAATTTGGCTCCAAATTTGAAAAGGTCACAGGTCACCAGCAATGGTGAATTGCAGGGAAGTAATGGAATCAAGGCTAGAAGCGTTTACACGCGTCCCAGTGGGTCTAGGGCGTAAGGCTGTAGTAGAAATGCAGGCAAATGACCCCAATTAACGAGTGCACAGGATATGTATTGTTAAGCAGAATATAAGAAATATCCTGTGGTTCAAGACTCCAGCAGTCATCATATAGAATACCATTTACCAAGCTGGGAGAAAACGACAAAAACTTAACTCTAAAGCTTAGTTTTCCCATCCACAAAATGGGGAGGAAACTGTCTTACTCAAGAGCACCAGTCACCGTCACCCACATTAAGCCACCCTCCCTCCCATTTCTTCCACTGTTAAGATCAATTCCACGCACGTAAAAATTTAGGAAGCAAAATTTCAAATGAGAAAGATCTCTGGTGAACGTTCCAACCAGCTTATTCTATTAGGAGATTTTTGGTTTGCCTTTAAACAAACCCTCAGATAAAACTCACATTTCACCGTTTAGAACTAACTTTATCCCTCAAAAGGCCAGTCAGTGGGATGGGGGAGGGGGCAAGTTTGAGTTACAAAGGGCACCAAGCCTGACCTTTCCTTCGCATCAATAGTGACTTTACATTCTATATCAAACACTAATTAAAACTGGCATTAAAGTCTCTAGTTCTTCCATCTGTTAAGTAAGTTTCAGTCTCAGTCCAACCATGTGGCCAAGGTCAAGCCCTTCACTTCTCTGCTTAAACCTGACGAAAGATGACCAAAAGTAGAATTCACAAGAGAAAACCTTTAAGTCTACTTGGAAAAATATTTAAATGAACAAAAGTAATTTTTAAAAAATGTCCTCAAAGCTGTAAACCAAGTCGGGGAGGGGACTCGGAGGCAGCACGTATTTCCTGAGGAGGAAAGCCGAGCAAAAGAATTCCACCGTAAAACTTTAACATTTCCGACATTTAGGGTTGATTTAGGATTCAAGATCTTTTGCAAACACAACGCGCTAATCCACCAGTTTCTACCTCTCAAGACTTAATTCCGTTTCTGATGAAGTAAGATATCAAAGAATTGTGTTTTTGTCGTCGGCTTCGAAAATTTCTAGGGTAAAATAGATGCATCTGTCTTTCATTGTGAGGCAACAAAGATAGATTATATAGAACTAATATATGTTATATTTATATGCAACTGAGTTTCTTCAACTCTCACCCAGGCTTTGAAACAAGTGACCATTAACTTCTCAGTCCACAGGGGGGGAAAACAAAATCTTCAATCCTCACTGTCAACTAAATAAGAGGCAAAATCATGTTTTTTGATTTTTTTTTTTGGCGGGGGAAGCGCTTTTCAAAACCCTCCCCTGAGAACTCCAGGTCTTAAGACTTACTCAGAGAAGAGGGGAAAAAAAAGAGGAGAAAATAGATCTTTTCCCATTGAGTTAGGTAGGGTGGGCAGAAGAGGGTCTCTACATTTGGCGGGAGCAGGGAAGGAGCCCCTAGAAATGCTGAGGGGGTCGGTGGTGGGAGGTGCCCCGAGGGCGCGGTGCACGAGGAGAGAGGGCGGGAGATAAGCGCAATCTCCCGCGCTCTCCGGCCAGGACGCTGAGGAAGAAGAGTTTGGGAAACTGAGGAAGTGAGCTAGCTAAACAACTGTGAACAGGGGGTTTAGGGGGCTGGAGATGGGGCCTCTGGCTGGTCTGGAAGCCCAAAGCCCTGTCACAGCTCGGGCAGGAGTGGGGGAGGGGAGGGGGCTTTTGGCGCCCATGCAGGGGTTGGGGTGGAATCCCGCGCGCAGCTGCCACCACCTGCACGTCCCCACGGCGGGACACCTGGATGAGATGGGATGGTGGGACCCCGTGCCAGCCACACACCTGTCTCCACTCTGCACGAGGCGACTCTCCTCCCCGGGCCCGGAAGGCCGCCCGAGGCCCGGGACCCCACGATCTGCACATGCACCCGGTCATGAGGCTGCAGCCACAGAGCGGGGAACCCGTCCCTACGATGCCCGCCACACTCACCGTCCGGGACCGTCCGCGAGCCGAGGCTGCAGGGGCAGGAGGACGGCCGGGGCAGCCCGCTACAAACGCGCCGGCTCATGCCGGAGGGCGCGGGCTCCGACGCAGGTGAAGTGGCGGCGACCACAGGAAAGAGGCGACTGGCCGCTGCGCCGAGCTGTAGCTCTTAAAAGGCGCCAGCTGGTACTTTTAAAATCTTTGAATTTGGTGCCCAAATCAGAACAGACCAATGGGGCGCGGCGTCCGTACGCGCGCGCCAATAGGCAGGCGGTGTGAGGGGGACGCCCTCGCTCGCCCAATAGGAAGCCGCGGGGGCGGAGCCAGCCGCGGAGCCAGGGTCCCGCCCACCGCCCGGATCCGCGCCTCCCCGAAAAGGCAGAGGGCGTGGCAAGACGGCTGGGGCGGGGCCTGCGAAGGCGGAGCGCCGGCGCAGACCCGCCGTGCTTCCCTCCCCCCCACGCTTTCCCGCGAACCGTCCTCCCGCGAGTCCTTGTGTCCAGCGGACAGCTGCGACTTCTGCCTGCAGATCTGTGACGGGCACAGGCGGGGCCCATGTCCTCTTCCATCGTCTCGTTAAGCGCGAGCTCGGCGAGCGGCAAAGCCCGCCGCCCGAAGCGCAGATCTCCCAGAAAGCAAGGCCTTCCCCTCCGTCTCAGGACCCGCCTCTCTAGGATTTAGGCGCGCTCCACTCTCCCTCCTAAATTGGCTCCGCCCCTCGCCTGGAGCCTCCGCGCTTGCGCCCTGCCCGCCGGCCGCGCTACGGACTTGGCGGGTCGGCGCTTGCGCACTAGGGGCCTGGCGGGTCCCTCCGGGCGGGGCGGGACAGGTGGCTGCGAGAGGACCGCCCTTGCCCTCGGGATGGCGCGCTGAGGCGAACCTCGGCACCGCTGGGCTCGGCGCCACCCGGGGGCTGAGGGCGCGGCCTAATCTCCAGTCCTTGCCGCAGCATTCTTTTGGATTCTCAACCACGGGGAATCCTTATGAATGTTAATTGGTATTTTCGCTTTTCTGTGTTTTTTCTTTCCCTTCTAGGTTAAGCGCACAGCACACCTGTTTCCTCAGATAAGTCAAACTCCACACTTTTGGGGAGCCCTGGCTAGGTGGATATTTTTGTAGCAAGGGTGGGAGCGAATGTGTTAATTACTAAGTCTGATGGCGAGCAGAAGGGCGCCGCTAGTGATGCTGGGCATCGCACACCTTGAATTTGTTCCTAAATGGTGATCATACAACACCGGACTCGGTTTCAGAATATGGCGCCCTAAAGCCACAGGATGCTCGCTCGGAGAACGCCCACCCCCTCCTCTTGCCACTTCCCTCTTGCTTTTCTGTGAGAATATTTGACTTTCAGTTAGGGTTCCTTGCTGTCAATGACAGCTCCTGAGTAAGGCGGGGCCAAGACTAGGCTGAGTCATACAAGTGCGGCATGGATCGAGTTCTTGTCTAAATTTGTTTATTCCTAGTTTTCTGGCTTTTGACATTTGAAATGTTGCATAAAAGTAGTTGTGGATGGTGATGCTTACCAAAATCTTGGCAGCATTTTCTGTTTTGTACTTGAGAACTGAGCCTCTAACTATAATGGACGGAACAACAGTCTTTCTGGAAGTTTTTGTAATAATGAGAACGATACTGGCAATCAAAATTTTCAGTAAATGAAAATAGATAGTAAAACAAGTGGTAAAAGAACTGTAAACAGAGACGTCGTGGGTTGAGAATTTTGAATAGTCAGCTAAGTCTGAGTCTTTGCACCGATCTTGCAAAGCACTGCCTAAAAAGTGCCTGCAGCTCATCGAGCAAGGGAATCGGAAAAGTGAGAAGCTAGATCTTGGGTCTGCTGGAGATTTCCGTGTGAACTTGTACATTTCTTCTAATCGCACTGCATAGGGATTTCAGCTAATTTGCTGAGTGAATGTTAAAAATGCTGTCTGATCGGGTATGGTGGCACACACCTTTAATCCAAGCAATTGGGAGATCGAAAATTGAGTTCCAGGACTACACAGAAAAACCGTGTCATGAAAAAGGAAAAATATTTTTTAAAAATGCTGTACAAGAGCGACGGTTGTGTAAAATATAAACACTAATGGAGAAGCGCGAACTGAGTACAGAGCGTTGGTGGACTGTGTGTACGTACAGTAATGGATATGGGCTTCAGAGGCAGCGGAGACCTCTTCAAATGCTGGCAGGGAAAGAAAAAGATTGTATTGGCTTGCCATTCTTAAATAATCTTAGCATTATTTTCACTTTATAATGATTGTGCTAAGAAGTCTTAAGTCAAATTTCCCTGTGATTAATAGGATTTCAGAGCTAGTCAAGAGGGTGCATGGACTTTTGATTCCTCCAGGACTAGGGGGAAGAATTCTTGAGGAACTGAGAAGGTGAAAAATCCACGTTACTTTAGGGAAGTCCAAGGTCAGGCAGTGGTGGTGCACATCTTTAATGGAAGCACTCTGGAGACAGACAGGTGGATCTTGGTGAGTTCAGGCAAGCCTGGTCTACAAAGTGAGTTCCAGGACAGCCAAGGCTACAAAGAGAAACTGTCTTGAAAAAACAAAAATTTCCTGTTTCAAAAAATAAGCATGTTGGAGCATCATCATCACAGCTGTCTAAAGAACATTTGCATCAATCATGCAAGGACTATGGATGACCCTGTCCTAAAAATATAATCTGTACTGCTGTTTTTTCAGAGAACCTAGGTTCGATTCCTAACACCCACTGGCTGTTCACAACTAACTGGAACCCCAGGGGATCAGATACTCTAATCTGGCATCCAGAGGTACCACATAGTGTACGGACACACATGCATCAAAAACACCCATACATATAAAAAACAGATTTAAGAAGTATTTTTAAAGGTAAAGTACTTTCCATAGAAGGGAAGGATTCTGTTTACGTTACCTGATTTCTGTATTAAATACTGTAGACAGCTTGAAAACCCTTGCTTATCATTAATGGTTTTGTACTACTCACTTTCCAGTAGAGTGAGACACTAAGTCCTCAGTATAAAGTGTACTGAAATATATAATTGTATATATATATGTTTATATATGTGTATATATATGTGTGTGTGTGTGTATGTATATATAAGATTAAGAGAAGCACATTCTCATTGTTCCTAAAAACTTAAGACTAAAGCTGATAACTAGAAAATCTGGGCAAGTGCCTCATAATTCCTTTATTATTTAGGCTAGAGGCTCCTAAATCCTAGTAGCAAGGAACAAACCCTCCCTATTTCAATAGGATTTTTTGCGACAACAGTACTAAGTCACAAGAAACAGTATTTAAAAGTTTCTGTACTCTGATAAACCTTTCCACCGAAGCAATAATCCAAATCAGACCAAATTATTTAATGGTATTTAATGAATACAAACGCTCCTAGATGGCTCTCCAGCCCCACAGAAAGGAAATGGGAAAGGAAGACCAGTTTATTCTCAGGGTGGGAGTGGTCTTGAACATCTCTGGGGAGGGGTCATCTTTTGGCTGGGTTTAGAATCTGGACTGAGGCAACTCACAGGGGAGGAGGGTTGGGATGGAACTTCCACCCAAACACTCCAGACTCGTTGGATATATGGATGCCAGGGGCTGTGGTGTGGCCTTAACCTAAACATTCCAAACTCTTTGGGAATTTGGATGTCAGGGGCTGGGTGACGCTTCCACCCAAACAGGTGTGGGCAAACTGACCAAGTCTCAAGTGTTAATATCCAAACAACTCACATAGTACCAAAATATCTAGTTTGATCTTCATAGATGAAAATCCAGTGCAATGTCTTGAAAATCAGGATCAGAGGTCTATGAAGGGTAAACCCACTGGATTATGTACATAGTTAGATCTTAGTTTGAGAAAGTCAGCTCCAACACATCTGGGGAAGAAGCAGAGAAATCTCAACTATTAGTTTTAAGTATTTGGGGTCTACCATGAATTGTGATGTGTGATAATTATGCTTAAGTAGTGCCAGTTGATATGTGTGAGAGTGAAATGTCTTGTTTGCAATTTATTTCAGACACTAAATGTATGAAAACATTATTGAAAATAATGACAGTGACTCTGGGTGTTTGACAGTTAAGACTTTAAACTTATTCAGAAGGGACGCTTAAAACCTTAGTTGTGAAGCTGACATACTTAATATCACACTGGCAACACCTGGGTTTTGAAGGGGACACATTCAAACTACAGCAGCCTTTCTTTGTGGTCAGTATGTGAAGCTTGTCGGCAGCAGGTGGTGGAGAAACACTGTAAGTAGGGCAGGACATTTTTCATTTCTCCTCTTCCATGGTACAGCCTCTAGGGAAACTCTTGGAAGGAAACCTTAATGGTCTATTTCACAGATCTGGCTTGCTGTTACCAGTGTATTTGGTAACACATTACTTTAGATCTTCTCAAGTTTTGGACGGCACTGACATTGAAATCAGTGAAATGTCAGTTAATCTACATTGCCCGTATGGTAGCATGTTTACCCAGCC
The DNA here is from genome assembly GCF_982192425.1 of Myodes glareolus. Taxonomy (NCBI): domain Eukaryota; kingdom Metazoa; phylum Chordata; class Mammalia; order Rodentia; family Cricetidae; genus Myodes; species Myodes glareolus. The sequence goes on from NC_142026.1 coordinate 129,613,542, forward strand.
AGGCTGAAGGCCTGAATAGAGAAAACCCAGCCTCCTCCAAACAAGAGAGCATTCCCCAGCAAACTTCCTCTGAAGTGAAGTGAACCATTGCCTCTTCTTGGTCTCCTCCCAGCTGATTCACACTGCAGATCTTGGACACAGAGTACTCTATGTGGGCATCCTTACAGTCCATCTCTGTAGATACATCCTACATCCTATCGGTTCTGTTTTTCTGGGAAACTGATACAGGAGCCCACCAGGCTTATTATTCAGGAAATTTTGTTCACATTTTAACAAGAGGTTTTCTGCTTACCACGCCCCATGAGCTTGAGGTACTCTGTTTGCAAGGTCCACATTCCCAGCTGCAGGGCAGTCCAGGAACCTTTGCACCACTGAGTGGGCTACACCATGCCCTGCAAGAGACCTGACTCTGGTGTAGACGGGAGCACCTTGTAATGGTATCTTTACTCTAGGAACTTCATGTAGGCCATTCTCTCCCAGTCCCAATGTACCTGACTTTTATTGCTTGTTAATTTCACTGTCAGATTCTGTCTCTTTATATCGTAAAAACATAGATATTTCTGCTTAGTATTATGTCTAATTTTTTATAGAGTAGAGTCCAAGAAACTGTTAACTTACATTCCTCAAGAATACCGGTTAAGTACTTGCACACAAGGATTCGCTCTAGGATTTTCCTAGTCTATATAAAAAATAGCTTTATACAATAGCTTAGTCTTTTCTGGAAATTATTTCTACTAGAGATTCGTAATCCGCATAGTCTTTCAGTGACTGTATCATGCCATCCAGAAGATAGTCTCCTTGCATGAAGCTCTCAAGGTCATGTAGTGATTTATTTATTCTGTGGTCTGTGACCCTGTTCTGCGGAAAGTTGTATGTTCTTATTTTCTCTGATCTTCCTTTTGTTCCAACCTAAAGAAATAGGGAGAGAGAGAGAGAGATGAGACGCATGAGGATCCAGGAGCCTACAGCAACTCAAGAACCAAGTCTACGTCCCTGATTAATGGCACAGAGAACAGAGGTGGACTGTACAGACACAGTACCTGGGTCCTGCCTCTGCCCCTTCAATGCATTATGGCTGAAGTCTAAACTTTAAGTTTCCATCAGCAAAATACTGATGACATAATGGCGGGGTCGGCAAATGGGTGGTATTTAAACAGCAGAAGCAGCACATTCATGTGTACATTTTATGTGTATGTTATCCCGGAGTGATGATAAGGTGATGGGTGGTCATACTAGAGAAGTCATGGAAGGACTGTGTATGGCATAAAATCAAATACAAAACAGTAGGTTCACACTTCCAGTATTCCTGCTTCCAAAAACTCAAAGGACTAAAAGCTGAATAGGGACGCGGTCCACTCTGACAAAGCTAAGACAAACACCTTTGACTACAGAAAACAGGGTAAAGCTCTCCATAGGTACTGCCCTATAATACACACAAGAACAGTACTAATGTAAAAACTACACTACCCATAAACATTTTATAAGTGTTTCTGAAACTCATTCTTACCTGGATCTTTCTAGCATTGTATCTTTTTGCAGTTTCCTCCTCTAGATGCATGCTGTATAGCCTTGCACGTAACTTTTTCATAGCCAGCTCCCTGTTCTTCAGCTGAGATCTCTCTTGCTGGCATTCAGAAACAACACCTGAATAACGATATGAGAATTGGTTTTAGTATGAAAAAATCTTTATTATCAAGGATTATTCCTCTTCTTTCTTATCCCTTTTCTTCTTTTCTGAGATAAATCAAGAGTCTGATAAAAGACTTTAATATTTTTAATACAGACTTTCTTCACATCCTCAGCTAGCTATCAAAATCTTAAAAGGCGTATAAAAATGGAAGTATATAGAAGTACAAATCCTAGTATTAGAGTTAACAGAATATAGCTGAGGATTTCCTTTTTATCTATTTGTATTTATACATCCCACTTATCACCTCAATATTTAATGGTTTTCTGTAGTTACAAGGACAAAATCCTACCTGCCCACCAGTCTTCTTAACTACTGGTCAACAGGAACTACGACAATTTGTTCTAGTTAAGGGACGTCTGAAATGTATAAACCAGGCATCCTTGCCCCCTCACAAGCCACTCCAGTACTCTAGTAATACTTCAAAAGCATGGTTCTGCTCAGCAGAGTACAGTCGTTTGCCCAGCTATTTAGATTCAGATTGCCATGGACTTTACAGTCTTAGAACATTTTCTGTTAAATAATTTAGGGAATTATCTCACTGAGGGTTTTTTGGAAATAGTGATATCTATTAAGTATTTGAACCCCCTCCCCCCGGCAGGTGGCAGGACTCTTCTCTTCATCGTCACTACCATGGAAAGCCCTGTGTTTAGCCTTCCCTCTCCCTCTCCTTGACTCTGTATCCTACACAGCATCAACTGCGGAACCTACAAGTCATTAGTTAAGAGCCCTTAATGGTTTCTTTTCTTTGGGAACTGAAGATCTGCTTCAGTGGAAAAATCAGTCAGTCCCCCAGAAACTGATCTTGATTCAGAGTTTCCCGTGAAAGCCCAGCACCTACCTGTGGGAAGATGGACGCCCAGCACCTACCTGTGGGAAGATGGACGATTCGAACAGCGCTGTCGGTGGTGTTCACGTGCTGACCTCCAGCTCCACTGGCTCTCTTAGTGTCAATTCTCAGATCTTTAGGATTAATCACCAGCTTAATCTATACACATAAAGAAAAGCTGCAATTTTAAGAAGCAATTGTATGTACTAACTGTCTTCAGGTGAGACCTACACACTGTTAAATACATGCCATACATAAATCACAAAACATTTAAAGCAGTTTAAAAATAGACCATGATTAGGATATCATTAAATGGTTTTTTTTTTCTTCTTTGAATGGAGGGAACAAAAGCAACACTCCCTAATCCTCAAAAACTGAGCTTTTTCCTCACAAATGATGCAGTTGAGGACAGTAAAAATAGGAGATTCAGGGTTGAAGAGATGGCTCCGTGGTAAAGAGCCTGTGCTGCCCGTATGGAGGACCTGAGTTTAGTCAACACATCAGGTGGCACAGCCTCCTTTAATTTCAGCTCCAGTGGATTCGTGCCCTCTTCTGGCCTCCATGGGCCACATATACATAGATCTACACGCACAAACAATTTTTTAAAAAAGTAGAAAATGTAGTATTTTACTGAATTCAAAAACTTTAGCAGATGAAATAAAAAATAATAGCAGTTTGGGTTCATAAAACTGTTTTAGGGAGAGAGGAGATGCCATTTCTAAAACGTTACACCTATAATTTAGAGGCAAAGATCATGAAGGCAGGGTATGCATTCCATGAACACTGGAATCAAACAGGATGACTCACTCCCAGGAGATAACATCAGAAGCACCATGGTTAAAACTATCTGCCCAGTGAGCAACTAGAGACTGCTCTATGGCGTGTCAATCATCCTGCAGTAAGATAACGCCCTTCAGAGTTGCTAGGAAAGCTACACAGAGCCTGGCCCTCACTCCCAGATCCTGGAAGCTATCAGGATTCCTGACAGCAACTCTGCTGCCCGCCCTCACTCACTCTTCTCACAGATATTAAACCAAGGAAGGAAAGCCTTTCAACCCTATCAGACATCTAAGTAGTACTATTTCTTAAAAATAACAGGAAGACACCCTCAACTCATTTATCTCTCATTTTTAAGTGAATTAATTTGCCACTTTTAGCAGAAGACAAATTAACAAAGCAGGCTATTGTCTTACACACTGAGAACTTGCTTTGTGAGGAAAGACCCACACTCAGGCCCCTTCTACTACAGCTGAGTCAGAAGGTAGCAAGTGTGCTGAGTGACTAGTTCTTTCCTGATGGCATCTGGAGAACCCACCCTGCAATGTAGGGAGGCAGGCAATCAGTTCACAGTATTACCTGACCCATGATGGGGGTGTACAATGCCCTTTACTGCTGGAGAAAAATTCTGGCATAAATCTGGACAATCTATACATATTTTTATTCTTACCCTCTGTTGTAAAATTACATTTCTTGGAGCAAATTTTCAAAAGTAACTCAAAATATGAAAGGAGGACCAAATGACAAGGTGACAGTGGCGGGGAGCGCCCTGCGCGAGCTCCGTTCCTGTGCTTTACCTCAGCAGGCTGGGGCAGAATCGCCACTGTCATGGTGCTGGTGTGGATGCGGCCTTGCTTCTCTGTCCTCGGCACTCTCTGCACTCTGTGCACCCCTCCTTCAAATTTCATGTGCTTGTAGGCTTCCAGGCCTCCAATGCTGGCTGACGCATGCCTAAGGCCACCTTGACAACAGGGAGAGCGGAGTCCTTTTTACCGTTCTGCCATGCATTGTTTAAACTGACCATCACATGTATTCTCATGAAATACAGTTGAAAGAGCCTCAAGCTAATAATAGAGAGTACAGCACATTGAAAAACTTTAGCAAGTCTTTGATATCTGGTGTTTCAAAATATAATCTTGAATTTTTAAAAAGATTTATTTAATTTTATGTCTGAGTGTTGTATCTGTAAAAGTTATGTGTGTGTAACACATGTGAGCCAGGTGCATGCGGAGTCAGAAGGCAGCATCAGATCTATCAGAGATGATTTATGGGTGGTTGTGAGCTACCGTGCGGGCGCTTAGAACTGAATTTAAGTCCTCTGCACTTAAATTCAGGTGCTCTTCACTACTGGGCCAGCTTCCCAGCATCTTAACACATAACTGTTTCTGTTCAGTTGTTAAACTACAACACCGCTGAATCCACATCAGTAATAGCTAAAAGACCACCGTTTTTGGTTTCTTTTTGAAACAGGTTCTCCTGTAGCCAAGGCTAGTCCTGAACAGTGTAACTCTTCTGCCTCAGCCTCTTGTGTGCTAAGATTACGGATGTGAGGCCAGAGTACCCTACAACCTCTTTTCAAAGTGGTAAGTGATTATCATGGAATAGTTTTCCATCATACTTTACAGCAAGCTTCAAAACTCTATTTTTATTTAAAATCATTAGGTAAATAATTTAGTCCTTACAAATAAGTTCTGATCATCATCTTGCCTTTCTGGGACACACTGTAGATAAATCGATGCTTTACAAAAACAAATCCACCCACTTAACAACTGCGCTGTTTAAAATCATCTAGGAAGCAACTTCACCTGAGAAATGAGTGCACACTGACCTGTAGGGAAGTCTGTGAGCTCTTCTCTTGATTGATGACTGACGTGCGAGGGGCACTTGATGAGGCAGAGTGGTGCTACCCCTGGGCGAATGGTCTTGGGTATATAAAAAAAGCAGGCTAAGCAGCCGGAGGGAACAAGCCAGTGAGCACTTTTCCTCCATGCCTGTGTTCCTGGAGTCCCTGCCCTGACTTCCCTTCACGGTACTGTAAACTGAAGGATGAAACAAATCCTGTCCTCCCCAAGCTGCTTTTGGTCATGGTGTTTATCACAGCCACAGGAACCTAACTGAGAGACTGACCTAGTTCACTTGAGAAATATTCCAGCGTTTCAAAGTGCCATCTTTTAAATGCCGCATACTGCTGGTACATGGCAAACATCTCAGAGGTGAAAAGCATGGCTTCCTGGCCGCCCACACCTGCAGTCACCTCCAGGATCAGGTCACTCTCGTCTGTTTCTTCTGGAGGAACCAAAAGGGAGATGATCTGTAGATACAAAGACAGCACCTTCCTGTAACTAAGAAATCCTTCAACTAATGCCCAAAGCTACGAAATTGGAGAATTTAGATATGTAACCTAAGTTTCTTTAAACAACTCATCTAATTGCTCTTCCATACAGTTTGATCAGCTTGCTAGCTAAAAACGTATACTGCATAACTTCCATTAAGGTATTAATTTTCAGTTACATTTTAAATATTATAAAATGCATCTACTTTGATGGGTTTGTTTTTATTTCTTCTTGGAATTCTCTCTTGTGTTTTGGATGCCCCTGCCTCCACCTCCTCAGTGCTGGGAATACAGGTGTGCACCACACCAGATTTTATGTGGTGCTGAGGACTGAACGCAAGGCCTCATGATGCTGGACAAACACCCCAATAACTGTACCGCGCCCCAAGCCCCACTTTGGAAATCTTACATGCTTTCTATCAATTCCCTATTCAGGTAATTCAGAATTAAATGCTGGGAGCAGGACATTACACCACAAGTAGAATGTAAAAGAAATTCTCCTCTGTTGAAACACAAGCCTAAGAAGGAAGGCAAACCGGTCCTCATCTTGCATTTGCCAATTACGCTTCCTTAACACGGGAGGGAAAACTTTTGATTTTGGAAGTTTAGGAATGGCACTCTGTCAATACTGAGATAAAAGCCACATTCTCATCCTGGGGAATCTTTCCTATCTACTGTCCACACACAATGAAAAGAAAAAAAAGCAGAAGCAGATTTGTCTTTTGAACATATCTTTTTGCCTTTGCCTTCCCAGTAAGAGCTGATAACTGAATTTCTCAGTGAGACCTGTACTCTTGTAGCGTGAAAAATGTGGGAAATAGGAAGCACGTCTTTTTCCGCTTTAGAATCTCCTTTGACCTTGGCAATCCCTTCATGGAATGTGCATACTAGAAAACATCACATTGGAGGCCTCCAGTTTGTCACTTGAAAGCCAGCAAGACAGACAAGAGCTAAAGAAGTCTAGACTTGGAGAGATGGAAATAGCTCAGTGGCTAAGAACAATGACTACTTTTCCAGAGGACCTGGGTTCAGTTCCAGAACCTACTTCACGCAATTTACAATCTGTAACTCCATTTCCAAGGGATATGACACCTTCCTCTGGCCTCCAACCGCATCAGACAGGTTTGTGGCACACAAACACACTTGCAGACAAATATTCATAGAAAAATACAGAAAAGACAGCAACAACAGCCTGCTCTATCTAAACAGATAGTAGTAACAGGCTACTTCTCTGGACTCTTATAAGCCTGCGATGAAACATGTAAGGAATAAGGGCAGAGATGCTTTACTCTTTGTGTACATACCATACCTGATGCTTCAGCTGAGTTATTTCTTCTCGACACAGAGCTATCTCACTTTCTGCAAGTTTCTTCAACTCTTCATTCTCATCTAGGAAGAAGAGCAACAGTTATGTTTGTCTTAATTAGTGCTGAATTCACCTCCATGGAAGTCATGATAATAGACTTTAAGAGAGAAAAAAAAAAAAACCTAAGGGATGGAGAAACGGCTCAGCAATTAAGAGCACTTGCTATTCTTGCAGAGGACCTAGGTTCAGTTCCCAGCTCTCAGATGCCGACTCACAACCATCTCTAATTCTAGCTCCAGGGATCTGACACTCTCTTCTTATTTTCGTGGGCACCAGGCAAGCATGTGGTACACATGTATACACACAGGCAAAATACTCATACATATAAAGTTAAATTTTAAAAATGTTTACTGGTTTTATTTGATATGTATGAGTATTTGCCTGCATGTATGTATGTGCCACAGTGTATGCTGTGCCCACAGACTGGGGTGCTGGACCACCTATGGCTGCAGTTACAGACAGCCGGAAGCTGCTGCATGGGTGCAGGGCACACAATCTGGGTCCTCTGCAAGGGCAGTAAGTGATCTCCACAGTTGTGCTTTCGCTCCAGCCCCAGTAAGTAGACTCCATTTACCAAGTTAGGCTTTACAATACCAAATAGATGCATTTAACTAGTTAGAATACCCAGGAGAGGCACAAAAGGTTTTAACAGCTAAGCCAAAATTGAAAACTACAGTCCAAAGTTAGTCTTAGTGAACATTTCCTTCAGATGAAATAAGCATGTGACCCAAAGCATTGCTGGAGTCTGTCCGGTGTTTACACAGGATATTCCTTCCATCCCTGCTTTCATAATTATTTTATCTTTGGGTTCTCACTTGTGACTTAGAGATCCACTTTCTCATTCCTGTTGCTCTGTTCTATGGACATATGCAGCCTAGGAAAGGGGATTACAAACTGTTTGCTCTCTGAAACATCAAACATACACACAGTTTAAGAGTGCACGCTTATCTATGAAGAATCTACATTGATGGGAAGTGTGACAGTACACAAGCAGGGCCTTCCGAAGGGCAACACTGTAGCTCTAAGTTCTGGGGCTTCTCACTTTGGAAGGTTTGGTTCTTTCCAATTCTTTAAGCAATTATTCATTGTGAACTCCAGTACTCTCGATAACTAGAAGTTATTTTTGGATTTCCTGATTACACAAATCACACTTCTAATTAAAATTCTCTTTGGTAAAACTGCCAGATTTAAAGGTGTTTTTCAATGTAAGCTGGAAAAGGTGAGTTCATCCTAAGTCAGGTGCCGGCACGATCTTGTTTCACGTAAGTAACTGGTTTCTATAGATTCAGTTAGTGAATTCTTTCCGAGTCCCAGATGTCGGTGCTGAGAACTCGGATTTCCTGGTCTAGGATTCTAACTATACAGTACATAGCACCTCACACTAACGGGTGAGTACCATGAAGTCACCGGGCTGCAGAGCCTGTCGCAGGCACTACTATCTTGTCTTTCTGAGCTGCCAGAAGAGTAGGGAAGACAACCGAGAACCTGAGTAGCTTCTGAGGACAGACCGGCGGAGCACCGAGTCAAGGGATCCCTGCCGAGCCTGCCAGAGGCCATCAGAACCCCAGTGACGAGGTCTGGAACTCGGGTGGCTTCAAACGCGCTGCAGCGGGCGGCTTACCGTGCAGTAAGGACTCGGTGTCCCGCAACTCCCGCTCCTTCTCGCTGAGCAGCCGAGCCGCCGCCGCCAGCTGAGGCTCCCTGGCGTCCAGAGTCCCGGCCTCCGAGCACGCACGGCGCTCCAGGAAGGCCCGAAGAGGCCCTTCGCGGGCGAAGAGCTCCTCGGGCGGCGGCGCAGTGCGGCTGAAGGCGCGGAGGGCCCACAGGCGCCGGGCACCGCTCAGGAACCCGCTCCGCATCCCGGCCGACCAGCACCCCGGGGCCGAAGCAACCCAAGACTCTCGGGAGGACTCGGAACCCGGCTTTCAAGCCAGCTCTTAAAAACTCCGCCGGAAATGTTGCGAGAACTTCCGGCAAAGTATGGGAAAGCCGCTAGGTTTCTAAAGACCAAAAGGTAAAGGGGCGGTGCGATCACAGGACGTTTGCCCCGCCTCCAACCCGAGCTATGACTCCTGGGCCCTGCCCAGGGGGAGGGACTCCAAACCCTAGGCCCCGCCTCCAAGGGGGTTGGGAGCTCCAAGGCCTGGGTCCCGCCCCTCCAGGGAGCGAGTAGAAGCTGGGCATCCTCGGCCCCGCCTCAAGTCTAGACCGGTCCTCCAAATGGAGTGCTCCAATGCCTCGGCCTCACATTCAGAGAGGAAGCTCGACTTCCTCGGCCCGGCCTCCAAGTGGGATTCCGCGATGCAACGGCCCGGCCTCCAAGTGGGATGCTGCGATGCAACGCCCCGACCTCCAGAAGGGGCGCTCCAATGCCTCAGCCCCGCCTCCGAGGGGTGGGGAAAGAGCGGCTTCCTCGGCCCCGCCTCCGAGGGGGAGGCTCCGTCGCCTCGGCCCGGCCTCCAGGGGTGGAGCGCCATTGCGTCTACACCGCCCGGACCGGGAAGCGCCTAGGCCTCGGCCCTATCTCCGAGAGGGGAGCTCCGAAGCCTCGGCCCCGCGTGCATGGGGAGAGCTCCGCCGCCTGAGCGTAATTTCCATGGGCAGAGACCCGCCGTCTGGGCTAGACCAGCAGGGGCAGAGCTCAGCTGCCTAGGCTGGATCTCCGGGAGGCATGAGTAGCGCCAATTCCTCGGCCCCGCCTTCGGGGAAGGGCTGCAGAGCTTCAGCTCCGCCCACGGGGAGGGAAATTCAGCCGCCTAGGTCCCGCCTCCGGGGGAGGGCTCCAGAGCCTCAGCTCCGCCTACAGGGGGAGGAAATTCAGACGCCTCGGCCCCGCCTTCGGGGGAGGGCTCCAGAGCGTCAGCTCGGCCTACGGGGGGGGGGAATTCAGCCGCCTCGGCCCCGCCTCCGGGGGAGGGCTCCAGAGCCTCAGCTCGGCCTACGGGGGGGGAGGGAATTCAGACGCCTAGGCCCCGCCTCCGGGGAGGGCTCCAGAGCCTCAGCTCCGCCTCCAGGCGGAATTCAGACGCCTCGGCCCCGCCTCCAGTCGAGGCTCCGGCCTCGACCCCGCCCCCATGCCAACTCGGAAGCCTTGACCCCGCCTCCAGTCTGATCTTGGACGCGCCCCCAGGCCAGTTCCAGGGGGGACAAGCCTGAAGTTAACTGAGGCAATGTCTTTGGCATTCGACAGTGAGGTTTTGCTTCCCTAGTCTGCGCGGGTACTTGAAGAACCTGTGGATAGTCAAGTACCCTGCAGACGCAGAGGTACAGCCACGGAGGTCATCTGTCCCCAATCTCTAAGAGTGACTTTTAAAATGGCCATCAGTGTTTTCTCCTCTTCTTTTGCCTGCTCTAAATTTTCTGACAAATGAGTTAGATTAGTTCTCAAGGCAGGTGTAACCTACAACGACTTCCTAGTGATGCTATCGTCACCGATCACAGCTTTCTCACGGTTTACTGTCTCACATTCGGGTCCATTCAGTCCAGCTCTCTATTGCTCTTTCCCTCTCTTGCTCTTGGCCCACCCTCCCACTCCTGCAAATCCGTGTTAAAACTAACAAACTGCAACGCAAGGAAGCCTTCCTTCCTTCTGTTCTGGAGTTGTTCCTCACAGGGGAAGGACTCGCTTAGCTTGCTCAAGGCTTAGTCTCCAGCCCTGCAAAGAAAATATCAAAGACCTGCTTCTGGTATCCATCCCATCCTAACTGCTAACTGAAGCATTTGCAACTTCAAAAGACTTAACCACAGCCCACCTGAGAAGTGGGTACCGGAAGTGGGTAAATACAGCCAAGCCATTCTTGGGAAAGCAGGGATTGAAGCTACAGGATTACTAGTTGTTGTTGTTTTTATTTTTTATGTATGTATATATATATATACATACATATATATATATGATTGTGGCTCATTGCTGAACAAGCTATTCTCGTTGTAAAATAAAATGGTAAAGAATGGGTACTCTTAAGGTGAAAAAATTAAAACTATTAATTACAAAACTAAAAAAAATGAATTTTGCATCATATCTCATCAATCCTTAAAATCAAATACAAAGGTACTGAAGTGAAGAAATAAAGTGTCCCTTCAAATAACTGCAAGCAATTCCAGTACCTCAACTTTCCCTCATCCTTGTGTATTCAAGCGACACCCTGTAAATGTTTAGCTGTAAAATGGAGGCTGAGAGCCCGTTTTGTTTTGATTCTGACCTGAGTACAGAAAAGTATTATCACGTGGTTTTCTATTAGGAAAAGTTCTTTCTAACTCTAAACTCAAATTTGAAGTGATTTTTTTTTTCTGCCTTAGAAATCATGGTGAGAGTACTTTGAATTCAGCGTCAGAAATCCTCCACTGCTCCCTCCAAGGTGTCAGTTCATTTAAGACTAATCTAAGGTTCCATCACGGCATGAAGAATCCACAGTCATTCTACTCAGATAGCCGTACACCAATGAGCAAACAATAACTTGTCTACATGTATACATGGGAGAATTCTTTATTAATTCAAAACAGTTTAAGAAAATCGGTATAATGCATATGCACTTTACAATAATAGCCATAAATCTCCACAATATAGTTAAATGAAAACACTTGTTATTTGATTTACTTTAAAAACTCAGATACACTTAGAGACTTCTGAGTTTTCTTACAGTATTGTCATGCTCAAATCTATTACATGGTAAAAACTGTAGCACTTCCAGGAAGTCTATTACTGTACACAGGTAAATGATAAAATCTACTCAGTGGAATAAAATCCCAGAAAAACAAACTACAAGAAAAAGAATCTGGATTATCTATTCGGTTATGAGTACCCATAGTTATTTTGGTATTGTGAAATAGCCAAGCATGGTTACTCTTGTATTCATGTCGTCAGAAATTGTGGGTGGTTTACTAATAATACAAATATGGAAATAGATTACTAAATAGAATGAGCATGGAAGTAAGAAATTGTACATGTTCAAAATGATAAATTTCACAGAATCAAATTCATTAAAATACTTTTTAGTATTTTGCAAACTCTTTAAAACCATACACAAGAAACACTGTGACAAACAGGTTAAAGCTAGAGGGACAACATCAAGTCTTCCACACCACTTCAGCGCTGTGTACACTGCTCAGTGGATAGTATAGAGGAAGGCATTAAACATGAGTAATAAATAACCTCTTGCTACAATTAATGAGACTAAAATCTTTGACTCCAGCATATGCACAGAATCTAAGTAAGTTCGCAGGGTGTGTCGGGGAGAGGGGAACTGGTCGCACTTTCACTAAGTGAATATTCATGCTAACACTGGTTTGGAATTTGACCCATTTCGCTTCCTGATTCATTGCACTTTCTTGATAGTATTTGTTAGTGACCCTTTAATGAAACCTAGTATTAGTGCTAAGAAGTCTGACAGAATTGTTTGTTTTCCTTGCTCAATGTAAACGCAGAATCCATTTGCCTCTAAGACACCCTCTTTGCACATGTGCTACTTGTCAGCAGAGAGCCGGCCCTTTCATGGTATGCTTTAATCAGGTGATAGGAGAAAGATGACAACAAGAGGAGCCCAAAGCAAGAGCAGTTAGCCTGCTGACATGTGCCTTTGATATCATGTAATAAACGTGGCACTATTCAGGGCTGGACAGGTGGCTCAGCCGGTAAGAGCACTTGCTGCTCTTGCAGAGGACCCTGATTCCGTTCCCAGCACACACCTAGGGACTCAAAACCGTATGTAGCTCCAATTCCTGGGGACGCTTCTGGCCGCTGAGGCATTGCATGTCACACCCACACACGCAGACAAAATACTCATACACATAAAGCCAAAGTAAATCTTTACAATAGCAAGAAAAGAATAACACGATTCCTTCCAGAAACCAAACGCTCCTTCTAAACACGAGGAAAGTAGGCAGAGCCCAGCAGAGAGATGCTCTGCACAACACATATGTGCCTCTTCTCAAAACTGTCACGGTTCTGCAAAATAAAAGAGCATTTCTAGAAAGTCACAGCTGAAAAGACAGGAGGAAAGGTAACAAACGGCTTGTGGTTACCGGAGGGAGGGGCAGAGAAAAGACACTAGGTGAAACATCTGGATATTGGAGTGGAGTTCAGACTCAGTGAGCTAATATTACTCTTTTAGCTGTGACTAAGGGCTTCCCAGAGGGGTAGGGCATGAGGCCCTTCTTCACTACCTTTGTGAATTTTCTATAATGCTGACAATATTCTAAACTCTGATGAGAGTCTTAATGAACCCATAGCCACTTTCATTAATTTCTCTATAACGCTGAGAATAGTCTAAAATCTGATGAAAAACTTCTTGTATACATAAGCACTTTCATTAATGTTTTCTATTCACAGATGCGTGATAGAATTGACAAAATCACGCTAATATTAAGAAATATTTTTGTAATGGTGCTTTACGAAATTACATTATCTCTATCACTAATTGACATAGTTGGAATATTGCTAACTAACTTGATTTTATATTATTACTATCCTTGGGAATATTCATTTTACTTCCTATGTTTCCACCTTGGTATGTGTGAGTGTATGTGCATGCAGGCATGTGTGTGCCCACGTGTGTGTGCATGTTCATATTTATATTTTTCAAGTATGTTTCAAGTAATCAAGGGAAGTAGAGGGCACAGGGAAAGTCAGTGGGTAATAAATGAGAACAAGATGTAACAAAGATCTCTATGAAAATGTCATAATGAAACCTTTTTTGTACGCTAACCTAAAAACTTAAAGGAAAAATTTTGGGGAAAGTACATTAAAATGACATTGACTACATACCTTCCTAAAAAAAAAAAATGTGACTATTACTGGCCTGAAGAACTCTGATCAATTATCATATGCAACATCATTGTTCCCATGGCTACCCCATAATTAATTTTCTTCACTTTCAGATAAAGAGACAGATTCAGACAAGATAATGGCTTTTCTACCATCTCTGGATATAAATGCCACTTGAAATCAGCTTAGTCATTTCAGAAGGAACTGTGCCCAAACCTAAGAGAGGGCATTTGATTATCGTTCTAAAACACGCATCTCTAGCTACTTAAAACCTGAAATGCTGCAATAAAGGGCTAAATCCGCAGGAAAATTTGCATCCAGAAACATTTAGTACAAAGACGTGCCGGGGAACTGAATTTCAGATTGCACACATAATATTAAAAAATTGCCTTTGGTCATCACTGTCTGCTCGCGATAACGGCTTTCCCCAACTGGTAGCTGCTGTCACAAGAACCGAACAAGCCTCCAGCCCCATTTACCCAGTTGAGGCAGCCCTGCTCCTCGGCGTTTTCCCTGGGATGATGGTCTGGAATATTCACTCAAACTGGTGGGGACGCGAGTCACTTATGGCTGTTCAGGACGAGTTCTATCTGTAAGAGTAATATTTTTTTTTTAACCTAGGCAGAAACCAAAGTTTGTTGTTGGGAACTAATACTTTTCCATGCCCTGTGTGTTGCAATAATAGGATAATCTGGAGGGAGGTTTGGGATGTTTTAGTGGTAAATGTTTACAGTTGTGGCAAGTGAAGAATTACTAAAATTATTACACTTGTTACACTCCTTTCTAAGGATGGCATAGTATATTGACCAGAAATTTAAAAACAGAAAAACAATACTCAAATACTTGAAAAACATACTTTGGTGGTTGGTCATTAACTGGCAATATAAACAGATAGGCAAGCCAATCTTTCGACATTCTTTCTGATTTCAAAATAATAAGCTAATATGTAAAGCTTAACGAATTCAGAATTCATGTTATGTCAGGTTCTAGTTATATCTTCTAGCTGTTTAAAAACAAATTGGTGGTTTTTCAAAACGTTCTTTCCCTAAGGTTTATTTTAAATTCATCCCAGTTAAAAATCTTTACCAAAGCACCCAATAGGTTTTATTTGTTATGAGTGGATTTCCCACAATCACCATGCTATTTTACCCAAGAAAATTAAAGAATTACAAAAAAAAAAGAATAGACTTAAATCAAGATTCAAGTATTATTTTAAATCAGCACAATAGGGGAGGGCATGTACCTGTTTTCAATAAACAAGACTTTATCTACTCGTTTTACACTGAACTATCAAATAAATAAAGCACATACTTCCTACTAGGAGGCACTGGAAAGCACTAATAAGCGTTCTGGCTATTACCACTGTTAGAACTGCTCACATCTAAGCAGTATATGATTTTTTAAGGGTTATATTAGAATTTTGACTTTTGCACTTCATATTTTCAGTATCAAAGTCCTGTTTTGCTTATATCCACGTGCGCCTTGTCATACTGTCAGAACATCTGTGAGAACCATAGATAACATCATGATAAGCCAGAAAAAGAAGAGTCCTCCATCCAGTGTTAGCATGCCTGTGTGAAAGGTCCACCTCTGAGGACCTCTGTCTTCAAGACGCCTCTCTATATAGCATCTGCACCATCGACGCTTCTCTCCATAGCAGACATGCCGATAGATAGGTACTGCAGAAAGTGCATTCACTTCCTCTGTGTGCACTAGCAGATTCTAACAGACGACGTCATCTTGGCAATCTAAAACACAAGGTGCTTCATTTTAAAGTGCTAGTATTTCCCCAGGGAGCTATGTACTCACTAGGAATGAAATCGAACTTGAATAAAGCGAGTGAGCTCTTGAAACGGTGGCAGGGACACGAGTGGAGGGCTTTTGTTGGTTTATTATATCTCTGTGATTTAAACAGAAGACATCATACTGTACCTTAAAAACCACAGACACACTCTTCCAAACCTGAAACATTCTGAAATGAAATAAGGAACCCTCCCCCTGAAATCGGATTTTAGCACAAAACTGCACACACGCCATGACACGGATTGTGCAAATGTTCCCTAGAACTTTCTCGATGAAACTTCTTAACCCGGGTTCCAAAAAGACACAGCAACTTTGCAATGCAAACATAGCAAATGCCCAGGTTAGAAATGAGGACTCCTTACGAAGGCCCTTAACTTTTACATTTGGTAAAATATTCGATGCATTGTCAAGCAGACAATTCCCCTAATAGTCCAGAGCATCTTGTAAAGATAATCCAAGATAGTAAGTCACCAGCATCCACAGTAACAACAGGTTTATAAAGGCTACATCGAAAACAACTTTGCATGCAGGGCGTCATAGTATATTACATATCTCCTGGTACGCGCACCAATGCATTGTGCCTCAAACACAGAAACACATATGATGCCATACTATAAACGTGTACACATCACAGTAGCGTAAGAAACAGTAATCAAGAAAAGAGTTAAATGATTTAGATGAAGGGACTTCACAGTAGAAGCGACGATGCTCTTTGTAAGCTTTCTTGACTCTTTAGGAAAAAAAAATAGGATTTTTTTTGTAAACATCTTCATAACTATCTTTTTCTCAACATATTACTGAAGCTACACAAATAGTAAATATCTAGGAAACATGGATAAAGCACATCTTAAATACACTAACACTTTCAGAAAAAAACACAGGCATTTGTTAAAAGATGACTATTATAAATATTTTCTATCTGCATCTTCACTATGTCTACATAAATAATGTATTTAAAAGTGCTGAACACGGTAGGATAGTCAGCGCCGCCAGTGTAAACACAGCATTTTGTTTTCTACTCTGCAATTGTTTTTAAAATCCCATTTTGTCAAACACTGCAACAATTAAAATATTTGCATAGGGAATAGGTAATAGCCCTTTTAATCATAGCTCCTGAATTCTATATAAGTTAGAAAATCATACTCGTTTAAAAAAACAAGTCTTAAAATGCTTTAAATTTATGGAAAAAGAAACATGATGCCAACCTGTCAAGTAAAACAAATTTAAAAAGAAAACTCCAAACTTTTCTTTTTAAAAAAATATGTTTAATAAATTAAAAAAATGAGAGGTAGTTAAAAAAATGACAAATAAAACCTATAATTTTAATATCATCCTTAATATAAGGCCAGTATTCTCAGTGGATATAAATCTTTTTAAATCTTCCATTTTTTTAGATTACTCAACATTATATTCATTGAGTTTAAGATTAAAAAAATAGTCTCCAGGGGATATTGATATTGAAAGATAAGACCTTGATATAAATATGACATTGGTTGTAACTTTGGATTTGTGCACAATATGACCGTTCTGAAGGTCAGAAATGCATGCCAAGGTCAGGTGAGTATTTCATGTAAAGAGATGGTGTAATTACAAAAAATAACATTGGCAGCTAAAGAATTTGAGCACTGTACTGCCTTTTAATTGTGGGTGAGGGTTAGTAGTTTGTTTTGAACAATGTTAAAATAAGTCTTTCTTGAGATACCACATGAAAACCGTTAAGGTCTGACTTCCAAAGTTTTCATCTTCATAACCCCTTGTAAAATGTTGCTTAGGAAAAACTTAAGCTTTTCACTGGATTATATGTCCCAGGCAAATACGCCACATGCCAGACGCAGTTCCTCAGATGCCTTTCACAGTGCTGCATGTAGGCATTCCCTACTAAATCTTTTCCTTCATAGCCCCACACTGGATTATCAAGCATCCTATTGTTTTCTTACTGACATACATACGTTTACACAACTATTTTAGAACTGGAGAGCCATTCTTTAATAAATTAATTACAGTATCGGACATTTGATATATACATACTCATTTCTTCTTTCATACCTAAAAACAGTATCACTCTCGGATTTTTTCAGCGAGATAGGATATCTTCAGATTGTTTTGTGCTTTTTAAAATATTTTTTATCATTGTTAGATTTTTGTTGCTGTTTTATTTTCTTTTCTTTTAAACATAGCAAATTCTTCTGTAATGAAAATGCCGGAGTTTGGGCAGTGAACAACCAGAGGACTCTCAGACCAAGATCCCGTCAACAGGCAGAGATATACAGCTACTTTTTCTTTCCATGTACAGAAAAATTGGCTTCAAAGTCTATGTACTAAACATAGTATGTAGCATGGTTAACTATCACAGTTGCATGTTTAAAATAGCTTTTTTGTATCAGATTAGGCTTAAAAAATGCAAACCACAGCCAATTTGTTGGCAATTGTTTCTAAGAGACCATATTGCACAAAAGTCCTGAAATACATAGATAAGGTACACTACAGATTAAATAGTACAACGAAGTGGCAAACAAAGCTGTTGTACTTTGCACATGCGGCCTCTGGAGATGCAGTAGGAGACGGTTCAGAGGACTAGGAACACAGTTTGCTTGCAAGTAGAACAAGTGTTGAATCAGACAAGCTTAATTTGGCAATTTTCATTGTCTTATATAGGCTTTCCTCCACCCAGAATCATGGATAACCTTGATAACAATGGAGACAAAGACCTTCACGGCTGTCTCTTGCCAGCATCCCGAGGGTGCCGACCTGTAGTTCTCCAGGAACTCAATTTCTGATGTCATTTACCTACTCACATTTCCCATCCCAGCCCTCTGAAATGATTACTTTTTTTTTTTTTGGCCTTTCAAACGAAAATTAAGATTCAGAAGAGGAGGTGGCAGTACTTTCAACAAAAGTTTTATAGATTTGCGAGTTCAGGAATCTGGGGAAGGAATCCCTGTGCATTAGGGTGTAGATCTGCAGCTGGGCATCTTCGTACATGTGAGGGCTGGGGTCCAGCAGGTTCCTGTTGATCACCTCCCTAACTCGGGAATCCAGGCTGACCTGAAACGGAACAGAACCAGGTATGTCCGGGTGGTTTGCAAACGACTTCTCAGAGAGACTTCATCGGTTAAGTCGGACACCCAGAACCCCAGATACTGTCCTTTCAAAGACTAAATATTTGTGATTTCCCCCCTTTTAATGGTAAATTAAACAACAGGAAAAAGGAAAAAGGAAGGAGAAGAAGAAGAGAAAAAAAATGGTTGGCAGCTATCTTGGCATCTTTGTGTTTATCTTCTCCATGCAACATTGTGTAGCAGAGACTAATCAGAATATTATTCACACCCTTCATTCCTTCGATTGCTACGGTGAATCTGCTGACAACTAGGTACACATCTGAAAAGAGTTCTCCAACCACACTCAACACACATATCACATAAGGCACTCATTAGTTTCATATTCCAATGAAAGGGTAAGGCAGAAACAGAAGTAGGTCTAAAGTCCTAGGAAACATCTTTAAAAGATCTCTACCAAACAGACACTAGGGTAATGAAGCATAATATTTAATAAAATAATCTTAGGAATTCGGAATACTTACTAAAATTACCAATGCAGTGTTGCTTTGTAAGTATTCAGAAATTAAATTCTATTAAAAAAGAACACCCAGTAAGCCATCGCGTGGCCCATTACTGAACAATTTGCCTGGGGCACAAAGGATATGTCAGGAAAGTAGGAACAAATGAATAGTACTAAGGCCATGGTGAGGGGAGCAGAGTGAACAATCTGTCCTGAAGGACCATGTTAGAACAGAACCGACAAATGGAGAAGACCTCGATACCCAGCCCAGTCAGGGAGGAGGAGAAAAGGAAAACTCTACAGAAGGCAAAACAATCATCCAGGGTGGGGCAGGCAGTGGTGGTGCACGCCTTTGACCCCCACAATTGGGAGGCAGAGGCAGGTGGATCTCTGTGAGTTCAAGGGAAGTCTGGTCTACAGAGTGAATTCCAGAAAAGCCAGAGCTATACCAAGAAACCCTCTCTTGAAAAAATAAACAAACAAACAAACAAACCAAAAAATCCAATCACTCTGAGTGTTGCTTTCAACTGTGGGCTCTTAGCATGCACAGTCTTTTGTGTTTATACTGAAATGCCTTGACACAAGCATGTTGGAAAAGCCATCTCGGTTCTGGGTGCTTTCTTCCTCCACAGACACGTCTGTGTGTTGTCTGCAGGGATCTCGGAATGAACCCAGCAACCGTGTGAGGTTGGTGGAGACCCCAAAGGGCAGCCTGCTGGGTTTCTCAGGAAGCAGAGATCAGCATTCAGGTTCCTCAGGTTGACCTAACCAACTTATGCATAGAAAAACGTGTTCACCTCTTAGCGGGACTGCACATTCTTTTTGTTTGGGAATTCTCTTTTTTAAAACATGCTTTATAAATGAGCTCTTTACCTTTTTGCCTTTTTAATGTTATATAAAGTCACCACCACCAACAAAGTAATAAAATTGTTAGAGCTTTCATCCGAGGCTTTTATCTTCTCTAAAGATCTTTTTTTTTTTTTTTGGTCTGTTTCTACTGAATAAAAATATTGGGATTGGAGTTCAAGCTGGCTTATTTTATCCCGAAATGTCACTGTCAGATGATATCCTGCCAGATACCCCCACCCCCCAGTTTTCAGCGAGGGGGGGGAACGACTAAAGATCTGTGGCCAAGAAGAGAGGTTTATTTGCTTCTTAACGGTATATTGACTTCTAGAGCAATAACGACTTCTCGGTAGCTGGTGTCACATTAGTTATCGTAACACAAATAGAATCTAACTTTTATCTTTTTGAACATTAACAGCAATGAAATATAGTAATCACTGTGCAGCGCTGCATTTGGACCCTGCAACCATCATGTCTTTGCATTGGCCTTTTAGAAAACGAAATACTGACCCCTTCCTCCCACGAATTGTTTTATCGCAGCAATAGAGATGCAGATTAGGACAGAAGGTTGGTCGATGTGTAGAGAAAATACTGCTGGAGTATTCTGGAACACTGGTGACATTTCAATAATAAAAATCGAGGTTATTCAGGAGGACTTCATTCAAAGTGAAGCAGTTTAAGTCACATTCCCAATCTAAAGACATTTTTACATGTCTCAGAGGAGGAGGAAGGGTAGAGAGGATGCCTTCCGACTGAGAACGGGACAAGGCACCGACACCTACAGTCCAGTTCTAGGGGACTTCAGCCAAGAAATGCGCAAGAGGCTAAACTCTGGGATACAAAAACAGGTCTGGAATTTAAATGCGTAGGTTAAGCGTCACGGACGGAAAAGGCAAGAGACAGGGCAGCGAGGAAAGGGGAAGGCATTCTAGAAGCCTCCGCGTTTTCTGGGGGCTGGCAAGACATCTAGAGCTCTGACACCCAGGCTCCGGGGGTCTGGTCATCACATTATGGTCACCCCTTGATGGAACATTTCTCAAGAGCAAATTAACTTCAAATTTTAATATGCCTGCCAGAAGTATTCCTTAGAGGTTCATTCAGATAATGGGAGAAACAGGCTAGCACTTCTGATAAAGTGTAAGGAAGGAAAACAGTTTCTATTCTCCATTTCTGTCCAAGAGTTAGTAGTAAAGAAAGGAGGGCGGGGCAGGAGAGAAAGGTCCAGTTTAAGAATGAACAAGGATGCCTTGGGGTTTTATTTGTTTTTGTTTATTGTTTGTTTTGAGCGCCATCTAGTCGCCAAATGTTTTCAAACTAGTATTTATGTGAACAGCTGGGTAAAAGCAAGGGATCCTGGGCTCTGCTTCCCTAAGTCCAGACTATAAAGCAGTATGGGGTGTAGTGGGGTGTGAGGTGGGGCTGGCTTTGCAGTTAATGCACTTGCCTTGCAGGCATAAGGCCCAGAGTTTGGTTTCCTTCCCAGAAACCCACAGGAACGCCCCGTGGGTGAGACAGTCCCTTGAGAGTCTTGGAGGAGGCAGGAAATCCCCAGAGTATGAAGGCTGGAGTGGGGAGTTCTGGGTTCAATTGAAAGAACCCACTTTGATGAACAAAATGGAAGGACAATTGAGGATGATTCCTAATGCATGTGCACTGATAGGCACACACATGCACACACATGCACACACACACACACACACACACACACACTCTTGGGTATAGGCTGTGATGATTGGCTTTTTTAGACAACCGACCTAGGAGACTCTCAGGCAAATGGCCCGAGCGTCATTCTTTGGAACGCGCCACCCACATTAAAACATAGCCACTTGCTTCTTTCTGCACGGCACTAGTTCTGGAAAGCAAGCCCCCGTCACATACCATTTGGCTAGAGATAAATTAACAAAACCCAACTGGGAGACCTGACCTTCACCATGTCCAGGGGGCCACTGAATGGCAGCTCATTAGCCTACCCAGAGAGGGTCACCCTGGTCTCAGAAAGCCCACCTCAGCGTTCTCCAGGTTCTTACCTCCTTCGGCGACAGTATAGAAATGTAGTCTTCATATATAATCCTGGCCTTCTCTTCAACGACTTTTTTGTTCTGCTCTTTCTTTAAGTCTTCGCAGGCTAGCCAGAAGAGGAGGTTCTCCTCGCTGTATTCTGTTCGGAGGAACTCTCGGAAAAGGTTTCTTCCTGCAGGAGCCTTCATCATCTTGTCAAAATTTTGAGACCAGGACATGACCTCGTCTGCAGTGGGGTTTTGGCTGCGGAGACAGAATGAAGCCATTAGAAGCAGCTTCCACCTGTGAGTGCCAGCAAAGGGCGGGTGGTTTTAAATTCCTAGTCACGTGCTGCCCTCTAGTGGTCGTATTTCGTTATTGCGTCTGGCTTGATCTGGCAAGCAATCTGAGGGACTGAATCAGTCCTGAGCTTTGACAAATGACACCGTGGGTGCAAAGGCAGCGATGGGAGCTGGGAGTCAGAACAGTAAGGAGTAAGATACCACATGACCACGGCTGTCGGACAGTCCTAAAGAATCCTGCAAGTGGTGATGTTTCTTAGCTTTTTCTTGTAAATGAACGGGAGGTTTTCCCTCTCCCTCATTTGCACTGGTTTAACCGTAAGAAAGGGTTGATTTTTCACCTCCAGTACCCATGGCTTATTATTTACACAATCTAAAATAGGAATACGTTTTGTGCACTTTATCCCCAATGCTCAAAATATTCCCTGGAAGGCAGAGGACTAAGGACAGCGTGCGGGATTTTCTGGATAACTATATATAACAAAGATCATTATTGCCAATCCACCAGTCACTGGCCAATTCGCCTTCATACCAAAGAAGAAAGAAGGAGAAGCACAAGGCTTGAAGTTTTTTTTTTTTTTTATCCAGAATCTTGGCTTTTGACTCAAAATATATTTGGTTAGTAGGGGTGTTATTTTATTTTTCTTAATGTGTAGCCAGGTCTCTTAAATAGACTAGCAGCTGCCCCATAATATCTGAAGCTCTCCATTCATCTACAATATTAAATTTAGGGCTGGGGATGATTCAGTGGGTAAACCTGAGTTTGAATCCCCAGCCCCCGTGTAAAAGCCAGGTAAGGGGACGTGCTTCAGCTAGGTAAGGGGTCGTGTTCCATAACCCCAGTGCTTGGGGTAGGGGACAGAGATAGCCAGATGCCAGGCACTCACAAGCAAGTAAGTTTAGCAAAACTTTGAGTTCCAGGTTCAGTGAGAGACCCTGCTTTAAGAAGGTGGGGGTGTATGGCGTGATAAAGGGGGTCACTTGATGCTCTCCTCTCACATGCACACCTGCACACATGTGCACATACGCATCCATAAACCATGAACGTACACCTGCCCACACTCACCACAATAAAAAATTAAATGTACAGCTGTCTAACGTCACAGTGAAACTCATACTGAACTTCCATGAAAAGCAAAAGAGGAGGCGTTTACAACGATGTGAACCATCAACTTATAATTAGGTTGTCACCTCTAAAATCACGTTTCATTTCCTCGTTTTGGAAAGATGCGGTTGAAGTCTGTTGTGGTGGCTATAAAACCAGGAGTTGGCTAGCTGGCTATTTTTCCTGGTTGATTTTGGTAATTCAGTGTGTGTGTGTGTGTGTGTGTGTGTGTGTGTATTTCTGTTATGCATATATGTATATGTATGTTCTTGTGTATATGTGTATGTGTGTATATGTACATGTGCATATGTATGTATGTGTGCAGTAATGTCCATGTGTGTATGAGTGGGTGTGCATGTGTGTTTGTGTGCATGTGTGTGTATATAAGTGTGCATGTATGTGTGCAGTTGTGCGTATGTGTGCATGTGGTATTAAGATTCCTATAAAATGAAGACAAATTTTAAAATATTTCCAGTAAAATATTTTAAGAGAAGTTAAAGTAAAAGAGAAGTCAAAGTAAGGCATTTTCTGCAGTAATTCATGCAATAAATTTATTGAACTACTAGAAAGATAAACTTAGACAATGCTTGACTTTGTAGCATAGCTAATAGAAAACCTGGTCAAAACTAACTGCAATCATAAGTAAGATCTTCCAGGCTGAATGCTGAGCTACCATTCCTTTCCGAGACCCACAGAGGTGATGCTTCTGCACGGGGTGGGGGCGGGGGCGGGGCGGGGGTGGGGGCGGGGGCGGGGGACAGTGGCACCGACACACAGAACGGACTCCAGCCCGGCTGCCACACTCACCATTCCTCTAGGACCTGGATGCTCTCCATTTTTGTGGTGTGGGGGGGTCTCCCCGCAGAGTCTCCTCTCTCCTCATTCCTGACGGTGAGGCTGAAATGAACACATTTTGTCATGGGAATTGCAAAAAGTCAAAGAAAAAATATCACTTCCACAGGAGAAACAGGTCACAGAGATTTTACTGCCAACCATGTGGGGTTATTTAAAATACAGAAGGAGGAATACCACTTTTAAATGATGGTGGAGAGTTGGTAGGTCTATACCAACTTAAAAAATCATAAAATAACTCAGAGCCCTGACATGGATATCAGTATCTATTCTGACTTCATTATTATGTAACCATAACTTAAATTACTTAAATTCTTTTTAAGATTTATTTATTTATTATGTATACAACATTCTGCCTCCATGTATGCTTGCACACCAGAGGAGGGCACCAGATCCCATTACAGATGGCTGTGAGCCACCATGTGGTTGCTGGGAATTGAACTCAGGACCTCTGGAAGTGCAGTCAGTGCTCTTAACCTCTGAGCCATCTCTCCAGCCCCCTTAAATTCTTTTACATAAGTGTACCTTTATAACCTCAACACTGGACATGTGTTAATATTTGAGATATCGTTGTGTTACCTTTAAAAGTGGAGAGTCATTTGATTTTTGCTTAGTTCTGTTCAGTTTTTCTCATTTGTTTTCTCCCTATTAGTAGCTAAGAAGATAGAATATGTCAGAAGCCAATACAGACTTAGATACCTTTGTACCATCCTTCCCTTCAAGCCAGATTTTTGTCATCAATACTGTTGTTCCTCCAGACCCTAAAGTCTGAGCAATTGGATTGGATTCTATGTCAGTCAATCTCCAGCGGCTTGGGAGAGACAAGGAAGCCATTGCAAGGGTGTGGAGCAGGAGACCATTGGGTGAGTGTGCTGATCATTTTCCACTGTCACCTCAACAGGATCCAGAACTATCAGGAAGACGGGACTCTGGCTATGCCGATGGGGGAAATACCTTGATTATGTTCACTGATATGGGTGGAGTAATTTAACTGTGGGTGGGGCCATTCTTCAGCCAGAGTTCCTGGATCTTCTGAACACGTTAGCATTGCTCCTCGGTTTCCTTACTATGACTATGGCAAGACAGTTGCTTCGGGCTCCTGCTGACTGAACCTCCCCACCATAATGGACCATACCTTGAACTGTGTGCTAAAATAAGCCCTTTCTCCTGTAAGCTGTTTTTGTGTGTGTATTCTATCACGGTAATAGGAATGAAGCTGAGGCTGGAGAAAAAGGCTCCAAGTCAACGTGACCCAGAACAAGAGGTTGGGGACCAGGAAAGCCCCATGTGTTCCATTAGAACAAGAAGAATCACTGATTAAGGTCAACTGTAGCTTAATGGTGCCTTGTGGTAGAGACCAGGGTTAAGGGGCAAACGAGAGAGAGAGAAGGGTGTCCTGTAGATGCCAAGGGCAGGTGGGATGGTTCCAGGGCTTAGTTGGTTAAAGCACCTGCCCAGTGATGACTCAGTGGTCCTTCATCAGCAGAAATGCAAGTTCCTGAGTTTAAAACAAACAAACAAACGGATATTTCTGTCTAGAAGATGACGGGCTTCTTGGGAACCCATCAGGAGCAAGCACAGGTCCTATATCATCTCTTCCATTGGCTCATTCGCTCATGTACAACCAACAGCAATGGAAGTTAGCTGTTAGTGACACCATTCTCTCTATGTTAAATATTACTGCCCCCATTGTATAGGGAAGGAAAGCAAAGGTCAGAGTGCTCTAAGTTGGTCAAAACCAGAGCGGAGCTGTATGATATGGCTTGAACTACATCTTTATTGCGTGCCTGCTCTATACACCAGGCCTCCTGTTAGGTACAGTCATTGGTAACCACTAAATATGGCTGTGGTAGAAAGGAAGCCTGTGGGGTCAGGGAGATAACCCATGAGATGTTCTTCTCAGCCTAGAAAGTCTGGCTAGCGAAACTGCGAGACAGTGTCTCGTGAATATAGTCGTGACTCTCAGATTGTGGCAGGGAAAGATGGAGAGACTGTAGTGTAGAGAAGAATTTAAAGAATTCAGGTTCGCAGGGTGGTGGTGGCATAAGCCTTTAATCCCAGCACTCAGGAGGCAGAGGCAGGCAAACTTCTGGGAGTTCGAGGCCAGCCTGGTCTATAGGGTGAGTTCCAGGACAGTCAGACCTACACAGAGAAACCCTTTCTTGAAAACAAACAAGCAAAACGAGTTCTGGCTCCTACCAGTGAGGCCAAGCTACCTTTGAGTCTGACTAGGTGGAAAAATTAATCGGCAAAAGTACATCCATTGGAGAGAAAAGACGTTCTCTTTTCTCTTTCCAACGTTGGGAAGGACCCTTTAATACAAAGAAAAATAAATAAATAAATACAACTTAATAATGAAGTAAAGTACATGTTCCTCCTCCCAGCTTGGGGTGAGGGGCAGTGGCCAGCTTGCTGAAATAGGACTAGAGCGGCAGAGGCTTCGGTGCAGCGCAGCCAGGGGCAAGACGCTGAGAGAAAGCAGCAGTGCTCAATTTAGCCCAGCGTGTTGGCACTAGGGATACGCTTGAAGTCCGAGATAGCCCAGAAACCGCTGCCTTCATTACAGTGATCCTAAGATTCCTCGCTCGCTCTTTGAGTGAAGGTGTTCCTGGAATTTGAGTGGCTGTTTGGGTGAGACACACCGCGACGTTACTCTGTCGCATTTCCCCCACATATATCAAATATGTGCCTTTCGTGACTTTTACAAAATCTCTCATTGAGACCGGAAGTTCCTCATTTTCACCCAGCGTCCCAGAGAAGGTTTCACACAGAACGCAGGTCACCGCGCACGCTCACTTCATGCAACATATCTTGGAAATTGCTTCCCTCTGGGCCTCCGCTGCAGGCAACCAATCTGGAGTCCATGTGCATGAATCACACGCTTCCGAGCATAAATCCTGGCTCTTGTGTCTGTTCCTGCCATGTTTACAAACATCTCAAATGCCGCCATATTAGAGCCATCAGTACGAAATATTGGATTCTGTTGGCATCTCTCGTTTCTACAGATGGTAAAATATGGACACACATTTGGACTAAAACTAGTTGTGACAGACATTCAATAAATGCTTCACTGTTCTCCACGGATGCCGTTCTTAATTTAATACTGGGCACAGCCTTAGCTTTCGATAAAAAAAAAAAATCAAACTTAAGCATTGGTAGCGTAGGCACATAGTACAAGAATCCCCAGAGATAGTTGGCTAGGTACATTAGCCAAGGGGGTGATTTCTGGGCTTGACTGAGAGACTCTGCCTCAAAGAATAAGTTGGAAAGTAAATTTCTGATATTAACCTTCCTCAAGTCTGTGCACGTGTGTGCTCTCTCGTGCAAATTTGCACACACACACACACACACACACACACACACACATGGGGGGGGAGAAAGAAAGATTAATCACCAGAAATGTCATCTAGAGCTTGAGATGGAGAAAATGAGGGTGAAATCGTTGCTAGTCTGGCTACCTGTCCAGAGACTGACGTCTTTTCCTTTCACTTGGCTCTGCCCTAAGGACTCATGGGCTTGGGTTGTTTTTGAAGGTAATAAATTATGGATCATATTTTAACTCTAACCTTCTCAGTGTTCTGTGTGTTTGAAGAAGTTAAAACATAAGAGTTGTGAGATCTCAAAATGATGTGTGTGTTAATTGTCCATTTGACAGGCTCTAGAATCGCTGGAGAGATGGGCCCCTGGGCATGCCTATGGGAGTTATATTGACTGTATTAGTTAGTGTAAGGAGACCTAACTTGACTGTCAATGGGGCTAAGAATCTTGTAGGGGGTTCTAGACTATATAAAATAGGGGAAGTGAGTTGGACATTAAGACATGTTCGCTGCTGTTTCTTGTCTGTGGATGTGATGTCGCCAGCCAGCTACTTCAAGCCCCCTGATGGACTATACCTTAAATTGTAAGTCAGAGTCAACTGCTCGCTCCTTAAGTTATGTGACTTTTTCTCCTTCTTCACTTTTAGGTTGATAACAGTTAAATAAACATTTCTACCTTCTGATCTAAGACACAAAGAGAAGGAGACACACCCACCGTGCTCTCTGTGGGGTTCTCCATCAAAGCCTACACACTTCAGGAACATGGAGCCTCAACAACCCAGGCTATAGCTGCAAAAGCAATCATGGAGACTCGTTAGAGATTCTCAGGCCTGGTGACCCCGGGATGGGAGGAAATATGTCTAGTACATTTCAGAGAGCAAGAAGTGGGCTTTGCCTGTGGCTGGTGGATTGATTGCAGAGCAGCATCAATTGTGGCAGGGGTGAGGGAGTGGGGAGTGGGGGGTAGGAGGGGCAGGAAGAAACGCCTGAAGCTGGTGGCGGCTTTCCTCGCCCGTTATCAGAAATCGAGCACACTCCATTTTGGAAGGCGGTCAGCTGCTGTAAGGAAACAATGAGTGCTTAGAAACAAGGCTTTAAGAAAGTGGTAAATACCATGAAACCTTTGCGGTAGCCATGGTGATGCTGGAATTGCAGATGATCACGCGTATTTATGTAAAATGCGGTGGGGAATGAGTAAAGTGCACAGATTTAGGCCACGGTGACAGTAAAGCTCCAGAAGGGCACCACCCTCATCAGGGGACAGGGACTGGATTACCAACCAGCACCATCTCATGTGCAGGGACACAGGAGCTCAGGCCGACTCACACTGCCCCCAACCGCAGCAAGCTGGGGCCGACATCCTCTGACTCCCCGCCTCATGTGAGCTTGGCTCGGCAGCATGACCACTGCCTCTTCTTAGAAAAACTGTCCTGGATGTTTTACCTTCTCAGTTATTCACAGAAGTGGCCCGATCTTAGAGAAAAGCTGTGGGAGGGGCATATCAGAGTGCTATGGGCATTGGTCCACAACACGGGGCACACAGAACACACACACACCAGACACAGACAGCTCTGCAGTCTCCAGACAAACCCACACCTCCCCCAGGACACACAGCACACTGAGACAACAGCAAACGAATCACAAACACACTGAAGTCAGACAGTGGCCAAGGATGCCTTCAACGTCAGGCAGAGGCTAAGTCATTTTTAAACTAAGGATGTGAACATCTCCACGTCCACATGTTTGTAATATAGCTTGGTTTTGAATGGCATGTAGAGAACAGACAGTTTAAAACTCATGTCTGGAACTGTCATGCAACACATATGTATAATTTTGGTGTATTTAGTGAAATGTTAAAACAAAGCTGCTGGGTTTGAAGATGTAGACCAATGAATGGAACACTTGCCTAATGTGCATGAAACCCTACGTTCAATTTCCAGAGCCACATAAAACCAGGCACAGTAGTGCACACCTGTAGTCCCATCACTAGGGATGGGAAGGTGGGAGAATCAGAGGCTGAAGGTCAACCTCAGCTTGTTCAAGGTCAACCTATGCTCTGTAGCCGCAGTCTCAAGAGGATCAACCAATCACAGCACACCACATCACAAAGACTCTTCCTCTTTACAATCATATATTATGTGATGAAATAAGAACTCGTTCAGCTTTTTTGTTGTTATTGTTGATGATGATGATATTTAAGTACCTGGAGTAAGATAATATGCTATTAAAGTTGCTTCCACTAGATGGCTGTGTTTCCTTTAGAAATACAAAGGTAAGTCAAAAGAAAGACTGAAAATCTTTCTGAGAGCAATTACCCCTTTTTGGAAAAATAAATATTCGTGGGCAGACACTGTCTTGGAGATGACGTGTGGGTAATCATCCTACTCTTTACATGACTTATTCGACCGGGGCGCAGGCATGGGACTCGGTGTTCTTGCAAAAACTGCAGAGGGGGGAAGGTTACGACGCTAGCAGTTGATATACAGAAATGCGCTTCATAGTTGGCAGGGATTCATTCCCCATTCATCGCTCGACTGGGACTTCCCAGTTCCTATGACTAAGATTTCCTGTGGAATGGAAGTGGGGGGCATCACTGGGGATGCATATGATCGGCAATAACAATGTTAAGCTGCAGGGAAATGTCAGTGCTCCATATGGAATTTCTGAGGCTCTGAGGATTTTCTGCCAGCGTGGTGCATCCTTCAAGAAGATTCTAGAGAAAGAATGCAGAAATGGTATTGGTTTCATTAACTGGCAATGTGCTAAGGAGAACATTGGCAAGCACACAGTGGTCAAATCTTACTATGTCTGGAAAATCCCTTGTACACTGAGACTTATGAGGTCAGAATAACTTTAGTTAAGGATTATTCATGTGAAGATTGTAGAGTAAAAGGCTTCTATGTACATGAACGCTGGAAAACACAACTCTTGCTATACAAACTTGAGGACCTGATTTCCAGCCTCAGCACCCGTATAAAAATATGGTACAGAGCTGTAACCCCAGTGCTAGGGAGGCAGTGGTCAGGGGATTCCCTGTTCTGCCAGGCTAGCCTCATTGTTGAGCACGCAATGATAAGTTGTGTTTCAACAGAAAGGCGGAGGGTTATTGAGGGACAACTGAGGTTTACCTCTGGCTTCTGTATCTGCACATGAACATACATGTAGAGTCACACACATGTGCACATGTGTGTGTGTATGCGCACACACGGATTTGCTTATGTTCTTAATCACATCGTACTAAAGAAGAAGCTGAAGCTCAGAGGGATTAGGAGACTTGTCAAGGGCTTCACGTTTACATGTAATAAAAGGGGCATATCAGATCTGCCTAATCCCAGACTGGCTAGTCTTCTTAGGTTGTGTCCTGAAAGTCAGCTTTATTTAAGGGAAAAAAATATCTTGAGAATTTTTGTGTTGTCTTTAAATGTGACAGGGCACCTGTTATTCAGAATGAAACGCACGGCACTACCACTGTTCTGTCTCTTACAGGATGAATAATTGGGATGGTTCCATATTCTTATGAAAAATACACGGTTTTATTAAAAAAGTGGTACACATTTGCTTTCCACTTGGCAACTGATGCTGTCATCCGTGAGAGGTATGTTCATATTTACTGATATAAAAACACAGATATATGTGATGATTAATATTGATTATAAATTTGACACCATTAAGGATTACATAGAAGACAACCCTCTGCAGTTGCCGTGAGGGAGCAGTGGGATTGGGTCAACCTCTGGCCACACTCGTGAGAGATTCTCCTGATGAGACTGGTTCACATAAGCAGATCCATCCTAAAGGCAGACAGCACCATTCCCTAGGCTCGGAACCTCAGCGACTAAAGGGAGAGCCAGTGGAGCCCCGGCCTTGCTCTTCCTTTGCCTCCTGACTGTGGTGCAATGAACCAGCTACCCTACGCCCCTACTGCCAGGACTTCCCTGCAATAATGAACCATACTTTGAACTATGAGCCAAAATAAAAAAAAAATTCCTTCCTAAGTTGCTTTAATTATGGTATTTTTTTTTAAAGAGAGAGAGATTTATTTATTTATTTTGTATACAACATTCTGCCTCTGTGTATACCCGCATGCCAGAAGAGGGCACCAGATCTCATTACAGATGGTTGTGAGCCACCATGTGGTTGCTGGGAATTGAACTCAAGACCTCTGGAAGAGCAATCAGTGCTCTTAACCTCTGAGCCATCTCTTCAGCCCCGGTATTTTTTTTTTTTTTAAATCACACTGACTGTCTTAGTTTCCTTTCCTGTGGCTGTAGTTAACCCATCCCAACCAAAGCATCCTAAGGCAGGAAGAAGCTCTGTCTGCCATTGTTGGGAACTCAAGACAGAAGAATCTTGATGCATTCAGACACATGACTTCCACAGTCAAGAGTGGAGAGCGAGGAATTAATGCAAGCAAGTGTTTTAGTGAGTTTTCTCCTTTTTATTCAGTCCAGAACCCCAAGGCCGGGGAAAAGTGCCACCCAACGTGGGTAGTCCTCCTATACCAATTAATGTAGTTAAAGCAATCCCTTGCAGACATTCTCCCAAGTGATTCTACTCTGTGCTGAGTTGACAACTGAAACTAACGTCACAACAACAGAAATGGACGAAGACAATATGGGCCTCACTGCATTTATCACAGAACCATTTCAGCAGGATAATTATAGTGTAAACTTTATTTTCACCAAAATTCAATGTCTTACCTAACAAGAAAAAGAGACAAAATACTTGAAAGATGTCTTAAAATATTAGGCAGTTTGCAAAGGTTAACCAGACCTCAACTGTGAAAGAAAGCAGGTTAGGTAGGCACGAAGAAAGAAGGAAGAGTTTTAATGGGGATTGAATTTCCAATTGTCTTGGTCATGGAATAATTTACTATAAGAAAGAAATGGAAGTCCAATTTCCCTCACACTGACCTTTTTGCCCCAAAGGGTCACAGAGTCTCTGAACATTTAAATAGAGTTCACTTTTTTCCCTATGTTAACAGACTTTCTCTGTCAACTTCCTCCTCCTTGCTCACCCTAGGGAGAAAATTGGTTCTCACAGAATTCACCAATAATTATTGATTGGCCAGCTCAGAAAGTTCTGTGCGTGTGTTCTCTGTGAGCTCTCTCTGGTGGTCTTATCTTTGGGCCATGTGAGCAGCTCCCATGCTTTCTTTGCTGTTTCACTGTAGGCCTGACCTGAGCTTTCTGAGCACACTGGGGCCATCATGGCTCTCCTCTCCCGGACACTGAATCCTAATGGTTTTTAGATTATCACCATTCATGCTGACTAAGCCTGCAGGTTTCAAATTTGTTCCACAACTAACACATGGGTACTGCAGAGAAGGCCATGGCAGGCATCATCTTATCTTCGGACTAAACAACTTCCTCCTCTTTCATCTGACAGCCTCATCTTTCAAAACGGTGACTTTCAAAAAATATTTGACTATGTACTCATTCATCTCCTGTATGTGCCTATGGTTTGTTCTCTTCTCCTACCACCTGGGGACTGAACTCGGGGCCTCTAGCTTGGTGGCAGGGGCCTTTACCCACTAAGCCATCTCACCAATCTATTGGTCTAGGATGCTAGGCTTCTTTTATGGTGAGTAACATATGAGACTGTCTTCAGAGGGGCCTACCTTTCCACGACACATCCACTCTCCCTCTTTCCCTGCCTTCAATGGGCCCTACTCTGCATGTTGCTCTCCCGGTACCCAGCACCGTGCTCTAAGGAGCTTCACAAAGACCACTTCTCCCGCACATGTTGCTGGGTAAGGTAGCAATGGGGAGGGGCATCTGGAGTCTCTGATGCTGTGCCATCTGACCTCTCTCCCACTACTCTCCTCTCGTGGCACTGCCTACTGCACAGACTTCTCTCTTTCTGTCCCCACCTCAGGGTACTTGAGTCAAAGAAATCACTAGTGCTGTCCCCAGAAAGTTTGCTGGGCCACTGTCTTTGTTCTGTACTGAACAAGCTGATGTATAGAGGAGCCATCTTAGCTCCCAAGATGGCTTCCTCCTTACTGAGCTGACTCAAGTTAACCATCTTTCTTCTGCTCTTATTGTGTTATTGTGCCCCTTTTACTCTCCTAAATATGCTCTGCGTGATAAATTAATCTACTATTTCATTTCTTCCCTTTGCATCTTTCCACTGGAAACTAAATTGTGTAATGGGAAACTTAGAAAATATTCATCCTTAAAGGATTCATTCATGTTTATTTTATGCATGTGATTGTTTTGTCTACATATTTATACTACACTGACTGTGTGCCTAGTGATCACAGGAGCCAGAAGAGGATGCCAGATCTCCTGGGCCTGGCGTTCTGTTTAGTGGTGAGCTGTCGTGTGAGTGCTGGGTGCTGAAGCAGGGTCCTCTGCAAGAGCAATGAGTGCAGACTGAGCCATCTCTTCCACAGAAAAGCACTTTTTAAAAAAAAAAATGTAAGTGAAAGTTCAAAAAAAAGGTAGGGAGACTATATCTGTGATGGACACAGGTCAGCTTAGGTTTTATTCCGGCAGCTTCATAACGGACAGGAGCCTATCAAGTCTGTTTTAGATGTGATCAGAGGCAGCTAATATACTGAACTCCTTCAAACACTAACCT
Organism: Myodes glareolus; assembly: GCF_982192425.1. NCBI lineage: Eukaryota > Metazoa > Chordata > Mammalia > Rodentia > Cricetidae > Myodes > Myodes glareolus. The sequence continues at coordinate 129,647,659 of NC_142026.1, forward strand.
GGTAATCAAACCAAGTACTGGTGCCTGGATTGTCTAATGACTTTGTTCTTTGTCACCATGGAGACAGGGTGAACTTGGTGAATGAGTGTTGATGAGATAAAACCATACCTACAATGGATAATCAATCAACTGTAACCGTGTGATTTAATAAATGAGTGCTGTATAGACGTTCCAGAGATCTACAGCCCACTCTTTGGCTTGTGTCCATGGCCGATGAAAGCTACAATCCACTGGTAGCTAGCTGGTCTCTTGGTTGGGTAAATGTCACATAGTTTAAAGGAGCTATTGAGGAACTTCCCCCATGTCATTGTAGGATGGTGTCTCATGCCAGGACCTCTGTGTAAGCTATGTTCATGATGATTCTCTCATAAGTGCTGTGTAGAGCAAATCACTTTAGAGAAACAGGTTATTCTTCATGCGAGATGAATCAGCTCTCTGAGGGCGACAGGTACACAGGAGACACTTGTTCATCACAGCCTCTAATGAGATCATTCAGCTTGCATGCTGTGAGTCTCGTTATTTCCAGGGAGCGGTTTCTTCACCATGGTGCAGACTTGGATTGTTGTTTTCCTTTGCAAAAAATATCCTTTGGCTTTGGAAGCATGCATCTTAGTATTTCCATTGGCAGGGAGCTCGGGGTGACAGCAGCGGGGGATAAAATAGCACATTCTTTTTGCACTGTTTTGAATTACAGAGGCTTGGTACTTGTTAAAAATGGAGGGAGGGACAACCAAAAGCATGTTTATGAAGGTCTCAACATTGGCTTAGTGAGATCTCTCCCACGGTCTGAGAATTCTGGAAACGAATGTGTCTAGAAGACAGTTTTAGTTTCAAAGGACTAGTTAATGTACTAAATTTATTCTGTGACCAATCTTTCCTGCAAGGAATCTAGTGTCACTGGCCAAATCTGGTGAGCAATACCCCAAGTAGCATTCGAGATTGTGAGTTAGGCTGGGAAAGTTGTATTTATCAGTGGTTCGTATCCAATCTGGGAATGAAAAGTTTGTAAGTATCATATGAATGGGGACTGGTCAGTGCACTGCATATTAAAATGCCTGCCATCTAATCTCAACTCTATAGCAGGTACGTTTCCAACCTGTGAAATTAAAAGACATATTTCCATCATCATTTTTTTGTGAAGATAGTTTTGTTCCTTATTTTGGCCTCTAGCCTTGGGGGATATTAATTCATCATAGCAGGGAAGCATCTTCTGTGGAGATGGGACCTTGTGGTGGCTGGCCCCTTCATAAGGGCAGGCAGGAAGCAGAGGGCGATGCAGACATGAATCAGGTGTGCAATAGCCCTCAGAGCTGCACACCAAGTAGCCCATGCCTGCCAGCTGAGTCTTTCCAAAAGGTAAGGCTTTAAAAAAAAGGTTTAAACCTTTAATCCTTAAAAAAAAAAACAAAAAACAAAAGGCAGGGGGTTATGTGGCCTCCCCAAATGGCATCATCAACAGGTGACCAAATGTTCAATTACATAAGTTATTTTAATTGCAAATGACAATACTATGTCTAATGCATAAAATAGTCAGAGGAAGAATGAGTCCAATGGAAACTGAAAACAAAAGCCGTAGGATGGCTTCTGTCAGGAATCTTTTGGATCCTGCTGGCTCATTTTATGTCAATCTGACACAAGTTACAGCCATTTAGAAAGAGGAAAACCATGAATGGGAAAATATCCCAGTCAAATAGGCCCATTGACAAGCTTGTAGTGCACTTTTTTTTTTCTGATTGATGATTGACATGGGAGGGTCCGGCTTACCGTGGGAGATGTCACCCCTGGGCTGGTTGTCTTGGGTGCCATAAGAAATCAGGCTGAGCAAACCATGAGGAGCAAGCCAGTAAGCAGCACCGCTCGCCCCACCCCGTAGTTTCCGCTTCAGCTCCTGTCTCCAGATTCCTCCCTTTCTTGAGTCCCTGCTCTTATTTCTCTCACTGATGGACTTTTACCTAGAAGTCTAAGATGAAAGATAGTTCCTCCTCAAGTTGCTTTTGGTCAGAGTGTTTTATCACAGTACTAGAAACACTGAGACACTGGCCGTCACTCATCATCACACAGGTCATGTGAACGTGGGGGATGGTAGACCATGACCATTGAGTTCCATTTTTTAATCTTTCTTGCTTGGTGAACACCACCGAAAGCAGGCAGGTATTGAGGAGAAGGTAGCACCCAGTGACTTGGGGGAAAACTATCCTGCGTTATTTTAATGCAACCTCTGCTGTCATGGGAGGTTTGCAGGCCATTCGGACCTTGGCTTTAAGTTCAAAAACACTCTGAAAAGCTTTTACTCTGTGACCTTTGTCATGCCCTGTACATAGAACTTCTGTGAACACAGACGTTTCTAGTCCCCAGGGCACATGCACAAGTGTTGTCTTGGATACAAGCATTTCAGCAGCTCCTATACGTCATACTGCCCTGACAACAGGCGGCGAGAAGCAGCGGGGTATTTCAAAGTGTTCCTCGGTAAAAAGAATCAGTCAGGAGTCAGCTAGCTGAAGAGGCCAGTTAGGGTGGACCTGGAACCTTCAGGCAGCGGTGTTGTCAAAGTGCCCCTCTGCCTGCAGAAAAGGCTCGGTGCACACACAGATTTTGTTCACTGTACTTTGGGCATTCGTGGTTCGTGTCTGAGGCAGTTAAAGGATGCACACCTCATTTTCCTGACATTTCTTCTTGAAATGGAGGACACGAGGGAACAACAGGAGGAGAGGAGACTGTGTGAGGGAAGCAAGTGGCTCTTTCACAAGGCAGCAGTCCCTAGCTGTCACTAGGAACAATGTCCCACTCTAGACGTGGAGGAGACTATCGGGAGACCCAGCACAAATGCACTCTGCACCCCTTCTACCATAATATATGCTGATAATTTTATAAGGGGCGTAAATTAGGAAATGAGAGGCGGCTGTCAGTGAAGTACAGATGAGAAATGCAAATCTGAAAGCAATACTACATTATTTTAAAAGCCATCATGGGAAGCTATGGTGAAACATTTACGTTTATTCCTAGACATAGAAATTTACTTTTTCGGCCCTGGATCTCCTTAAAAGGAAGTGAAACCCGTCACCTGGCAACAGTCCCCATCCGTGGTGACAGTTGTTGCATGTTTTGATTCCTAAGGCTTCTCAGGCTCTAAATCACACTGTTGTACTGGTGCTTTTGTTCTGCCCCTGTGACCTAGCCTGGAAATTTTAAAGAACATTTCTTTCTTTCTTTTTTACTCGAAAAAAAAAAATAAACCTTGGAATTTTCTTTCCTAAATTCAAAGTAAAAAAATAATGAAATTCTGAAAACTTTATATGTGAAGGACATTTTCATCTGAAATTAAGTAAACAAGATTACAATTAAAATCCATAATGCAAGGCTATTGAATTTTTGTGCTTCTCGAAAACCCAAATTGCTTCTCTCTGGGGGAATGACTAGGAGGAGGGGTGGAGAGAGAAGAGCAAGGGGAGGGCGGGGGTTGAATCTACTCAAGGTATACTTAACACAAAACCATCCTAGTGGAATCTATCACTATGTATGATGAACACAAGGAGTTAAATTTTGTGTTAAAAGAGAAACTACCTATCACAGCTTACATGGCTCGTAAATGTATAGACTATTATTTTAGGTGATCATGATCATGGTTGACAAGAGCAATTCTGACAACTAGATTCTCGTTTCAGGCTAGCTAACACCCCAGCACCCAGCCACGGCATCACATTTGCGGGAGTCCGTTATCACTCCAAAGGTGTTGAAGGCCGATGCAGCTTCCAGAAGCTTCTCTGTGTTTGGTGACAACTCGATGCCTGTGTACGAGTTGAATAATCAAACACCCTAACTCTTCTGTAAGCATCAAACTGTCCCAGAGACATAGATGTCTGTGAGGCAACGGAATCAAATCTCACGGAGTATAGTTACATACTACATAGAAATGCTTCCATCAGTGGCAGATCATAGGTAACACTGGTCCTTAATCATAATGGAACTTAAAATTCCCTCTCTTAGTGAGAACTTAGGCACTGTAGTGTCGTGGTACAACACATTACCCACTCATCTCTGATGATACTGGTGTGGACAGTCACCTAGCCTGTAGGTCCCATGAGCACACAGCACACATAGTTATGTGTAGCACACACTTGCTAACGAATAACTACATTGTTATCCATTTTTGTATCTACTGTAGTGTACTTTTTATTGGTTGAGTGCACTAGTACATAAAATGTCCTAGGATTGGAGAGGTGGTTCAGCAGTTAAGAGCATTGGCTGTTCTTTGGAGGATCCATGTTCAGTTCCCAGCACCCACATAGTGGCTCACACTTGTCTATAACTCTAGTTCAAGGGGATCTGATGCTCTCCTCTGGCATGTGGTACATATACACACAAAGCACCCATACACAAAAACAAAATAAAATAAAATAAATGATATCACTCATAAAATTAGTCCAAGGAGCTACACTGCAAGCATCCATCTCCTGCCTACTGAGTTCTCAAGGATCCACATGGAGTGATTGGCCTGCATGATCTACATTTATTTAGGTCCAATGTATCATGCTATCTAAAGGAAGAAATGGCCCTACTTACAGTTTTCAGAATAAATACCTGCTGTTAAAATGACCAATGTCTATTTATTAGGCATCTAACCGAGTGCCGCCCAACTTTAAGGTTATTGTAGTGTACTTTAATTCTGAAAAAAATGAACGGGAGCTGGAGAGATGACTCGGTGGTTAAGAGCACTGGCTGTCTTCCAGGTGAGCTGGGTTCGATTCCCAGAGCCCACATGGCAGCTCAGCACCATCTGTAACTCCAGTCCCTGCAGATCTGATGTCCTTTCTTGTCTTTCTTAGCACCAGGAGGCACATGGCACATAGATGCACATGCCAGCAAAATATCCATACACATGAAAGTTACAAAAAATCAAAAAATTAAATATTATCAGATAAATAAAATAATAACTTATCTCAAGAACATGGTCAAGAACAAATGAGAAATAGATGCACATCTTTAACACTGTGTAACCGTGTCTGATGTTTATACGGAATTTAGAAAAAAAAATGCTTTATTTTCTGAGACAATTTCTGTGTTGTATATACCTGCTGTTTCTAAACATTCATTTTTGTTGTGTGCATATATGATGTGTGTGCATGTTTGTGTATGTGCAGGCACGATTGTTGTATGATTAATGAAAATCCAGAGACAGATATTGGGGTTCATCCTGAAGACCAGAACAGCAAAGCAGCCAGCCACTGACTTGTACCTCGACCTCAGTCTGAAATGGCCATCCTGCCTCTGGCAAACCTCAGAATGAGACTGAGCCTGAAACCTGTCTCCTCCCATTTTATAATCCTCCATAGTGCTGAGATTAAAGGCATGCACCAATACCACCCGGTCTATGGCAAACTAGTGTGGTCACTGGGGTTAAAGGTGTGTGTCACCACTGCCTGGTTTGTATGGCTGATCAGTGAGGCTGTTTTACTCCCCGATCTTCAGGCGAGCTTTATTTATTAAAATACAAATGAAATATCATCATACGTGATATTGCATCTACGTGCTGCTTTTAAACTTTCATAATTTCTGTGTGTATATACACTGTGCGTGTGCTTGTGTGTGTGAGAAATGGGTGTGCCATGGCAAGTGTGTGGAGTCAGAAGATGGTCCTACAGGGTGGCTTCTCTGCTGTCACCATGCTGGTTCCAGGGATCAAACTCAGGTCACCAGGCTCACATGGCAAGTCCTTTTGCCTGCTGTGCCATCTTGCTGGCCCTCCATGCTGGCTTTTTAATTTTGCACTGCACTCTTTGAGCGGATTCGATTATTAAAGTATGCGATTATCCCTTGCCCGGGGAGCTAAGTCTCATTAGATGCTCGCTCTGTGTCACACGCTCCTCTTAGGGCACCACATGCAGCATCTCATTTAATTTTACAGCTTTATGAGGTATGGGTTTACATTAGTTATTTGACAGGTAAGGCTGTGAGGACCAGCAAGATGAACTGATGTATTACTGGTCACACAGCTGGTAAGAAACAAGGACCCCATTTGATCTCTGGCAGTCTGACTTAGGAAACCCCGCACAGTCTCACTAGGCCATTCATGGGCTGAGACTTGTGCACAGCAGTCTCTGTGGCAGTGATGAGGACAAAAACAACATAACTATGACAGAGACAGCAACTCCTTCTAGAACTCTCTTTCCTCCCTCTGAAATTGAATGCAAATTAATCATGTATGACTTTCCCTAACAGAGAATCATCATTTATATATACATAAATGACTAGTCTGAGCCTTCCTGAGCCTTCCTGATGTCTATAATACCTGGAGGTTTTCTGGACCTGCAGTTTTCTTGATCAGCCACAGTTTTGTTTTTTTTTTTTTTGTCATTAAGGTAGACCACCAATTCACTAGGATTCACTAGGAGGATAGATTTCATTCCCATATCAAAGAGCAACTTTAATGGACGCTGGAAACCAGTGGAGACCATGCAGAAGATGACGCAGCCACATGAGCCTTCTGTCAGATTTTGAAATAGGCCAAGGGGACCTATTAGCCACTGCTAGGCTAGTAGCTCTCCTGAGAAAGTTGGGTCTAGAAAAAAATCCCAGGCTTAGGGTTCGATGGAAAGTTCCTGTAAATCTAGTCTCGTCTTGAGCTGTCTGGTCCACGGAACTCTCATAGATTTTGAATGCACTGATTTTCACATTAACTACACTTTGTGAATCTGGACCTGGAAAGAGATCTGAATCATGGATATTTAGCACAAGACAGAAAACTTGGAGACCAGCTTGTCCTTCTCTTTATGGTTTGATAGGGGAAAAAGAATAAACATATCATGCAGCGCATCAAGGGTTAAACTGCAACAAAATCATATTGTTTGGCTCCAAGTTTAGACATTTTAGGTGACCTACCAGGAGCAGCTGCAGCAGCAGCACCAGCAGAAGCAGCAGGTGTTGTTGGGCCTCTGGTTTCCGGGTGCTGGAGACACAGCCTGTGTTCCTTCATTTTGGGATTGCTGCCTTTTTCTCATTTCAGCTACTTGGGAACCAGCTGGCTGAAGAAACACAGAAAATACAAGGTGTGAAAGGTTATCATAAAGGTAACTGGAAGGAAACAATATTAGATACAAGGTTTCAGAAATGGAAAACCCAAAACATTGGAATGCTCTCTTCAAAGAACACCCAGGAGCTGGAGAGTGGCCCAGTGGTTAGGATCATTAACCCGTCTCTTGCAGAGGACCCAGATCAATTCCCAGTACCCACTAGGGGACTTGTAAACAGCCTGTATTTCCAGTTCCATGAGACCTGATACCCCCCTCTGGCTCCTTTAGGCACTGCACACACATGGTACACATATTCACATGCAGTCAAAATACTCATGCCAGAACCTGGAAACAACCTAAATGCCCCTTGACCAAAGAATAGATAAGAAAAATGTGGTACAGTCACACAATGGAGTACTTACTACACAGCAGAAAAAAATGACATCTTGAATTTTGCAGGAAAATGGATGGAGCTAGAAAACATCATTTTGAGTGAGGTAACCCAGACACAGAAAGACAATTATCACATGTACTCATTCATAAGTGGTTTTTAAACATAAAGCAAAGAAAACCAGTCCACAAATCACAATCCAAGAGAATCTAGACAACAATGAGGACCCTAAGAGAAACATACATAGATCTAATCTACATGAGAAGTAGAAAGTAGAAAAAGACAAGATCTCCTGAGTAAATTGGAAGCATGGCAACCTTGGGGGAGGGATGGATGAAGGGGAGGGGAGAGGCATGGAGGGGAGCAGATAAAAATGTAGAGCTCAATAAAAATCAATAAAAATCAATAAATTTAAAAAACACTCATGCAAACAAAATAATTAAATCCAAAACAATATTTAAGAAACCTCCAGAAGAATTAAGTTACAGCATCACAGAATATATAGGGAATGCAGCAAAGACAAAAACAAAAGATTAAAGCAGAAGAAGATGGACACAACAGGGGGGAAACACAGAGGTCCCAGCACATGCTCGACAGTATTTCCAGTCTGAGGAAAGAATTAACAGATTGTCAGGGACAAGATATTTTAAGGGGAGTTGGCTGGGAACTTTTCAGAAGAAAACAAAACAAACACACCACATGTCGAGCGGGATGCAGCAAACAGAAACAAACCCACACTCACACATAGAGCGAAACCCAGATTTACAAAGCCAAGGGGGATTCTGTGGATCTAATGACAGAGAAATAACATTTTGATTGAAAGTAAGTTGTTAACAAGCATGGTAATGAGGAGGAATATTATGCTTTCCATATGCTAAGAGAGAATAGACCTTCGGTAATTTTATATTCAGCTAAATAAAAACTCAGGAGTGGGGATTATTTCTGACAAACTCAGATATTACCTTAGCCTGCTGGACTTTAGTCATAAGAAAACAAAGTTAGAAGAAGGAGCCATGCCATGTTGGTGAGGAAAGCCCCTCTTCCTATGTGTTGTTTTGTTGGTTAATGAATAAAGAAGCTGGTTTGGCCTGTGATAGGGCAGAATAGAGAGCTAGGTGGGGAAAACTAAACTGAATGCTGGAAGAAAGAAGGCGGAGTGGGGAGAAACGGTGTAGCCCTGCCAGAGACAGACTCCAGGGATAGAACTTTACCCAGTAAGCCACGGCCACATGATACACAAATTAATGGAGATGGGTTAGTTTAAGATATAAGAGTTAGCCAGTAATATGCTTAAGCTATTGGCCAAACAGTATTACAAATAATATAATTTCTGTGTGATTATTTCAGGAGTCTGTGTGGCCAGGAAATGAACAACCTCCAACAACAACACCATGTTAACAATTAAACATTGAAACTGGTAAAAATATGACACCAGACTTAATGACTGGCTAAGATAGAGCCCCAAGTTAGTTAGTTAGTTAGTTAGTTAGTTAGTGAGTTTGTTTGTTTCTTTCTTTCTTTTTGGAAGAATCGGAATTGAATTTAAAGTTACATAAATTAAGAAAAGGAGGCTCTGCCCTTCCTTCCTATTGAAACTGATCTTGTAGACCTCACAATGTCCCCATACCTTTTAACTTAAGACACATTTTCTTTTTCTTGTTTACTGGACCATGGTGGGTTGAATGTCAGAGTGTCTCAGTAAAACTCACACTGAAACTTAACTGCTCAATGTGATAGCAGAAGGGGAAAGCCCTACTGACGATTGGATCATGGTGGGTCAACCTTTGTGAGCTTTCAAATGAACTTCCAATGAGACTGAATTATCACACGAGTGAGTTATTTTACGTCAGCTTGCCATGGTCTACTCCTTCACATATGACTGATTGCTGTCTGTTTTCTGCCTTGTGTTGACTTTGCAATGGACCTATGGACACTAAACAGGTGTTGGGGCCCCATCTTCAAACTCTTCGGCCTCTCAAACTTTAAGGCCCAAAGGGAACTTTTTTTTTATACATTGCCGGGCTCCAGATATTCTGTTACAGTGATGGCGTTAACTAAGACACAGCAGGCCTATTGGTAGCATTCATCATTAAACCAGACTGAACTTATCACCCCCAAATTCTCTGAATTCCTGGTCCCTAGTGTGATGGTACTAAAAGGTAAGGCTTTGGGAAGGGAGTAATTGAGTTAGGGGGATGGTGTCCATGTGAGTAAAATTCCTACCTTTAAATAACAGACCCAGGGGCAATTTCCTGCCTTCTTCCATGTAAGGATTCTAAGAGAAATCAGGAGTTCATCAGAAGCTGGCCATACCAGACCCCAAATACTGCTTCCCAGCCGATGAAACCACAATAAACACACGGCTCTTGTTTATAATCCATGTAGTCCATGGACATTTGTCACAGCAGCCTCCAATGAGTAAGGTAGGAACGGATGACTCTCGGAAGTCCTCTCTTTGTTTGCTTTCCTGAGTGCCACACTCCCTGTTTTCTCTCTCACTCCTCTCTTCTTGCAGGTCAACACTGGTTCTCTCTTCTCATCTCCTTCCCCTTCAAAATTAGGATCGACACATGGATCTACACTTCAAACAATCCTGCCATTTGCTTTTTCTGAAATCATTGATTCTTTAAAAAGTGGATCTACTAGGTTTCTACTAAAAAAAAAAATCTGCGAAATATGATGCCCAATTGAGATTTTTTTTTTCTTTTCAGAATCTAGGACCCTTCATCACAGACAGCCCAAGAATCAGTCCTGCAAAACAAGTTTATTTCTCAACTTGGCACCTCAAATATGGCACCCTAATCTGACTATTATCTTTTCCCTGAAGGACCCCAATGCGTTTTAACCACAGTTATGCCGTTCTGCAAAGGTTTTCAGACAGCAAGCTTAATTAAGGGCCTCCGGAGTTCAGAGCCTCCGGAATGCTGAGCAGATAACAAGCTCCATTAAAGGCCTCCGGAATTCAGTGCTTCCGGAATGCTGAGCAAAGATACCTGAGGACAGCCTTATCTGACTGCAAGACAGGAGATTTATGAATTGGTCATAGAAACAAAGAGAGAGAGGATTGCGAGGCCTGAGTCACGTATAAAGCGGGGCTCGTCACGAGTCAGGGGCTGTGCAATCAGACATCTGGTCGCCAGCCAGGAAAGGGGGAGGCAGGATAAGAGAAACAGTAAACCGCTGAGTAGGCCCCTCATTGTTATCTAGGTTAAGAATTTACCACCCTGCATCTTGCTTCTGTAAACCTCGCTTTTTGCTCTCCTATAAAAACCCCTCACCCCCAACCTGCGGGCGCGCAAGTCCTCTGAGAGACTTTGCAGCCCCAGGTACCTGTGTATCCAATAAACCTCTTGCTATTTGCATCCGGCTGCGTGTTTTCGACTGATCTTTGGGCACGGGGTCTCTCCCAAGGGAAGACGCCCCCGGGAGTCTTTCATCCCCAAACTTTATTTCTTCTCCCAGTTTTCTTAGTTTCAGTAAGTGAAACAGTCCGTCGTTCTAATTATCCTGGCCAATGTTCTCCATTTCTCCAAGGCTTCTCTATTCTATACAGGCCCCACGTCAGCAGCTCTGCAAGTGTGAGGCTGTTAACTGGTCTCCTCTGTGCCCCCCCCACTACTCAGCTCTTCCCGCTCCACCCATTACTCCTAACACAGCAGCTTGTTTTTCTCTTAGCACATAGACCAATCATTTTGGCGAAGAGTCTCCATTTGACCCTGCTCAAACATCTCCTGGCAGTTTCTCATCATAGGGAAGAGTGGAGCCAACATCTTGCCTTCATCATCTCTTTGACAGATGCATCTCTGCTCATCACGTACTTCGATCAAATCACTGACTTCCTGGTGACTCCCCAGTCATGTCTGGTACCCACATGTGTGTCCAAGCCTTTGGACTTGTTCCATCCTTGGGGCTCAACTCTTTCATGTCTTGACTCAAACACCACACTCTCGGAAGAACACTCCAGGCCTGTTTTATTTCCAGTTAACTCATTCTGCTTCTATGATGAACTGTCCTCTTTCCTCACTAACTTTTCTCTCTACTGGGCATTATCACCAGATTCCTATAAGTTTTACACATTTTTCTAACCATCTAGTAAATTTAATGAGGACAGGGATTTTTTTTTCTGTCTTTCTTTTCAATATTGTAGCAATGTATGGCATATAGGAGGCAGACCTAAATATTTGTTAAGCTGGTGACGTTTACATATAGTCCTATTAATGACAAGGCAAGGACAAGGAGGGCTTTTATACCCAACATTCGAAATTATCAATTTCCTAGACAGCCAATTCAGTCATGTAAGAAAAAGTGAGTATGATGGGAAAGGAAACACATGTTTGATGATTTATAAGCAACATGGTTGCCTAGAAAGCAATTCTGAAGGATTGAGGGGACGCTTGGTCACAGACAGCCCAAGAATCAGTCCTGCAAAACCAGTTTATTTTTAAAATACTAGCACCAATAATCAGAATATATTTTGAAAGGCATAAATCAAATAGCAAACTTTTAAAAAGTACTATATCTAAAGATCATATAAGAGCTTGACGGAAGGACTATACGCCTAGATAAAGACTGATTATTACTCTGAGACTGGCCATTTTCTCAGTCAATAGCATCAAATGTCTTAAATGATGCCATCAAATGATTTTATAAATTCAGTGCGCATATCATAAAAATATTAATTATACCACTCTCAGAACTTAGCAAAAGGATTAAAGAGGCATTAAAAACAACAACAACAAAGGGCACTGCAAACATCAGACACTTCTGGTAGTAACAACATACAGGAGTGCTGGTCCCACCTATCAATGTAATACTGTGAAAATACAGATATATTTATTTTATTTTATGTTTAAGGTGTTTGCCTGCATGTATGCCTGTGCACCACATACATCCTCTGGCCTGAAGAGGCAGAAGAGGGTGTTAGATCCCCCAGAAGTGGAGTTGCAGGTGGTTGTGAGCCACCATGCAGGTCCTCTAGAAGAGTAGCAAGTGCGGCCTTAATTATTGTGCAATCTCCCCGGTCCTTCTCATTCTGATAACTTTGATAGTGCAGAACGGCAATGAAAGAGATCAGTGGATCAAAAGAATGAAATTCCCAGAGACATGGGACAGAGTCAAGCCCCATGGCAACCATGCCTAAAATGCAGAATGCTTCTATGTTGTTCATGGTACATGCCTGGAAACAGTGGTGCTGGAGGGAACTGGCTGGGTTTTAATGAATACAAACAGAAGTAAAATCTGCATGACTCATACTTTGATCTTCTAGACCTCATCAATTTCAACTTTTAAAAATTATTTATTTTTAAAAAATGATCTTTTCTCATTTTATGTAACTATCCCAGTTCTACCCCTCCCCTCCTCCCACTCCCCCTTCCTTCCTCCCTCACCATCTACTCCTATAAGGCTTCCAGTGGGGAGTCAATAAAATCTAACATATCACCTTGAGGCAGGACCAAGTCCTCCCCCCCTTTGTTTAGGTAAGCAAGGTATCCCTCCAAAAACAATGGGCTCTAAAAAGCCAATTAAAGAAATAGGGATAAATTCAGTCTGGAGTCAGTGAGCTCCCACTAACTCAGGTCAGCTGTTTCTGTGGATATTCCCATCATGGTCTTGACCCCTTTGCCCATAGTATTGTTCCTCCATCTCTTCTGTATGTTTAGTGTTTTAATTATTATGTGGCAATAGGATCTTTTTTTTGATCCAGTCTATTTGATGTTCTGTAAGCTTCTTGTATCTTCATATGCATATCTTTCTTTCGGTTGGGAAAGTTTTCTTCTACGATTTTGTTGAATATATGTTCTGTGCTTTTGAGTTGGACTTCTCCTTCTTTTATCCCTTTTATTCTTAGGTTTGGTCTTTTAATGGTGTCCCATATTTTGTGTTAAGCTTTTGTTAGATTTAATGTTTTCTTTGACTGATGAGTCTATTTCCTCTATTGTGCCTCCAGCACTTGAGATTCTCTCTTCCATCTCTTGTATTCTGCTGTTTATGTTTGCATTTGTGGTTCCTGATCTTTTTCTCATAATTTCCATTTCTATGATTCCCTCAGTTTGTGTTTCCTTTATTGTCTCTATTTCTGTTTGAATAGTTTCTTCCATATTTTATTCCTTTTTCTTAATTTTCTTTAAGGGATTCATTGATTTCTTCTAATTTTCTGTTTTTCTTTTCCTCCATTTCTTTGAGAGAAATTTTTATTTCCTCTTTAAGGGCCTCAAACATTCTCCTAAAGTTATTTTTATGTCATTTTTTTCTGTTTTATCTATATTTGGTTGTTAATGACTCACTGTTGTAGAGCCACTAATTTTTATTGGTGTCGTGTTGCTCTTTGTGGTGTTGACCAGGTTCTTACCTTGTCTATCTATCTTTTCCTCTGATTGGTGTAGTTGGGGCTGTGCCTCTGGTAATCAATCTTCCAGGTGCCACTGAATCCAAGGCTCAGATGTTTGCTATTCATGGTGCAGTCAGGGTCACAATTCCAATCACTCTGGAAGTTAATCTGTCTTCCTGGAGGTCGCTCAGTGCTCCCAGGCATCACTCTGCAATACCAGGGTTCTTTCAGGGCCTGCTCATAAAGGTTGCTTGCTTGGGGCTACTCCAGCAAAGGTCAAAGTCTTGGGCCTGCTCTGACGGATGTCACTGGAGCAGGCCTGTTCCTGTAGATGTCCCCTGACTTGGGCCTGCTCTTGCAAGGTCCCTGGTTTGGGCCCAGTCCTGCAGCGGTCTTTGGCTTGCACCTGCTCCCTCAGAGGTCCCTGTCTTGTGCCCAAACCCGCAGACGTCTGTGGCTCAAGCCCGCTCCGTCAGCTGTGGCTCCCTTGTATCTGCTCCAGTGGAGGTCACTGGATAGGGCCAGATCCCTGGACAGTTGCTCCTGTGGAGGTTGCTGTCTTGGGCCTGTTCCCTCAGAGGTCCCTGACTTGTACTTGGTTCCACAAAGGCCTCTGGCTTGGGCCTGTTCCCTGGGCAGTCTCTCCCTTGTACCAGCTACTGCGGAGGTCACTGCCTCAGCATGTCAATGCTTTTTTGACCACTGAAGAGTATGCCATTGTGTAAATGTATCACACTTTCTTTATCCATTCTTTGTTTGAGGGGCATCGAGGCTGTTTTCAGGTTCTGGCTATTATGAATAATGCTGCTATGAGCATGGTTGAACAAATGCCCTTGAGTATGCGTGTGCATTCTTTGGGTATATGCCCAAGAGTGGTATTGGTGGGTCTTGAGGTAAATTGATTCCCAGTTTTCTGAGAAGCTGCTATACTGATTTCCAAAGTGAATGCATAAGCTGGATTCCCACTAGCAATGGAGAAGTTCTCCTTACTCCACATTCTCTCCAGCATAAGTTGTCATCACTGTTTTTTTATCTTAGCCATTCTGACTTGTGTAAGATGATATCTCAGAGTTGTTTGTATTTGCATTTCTTTGGTGGCTAAGGATGTTGACCAGTTCCTTAAGTGTCTTTTGGCCATTTGAGATTCTTCTGTTGAGAGTTCCCTGTTTATATCTGTACCCCATTTTTTAAAAATAGAATTACTTGGTATTTTAGTGTCTAATTTCTTGAGTTCTTTATATATTTTGGAGATCAGTCCTCTGTCTGACGTGGAGTTGGTGAAGACCTTTTCCCATTCAGGAGGCTGCCACTTTGTCTTATTGACTGTGTTCTTTGCCTTACAGAAGCTTCTCAGTTTCAGGAGGCCCCATTTATTAATTGTTGCTCTCAGTGTCTATACTACTGGTGTTATATTTAGGAAGCGATTTTCTGTGCCTATGCCTTCAAGTGTACTTCCTACTTTCTCTTCTATGAGGTTCAGTGTGGCTGGATTTATGTGGCAGTATTTGATCCATTTGGACTTGAATTTTGTGTATAGGGATAGATATGGATCTATTTTCATTCTCCTACATGTTGATATCCAGTTATGCCAATACCACTTGTTGAAGATGCTTTCATTTTTCCATCATATAATTTTAGTTTCTTTGTCAAAAATCAGGTGTTCATAGGTGTGTAAATTAATATCAGAGTCTTTGATTCAATTCCATCGATCCACCTGTCTGCTTTTATGCTAATACTAAGCTGTTTACCAAAAGCAACCCACAGATTCAATGCAGTCCCCATCAAAATCCCAAAACAATTCTTTGCAGACTTTGAAAGAACAATACTCAACTTCATATGGAAAAACAAAAAACCTAGGATAGCCAAAATAATCCTGTACAAGAAAGGAACTTCTGGAGGCATCACAATCCCTGACTTCAAACTCTACTCTAGAGTTACAGTTATAAAAGCAGCTTGGTATTGATATAAAAACAATTTCAGCAAAACAAATTTTAGTATCATAAATAATACCTGAAAGCATTACATTAAGTGAAGCCCAATTCTCAGATACTTTTGGATATGTGCTAGTCAACACTTTTTATTATCTCTTTGACTCTTGGGGGAAGGAAAGCAGAAGGAGCCGCTCCCTCTTTCTCAAAGATGCTTGTACCTGCTCCAAACTACGGCTTTACATCAGGCTATCTGAGGATAGCCCAGGAACCAAAGCAGAGTAGAGAAGAGCTAGCCAAGCAGCCAGTGCACAGCCCCGAATGCTTCTCTCACACCAGCCACATTCATAAATGCCTTATTTATCCTTTATAATAAATGCTGGGAAGGCCGCGCTGAAATCGGTATTAACGGTTGCAGCATCACCATTCTCTCCTCAAGGCCGAAACAAATTTGTTTGCCAGGAAAACCTACAAATTAGGGACAGTGACCTGGGAGGATTGTTTCTCTGTTTTGTAATACTTGTGTCTTTCAGGGAATGTTAAAATTCTGATCTCATTTTCAGCTGTGCATAATTTGTTCTTTTATTTCTCGTATTCCTTGAGTTCCTTTTGGACCAGATGCAGTGATCAAAATCATTTTATAGGTTGAAGACCGGGCCATATAAAACAAGATAAAATTTAAAGGGATAATTTATAAGTTTAAGGATGCTGATTTGGGGCCTCAATGCAGCGTCTTCAAACTAGGATGGGAAAGACACAGCTTCATAGCAGCACATAAAATGTCCGGGTGTTTGGAGGATTATATCAGCCAACTGCATTTTGTTCTGAACAAAACAGATAATGAGACCTGAGAATTCATTAACGGAAGAATATTTTCTAAAAGAAGCTGAGGTACATTTTTTTCTGGGATGGTTAAATATTATGCTCAGTTCTTGTCACCACCATTTATAAAAGACATTGAAATGTGTTCAGAAAACTAAAAGGAGGGCTTAGGAAGGAACTCACAAATATCTTTTTAAAAGAATTCTATCTTTATAAGAAAGATAAGCATACTCTAGACAAAGAATCATAACCCAGAATTTGAGATGATGGCATGAAGATGAGAATATGGATTTGCTTTGCAAAGACCCCAAGTGCTAGAAGATGGATCGGCAAGTCAGAGATACTGAGGTTTGTCTCAATGGTGGCACGGGTCTCAAGTGACACCTTCTTGAGCCTTCAATTCAAAGCCAAACAATATTTGAAGGAGGTTGACTTCTGGAGGTCAGAAAATCACAAGGATGATAAGACTGAAGCGAAAACCTCCCTTGGCTCTGAGGCCACATGTTCACAGTACAGTTGCGAGGAAGGCAGAGAAACCCTGTTTACATCAATGTCTACAGTTTCAGGTCATACTGCCAGTGATCAGCAACAAATAGTATTCCTCAAGGTTTTGTTCCATTATTTTGTTATTCAATAATATTGTAAAACTCTTGAAAAGAAGATGTGCATGGTTTTGTGTGTGTATGTGTGTGTGTGTATTTTGTGTGTGTGTACCTGTATATGACTGTGTGTGTGTGATATATGTATGTGTCTGTTTCTGTGTGATGGGTATTTCTCTCTGTGTGTGTGTGTATGTGTCTGTGTGTGTGGTGGGTATGTCTGTGTGCGCATGTTGAGTGCCTGTGTCTGTGTGTGTGGTGGGTATGTCTGTGTGTGGTATGTGTGTGTGTGGTGTATTTGTGTGTATGTGTGTGGTGTGCTTGTGTGTGTGTGGTGTGTATGTGTCTTTGTGTGGTATGTGTATGTGTGTGTATATGGTGTGCCTGTGTGTGTGTGTGTGGTGGGTGTCTCTCTGTGTGTGTGTAATGTGTATGGGTCTGTGTGTGTGTGTGGTGTGTGTGTGGTGTATCTGTGTGTATGTGTGTGGTGTGTATGTGTCTGTCTCTGTGTGTGTACAGTGTGTGTGTTTCCTGGAATCACACAGTACTCTCTGTCTGTAGTAGATGCACAATAACTACTGATTACTGATAATGGTAGGTACCGGTGATTCCTTCCCCTGCGTGTTACAGTGTCTGTTTCTCTAAGGTGGAGATCTGACAATTTCGTACACAGTCCTATAACTTCAGATAAAGTCCCCATTGGATCTGACCTTGTTCCTCGCCTTTTCTCAGTCTACTTCATCAAGGATGAGTATGAACATCAGCTATGGGTCTAAAGAATTGATGACTGTGAGGAAAACACTTCCATTCTACCTGAGAGGTTATAAAGTTTATATAAAATTTGGATATTTTGATTCCAACTTTGAAGAAAAAGAAAGTCCATATATCTTCTTTAAAGGTTAGGACACTGTGGAAGCAAGATGATTCTTATTGGAAAATTAGGAAGACTTGGGAAAGTACTGACTCTGTACATCCATGTTAGTTCCTGGACCAGACGGATGGCTCAGTGGGCCCATAAGGGTAAAGACTTGGGGTCATCTCCTCAGAACACATATTAAAAACTGAATCTGTGCTAGCATGTGTCTTTAACTCCAGAGCCGTGAGATGACAGGACTAGAAGCAGAAGGACCCCTGGGTCTCACTGGATGTACAAGCATAGGTCCAGTTTCCGCCACACTGAAGTGATGTGTGCGAGCAAGTTCCCAGTTCATATTGCCTGGGTCCAAGTCTTGAGTCTGTTGTTTATAGGAAGATCTCTGGGTAGCTGTTTAAATGATTTTTGTGGCAGTTTCTTCACTAGCAGATAGAAATTAACAATCAGAGAGCACATCAACACATCAGTCTAACAAGAATTAAAGAAATCGATACGTTAAAGACTTGGCCCAAATCCTACACTCACAATAAGTACCCGGTAAGTGTCAGCCCTGGCAAGGGACTACAGAAGCAAGTTGTTCCCCGTCTGCCAGCAAGCTGGATGCCATAGTGTTTCCAGGCTACAGATGGCAAAGATTTTCATCAGTATCTTCTTTCTTAAGATCACTTCTTCTGTGATGGGTTTTTATGCGCCTTGGTTAGGTTCTTTCTGTCTCAATGGATCGACACAAAAGCATACTCACTGAAGAAAAAAGATGAAGGAAGCTGGCTCCTTCTATTTCACTACTAGGCTGTAATTTTTATCGCATGTAAATGAACCGAGCCCGGAGTGACTCATGGTACCCACAATCAGCTCGTTATCCAACAATGCACATCATTATAATTGTGGCCATCTTGTCATATTGAGGGGAGGCGTTCTACTCAATTATGTCCTCACTGACTCAATGTTGAGCCCCCAAAAGTTATTTGCTAAACAAGCCAAATTTGTGAGTCTCTCTTTTGCGGTGTGGTGGACAAGGAAGCAATTTATCACACAAAGATAATTACTTTTGGTTGTGATGTGGTTTTCTTTTTCCGCCTTGGAGAAAAGCAACTCCTCGATGCAAATTTTCTGCTCAGTCCTCTGCATCAGCTAGGTCAGCATGTCTTTTTAACTGAACAAGTTAGATGCTATGTTCCACTTCCTATTCCATAAATATGTATAGAGTATTGTACCCAAACCAGTGTTTAGGTTGGGAGGGTATATATTTTAGTGTTGTTTTTTTAAAAATTCATTAAATTAAAAATACTATTTATTATTGTTTGTGTCTGTACCTGTGCACACTCATGCCACAGTGCACAAGTGGAAGTCGGTTAACAGTCTGAGGAAGTTGATTCCTTCCTTCTACTATGTGGTTCCTAGGGATTGAATTTAGCTTGCCAGGTTTGGTAGCAAGTACCTTTACCTGCTGACACCAATTGCTGGCTCCCAGAACCAATATTTTCATGAATATATTAAAGATATATCTCAGCACTGGGTAGATAGATCAGTTAGCAAAAGTCTTCCACACAAACATCAGGACCTGAGTTTGATCCCCAGTACCACCTGGCGGTGTGGCGATACACACTTATGATCCCAATATTAGTGGGGAGACAGGAGGGTCCCTAGGGCTTGCCAGCTAATCTAGTCAAACTGGGGAATCTCGGGTCCCCGTAAGGCAACCTGTCTCAAAATGTAAGGTGGATAGTGACAGAGAAATGACCTCCAAGGTATAGCTCTGACACACACCTGCATCTTACATACACACACACACACACACACACACACACACACACACACACACACACACACAGAGAGAGAGGCATACAGTGCATACTATGGCACACGATCACACAGGACTGGTTGAACTCTACTCATGCCCAGTTACCCACAAGTTTGTTTTTTGTGATGTTAGCTTTGCTCCAACCTGCACCATTCACCCCAGGTGTCAATTCCCTCCGTGGACATGTCTCAGCTGTATAAAACCACCTGCAGTTAATCACGTAGTTCCCCTTATGTTAACTTCATAATAGCCCCAAAGCACCATTGCGCATGAACATATCAACAGAGCAGTATTAGAGTTTCAGGCACCCACTGTGGGTCTCATCACGCAGTCTCTGCCGGGAAGGTGGGCGACAGCTGTCCTAATCGTCCTGTGCTCACAACCCTGTCTTTCCCTCTGTTCTTTGCTCCCATGTCGGCAAAAGCAGATTTCCCTCTGTGCCCTTACAGCACGTCATGCAGCTATGGCTCACGCATAGGTCACCTTCTCTTGCTGGATTCTGACTCTCTCTCTCCATCTCCCCAGCACTCGGAAGAGGTGTGTCCTCCAGCTAGTCCTGACAGACACTTCCAGCCTTGGGAAGGCACCGGTGTGACCTCCAGCTAGTCCTGACAGACACTTCCAGCCTTGGGAAGGCACCGGTCACTGGTCACTGCTTCACCTTGCCCTTTGAGACTTCCACCAAGATTCTCTGCATTCTTAGGGCAGAATCTGGGTCTGCCTCCTCAGTGCTCTTGTTGTCTGTGAGAAAAGAAGCAAGAATCCCACCGAGCCCTGAGAGCTTGCTAGTTACAGCTTGTTTTCCTCAGAGGCAAAGAGATTTAAGTGAGAAAACATCTCTCAAAGGAATTTTACAGGTTTTTATTAACCACCAGTGTCTATATTCTGCAAGGTATAGTATAATCTGGTATTTAATTTTCACGTACATTTTAAAAAATTAAAATGTAATTACATCACTTCCCTCCATTCCCTTATTCCAGTGCCTCCCATTTCCACACCCTTCAAATTTATGGCCTTCTCTTCTTACGGTTATTGTTGCCTATATCTCTATCCATCTATATCTGCATGACTATGTAAATACAACCTGCCAGGTCTGTTTAGACACATACGTTTTAACACCAGCTGTTTCGACACTCTTGCTTGCTCTATGAAAATGCTTAACCTGTGAGCTTGGTTGTTGTGCGTTGGAGAAGCGAAGCAAGAGAAAGAGAAGTTTCTTTCCAGCCAGGTGGGAATCCAGGCTTCCTCACAGCGGCCAGATTTACACAGATAAGGCAGAGGGAAAGATGATCCCATTGCTTAGACATTTAAGAGCACCTGGAAGACCAATTAGATAAAATGGCATTTCCGGGTTTTGTTTTGTTTGGTTTGGTGTTGGAGATAAGGTCTCACTGTGTAGCACTGGCTGGCCCGGAACTCACTGTGTAGACCACTCACCGAGATCCATCTGCCTCTGCCTTCAGAGTCCTGGAATTAAAGGCCTGTGCTACCATACCCCACTAAAAGAGTATTTTTAAAAATACGATGTTTATGGTTGGGGAAATTGCTCAGTTGGTAAATACTTGTCATTCAAACATAGGACCTGTGTTCTATCCCAAATGTTCACAGAAAAAAAAAAAAGGAAGAAAGAAAGAAAGGACAAAGAAAGAAAGAACAAAGAAAAAAAAGAAAGCCAGGAATGGTGGCTCACTCTTGTAATACCAGTTTTGGGGCTGTGGAGACAGGCAGATGACTCAGGCTTGCTGAGTCCAGCCAACTCAGTGAGTTCCAGATGAGCAAGAAGCATTGGCTTTAAAAACAAAATAAAGGGTTCCCTCCTTGTTCAAGGTTATCCTCTGGCCTCAGCATACATAGTTGTATACCCAGTAGCACATATGTATATAGAAACATACACACACACACACACACACACACACACACACACACACACATTCTGATTTTTACTTGTCTTATTCAGGATTTGCATTATTTGGCGACACCAGCATTACCTTAGGGTGAATGATTTGAAAATGGGGGAAAATACAGCCAGAGCTACTTGAGTCATAGACACTAGATGGTGATGAGAATCCATGAGCATGGCCCCATTATAAAAAGAAAAAGTCAGCATTTGACCTAGAACCATAATGTGCTTCCTTAGGGAAGTACCAACAAAATACTCATCCATGGGGCACACACATTTTGAAACCAACAAATAACAGTCAAAGAAGATGTGCTCTCTATTCCATCCTCATAAAGAAGAGGGGATGGTTAAAATAAGATGAAGAAAGCAGACCTCAGATACGAGAAAATTAAACAGAAAAACAGAACCACTGCGAATGAAAACGCGTGGCAGAACCATCTCCTTCAGCAGTAATGCTTCATGTGGTCCTTAAGGATGGTTATCCGAACAGGCGGGTTGCTATGGAGACAGTGCATACATACCAGAGCTTACCATGGAGAGGGCCAAACATTCCCACTGTGTGGAATGACCCATAAAGAGCAGAGCACATTGTCTATGTCCCCTTGATGCCGGAGTTTAATGCAACATACCCGAATGGGACTCAGCTATTTTGTATTTCCACATCAGTGCAGTAACCTTTGTTTCTCTCTCTCTCAGTTCATAGCATCTTGTGTTTTGAAAAACAACCCTCCTTTGGAATACTCTCAAATACATTCAGCATAGGAGGGGACATGTGGTCCAGTCTTCCCCAAACTAAATTGTGTTTATCTAAACCAATAGACATCTGAAGAGTGTTTATAAAGCTATGATCAAATGATGAGTAGTTTTGTTTTTTTTTTTCAGAAGCCACTCAATGCCAAATCAGCCCTGGAGAATTTATACCATCTTTTCCTACAATACACGACCTATCATACATCTAATCAAAATAACTTTTGGCAAAAAATGTATTTTCTGCCTACTGGCCCTGGCTTATTATGAAATTCATACCAGTTAAATCACATTTTGCAAAATAAACACACTGACATCCAGGAAATACCCAAGCGATAGAATCCATTTAATCAGTGTTTTTCATGCACTTTGCCAAATGTGTTCACTCATCCGAGGAGCAGAGGTCAGTGGCCGTCAAAGGCGATACTTGCCAGGGAAAGGTTCCACTCTAAGGCCAAGCAGCAATCCCCAGACCCCTAGGAAAATATCCTGAATACAGACCTGAAGCTAGGAAGTCAGACGGCAGGGTCTGCAATCTTTCCTTGGGTGGTAAGGAACCAGGAAGCTTCTCTAGTCTCACACATGCATGGAGGAGCTCTGATGCAAATGCATTCAAGAGCATTGGCCTTGATGGGTCTAGCTTGCAACAAAGCATGAAGCTGGGGATGGTGGGAGAAGTGGGTCTTGGCAGCAATATTTGAAACTTGATTGGATGAAGCATGCACAGCTGTTGAGAAAGAGAGAGCCTGCTTTTCGTCCCGGCTGCCCAGCTAGCTTACACCCGAAATAATCACACAGAAATTGTATTAAATAAATCTCTGCATGGACCATTAGTTCTAACTTCATATTGGCTAATTCTTACATTTTAATTTAACCAATATCTGTTAATCTGTGTTCACCACAAGGTTGTGGCTTACCGGGAAGATTTAGCGTGTCTGACCTTGCATCTCCATGGCGGCTCTCTCCCTCTGCTTTCTTCCTCCCAGCATTCAGTTCTGTCTACTCTGCCCACCTAAGTTCTGCCCTATCAAAAGACCAAGGCAGTTTCTTTATTCAACCAATGAAAGCAACACATAGACAGAAGCACCTCCTACACCACACAGCAAACACCCTGTGATGCTCCAGGGTTGTTGTGAAGCTATCAAACAATTCTTAGAAAACTATTAGGTAGCAAGTGCTCAATTATCACCAACTCCTCAAGTTATCAATATAAATACTTCATCTAGATACCTTGCCATTTCATCAATGTTGGGGCTAACGGGTTACTCTCCCATTATTGCTTGTGAAGAATCAGGCTATTGTTTTAATCTGAAACCAGCCATGTAATAAGATTTCCGTTGACTACCCTAACAATTAAAAAATACAATGAAGAATCATGCAAAAAGTCAATCCCTGATTAGTTTTTAAACAATATTTAATAGGTATAAAGTTATTCTACCAAATGGTTTCTAATGTGTTTTTACACTGTTATGGTGCATTTTTGGTTGTAGGTCGGTAGTTCCCGACCTTCTCAATGCTGTGACCTTTTAATACAGTTCCTAATGTTGTTGCAACACTAAACATAAAGGTGTTTCATTGTTACTTCATAACCTTAATTTTCCTACTGTTATGAATCATAGTGTAAATATATGATAGGCAATCCCCAAAAGGCTCGTAACCCATACTATGAGAACCACTCTTGTAGATCAATTACAAACTTTTGGCAATGAGAACAGTTAACACAGAGTAGCTGTATTTCAGCACTTGAGTACAAACCAAAATGACCATTTTTATGGAGCTGTCATACTCTCTTATGATCCTCTAGCTGTTTGGGAAACCATGTTGAGTCCTAGATCAAGCAATTGTAAAAATCGAGGTAATAGCATTATCTAATTCACGGATTTTCTGATGGTTAGATGGAAACCAATACAGTAACTGGCACGGTACTAGGTCAAAGATGAGCCCACTCCATGCAAATTCTCTTTGGTTTTTAAGCTTCTGTACTTTCTCCCCACGTGATTGGAGGGTGAAAAATATTCCAGATTATTATTTATATCTGGTAGCATCTAGGGCTGTGCCTAACTGCCATAGGGAGATCAGTTAATGCTGGAGATTCCTCATGTAGAAATAGAAAGATGTCTGAAGCAGAGGAAAGGTATGAACCATTCACATACTGCTGGAAAAGCACCAGAAAACTGCTCATTTCATTTAATGCACAGCCACTCAGACTGTACACTCACAGGCAGATGCAGTGACATCAGTACAACCATTAGCAAAAGTCAGCTATATGCACTGCCTGTCGGGGCGTCACTGGGACTGGTAGACAGGTTGCGTAACTAAACAGAGGTGGGCTACAGACACTTCTTTCACTGCTGAGATTTTCTTCATGCATTCTCCAGGGCAAGCCCATGAAGTAAACACGGCTATTTTATCACCAGAAACCAGACATATCACCCAGACACTGGGTATTCTGCTAATGTCAAGGTTTAAATTAAAATTGCCCATCATCTCCTGAGTCCAAGATCTTTCTTTGTGAGTGGACAAACTTCTAGGTCAAAACCCATAGAGGGTTGAAGAAGTGATTAACACCAAAAGTAAGAACCCTCTGGCCAATGTCTTTTTAAGTGATGGGCATGTTCCAGATGCCCTGAAAGGCTTCTTGGTTGTGGCCACCCATGCTGCCAATTCTCAAGTGGGCTAGGCTTCAGTATCTTGTCATTATGGCTGAGAACCACAGAGTCATTTATCTGGGAAGTCTATTGAGGTACCTGTTAAGGCTCTGTCTCAAAAAGAAGCTTATAGTGCTTGGGTTTCCATTGCATACGAGCTATGAAACATTTGACCTAAATTTAAGATAAACAGATTTGCAAATTTAGGAAACCAGCGAAGACACACGGGTACCTCTTCCACACAGCTTCCACCAGGCCTGAAGATGCCACCTTGCTTTTCCTATTAATAACTACCGGCTTGAGTTCTGAAGAAGCACCCGCACCACCACAAATGTTTCCCCGCAGGCAGTCAGCAGGATTCCAGAGAACAATGCAAATGTCGTCATTAGAATTGCCCTAAGGAAAAGTTCCTTTCTCTCTTCTCTATTTTATTTTATTTTGGTGTGGGGGCACACACACCATAGTGCACAGGTGGCTAGAAGACAAGCTAGCAGCAGCTGGGTCTCTCCTTCCACTATGCTCGAGGCATTGAACTTAGGTTATCCAGCCTGGTGGCACACCCTTACCCACGGAGCCATGGCTCCAGTCAGGGGAAAATGTCACTCATTCCTGTGCTGCTGTCTCATTCTGCTGAACTCCCCGTCTCAGTCCCTCATCAACCCAGCCAGGAGATGCAGGAAAGTGGGTTTTCTTCACTGGCGACAGCCCTGTGACACACTGAACATTGGTTGCGTTTCCACCCCCAGCTCCAGGTGTCACCACCATGCCTTTGCTACCACCAGGATCCTCTGAAATCTCCAGAGGGTTTGGCCGTCAAGACTGCCAGAGGCAAAGGAAGATAGAATCAAATTTTAATAATAGGTTTTTAAAACACAGGTGTGGTCAAATATAGGGATGCCCCAAGACATGGTGCACCACACAGAAAGTAGGTAATAGGTACAGAATCGACTGATTACTGAGTCACAAGACACAGGAAAAGTGATGGCTGACAGGAGCTAGGATCAGTGGGGCGGGAGAAGAGATGTCTCAAGCAGTGGCCTTAGGTGCACTTCAGACAATGAACCCCAACTCCTCCCAGTGATGTGCCTTTGGTCTGTCGATAGTGCTCACTCCTGGCTGAAGCTACTGAAGAATCTCTTCTAGACCAGGCTCCTGGAACAGAGGGGAGTAGAAAGGAGACTATCCTGGAAGATCAAGTATTGGGTATTAAGTCATGAGGGTGGCTCTGTTCCTGAATGTTTCTGTACTCGGTGACTTGTGACAAAATGTTCCTGCCTGTACATCACTGTCACGGTCAGTTTGACCCAATCCAAAATCCCTGAAAAGAGACACTCAGTGAGGGACTGTGTAGATCAGGTTGGCCAGGGAGCATGTCTGTGGGGACCGTCTCAATTGTGTTAATTGATCTGGCATGATGCAGTACCCTGAAGGTGGCACAGTTCCCTGGATTTGTGCTCTGGACTGCACAGGAGTAGAAAAAGTGAGCTGAGCCATGGGCACAAGTGTGTGCATTCTCTTCTGCTCCCAACCGTGGATGTGTGAGCTGAGCCATGGACACAAGTGTGTGCATTTTCTTCTGCTTCCAACCGTGGATGTGTGAGCTGAGCCATGGACACAAGTGTGTGCATTCTCTTCTGCTCCCCACTGTGGATGTGTGAGCTGAGTGATGGGCATGAGTTTGTACATTCTCTTCTGCTCCCGACTGTGGATGTGTGAGCTGCTTTAAGCCCCTGCCTTGACTTCCCCATGACGATGGACTGTAAAGTGGAGTTGTAACTCTTTCTCACTAAATTTGGCTTTGTCAGAGTACTTTATGACAGCAACAGAAACAAAAACAGGACATTCAACATGTGCAATACATGGGCCTAAAATAAAACCCTACCCGAAGGAGCTTGCTTAGGTTCACTAAGTTGAACTACCTATCCCTCTTGAAGTATAAATCAAGAGATCTTCCCCAGCATTTTAAAAAATATTTTTTTAAGACAAGGCCTCATATAGCCCAGATTGGTCTCAAACCTATTATGTATCTAAGGTAGAGGTAGCCCAAAAGTCCTTAGGAGGAATTGGTCCCATCAAGAAAACAGCTGCTTTTAACTTTTGAGATAAATCTCCTGCATTTCCCAAGTTGTACTTTGTTGACTCCGTTCACTGCTGACTGTTCATTTACCCATAACCACTCAGTCAAAAGTCAGCCCAGTGCAGCGGATCCCAGGGCAGCTTTTGAGTTTTGATGGCAGGCAAAACCTATTCAATAGCAGTCTTTTTCTCTTAATAATACATTGCCTGCATATTTTGGTTCTGCCTCCTTTGTTCTTAATGAAACATGTAAAATATATTATTAAGAACACATCCATCTTCAACAGCTTCCTCCCTAGAAGGCATCCTGTTAAAACAGGATGGATGCCAGGCACAGGGACCCCTCCAGTTAGCATTTTGATAGGACCATGAAGTAGATGAAAAGATACTTTTCCTTAATTTTCTAACTGGCAGGAAGGCACTTGCCACCACAAATGCCAGGTGTGCAGGAACTATAAACATGGTGCATCTTACTAGAAATTTCTACTTCACCTGGAAAATGGATTTTTTGAGGGATCTATATTATCACCCTTGATAATACTTGGAAGTGTATTTTTTTATAGATAGCAATTCATGACTAGCACCAAAGAAGGAACGTGTATTGGCTGAGGGGTGGATTGCCACCTGCCTGGGAACCTGAGGGTGGGAAAGCTGTACGGGTGTCTTTCAAAGTAGCTGAGAGGAGAGAAATTTGGTGGGGCCAAGAAGGTGGCTCAGTGGGTAAAACATTGGCTGCCAATGGGCAAAACTCAGGCGACGGCCTGAGTTTGAATTTCCAGAGCTTGGATAAAGCTGGGTCTGTAGTGCCTGTCTGTGGTTCCAGTATTGCTAAGGCGAGATGGGAGAAGCCCTGAAAGCTTGAGGGCCAGCAGGTCTGCAGAACACAGCAGGTAACAAGACAGACTCTGTTTCAGACAATGTGGACACAGAGGACTGATGCTCAAGACCGTCTTCTGACCTCTGTGTGTGTACACACTCACAAAGAGAAATCTGCAGAAAGAGAGAAAGTATCCATATTGTATACATACAGAAAGAGGGAGAGGAGCAAGGGAGAGAGGAGAGAGGGAGGAACAGAGAGGAGAGGAGAGGATAGGAGAAAGGGCAAGCAGAGAGGGAGAGAGAGAGGAGAGGGAAGAGCAGAGAGACAGAGAGATAGAGACAAAGACCCTGGCAAGTAGAGACCATATCTGCTACAGTTAGTGTGGTTCCATGTGGAATCACAAGCTTGCCTTCCCCCTGATGTTAATCAGAACAGAGAACAAAACTGAGTTGATTACTTCAACTGCTTGGCTTTACACAATGAGGTGTAAAAAGGAGTTCATAGAGTTTCAGGTATTATAGATTATTTACATAGAGAAAATTGGACAAATGACTTGAAAATAATTACACTTACTATTAGTCAAAATTCCAATCTTACTTGTCCCAGGTCAATTTAGAAAAATACGGACACTATTTACAGAGAAACTTTGAATATAAATAAGTGGAAGTATATTTTGAAGCAGCATTTGAAGGAAGATACAACCATTTCCAAAATTCATTATGACCTTAAACTGTGCCTTAGGCAAGGCATGATCGTGCAAACATTTTATCCCAGCACTCAGGAAGCAGACACAGGCGCCCAAGCCTCAGGCTCTGGATTGTTTCCCTGGGTTCCACACAGTGGAAAGAGAGAAACAACTCTTGAGAGTTGTCTTCTCACCTCTTTACGCATGCCTCAGCATGCATATAAAATAAGTTCACACAAGAGCTCACTGAAGCACCGTGTTTTAAACACGATGTAAGAATCAAGATCTGAACAACACAGCCCCTTAGAGAAGCTGGTATAGAGAGTGAGTTTTCATAGCTGTAGGAGAGATGGCAAAACCATCCAATCGTTGCAGAGAGAATAAGGTTGTGTGCATGGACCCCCGGATGCAGCCAGTCCCACCTCCGGGGGAATCTACTGTGAACACTCATGACGGTAAGTGTGAAACAGCTCAGCTCACAGTTAAACAATGCTGTGCTCACTGAGATGAAAGGCAGGAAGAAACCCAGATGCCCATCAGGATGAGGGCTGGCAGAATAAACTATGGTATATGCTCTGTGGGTAGTGTCAGCCAAATCATTTTCCGTTCTGTGTGGATTTGTTGAACTGCCACACTGTACTCCTGGCATCTCTACAAAGTTAGAATGCTCACCGTCGCCTGTTAATGCTGCCTCAGAGATAAACAACCCCAATGTATGGCATGCACCCGGACTGGAATATAAAAAGTTGTTTATAGTTTCACGTAAGATGCCAACCTTTTAAACTGGGCATATGGCAAACAGTTATAGTTAGAATTATGCCTGTCGTGACCAGGTGTGGTGGTGAACATCTTTAATCCCAGAATCAGGGAGGCAGAGGCAGGTGGAATCTCTATGTGTTCAAGGACAGTCTGGTTTTCATTGGGAGTTCCAGTGTAACCAGAGCTATATAGCGAGATACTGTCTCAAACAAAATAGATACATGTGTGTATGTGTGTGTGTCTGTGTGAGTATGTGTATGTATATATGTGTGTGCATGTACAGTGTGTGTATGCATCTATGTGTGTATGTGTCTCTGTGTATATATGTATGCCTTATGTGTCTATACATGTGTGTGATAGTGTGTTTGTGTGTGTATGTGAGTATTTCTGTGTGAAATGTGTATATGTATATGTGTGTATGTATGTGTCTCTGTGTTTTTGTGTATGTATATGTTCTGTCATGTGTGTATGTATGTGTCTGTGTATATGTTTGTCTCTGTGTATGTGTGTGTATACATGTATATGTCTGTATATGTTTGTCTCTGTGTAGGTATAGATGTATGTGTGTGTATGTGTTTGTGTCTGTGTGTGTACATGGATTATTACTAGAAATTCTCGCTTCTGTGGGAGGCAGGAGCCTCCTTGCCCTCCCCATTTTTCCCTCCCTTCTGTCTGATGTGGACCTCATTTTCTAGTTCCTGAGATGTGTCACCTGAGGAACAGAGCTCCTGAGCTGCCTCCTGGGCTGTGCACAACAACCTGACTGCTGCATGGATTGCTGCTGAGAGCAAAGGCTGACGATGCCCTCCGGCTCCTGTTGCTTCTGCTTTTAAGTGGCTGAAAAGACTTCTGAGGGAATGACAAGAATAGCCTAAGAAAGTCCCGGGGTGGGGGGCAGGACACTGTATATTCATAAAGAGGAGAACTGTGCACCCGAAAGTAAAGAAAGGCAAGGAAGATCTGTCTGAGCTGGTGGGCAGTAATTCATAGCACCGTGTTACTGCACAAAAGGAAAGAAAAGCAGTGTGCCCTTCAGTGTATATACGTGTCCTTCAGAGTGTGCAATTCTGAGAGGGCAAAATGGATAGACATGTGTCACACACATAATACACATAATACACATGCATGAATCCTTGCCTACTTCTCTAAAATAAAAAAAAATGAAACAGAAGAGAAACCAGGCAACATGACGATTACTTGTAATGAAACAGAAGGAACTGGACAATTAGAAGCAGAGTTCTCAGAAAATAACTGTTTACATTCATTTTATTTTTGAGCCTTGTTTCTCATGTTCAAGAAAGAAAGAAAGAAAGAAAGAAAGAAAGAAAGAAAGAAAGAAAGAAAGAAAGAAAGAAAGAAAGAAAAAAAGAAAGAAAGAAAGAAAGAGTACAAAATTAATTAGAATCATAAACCTAGGGCAGCCAGGCATATTGATGAGGTTTTTAACCTCAGCACTTGGGAGGCAGAAGAGGGTGGCTCTCTGTGAGATTGAGGCCAGTCTGTGCTGACAGAGGTTTCTGTCCCAGCAGGTCCCACAGTCATTTAGTCCCAAATAAACACACAGAGGTCTACATTAATCATAAAGTGGTTGGCTTTGTAGCTGAGGCTTCTTATTAATTCTTTCTTACATCTTATATTAGCCCATTATTCTTGTCTGTGTTAGCCACATGGCTTGGTACCTTTTTCAGTGAGGCAGTCACATCTTACTTGTTCTGTGTCTGACTTCCTGGGCTCTAATCATTCCCACAGAAAGATCCAATTACTGTTTAAAAAAAAAGTAAAATTTATTTATTTATTTTTTATTTTTGAGATAGAGTTTCTCTGTTGCAGCTCCAGCATTCCTGGAACTCACTTGAAAGACCAGGCTGGCCTCAAACTCAGAGATCCACCTGCCTCTGCCTCCTAAATGCTGGGATTAAAAGCATGTGCCACCACCTCTCAGCTAAAAATGGTACATTTTTATAAGCTGGTAGTAGATTTGCCTTAGTTCATTTTGCAGTGTTCTTAGGCTACTGTGCACAAACTGTATCTTCCACATATGATTTTCTCTTTGCCAATCTGCATTTCATTTTCTGTCATATTGCAGTGGATGGAACATGTGAGACACTGTTGAGAAGAAAGAACGATCATTCCTGATTTGTTCCTAGCCTACATATTAAAAGAGACGAATTTAGTTTGCATTATTCACTGAAGGGTTGTATGTACAAAAACGTGTGTGTGTGTGTGTGTGTGTGTGTGTGTGAGAGAGAGAGAGAGAGAGAGAGAGAGAGAGAGAGAGAGAGAGAGATCCATGTCAAGTGTCTTCCTCAATTGTTCTCCCCCTAATTTTGAGACAGTGTGGTGGTCCCCATAGGCTCATATATTTGATTGCTTGGTCATTAGGGAGTAATTAGGGGCACTATTAGGAGGTGTGTCCTTGGAGTAGGTGTGACTTTGATGGAGAAAGTGCATCACTTAGGGGTTTCCGAAGTTCAAGTCAGGCCTGGTGTTTCACTCTCTCTTCCTGTTAATTGGGGATCCACATGTAGAACTCTCAGCTACCTCTCCAGTACCATGTCTGCCTGCATGCCACCATGCTTCTGCCATGCCATGATGACAAGGGACTGAACCTCTGAACTATAAGCCATCCCAAGTAAATGTTTTCCTTCGTAAAAGTTGCCATAATCATGGAGTCTCTTCACAGCAACAGAAACCATAACTAAGACAGACAGAGTTTGTCCACTGACCCTGGAGCTCCCCGATTGCACTAGGCTGTCTTGTCCTTGAGCCCCAGGTGACCTCCACTGCCCACCTTCCCAGAGTTAAATTACAGGTGTAACTGTCCATGCCTTTTATGCTGGAGAGCTAAGCTCAAGTCCTCAGGTTTGAACAGCAAGCACTTTACCAGCTGAGTCCTCTCCCAGCCCCTGACACAAATTTAGCTGTTGGTTTTTTTGAAGATGCTTTTTTGTCACAGTGAAATAATTTTCTTCTATTCTTTTGTTAACTTATTTTTAATCACAATCGGGGGAAAAAGACATTGAATTTTCTTGTTATGCAAGCATATTGATGTGATTGTGACTTCTTTTGATTATATTAGAAAGATTTAACATTTTGTTTCATTGCGGTGCAGCGTTTGGTACTAAAATTAAATTGCTTGGTATTTTTAAAGTTTTCTCTTTTTCTGACTTTTCATGTACTCTATTACAGAAAGAAACATTAAAACTCCAATTTTTGCTACCATTTTCTCCTGTTCTTGTAATTTGTGTAGAATTCTACCAACTCACTGAATTAGATATGAGTATTGTTTCGGGTATCTTAGACCTATGTATCATCATTTGAGTCTTATTAACTAAATGTCCTTTTTCCTGTGCATATTATTAATGCTCACATTTATATCTCTGATACACTCCTTCAAATTTCTTACAGTATTCCATTCCGCAATGGACCTTTGCTAATTCATTTCATCTTTATTTGTACCTTATTTTTAATGTGACATTTCATTAGAATACATACATAGCATAGCCAAGTCTGACAACCACTATCTTCTAAGAGAAATTAAAACTATACATAAATGATCATTGAGTTGGGTGTGGTTATGCTTAAAAAGACCCAGGACTTTGCACATGGCAGACAAGTGCTCTACCACAGAGTTGCACCCCTGTCTCTGACACACTTAGTCTTCAGTACGCCATCTTTCTACTTAGTGAATATTTCCACCACCTCCCTATCACTCCCTTCCTGAAGTCCAATTCATATGACCTGCTTTTTTATGCACTGAAACTGCTATACATTTTATTTTCACACATGTTAGCATATTTGCTTTAACCAACCAATAAGTATTTTTGTAAAAAAACGTGAAAAAGTCATGAGGAAAACAGCATTTCAGCTTCACTCAGATTTTTTATTATGGTAGGAAAACCTTTGGTGATGCTCCGGGTTCCTGTATACTGACTTTTTCTTTATGGCTATGTAATGGCTTGCAGGACCTACTGGCATGTAACACTCATCTCAACCTTCATCAGCACAAGCACAGATCTTTAAGAACCAGGGGCATAGACAGTGACTCTAGGCATTTCTCGCTGCGCCTCCAATGGTTATTCCCTCAGTTCCTGGATCCCACAGTACTTGAGTGAACTTTACAGTGGTCCTTATTCTCATGTGCACATGATGTGTGCACATGGATATCTTTTGGATGTGCGTAGGTTTCCTTCTATTATCAGTTCTTGCAATAGTGTTTATGGTAAATGTGGTATGATTTATCTCGGAATTGAGGCTTCAGAATAATTCACCAAGTTTGAAAAACTGCCAGCCATCATTCTTTCAAATTTTTGGGGGGCATTCTTTTCTAATTCAGGAGCTTCCGCTGTGTGTATGTCATGCAGCTTAACAGAGATCTCTATTACAGTTTCTTTTCTTTTTCATTTTTAAACTGATTGGAACTATTGGTTAATTTTTGAATTTACTTATTTAGAATTATGTAATCTAATTTTCTGTTAAGCCAATACAGTAAGTTTATTTGACTGTGGCACTGGTTTCTGTTTGTTTATTTTAAATTAAGTATCTATGATTAAGTTTCTGGTTGCATTTAAATTTTCTTCCAAATTTCCTAACATTTCTATAATGGTGGCATTTACATTTTTCTGTTTGTTCTTCCATCTCTGGCTGGAGACAATTCCATTGGCTGATATTTATCCAGACCCCGGATATAAATCATACTTTACTGTGTTTTTTTGTTTGTTTGGTTTGGTTTTTTTGTTTGTTAGTTTTTTGAGACAGGGTTTCTCTGTGTAGTTCTGGCTGTCCTGGAACTTGCTCTGTAGACCAGGCTGCCATGAAACTCACAGATCTACCTGTCTCTGCCCCCTCCCCCAGTGTTGAGATTAAAGATGTGTGCCACTACCGCTACCAGCCATCTTCACTCTGTGTGTGTGTGTGTGTGTTTAACATAACTGATAATTATGTATAAATACTGAAGGATTAAACCTAAGTTTTGGTGGGAGATGTGTTTTGCACTGGTGGACTATTCAGCTACTTATGGAGAGATATGCACAATCCACTAAGACCCATTTTTCAGATTTACTAGGATGTATACAGAGAATACTCCAGGCAGACAATCCAGTGCTGTAGGCAGCCACTGTGAAGTCCTTAATTGTTCTAGCTAATGAGAGTTTGAGTTGTTTCCTGCCCACTGGATATCCTTGCATGGTGTGGGAGAATTGTCTGTAATCTGTCAATCATATTTTAAATAAATGCTGATTGGCCAGGCCAGGCGGGAAAACCAGACAGGAAGTAGAGGTGATGCAATGAGAACAGGAGAATTCTGGGAAGCAAAAAGTTCCCTCTCCATTCCTGCACAGACCACCGAAGAAGCAACATGTGAGCTGACCGCTGGAAAAGGTACTGAGCCACATGGCTAACCCAGACAAGAATTATAGTTTACCGTAAGATGTAAGAATTAGTTAATAAGAAGACTGAGCTAATGGGCCAATCAGTTTATAATCTTATGGAGACCTGTGTGTGATTTTCTTTGGGACTTGCCGGTTGTGAGGTACTGGGCAGGACAGAAACCCCAACAAGCTGGCCCTCCTGTTACACTTGCAAATATTTGGTTTACAATTCTCTCCCCTCCTTCCCTTTCTTGAATTATGTTTCACCTTTCTTATCCATAGCCTCGTACTCAGGGAGGAATCAGAAGGTCCTTAGGATTCTGGGGTTCTTTTTCTAAAAAGATACCTTCATTCTGTACTCTTCTCCACAAATTCCACCCTCTGTCTCCATCAGCATAAATGCTCATCTCTAACTAAATGTGCATCCAAATCCTGCAATGAAGTTAAGACTGTTTTCTATATCAGTTTTTGGGAAACCGATTTATGAAAATAATTATAGTTGAATAATAAGCTTAAAGGTTCCCTTCTGTTAAACATGCTAAAGCAGAGCACTGCCCATGCAGGATCAGTGGGAATTAAATACTTTCCAGTTTCGTTTTATTTTGTAACTGATGGCTCATTTCCTGCGGGAAAGCAAGCACAAGGAGAAGCTGGCAGAATGGCGAGTTGTTTGATGAAAATAGGGCCATTAGCGCCAATTTAATGAACACAATCCATTAACTTTTGGACAACACTGATGAAGGAGAAGAGAAGGAAACAAACCAGCAAAGAATCCGCAATTACGCGTCTATGCTCTCAACCTTGGAGCCGTGTGACCAGAACTCCTATAGCATGCATTAAAGGTCAACACTGAATGCTTCATTCTAGCCAAGTGTGAGATGACAAAACAGACTTCTTGACTAATTGAGGCCACAGGCTAAATGACATCCGCATCTTGACTGGATGTGTCAGTGCTGGCATTGCAGAAGCATTCCACTGTACCCGTGTACCCGTGTCGTTATGTGGTGTTGGGGATTAACCTCACAACACCATGCTTACTTGGTAAGCACTTCACTGAGTATCTCCAGCCCCTTATTTGTGAGACAGACAGACAGACGAGACAGAGAGACAGAGAGGGAGACAGGTGGAGAGAAAGACAGAGACTTGAGTTCTGCCTTATGTGGTCTTACATGTCTAGTGCTCAGTGCCGTACATACAAGGCTGGCTGGGTCATGAGCTTTCAGGCATTCATTTTCCTGTCTTGACCTCTGATTATGTGTAAGGAACACAGGGGGTAGGGAGGGTAGGGGGGTAGGGAGGATTGTTGACATGTTTGTTACAATTCCTGGCTTTCCATGGGTTCTGGTGATCTGAATTCAGGCCCTCATACTTAGTGTGGCAAATGTTTTACACACTGACTATACTGGCTGGTTTTGTGTCCACTTGACACAGGCTAGAGTCATCTGAGGGAAGGAAGCTCCAGGTGAGACCATGCCTCCATAAGACCCGGGCTGTAGGCAAGCTTGCTTTCTTAATTGATACATGATGTAGGAGGACCCACCAGGATGGCCTACCCCATTGTGGGTGCCATCCCTGGGTCATCTCTGGGCTGGTGGTGATGTAGGAAGTCCTTTTGTATATGCGTTGTTTTTATTGGTTAATGAATAATGAAACTGGGTTGACCTGATAGGGCAGAATAGAGGTAGGCTGGGAGAAAGAAGGCAGAGTCAGGGAGAAGCCATGTAACCCGGCTGGAGACAGATGCTGGAACTTTACCCAGTAAGCCACAGCCTCATGGCAATACACAGATTAATGGAGATGAATTAACTTAAGATATGAGTTAACCAGAAATACATTTAAGCTATTGGCCAAACAGTATTGCAAATAACTTGGTTTCTGTGTGATTATTCCAGTTCTGGGCAGCTGGGAACAAACAAGCGGCCCTCCTACAACATGGCGGTCCTGGGCTCTATAAGAAAAGAGGCTGAACAAGCCATGAAAAGCAAGTCTTTAGGAAGCAGCACTCCTCCACGGTCTCTGCATCAGCTCCTGCCTCCAGGTTCCCACCCTGTTTGAGTTCCTGTCCTGACTTCCTTCCGTGATAGACTACGGATGTGGAAGCATAAGCCAAAGAAACTCTTTCTTCCCAACTTGCTTTTGATCATGCATGGTATGTCCTCATAGCCATAGTAACCCAAACAAGGACACTGACCCATTTCCTCCACTCTTGTCCTGGATTTTAATAGTCAATTTATTTCCCTACTCTTAGATTTTTTCCTTGACAAAACCCAAGAGATTGAGTGCTTGAAAATACAGCTTATGTATTCTATTGACAAGTTTGAGGTTGATATATGAAGCATGCTGTTTTAAAGGAGTTTCTTGAGGGGGCTCACCAAGGAAAATGGAGGTTCAAGATGCTTCTGTCCTTTTATCTTGGTTTCTTTCATGGTTGGAAAATTCAGTAGCGATCTTGGGATGCACATGTATCTGTGTGTGTCTGGCAGAAGTGATTCTTGTAGGATAATTATAACCCCACTAAGTCATAGGCTTCAGGTATTCCTCTGATGACTACTAAAATGATTGCTTCAAGAATTACTTTATGGGCTTAGTCACCAAATGAGCCATTAGCATCTAGCTCTGTTTCTCTTAATGAGGAAAAAATGACAATATAAAAACATACAGGATGTCAGGATGGGGTGATTCATTGTTCTCACACTAAGTTGACTTTGAGCACTAATGACAAATTTGGGTACAGTGCTTTAAAGATATATTCCACAGTTCACAGACTCTCTGAAGGTCAATACTACACGTGAGAGAAACTGCTTTTATGTCCTAGAGTGTTACAGAGCACTGATTACATTTATCATCAACAAACTAGTCCACACATCAGTCACACCGAAGAAAAAGCACATAACCTGGTGCGAGAGAATTATCAGTATTCTGTCAATTATGTATTTTAATAAAACACTGATTGGCCAGGCAGGAAGTATAGGCGGGTCAACCAGACAGGAAGTAGAGACGGGGCGATGAGAACAGGAGAAGGCTAGGAAGGAGGAAGCCCATTTCTCTATTCCTGCCCAGACCACAGAGAAGCAAGATGTAACCTGCCCCACTGGAAAAGGTACTGAGCCACATGGCGAACACAGACAAGAATTATGGGTTACCATAAGATGTAAGAATTAATTAATAAGAAAACTGAGCTAATGGGCCAATCAGTTTATAATCTTATGGAGTCCTCTGTATGATTTTCTTTGGGGGTATGCCAGCTGTGGGGTACAGGGCAGGACAGATACACCAACAAGCTGGCCCCTCATGTTATAATAGCCTATTCTTTTTAACCATAGAAATGATTGCCATAATCACCACAATGCATAATGTACTCATAACACTGGGAAGAAAGCCACAGCTGCTACAGTGTGCCACTCATGTTAGGTATCATTTGGGTTCTGAAAATAATTACATAGATATGTAATCATGAAATTATAAATGTCATATAGCTTTTAAAAATTATATTAAATTATTATTATAATTATCATTATTAATAAAATACATAATCATTAATAAGGTATTATAATATAAAATTATACAAAATTTATAATATATGAATGCATATAAAATTATAAAAATATATAGATAGGTATAGGTATATTATTTATGTATATTATATGTATTTCACTTTTGTGTGTGGTGTGTATGTGTGTGGTAGGCGTGCTTGCATGTGTGTGGGGTATTCATGTGTTCATGCATCTACGTAGAGACCTAAGGTTGATGTTAAGAGTTATCTTCGATCTTTTTTCACCTTATCCATTAAGAAAGGGTTTCTCAATGAAACCCCAAGTTTGCTAATATGAATAGTCTTGCCAGTCAGCTTGATTTGAGGGTTCTAATTTTACCCTCTGAGGCCGGAATTACAGTTTTGCTGTCTTGCTAACCTAGCATTTATGTGGGCTCTGGGGATTAGAACTATGGTCCACACGTTTGCACAACAAGCATTTTAGCCATTGTGCAATCTCCCAGCATCATGAAAATGTGTGTGTGTAAAAATTAATATATTACATAAGTTTATCTATAATAAAGTGTATATGTTTATAAAATGAAACTTAAGATACTAAATTGTATCTAGTCTCTGAGGAAAACTTTGCTAGTGGAACACAGAAAAGGTAGATTTGGAAAAAACACTGGCTGAGTTTTAGTCATTCTATGGCTTGACACACTGACTAAACAGGGCCCATCACTGTATAATGGGTACACTCATTACGCTCTTGCAAAGGAGGGAGTTCTAGTCTGATTTGACATTCACCCAGGAACTTCTCATTATGGCTTGATCTTCTCACAGTTATTCAAAAAATGAAAGATGCTAGAGGCAACATTCCTTAACATTTATTAATAAATATACATTGTGCTGTCCGCATTGTGCTGTTTTGTAATCTGGAAAAATAAAGTAGTTCATCATATTGAGTGTTTGAATTATGTGTGTTTCACCTAAAAAGGTTTTCAAGTGTGGATATGTTACAAAAGCCAGAAGTACTTATTAGACAAATATTTGAAAACACAAATATTCATAATAATGAGCAACATCCTATCATGCAAGAACAAGTCTTAGTGTCTGTCTCTCCATCCATCCATCCATCCATCCATCCATCCATCCATCCATCCATCCACCATCCATCCATTCATCATCCATTCATCTATCACTCATCATCCATCCATCAATTGTCCATCTACCCATTATCCATCATCTATCAATCATCCATCCACCCATCATCTATCCTTCCATTATCCATCCCTTCACTATCCATCCATCCATTATCCATACATTTATCATCCATCAATCGATTCATCATCCATCTAATTTTTTTTCAGCCAATGTCAAGAAGCTGGACAACATGCAGAGAATGAGAGGCCTAGCAACACTCACCTTGTTTGGATGTCTCCATCAAATCCTTCCCCTCAGAGTTCAGGGAAAACATGGAGCTTGAAAAGTGTAAGGGCCGGGGGAATGGAAGACACCAAGAAAACACGGCCTTCTAAATCACCCTGTTCAAAGCACATATGAACTCACTGGGATTGAGGCAGCATAGATAGAGTCTTCACAGTTCTGTACTAGAAGAGGCTCTAGAGATGAAGGGGGAAGTGGACACATGCCCACATCCCTAACATGAAAGCTATCTCCAATTGATAAATACTTTGCAAATAAGGATTTAGTTTACTCCAAGGGAGCCTCACTGGGAAACAAAGCACTATGAAGGGAAGACTGCATGTACGGAAGTGGATGGCCATAGAAATGAACTCCACAGCACCTTGGGGGTCCTCGCCTGACAATGTCATGTTAGATCTTTTCCTTGTTTAAAAATTTTATATTATTGTTTTAATTTTTATTTTATTTATGTTTTCTCTCTTTTTACCCTCCAGATTCTTGGCTTAACTATTACTGCTTCCAGTTTAGTGTTTTTATAGGATCCCTAAGTATACAAGCAAGTGGGTTTCTGTGTCTTGTGCCTTCTCAAGTTTTTTTCTTGTTTTGTCTGATTTCAATGTGTTGGTTTTTATATTATATTTATTATATTATATGACTG
The DNA here is from genome assembly GCF_982192425.1 of Myodes glareolus. NCBI lineage: Eukaryota > Metazoa > Chordata > Mammalia > Rodentia > Cricetidae > Myodes > Myodes glareolus. The sequence goes on from NC_142026.1 coordinate 129,687,968, forward strand.
TTATTATCCCTTAGAAGCCTATTTGTTTTCTAATGAGAGACACAGAGGGAGTAAGTCCAGGTGGAGGGGAGGTGGGGGGCAGTGAAAGGAGTAGAGGGAAGACAACTGTAATCAAGATATATTATGTGAGGAAAAATTTTCTTTTCATTAAAGGAAATAAAAGCTTCAAAATACTAATTTGCATTTTTCCTTTGGAAAAATAAGGAAATAAAATCTACTTTTAAAGTCTGTGAGTACTTATTTTAAAATTTGTATAGGAAGCCTGATGGCAGTGGCGCATCCACTTAAATCCCAGCACGTGGATGGCAGAGGCAGGCAGATCTCTGTGAGTTCGAGACCAGCCTTTTGGCATGGAACATCTCCTGTCTTCATGCACTCTTCTAATCCTGGTTTTACTAATTCTGACGTTTGAATACAGAATGTACAATCATTCAGGGTCTGGAGCAGAATGGGCTCGGGATACCACCCAATAGAAGTGGGGTACCATCCAATAGAAGTGAGGTACCACCCAATAGAAGTGGGGTGCCACCCAATAGAAGTGGGGTGCCACCCAGTAGAAGTAGAGTACCACCCAATAGAAGTGGGGTACCACCCAACAGAAGTGGGGTGCCACCCAATAGAAGTGGCACAATGCACTTAAGAACTACCCTTTAGAGCTGGCAGGATGACTCAGTGGGTGAAGGTGCTTGCCATCAAGACTTATGACCTAAGTTCAATCCCTGAGACCCACATAGGAAGAAGAAGAGGATTGATCCCTATGTCATCCTCTGACCTCCCTGCACGAGTCAGTCATTTTCCATTTCTTTCCTGTAATAGGAGATGTGTCAAATAGAGATTGATTTCTGGTTTCCTTCATGTCACAGATCACCACAGATATATGAATGGCCATTGGTTAATAAACAGCTGCACTTATTTCTAAAATTTACAAGTATTTCCATATGAAATGCCTTTATTACAAAATTTTAGTATGGCAAGTTTGGTGACTCAAAGGGGCCACAGAACTAGCCCTCATTTCTTCAGATTGAATGAGTCAAGAAGAACTGAACACCCTTTTATGTCTTCTTCAGATAAATCAAATTTTCCAATTGATTTAAAAAATGTCATAGTATATCTGAAAAACATGGCCAATGATGGAATCCTTCTTTCTTTATACCAGGGTCTCCTCCTCCTCTAAATATAACATGAATTGGTGATGAAAGACTGTCCACTGTCTGTTTGCTATGTGTCTGTTTTAATTCAGTGCTTTATTGGCTTGCAACTTAGGAATTCTTGAAATGTAATTGGCTTAACAGACACCTGGATTAATTGTTCTAATAAATCCTGTGAAAAGCGGTGAAATTGCCAGTTGTTATTTGGTAATCTTTCTTTAATTCCTGGAGAAATATTCCATATTTTTTAAAATTTTATTTTATATGTTTGGGTGTTTTGCCTGCTTGTATGTCTGTGTATCATGTGTGTTCCTGGTGCATACAGAGGTCAGAAGAAGGTGTCCAGTGCCCTGGAACTGAGTTAAAGTCATTTATGGGCCTCCAAGTGGTTCCTGGGCATCTAAATGGGGTCCTCTACAAGAGCGGTCAGATCTCTTAACCACTGAGCTGTCTCTCCAGCTTCTGTTTGTGGCTTTAGAGCATGTATGTATCACAGTTAAAAAAGGAAAGGAAAGGAAAGGAAGGAAGGAAGGAAGGAAGGAAGGAAGGAAGTCAGAAAACAAATATTTCTGAAGATAAAATCAATAGGATTCGTTCTACATATTTTGACTTATTTAATTCAGTAAGTGTTTATTGAAAACATAGATTGGTATAACTTGTTTGAATCTATGTGTGCATGAATATATATATATATATTCAATATACATATTAAATGAATGCTATATATCGATACAAGGTGTTTTTTGAAAATATCAACCCTAAGATGAATTTTTTTAAAATTAAAAGCTTTAGTAACCGGATCTGAGAAGATACATATGAAGTATGTTGTATTAATTTTTAGGTCCTGTATAAGCAAATGAAGTGTTGGAATTCAATTCCCATTCAAGATGGGAATGGATTAGTGGTGTCAAAGGACTGGGCAGTATTGAGATGCTGGAGGTGCCATGGATGCTTGCCATTCCTTAGCCTAAGGAGGTGTGGCCTGGGAGTGAGTGTCTGGTGTAGAGTTGGGATACAAGATCACTAAGAAAGAAGAGTTCAAGACACCTCAGGGGGGATTTATAATTTAGGAATGGGAGGAAGAGAGGCAAAGACAAAGTACTCTAGAAGCAAAACTGGTGAGAAGCGAGGGTGAGAGGCCTAGGGGCAAGCAGGTGAAGGTGGCGATGGTGGTCTAGGCTCACGCGATCCAGAGAATTTTAGCGAGAAGAGAGGACGATGGCTCTGGGCGTGGCAATGGTGAGCAAGAATGATTCTTCAGTTTCTTGGCCAACTATGGCAATGAGGTCCAAAGCCATGAGAGCTGCCAGGAAAGTTAACTACATGGGAGAGTCGGGTGAAAGGGGCAGCTGAAGAAGAGGCCGAGTGTACTGGGAGTGGATCAGGAACTGGAGAGGTGTGGTCAGTAGGAAAGAGACTAGGAAATGGGGCTTTCAGGATGAAGTATGAGTTGTCCTAATAGGACAAGACTTCCTATAGTAGTTTATAATGAAAAAGCAAGTAAAACCCTCTGGGGTGATTGGTTACCATGAATATCAGGATCTGTTATGTCTATACCTCTCACGAAAGGCTTTTTCAACATCACCTCTCCAAATTTTTAACGCATGCTATTCTTAACACCAAATACATATTAAATGCACTTATTGTTCCCAGGATGTTATAATATACATTATCTGCTTTTGCTTGGCACTGTGTTTTTATTGAAGATGGAAATCCTCTATATAGCGATGGTTTGGTCTTACATCCCCATGTGATGATCAGCTCCCCTAACAACTCCTGAACCTCTTTGGTGCCTCCACTGAGTTATGAAACTAATAGGTAGAAATCATCAAGTAATCAAAGTAGATGAGGTCTAGTCCTGCTTGATGACCAGCTGACAACTTTGCTTCAAGAAAGAGCAAAGACAAGTCCCAGTGTTGGGTGGCCTGCCAAGCGAGGGAGTTTGAGATTAAACTTACAATCAGTTTCTTTCTGCTATAAATGACACCCTTCTATGACCTTCAAAGATTAAAGTTCAACTTGGAATTGACCTGATCAATCAGAATATTATTTAGAACTGCATACTTGAAGAATAATTCTAAGGAGAATCAGGGATGGAGAGGGGAAAAAATGAATGGCAAAAACATCAGGACGGAAGAGGGGTCCATGAGAACCTGTACTCAGTAGGACTTCCTTGGAATGATTCATATCCACATACCTCCTGGCCTCATGTAAAGGTTTCTGGTATTGTCTCTCACTTCCTAAAACAAAGCTGACTTATGTGATAAGGCGTGTATTCCCTCTAGCAACATGGGATTGCCAGATGAGAGTGAATACATGACGGATATGCACACATCTATGGCCTTCAGTGAGAAGCAAAGTCTGGTCCACCCATTACCATGGACACACTTGAAAACAGAAGCAGGGATTTTCTTGTTTTTCTTTTTCTTCTGGCAAAGATGGAGTTTAGAGAAAGGTGACTCTTTCTTTTATTTTTGTTAAATTAATTAATGAATGAACAGCCTTTCTTTCTTTTTTGAGACAGAATATTTTATATCTCAGGCTGGCCTTGTTCTTATCATGTAGTCAAAGATAATATGAATTTCGGATCCTCCTGTCCCTACCTCTTGAGTGGAGGTTACATCCACCAGCAGCTGCATTTCTGTATTTTAGTATTTATTACTTATTAATTTACATCTATATGCTTTGGATATCTTTAACTCTTGTTTAAAGATTTAACAGAGGAGATTTGGATTCAGTTTCAAACATACTTGAGCCAAACTCAAGTTTAAATAAGTACAATTTTGGCTTAATTGGAATTATTTTTCTACTTTGTCATAATTAAATAAGAATAATTGAAGCCAATTATTATCTAGAATTTGTTCGGGGCGGGGGAGGAAGAAAGTGATCACATGTGTTTTACAGGAAGCCAGAACTCTGCCTGTTCCAAGGTCCCCTCCTGCTGGCATCTAAGTGGCTTTGTATGTGATGCCTGGCTTTGCACATAGGAGTAAAGGATTTGAGTGGCAGATACAGAGGTCAGGGTTTACAGACACATTTCTTGGGTGAGGTTTCTGTCAAACCACATGTGAGTTAATAGGGAACTCTGAGCACATGAACGAAGTTCCTAAGTTCACTTTCCTCATTTCCAGAGGGCACACTACTCCTCAGAATGAGAAAGGACTGAGCATCTGTGGAAGGACCTGGTTCAGTACTGACTCCAGCCTATTGCCAACTTCCTGGTTAGCTTTTAGATGGAAGGAGAACTGGGCTTAATGAGATATCTCAGATGCCTTCTATCAGATGGTATACTCAGGATATTCTCTTTTATAGAGAAGAAATGTAAGTAAATACGTATTAACTTGACAAGATTTACCCCCAAGAAATTAAAGGTGTCATAAGCCTCCATAAACAAGGTAGATATTAAAAGCCTTCTTAACCAGCTGGAGGCACCATTTTCTGAGCATTCTGAGAAAACAAGGTTTTGTGCTGAATATTAAGTAACTTGTATTTCTAAAAAAATTTATGTGGCTTAACAATTTTTAGTGTGTGTGTGTGTGTGTGTGTGTGTGTGTGTGTGTGTAGGCACACACATGCCATAGCATATGTGGAGGTCAGAGTTATCTGTCTATATAAAAACTAAGTTGTTCTCCACCATGCAGGTCCCAGTGACTGAACCCAGATTGTCAGTCTTGGCAGCAAGAGCCTCTACTCATTGACTCATCTTGCTAGCCACAATATATATATATGCTTAGCTTTGTGTGAAAATACTGCCATACTTTTCTTCTCTATATTACATTTATTATATTTTTTCCCACTTTGTGTGTGTGTGTGTGTGTGTGTGTGTGTGTGTGTGTAAGGGGTAGTAACTATACTACAGTTTATCTTTCCTTTTACAAACCTTTTCTCACATATAAGCTAATATCCTACCATAACTGGAAGTAGGATTCACACACCCACAGGTAAGGTAATCATGGCACAATATTAAGAGATACTAGATGTTTTTGCCAGTTCTACTTTGACTCAGCTAATTTCTTATGATTATGTCTGATGAATACTCTTGCTATTTCAGTAAGCAAATCTAAGTTTCAAGAATCTTAAGCAACTTTCTGATGTTCCAATCAATACAATTATGTTTTGTGTTGGCCTTGAATTTGCTATGTACCCAATGCTGGCATTGAGCCCGTGGTCTCCTTTGGAGTGCTAAGATTATAGCCAAAAGCCACCATGCCCAGTTCAGTTATTAGTTTTGAACCTCCTGTATTGCATTTCAAAATATGAGTCCATTCTACTACGTATTCTGTCAGTAACCATCTTTTACACTATTAATGTAAAAGTTCGGGGGAACAGAGGACACCTCAAGTGAGTGTGTAAGGAGTGACTAAAGTCCTCAAGTGTGTCTTGCAGACATGCGCATACAAAGCCAGGTGAAGGACTCCAAGGGTTCAGACCCGAAGGAATAGCAAGTTGTTTTCCTTGGTGAGGTTCAGAAGGATGAGAAAGACTTCCTCTGGTCAGAATGTCACTGTTGACAGTGTATGCAGAAACACTCAGCCACAACTTCCTCCTCCTCCTGATGATGACAGCAGCCGAGACTGCTGCCTAAAGGGTCCTCCTACCAAGATTAGCTACACAAGCTTGTCCAACTGTATGCCCTGAGCTCTTATCCTCAGTTCAGTTGTATAAAATGACTGAGCTGAGTTTCTGCGTTGCTCTTATGCATTTGGTGCCTCTCATCACAGTGAGCACAGCTTCCATGATCCCAACTTTTATGTACATGAGCATCCTTTCTTCATTCCTGCATGGTCCCAGGGGGGCCAATCCCCGAAGCCGTGCAGAGTATGGCCAAAGGTGATGGCAGATGCCCTTGTGCTGTGAAGAATACCTACTTCCTAAAATGGAAGAGGGCACAGACTTACCCAAAGCCACTTCCTGTATTTTCTACTCGAAGCAACTTCCTGTGAATTTGCAGTGGGCCCTGGTAGTAAGATAGCAAATTCATTATCTAGCACTAAAGTCAAGCTTGGGGGTGTCTTTCTTTAGACTTAGAGGCATTTTGCTCTTCTACAGCCTTCTGCAAGGGGAAGTGATAAGCCTTATCACTTAGCTCCTTGATAAATCCTAAGAACCAGCCCCCAGGCCACACTGTGAGGGGGCTAACAGGACACTGTAAGAAGACTTAGATGGATCATACTGTAGAAATAAAGTGAACAAAACTGGCATTTCCTGAAAGTTGAAACAACTGCTCAGGTACACAAAGATACCCAGATAGGGCTGTTCTACTGCCACCACAGTCCTAGAGATGGGACCTGGGCTGCACAGGAGTAAGCTAAAATCAGACTCCTCGGGACTTTTTATCTGACCCATCTTTTATTTTTTATTTTTTATTTTACTCTGGAAATAGTTTTGATCAGCAAAGGAACAGGATAGATAATTCTCCAAAGATGATAAGCAAAAGACCAGTAAGCACACGAGATGTTCAATATGACCAGTCACCGAGGAAACATATTAAAAATAGGAGTCTCTTTCACATCTACTAAGATAACACAAGACACAGGCAATGACACTTGGGAACAATGTAGAAACTGGGACATGTGCTGTACTGATGAAATTGCAACATGGTACTGCTGCTGTGGAAAACTCTTTGGTGGGCTCTCAAAATGGGCCAGAAGTGGGGACTTATCCCTGTAACTTCAACTATATATCGAAACCCTGTCTCAAAACAAAATGTTGCCCATGGAGTTACTATATGAAGAATCAATTTATGTCTAACTACATAGATACAAGAAAAGTGAAAAATATATCTGATGAAGTAATGACAGTGGAAATGGAAAGATCTGACCCATCTTTTATCCTTATGACTTAAGTCTTACACCGACTCGTCGCCATGTTATTCTATAACCTACTTCCATTGTTAGTTTGGATGGACGTGCCGTCAAATGAAAGGTAATGTCCTCATTTCTTAATGTTCAGATCAAAGGCAAAAGGAATGGCAAATAGATGGCTTAGATCTTAAGTTAGAAGAGTTCCCCACATGTCAATCTGGTTGGTCAATTTCTCAGAGGGAAGAAAAACAAGGGGAGCTGAATCTTAGTCTGTATGACTTACAACCCCATGACCCCTGCCCAGTATACAGAACACAGATGTAGGATGCATGAGACACACAACTGAGTCACAGACATGATCAAATGCATCACATACACAATGAAAACAGACAGAAAAGAAACCCTGGTCTTTATTAAAAGTGTACCAACACACTTCATAGATGTTTCTGAAGCCCCTGGCACATGCAGAATGTCACAGATGGAGATGATCTCCTGGTACTCCCACAGGCCCTCTCTACATGCGCAGGAGTCCAGTAAACTGACAGCTGGCCTAAGCGGATGGATCCTAAAATATTTTTCCAGACTATTACTTTCTTTCAAATGCTAATATTTGCAAGCTCAAAGCTCGGCGGTGCCCTCGCGATGTAGAGCAAGACACAATGTAAACACGAGGCGGTCTGTTTTCATTGTATTCGTGTCTTGTTTTGTGTTTTCTGGAAATACTTATTTCTCAGATCCTCCCCTGTTACACAAGGGCTGGCACTTCATAGACTGTCAGCCACATCTGCCGAGGGAATACACTGAGATAAAAAGAGATTGTGTTATTAGAAATCATTTTGAAAACGTGACACATCCCTCTCTGCGGTTCTGGAAGCCGCACAACAAGGAACGCAGTGAATGTGCTTAGACTGCCCTCCAAATACCCAGCTGGCACCCAGGCTATTCTTTTCCAGTTTCAATCATTGAAAGCCAGGAACTTTACAGCCAGTCACAGACCCAGGAAGACAACTTTTGGGTAATGGCTTCTCGTTATAGGGCCAGTGACTTCTGTTGAACAGATCAGTTAAGGAATAATGAATCTCAAATGTCACCTTATCATGATGATCTCTAGTAACAGGCCTTTTTTTTTTTTAAATCTCTTTGACTTTGTAGTTTGTTTAAAATAGACCATAAACTATTAGCACCGATTGACTGAGGGTATGATAAGACAGCTGAATTTCCAGGAGCTTTGGCAGAAGGCAGGGAGGGTGGAGACTGTTGCTCTGAGCTCATGCCTTCTGCCACAACCCTGCTGCCTCCTCCAGGACAGTGAAGCCGCACATCCGCTGGCTCACGGGCTGAGCTGTCCCTCTCTCCTAGCAACCACATTATGCTAAAGTGCAAAGGCTGGGGTTGCCAGGATATTCTTCTATTCTTGTCTTCCACAACCAGTCCCTCTGCAAGAGAGTGAGAAGCAGATGAGAGGCAGAGGCACGGATAGCAGGAATCAGGGGCCAAGAGCCTTTTTTTTTTTTTTTAAGAGGAAGCAAATTAAGCCAACAATTTTGCTGTTGATGCTTGCGGACTTTTCCCTTTTCTTTCAAAATCAGACAGAGCCATGATAAAGACAAATTACAAAACTCCCAAGTATTAAACATTGTAAGACAAAATTCACCACCGTTAGAAGCCACTTTGTCCAATAGAGGAAGAAAGACACATTTCTTGCAATTGCCAGTGTGGCCCAAAGATTCTGAACTGTAATTACTGTCTTGCTCCATAAATAAAATTTCTGAAATAGATAGCACACACTGTAGAGCCAAAGACAGCACCAATAATCAACTGTATACCTTGACATGATAAAGTATATGAAAAACATGCATCTTTTAAGGTTGGGCAGCAGTGCCACAGGCCTTTAATTCCAGCACCTGGGAGTTGGAGGCAGGGGGATCTCTGTGAGTTCGAGGACAGCCTGATCTACAGATTGTCCTAATTCTAGGACAATCAGGGCTACATTGATACCCTGTCACCAAAGAGTAAAAACACACTGAATCATGGCTTATTACCTAATTTGATATCATAATGAATTTTGCATTTAAATGTCCTCTGGTTTACAGAAAAGCCCACATAAGCTCCTTAGACATATACGACCAAAAAGAAGTTGAGACAGAACTCGGATCCTTATCTGGTTTATGCTGACATCCACCTCCATTGTGCCATGTCGCCTCAGTTCCTCACACAGATGAAAATAGATAAAAACAGGCAACTTACACGCTTGCAGAGCTTAGGCTGCTGCTGTGTTTGCCATGCTCTTAGCGATCCAGTAGGTGTCTTCTTCCTGCTTTTACAAATTAGAAAAACTGGTCCAAGAACGCCTAGAAGACTCACCCACCTCATGTAATCAGAAAGTGGCAAGTCGGAACGAAGCCCAAGATAAATGTCTCTTCATCCAGAACATGCTTGACTCAGGTCAGACATTAACCACCTATCAGAACTGATATCAGAGCATGGACGTAAAGAACATGATATTTGGATATATTTGGAAAAAAAGGGCCTAGTGCACACGTCTAAGGGATTCATTGATTAATTCAATAAATATTAATTGAGTGATTCTGTCTTGGTACCTGGGGTGCCGTGGCGAGCAACAGGAAAACACAAAACCACACAGAGCTTCTAAGTTGTGTGGATACAAAGTACACGTATGTCTGAGGAAGGGCAGCAATTATAAATAAAGGGAAGGCATCCCTGAAAATGTGACATTTGAGCAAGCCACGTGGGTATCTCCGGGAAGAGCACTGTGGGCAACAGGGGGAAAGTGGACAAGCTGAAACTATCCCAGTCCTATACAAAAGAGGTAAGAGATTGTGTGGAAAGGCAGAGAGAAGCATTGAGAATGGTGGACACTGAAGGCTACGTGTGAGGGCGCTGAAGAGAGACCACATGAGGGCTTTGGAAACCAAGGTCAGGACGGGAATTCACTCAGGGCTCAATAGTAACCCTAGCCAAGCATCCTCAAGAAATTTAATAACCACAGCTCCCATGAATCCGTTCTAGATTCCCACATAGATCCGCACTCAGTCCAATTTGATCTTCAGTTATCTGGAACACAGACATCATTTCTTCTGTGTTGTTAATGTGTTATGAAGTAAGGTCTGTTTTACAGAGTGGCTGGAACCTTCTCAGCAAGATGGCTAATCAATAAATATGCTGAGCATGGTAAGGAGAAAAGATTAAGTTCCCTCTCTCAGTGAGCTTATACCTTAACCATGAATGCATGTAAGTCTCTACCAAGTGTCCATTTGTGGAGGAGTATGCACAAGGTTATGGTTATACCAAGGGCAGCCAAAAACAGTTAATCAAATATAGTATCTGGAGGGGGACTTCGATGGTAATTTGTAAGGCGAGGTTTTCGAAGTTGGTGACTCAAAGTAAAGTACTCTCTGTACATGGGGCAGGAGAGATGGCTTAGCAATTACAACCCTCACTGCTCTTACAGAGGACCCAAGTTCGGTTCCCAGCACCCCTACAGTGGCTCACAACCACCCACAATGCCAGTTCTGGGCATGTGACACACTCTGATGCCATCTGAAGGCACCAGGCAGGCACATATGCACATACATGCATAAGGCACTCTCTCATACACATAGAAAATAAAAATAAATATTTTAAAAATAGATGTTCAGAATTTGCACTAGGTAAGGTGTCACACACCTTGAGAGGCTGAGGTCAGAGGTCAGGAAACTTGAAGACTGTGTGGGGTAGGTACCAGAGGAGACCTTGTGTGGTTGTTTTATTTTTTTAACATGCAAAGAAAAGATTAAGATTTGGGAAAGCAAAGGGGCATGAAGCAGGTAAAGCATTCTGGACTAGAAGCAATGTGAGCAATGGCACATTGACAAGAAAGATTAGAGAACAGTCTTGGGGGTCAGCCCACGGAGAGAAGAGACCAGAGTGAGAATCAAAGCGATGAAGAGGTTGATGTACACTGGTGTGGGCTCTGCATTTGGGTGTGTCCTTTCTCAGAGAGACAATGCATGCGCTATTCTGCAAGCCCTCTGTGTCTGTTGTCCGTCACCTTTTCCTGGATGCTGAGTGAAAGCCGTCAGCATCAGCACCATCACTCTGACTGCCCTTGACTTTGAGTGGATATAACACTTTACTGTGGGGGATTGCTAAGTCTCCCAGCGGGAGCTGCAGCTCCTGTTAGAACTCTGCTCCCTAGGTCTCGGGATAAAGTGTTTTAGGAGCTTGGCACTTGTCCACGGATGGCCTGTGCTCTCCAGCTAAATGCCGTGCTGATACATGAAGAGCCAAGAGCAAGTTTAACAGCCTTTATCCGATTTTCAATTCATCTATTTTTAATTTCTTGTATAGGCTAAGCTCAATAAATTCTATAATGAGTGCTGTATACCTTAAAAAATAATTCTGTGCACAATATAAACAGCCTACATGTTTGCAGAACTTATTGGACTCAATGGGTTTTAAGAAGGAATGAGGACCCAGTGTTGGGAGGGTACAGAATGAAAGGAAATCTGGGAGGAGATGGGGAGAGGACTGTTTTGAACAAAATACAATATATAAAATTATCGTAGTTAATAAAAAACATTTTTAAAGTCTACATTATATTTTCTGTTGTTATCAGGTAATACTATCATCAGGTTTAAATTCTATCCGAATTACACGTGACATTTTGGAAAATCAACCTTTAAAAAGGTCTTGGCTGAAAGAAAGCCGCCACTCGCTATGTTCAGCCTTGAGTAATTGCCAGGCAATGGTGGAGTGCTTGCAGTATTTTCTCCACACCCGTCATGTCCAAACAAATAGAACACCAGCCGGGGCATTAGCTACTGCTCCCATCTTCCTGGAATTCATTCAGACTCATCCCTCCACCCCCGTTTCCCTTGACAACAATCAAATCCCCCAGCAGCTCTCAATAATCCAACAAGTCTTGCTTCAGTGTTATCTTCGAAAACAAAACAATGCTGGTTTGCTGTATATGCCATTAGGAACCAGAAGAGAAGGAAAAGCACGTAAAAGTCAGTTCAGATTGCTCTGATTTTATTTTTCTTTTTTCGGTAAAAATTACTTTTCCAGTAGCTGGATATTTGAATGAATGCCAGTCACAAAGGATTCTAAAAACTACCTGCAACCATCCTCCAAAGAGGAAAATACCATTTTCTTGGTGACTTGAACTGTTTCTTCTCTCATTTCATCCCATGGGTCTGTGCATTATACAGCCTCCATCTGTAATTTCACCAAGAGTTTAGAATGAAATAGAATTAGATCCCTATCCTACTGCCTAAATATGCATTACAAGAATATATTCCACAAAAGGAATATATTCTTTTTTGGACTTTCTCATCTGTTGAATATGATTTTCATTTTCTGATGCTTTACAGAATTCTGCTTCTGTTAATTATGCTCTAAATTTTCTGGAATGCTCCTCCAGGCCTAGAGCACTTGGAGCCAGGTTTGGCGGGCAAACCTGCCAAATGCAAGAACAGTTAAGGGAGGAAGATAAAACATGAAGTTCATTCCTGGGAAATTCCTGGAGGAAAGTCAGATTTCTAGTCTGAGAAAATGAGCTCACTTCTCCCCCTTGTGCCCAGACGTCAGACGCTACCGGCCGTGCATTTTCTTGAACGGGAGCATGGAAGAGAGAAATTGCCTTCTTCACTTAATGGCTCATTCCAGTCCTTTTTCAGGCTGTGCGTAGTAAATTTGCAGTAATATAATGAGTTAGCTATATGAGTTCTTAGGGCCCTATCATGAAGTCCCTGCCTGACCCCACTATTGTTCTTTCCATTGATCTATTTATTTGCACCTAATATCAGTTCAGCATGCGCCTTTCAGAAAGGACTCCAGAGTTGGTACTCGAAACACACTGGAAATGAAAGCACAAAGCCTGGTGGAGCCAAGTATTTCTGTTATCTGTCCCTAATAAACCAGAATCTTCCAGAACAGGGTCTGACACAGTAAGTGTTTCTGTCACAAGACAAAGTCAATAGGATAAAACCCACACAAAATTTTAGCACGCAACCCATTCTTGTTTCCTACCCTAAGTGCCTATTTCTCGTTCTCTGTCCATGGTTACAGAAGCAAACAGCAATGGGGCGCCAAAAGCAAACACACGACATGGACGAAGGTGAATTTAACTTCTGAGTCCCATTGGAAAGATATGTAGCTGTGATCCAACATGTTTTTTTATTTTTATTATCTAAGTTTCTTGGCTGTCCTGTCTCTCCATTATCAGTGGGATGACAGCTCCTCATTATACCAGAGAAGAAGCATGTAGGGAAAGTTACCTTATTTCTAGATTTAATTCAAGAGTCCTTCCTCAATGAGTTTTTGAGGTCATTTCCCTGCTAGCATTCATTTCCATTTTGAAGAGTACATCATTTCCCTGTGGAAATAGCAGTTTGCTTCTGCCTAGTACATGAAGAAGACCCTCACATGCCTGCTCGTCTTCTTATGGAGCAATTTAACAGATTCTAACGAAGAAGGTTTTTGCCTTAAAAAAAAAAAAGCAAGCAAAGTTGGTGTTACTGACTTACTAATGCAACTAACATGAGGATCAAACCAGCTCCGCATATAAGAAAAGGCACAGTCGTAAGGTTCTATTCTTTTTCTAAGCTGGAAACTTAGAATGAGGTGGGCTGAGTCAGACTCTGATACCTCAAGTAAAGCTACTGAGGAAACCTCAGCTGGTAATATCTGTCCCACAGCCTCGTCCTTCGGGCTATAAGTTAGAGATGAGAAGACAAGGGAAGAAAATCCACTCTTTCTGAACATTTAGATGATTTCAAAGAGGCTTGTGAACTCCCAGTGTTCTGTGGTTCTAAACTCCCTAGCTGGTGCCCCGCTTTGGGGAAATTCCACTCTTCCTGTTGGACAAACTTGCACCCTGGAGCCTGGAGCCAAAGCCCCATGTGGTGCCAAGATCATCAGAATTGCTTCTCAGTACCAGTTCTAAGACAAAGAAAAAGAAACCAACACATAAGTATGATGTGCCATCCCCTAGAATATGTTTTTATTTGGATGTAAGATATCTTACATTTCTCAAGTGTGACGGGAACAGAGGCTCCAGGGTGCCCCTTGGCACTTTTCCTGATGTGTCACCATTGAAAGCTCTGCTTCTCACAGCCAACAAGCTCGGGGCTCTCTAAGCTCTCTAATAAATGTTAGAAAGCTCCCTGGGCTCTGCACACCCTGCAAGCAAGCTGCTTCTCCACTAGCCGGTCCTCTCTTCCAGTCCTCGCAAGCCCGGAATTCTCTTGTCTCACCTCCTGGCCTCTCTCTAGATTCACCCTCCGTCTGCGATTCTAAGTAAGGGGCTCCTGCCCACTCACTTCCAGCTTCCTGTTTACCAGCAACTTGACTTACCTTTTAGACAAGTTTTGAAAAACAGTCTTCACAATTTTAATGGGGATCTGGAGAGTTCAACCACCCAAATGCATGCTTTGCAATGACGAGGATCTAACTATGGTCTTTGCTTGTTTGCTTTTGTAATCTCTGCGTTGTAAAGGTATAGGTACATGGATTACAGATGCTTGCTGGCCAGCCAGCTTCGCCTGCTTAGTGAGTCCCAAAGCCTAGTGAGAGCTGTGATCTCAAGAAATAAGGTAGCTATTTCCCCAGGAATAACACTAGAAGTTGATCTCTGACCTCCATAGAAATGCACATGCATGCACAATCACACACATGAATGGGTAACATGGCATACTTTTATATAATAAAGAAAATGGCATTGATGCAATTGAGGGCTCTCATACTCATTAGTCATTATCTTTCCATTCCTATTAGTAAGGTCTTTTGGTTTCTTCTTCTTCTTCTTCTTCTTCTTCTTCTTCTTCTTCTTCTTCTTCTTCTTCTTCTTCTTCTTCTTCTTCTTCTTCTTCTTCTTCTCCTCCTCCTCCTCCTCCTCCTCCTCCTCCTCCTTCTCCTCCTCCTCCTCCTCCTCCTTCTCCTCCTCCTCCTCCTTCTCCTTCTTCTTCTTTTTTGAGACAGGGTTTATCTGTGTAACAGCCCCTGGACCCTGGATATCCTGGAACTTGCTTTGTATACCAGGCTGACCTCAAACTCACAGAGATTCACCTTCCTCTGCCTCCTGAGTGCTGGGATTACCGGCATGTGCCACCATACCTGGTTTGTCAACTGAGTCTTTTGAGCATATAGGAAAGTGTATAGACACAGTGACCCGTGCCCTCTGCCCGGTGTTTCCATTAAGAAACTGCAGGATTACCAGAGTCATGGTTTTCCTCTCTCCTCCACATATGGAGGCTTTGTTCGGGTCCCACCTCTACCTTCTGGCCTCAGCACAGAGCTGAATTCTTTCCTTCACCACAAACCTCCCTTCCCTCAGCTCACGAAGCACCTTCTAAGTCTCTGGCACTGGCTTATCTTCTACTGTGTGGGAAGAGCGAGGTGGCTAACACATCAAAACACTTTAACAGAAGAGCAAATGCTGTGGAAAATGGAAACAGTGGTTATCAGAGGAGGGTGACAAAGAAGGGGAAAGACCACCTCGGGCAGAGTCCAACCCAAGTCTCTTTGGAGCTGAACCGAAATCTGAAACCTGAAGACTGACAAAGGGTGGAGGGTTTGGATAGAGAGGTTGCATGGTTCTGCCCTCTTTCCCTGTCCCCAAAGGCAGTCCTGGAATTACCCTAATGCCTTCACTTGCCTTCACTTTCCACACTAAGGGGTGTCTGGAAGCCTCACTAGTCTTTGCCCAAGGGAATTGCCACTCTAATACTGGAATCTAAGGACTTCATCTTATTCCTGCACTCTTGACCTTAAAAGGCTTACAAGAGAAACAGCGACTTTAGGCAAGGCTGGGACTTTATTGGCCTTATCTACGGTGTCACTGTTCTGGCTTAAGAATCCAGGCCACATACTATATAGAATTGGTGACCAGAAAAGGAATTTTTCATCTGGAAACTAACTTCTTGCATTAACCAATAAGTTATAGATATTCTGGCTAGTTCCCCAGAGGCCTTGTTAACAAGCAGGGCTCTTGTTCCAATCACTCTTACCTAAATGCCATGGTCCCTTCCTGACTCAGCCCAATACTTTATCTCTCTGAATTTTTATCTCGGCTATGCTTCATTTCAGTTGCCCTGAATGGAAGCTGCCTAAAAATTTCAAAAGTAGATAGTGCGTAAATCCCTCAGCACCATGGCTGTCTAGACCGTAGCAAGTAGTGGCCTCTTAAAGTCTGACAGTTCATCTTGGTTTTGTTGTTACTTGGACTTCTGCTGCTTGGCATAAGTTACCTGGCCTTCTTGGTCAAACTATTTTTTTTTTCAGAAGATTTATACATATATATTATTTATTTGTATGTCTATGTGAGTACATTTGGTTAAGAATCCTGTCTACTTCCTTGGCTTGAGCACAATGTAGTATCTTTATCCTGTCTTTAACACTTCTTATTCCTTCTGATGACCTCATGCACGAATGCACATATATAGAATGCATGTGCATGTGCAGGCATGCGCTTGTGGTCCTCCCTTTCCCCACACATTCATTCATTTCAGATCAGTTCCAGGTAACCATTGTAAGCATCTCCTTTTCCTGCATCAATAAGAGACTTCAGTGTTTATATCTCTAGCCCCAGTTTCTCTAAGAAAGATCCAATTCCTAATCCCTGCAGGAGGGGGGGGTCATTTGAATCTCAAATTACAAGGGCACTTGTGGGTTCCCACTCTGTAAATCTCCATCACATCTCTGCCACCGCCTGTCTCCCTTCAGCTCTTAGGCACAGCTTCCAAGGCAGCACACCTTAGGAGCAGGCTGTCATTGTTGCAAAACCACCTCCAGCAGGACTGCAAAATCTTTTACAACGCCCTGTGCCCAATGGTTCCAATGTTACTCCGCAGAGTCACAGTAAGAACTAAGATGTGCCAGCAGCAACTGTATGCCAGGGCATTGCACACACAGTCTCTGATCAACTCCTCCGCCTTGAGATTTTATTGCTTCCATTATACACTGTGGTAATTTTGGTTGAGTCTAATGATTTCCCATGGCTCCTCTCCAGGAGGTGAAACACACCCATCCTCCAGGGGAACCACTCTATTCCTGTCTCAGAAAGCACAAGCTTCTCCAATCATGCAAATGTGTGTGCGTGTGTGTGTATGAGCTTGTTTTTTTTTTTTATCATCTTCATCCTTTTTAACTTTTGAGATGAATTGGCAGAAGGGAACAGCCCTGTCACCCGGTTATTCCGACCTTGTGCACCTCTATGGGTGCAGTCCAAATTCATACTTGATATTCCTGCAGCTTTTTAATTATAGCGTCTGTGAGAAGTCTGACACATGTCGAACTTTATTTCATTCTTAATGAATGAAACAAAGCGCATCATCGCTTTGTCTTTGGCACTTTAGAGGGAGCTTATTTCCCAGAGAAATGAAACGCATCATCGCTTTGTCTTTGGCACTTTAGAGGGAGCTTATTTCCCAGAGACTCAGGATCGAACCCTCCACATTCGCTCTCAGGCTCCCACTAAATCCTTCGGAGGTCAGGCTTCGCTGGAGGAAGTGAGGTGCCTTCTCCTCCCCAGTACACAGACCTGCCCGCTGGAGTGCCCTTCCCAAATCCTCCCTGCCATCCAAGATCCCTCCTTCCACAAACAGTGCTTGCTTATCAAGGAAACAAAACTTCCCACCCCGGAAAGGCCACAGGCAGCACAGATCTGCTTTTCCCCACCATCCTGCAAGTTCCTACATGGCTTAGGCTTTTGAAAATTGGGCCACATAATATTCCTAAGTTTTCCCAGTGTCTGTCTGTCTGTCTCTCAAACAGCTTTCCTCATTCTTCCTGCAAGTCGAAGGAACTTTTTATGATAAAAAGTGTCTAATGTCTTTTGACCTCATTTGAAATGGAAAAGGCTCATTTGAAACCTGAATAACAAAGAACAACTTCTACCTAGGGTTGAAATCTCATCTGCATACACATATTCCTAATCACACGTTATTTTAAGCTTGTATGTTTTAAACCATGTTTATACAATATTCCGTAGGACTGCAGTGAGCATATGATATTGTTGCTTTTGTTGCGATTTTGACTTGACTCTCTAAAATTTGAAAACAGTACTGTGACAAGAAGCCATGGAATTATTTTTCACTGATGAAAACAAGAGCTGGGTTCAATCTTTCACCATATATTTTTGAAAATGTCAATGTCATGGGGTTGGAAAATTATTCTCAAAACTTGAACTTGAATTTTTCTATAGGTCAGATTTCTGAATATATATATATTCAAGGAATATATATATCCTTATATCCTTGTAATTAAACTTTTAGCTCAGAAGATAGCCAGACTATAACACTGAAATAATATCTTCAAGTAAAAACATTACCACTGTGCATTGGAGTGGCTCCCTGAAGGTCAGACATCGATTGGAAAGGGCAATGAGTCAGCCTTTAGATGCAACGGAGCTCTACTTTTTCTAATCATTTTTTTTACTTATGTTTTTTTCAAAGATAAAATGTGCTCATCTACATCTTCAGGCAGAAGAGTTACTAACAATTTCTAAATTCAAAAAGATATTCTGTATTTCTTCTATTTAGACCACCTATATTATATAACAATGTTTTCTTGAGGTACAGGACCCAAATAATTAGGGTCTCATCATAAACTCAACAAATAGTGACACACAGAATGGCCTTATTATAAGGTCTTTGGAATTTAAAAAAAACAAAGCAAAACAAACAAACAAACCAACAAACCACAACTGCTATTATTTTGTAAATCCCTTTCCCTCTGGGGTCAAAATATGTGTTTGAGTCTGTTCCTGTTGAAAATTTATAAGCATCATTTCGTCTGCAACATGGAGTTTTGGCCAATCACAACACTCCGGGGGTTTGCCAAGTACCTTGTTACTGCTTCAACAGTTGTATTCAACTAACTTGTCCAAGACAGGGATTCATCCACTACCAAAATCCCACATCTTCCCCAGGCTCCTCTGCCCTATAAGTGTTGGATTCTGTATTGTGGTTCCCAGTCCATTGCCCATGGGGCATTGCAGTCTCCAAGACCTAAGTACTGAGTGCCTTTGTTTTTATAACTCTTGAGCTGGGAAAGTCTTTCTTTGCTTATCAAAATTTTGTCTTTCCATACTTAAAAAAAGGAGTCACAATCTCAGATTCTAGTTTAATTTCCCCCAGATTCTAGTTTAATTATCTAACATGCTTTCAGTTCTTGAATTTACGTGGCATTTTATTTCTCTCCTAGACTATTTTAATAATAAAATGGTACGTATCTTCTTTCTTCAACTCATCCTCAGGATCCTTGAGACTCAGCTATGTCTTATTTAATTTTAGTATTCCCAGTCGCAGATCAGGGCTCCAATTACACAAGGCATTAATTAAGATGAAGGAGGAAGGACACAGAAGAGGTGAAACTGATGAGTAGCTGAGCCTGAAGGGAACACGAAGCTTGGATGTGAACACTCTGAAATTCAACCCAGACTCTTCTCACTTTCTATCAGGTTGGCTTGCATCTAGCTTAATTTTTGAGCTTGTACCCTGTGAGCGCTACTCTCAGGCCCATGCTCTCTCCATTTTCCCCCTGAAATATAGTCAGATGAGAGTTCTTTTGGGGCTAAGTGGTCAGAGGCAAGCATGCCAAGTACCAAAGTTGATTTTAGCTATAATCAGCAGCTTCACCAAGTGACCAATTCTGGCAAACCTACTAAGCCATAAGTACACGTTCTCTTCAAGATAATGTTGGTGACAGTTAGTGAGGAAGTTTCTCCACATACACTTGACACTCCTCTGAATCTTAATAAACAGTTTAGATATTAGGCCACTGAATGGCCCTGCCATTCAATAAAGAAAAGCTTAGTTTGTATATTAATTTACTGATGCTATTCACATATACAGATGGGTGAGTCTATAACATAAAACCAGAGCTGATCTTATACTCGTCAGATATACAAATAGTAGCATATGAAAAAGAACCTGACAGAGATATTTTATCAATGGGACTGAATTTCGGTATCACTTACAAAATTTTGTCAGCCATTTCCAGTAACCCACATACCAGGACAAGAAGTGCTTCCTGCGTTTTCTTTCCCCTTCCTGGAACTGACATTTATTTAATGGAATTCTACCTCATGACAGCCCACTTGCATCACTGCGATGTTTAGTCAACGAAATTACTGAATTAATGGGGAAAATTGCCTTCTTAAGACTGGGTTTCACGAAGTCTCAAAACCAGAAGTGGTTACATAACACAGCAGTTATATAACATGCGGTGAACAGCATTATACTTTCAAAGACAGTGAGTTTTCGTTGCTGCGAGCCGCATTTTTCTGACTGCAACCTTGCCTCTCTCTGCTTGGATCACTGTGACCTCATTGGCACCGCCTCTTTATTTCTCAGCTACGCCACCTTCTGTTCCCCAAACACTAGGCTGTGGTCATACAAACATCATTCAGTTGTTTGTCTTTCCATCCATGGATAAAAACACACATACATCCCCGTACTGAGGCATGAATCATCCACTCCAGATATTATACTTGGGAGATAATTCCAATCTATAAAGAATTTCCATCTCTTGGCTTTCAGTATGAAATAATTAACATAGGCATATTTTTCAATGAATTCACTCATCTTTATAAAATAGGTAAATCATTCAATATTGACTTTACTAAAGATCATTTTATCTAAACCATTTCTTCACCAGTGAAAATTGGGTTTGCTTGTTATGAGCAGATAAAGGAAGCATGGCCTTCTATAGCTTCAGTGAAAATTGCCAACATTAGTTATTTTGAACTTCACACAGACAGGACAAACTGGGCATTTATCCTTGGATACCAAACAGATAATGAAATAGCACTGCATTTTATCTTAATTTTTGCTGCTGTTTTAATTTGTCCTGATAGAATGAAGCATTTGTGTTCAAATCTCTGATGAAAGCTTATTTTTCAATCCTGAATAACATAAAATGGGGCAAACAAGATGGCAGAACAGATAAAGGTTCTTAGCACACAAGTGTGAAGCTCTGTGTTCAATGAAGCATGAGTAATAAAAACCCAGAGACAGATATTGGGGTTCAACCTGAAGGTCAGAAAACCAAAACAGCTAGTCACTGGCTCTTACCTCTACCTCAGTCAAAAATAGTTATTCTGCCTCCAGGAATCCTTAGAATGAAACTAGGCCTGTTTCCTCCTGTTTTATAATCCTCTCTAGTGCTGGGACTAAAGGCGTGCACTACTACCATCCAGTTTCTATGGCAAACTAGTGTGGCTACTGGGATTGAAGGTGTATGTCACCACTGCTGGTCTGTAAGGCTGACCAGGGTGACTGTTTTACTCTCTGATCTTCAGGAAAGCTTTATTTATTAAAAGACAAATGAAATATCACTACAGTCCAAGCCCTGAAACCCATGATGAAGGGAGAGAACCAACTTGAGAAAGCTGTCCTCTCACGTTCACACGTGTGTGCAAGCATGAGTGTGCACACATAGTATTAATAATAAGCAAATAGTTAAAGCATAAAATAACAGTAAATGTCTTTGTTTTTTGATATGTTAGTAACTAAAAAAAGAATTTATATTCTGTCTTCCTCAATTTATATATTTTGAAATAATCTGTGTGTGAAGTTGGGGAGATGGCTCAGTGGGTAACGTCCTTGTAGACATTTGAGGATCTGAGTTCGGATCCACAGTTCCACATAAAAACTAAAGAGCTGGGTGCAGCCGTGCATATCCATAACCCCGGTGCTGGGAAGGCTGAAAAAAGCCAATTGTAGTGACTCCCTGGTCACCCAGTCTCCTCAAAACTATGAGGTCCAAGTTCAATGAAAGTCCTGGAAAATATAATGGCGTTATTGAGGAAGACATTCTCTAATGGTCATATCAGCCCTAGTGGTAAATACACCACCTACGTACAAACACACACACACACACACACACACACACCACACTTGCAACACACACTCATAAAACACACACACACACACCACACTTGCAACACACACACACACACACACACACACACACACACACACAGAGTCATACTCTTCTTGGTACTTTGACTAACAATACTAACAAGGGGCAGGGAAGTCAAATGTCAAACTTCACTAAATAGCAGGAAGGAAAGTATGACTGTCACAGCTCCCAGTCGAGCATCCAGTGCTGTGACTTACGGTCCTGGACACTCTGATTCACAGAGCATCATTGCAGGAAGGTGTGCCCGCTTAGAAACGTCACATGTGACGATATATTGATTCATACAGGTCTATGCCTCAGGGCCTTCAGGAAAACTACTTTTTTTCCTTTGCCTTTATCCTGTCAATCTTGGCCACACACGACTGAGACATTTACAGGTGGAATGTGGCACGGTCATGCTGAGCCGTGATTTAAGAAAGAACTAGGTCCAAACTCCAAATTAGCACACACTGTTATTAACAGCCCATTCGAAGGTTTAATGACAAGCAAGTTCAATCTAGTGGATGGCAGGGGTTCCACTTATCTTCAAGCTCATTCATTCCTAATGTGGACATATTTTATTGCCACAAATAAGCTAACTAATGGTGTGTGCATAACATTGCTGAGCGAGATCACATCTTTCCTGTTCTATAGATAATATCAAAGCCTTGAAGTTCAGGATAAATCTGGGGAGTCGGTTGAGAGATCATTCTGGTAATTACAATGGATCAATTTTTAAGATGTTTTTATGTCTCCAAAATCAAATTTTTCTTTCTCAAAGGAGTAGTCTGGCATCACAGCAAATGCATGAAACTCCATCATAAAGGAACACAGAGGCAGGAACATCGGGGGGGAGGGGGTAAACGTTATCCTGGGCAATCTACTGTGTTCAAGGCCAGCCTGAGCAATGGGAGACCCTGCCTTTCCCTCTATCTGTCGCACGCGCGCACACACACACACACACACACACACACAAACAAACAAAAAAACCCAAAACTGATTGATTAATTAATTAAAAAGGGAAACATTCTGGATTTGGGACCTCTATTCTGTTTCTCCAAGAGCATTCATTTTCTAAGATGGAATTGGAACAGCATCAGAAGGGAACTGTGTGGAGCATTTTAATTCATAGGAGACACAGGCCCAATAGCACATGGGTAGGATGCTGGTTCCTGGGACCCTCTGATGCCTACAATCCAGGACACCTTAAGCCCTTTCTGGACAGTCACCCCGAAATACACCTTTAAATGGAGGAGGGGCATAGGAGGGACGCAGCAGGAACTAGATCTTCTCCCTGGAAGCTCACTCAGAGGTTTGGGGCTGCTGTCTTTTGCCTCTTACATGTGGTGACTGTTGCTCAATCACTGGCCAGGCACCAGCAAAGCCACTTCCGGCTTCTTTTCTGGTCTTTGAGTCTCTCCTTAGCAGTTCCCTTGCCCTTTAGAGGTAGTGGCTTCTAAACTTTGAGGTCAGCTAACTGAAATTCCTAAACCCTAAGGAAATCCTTCCCTATTGCTCCCATGTGGTATTCAGGGGTGACTTGGACACTTAAAGCCTGAGCCCTATCAGATAAAATTAAAAGAATGTGTTGAAGAAATATATGTGAATTTATTAGACACAGGGGTCTTATTTAGTTAATCTTTGCATCTGAAATTCATACCATGGAGCCTAATATAGTAGCAACTGGAAATACGTATGACTGAAAAATGTTTAACTCAATGGTTAGGCAAATTAGTCAGAGAAAGGGGAAATAAAAACAAGAAATGGACAGGGAGACAAACTTGTGCATGAATCAGGGCTCCTTGGTTAAGAGAAGGATTTTTTAAAATTGATATTTATTGATATTATCTACATTTTTCTCTGCTCCCCTCCCTACCTCTCCCCTCCCCTTCAACCCTCTCCCGAGGTCCCCATGCTCCCAATTTATTCAGGAGATAATAGAGATGTATGTCTCTATTAGGGTCCTCACTGTTGTCTAAGTTCTTTGGGATTGTGGTTTGTAGGCTAGTTTTCTTTGCTTTATGTTTAAAAACCACTTATGAGTGAGTACATGCAATACCACTTTTGGGTATATATCCAAAGGATGCTCAATCATGCCACAAAGACATGTGCTCAACTATGTTCATAGCAGCTTTGTTTGTCATAGCCAGAACCTGGAAACAACCTAAATGTCCCTCGAACGAAGAACAGATAAAGAAAATGTGGTACATTTACACGCTGGAGTATTACACAGCAGAAAAAAATAACGACATCTTGAAATTTGCAGGCAAATAGACAGAGCTAGAAAACATCGTTTTGAGTGAGGTAACCCAAACCCAGAAAGACAAGGACTTTTAAGCAAGTAAAATCTTTCATATGTATAACACCCATGCAGCATTTCTTGTATGTGTTTATTTAACTGCAGTACAGTATGTAATGCTTGCAGACAGACTGCCAATCCAAGAGTCATTTCACACAGAACTATCCCCTAGCTTACTCCGTCAGCATTTTTGAAAATTATCATTTTCAGCATCATAGATAGCGGTGCTCACAAGGCTAAAAAGAGCTTGAGGCTGAACTTCTGGTTATTCTCAGGAAAAGCTTTGGCTCTGCCTACAAGTTACCCTCCCTGCTGTTAAAATCTCTGCCATTTTCCATATATGATTACACCTGTTATTTAAATGAAATGTCAAATGTCAGGCTTTAATTTTGGCTAACGGAATTAAAAATTAAGTAGGTGCTCCATGCTCAGCAGTAGATGGCCAACACAAAATGAGATTAACAGTGTTTTTGTAGATTTGTTTTTTAATCTTACTGGTCTTTTGCTTATATAGTATGATTTCGTGTTTTTATGGGTTTTGGTTGTGTGTGTTTCTTGTGTTTTTTCTTTTTGTTATTTTTCTTTATTTGCCTGCTTTTTATTTTTTATTTACAGGGTTTCTGTGTGTAACAGACCTAGCTGTCCCGGAACTTGTTCTTGTAGATAAGGCTTGAGCTCACAGAGATCTTTCTGCCTCTGCCTCCCTCCTGAGTGCTGGGATTAAAGACGTGCGCCACCACCGACTGCTTGTTTGCTTTCTAAAGGGTGGGGGG
The DNA here is from genome assembly GCF_982192425.1 of Myodes glareolus. Taxonomy (NCBI): domain Eukaryota; kingdom Metazoa; phylum Chordata; class Mammalia; order Rodentia; family Cricetidae; genus Myodes; species Myodes glareolus. Next base: position 129,712,899 of record NC_142026.1, read on the forward strand.
CGTGGAGTTGGGTAGATGGGTGAGAGAAAACTATAATCAGAAGATTGCACAAAGAATTATCTCCATTTTAAAAAAAATAATAAAAAGGTGAGTTGGGGAAACAGAGATGAAGGGTAGATATCTTGGACTAAGCTTGACTTAATAATTAGGTAGACAGGGTCTTACTCTGTAGTGCTAGGGGCCTAGGATTTGCTGTTGCTGTATAGAACAGGCCGGCCTCACACCCACAGAGATCCTCTTGTCTGTTTTTTATGATGCCCCAGCTCTTGAATTACAACCTGTATATCTCAATAGCCAATCAGCAGTACTATAAAAAAAAAGTCTTTGGTCCAATATAAGGAAGTAAATATTTGCTTTGTGAACCACACTCATTGTCTATAATAAAATTACATTATTGACAAAGGGATTTAAAAGAAAATGTCGCAAGCGGAGTTTAAGAAAGTCAAGGAGATTTTGGACGTCAACACCTCTCGCTAGAATTCCCAATACAAGACACTTGTGCAACCTTTATGAAAACCCTGCAAATCTGCATCAGTAACAACTCAGATTTAGTTCTGCCGGAAACAGGATTTTATTTCCCATCACTTTGTTCATAAGGTCCTCCCGCCCATCATTAGAAAGCTGTTCAGGTTCTCTCCGGAACCACTGGGGTTTGACTGCAGTGGGTAAATGGAAAAACCTGCTGATGATAAAAATCTATGCTCCGCCATTGAGTTCTTAGAGAATGACATAGATTTTCCAAGTTCAGGGATTAAACTTTGTGAACTAAGTTTGTCAAAAGCCACAGAACTTTAAAAGTCAGAACTAGAAGGTCATAAGGTCATCGCTTTGTGCAGGTGAGGTGTCTCAGCATGTAAACACGCTTGCTGGGCAAGCTTCAAGGCTGAGGCTGGTCCTGGAAACCCAATAAGGATGGAGGGCGAAAACTGACTTCAAAGTTAACCTTTGACCTCCATATATGTCATGGCACTTTCTCTCTCTCTCTCTCTCTCTCTCTCTCTCTCTCTTGCTCTCTCTCTCTCTCTCTCTCTCTCACATGCACACACACACACACACACACACACACACACACACATTAATAAAATCATTCATAAAATGAAGTTTTTTAAAAAGCCCACTGATTCAGGAGATACACTGTGGCAGTTTGAATGAGAAATGCTGCCCACAGGTTTATGTAATTGAAAGCTTGCTCCCCAGCTGTGGTGCAGCTTGGGAGGTTGTGAGCCTTTGGGGGTGGGTGGGCGGAGTCTTGCTAGAGGAAGCACTTTCCTGGAGCAAGCTTTGAGAGTCTGTGCTCCTGCAGCCACACCTTCCCTGTCACTTCAGACATTCAGCCCCCTGAAACAGAAGCCGAATCCACTCTTCCTTAAGTTGCTTATGTTCATAGCGTTGGCTTACAGTAGCAAACAAATAATTAATATACACACTCTGGATATGAAGGTCATTAATGCACATTAACGCAGTAAGTTAGCCATCTGCCTTTACATATGTAAATTTTGCATGCAGCTGAAATTTAGGGACGGGATATGACCCTAACCTGACATGATTTTATAACTCAGGTATTTTTGACTCCCCTCCTAGGATCCCTATCACGCCCATTTTCTGTTTAATCTAGGAAAACTGGACGTTCCCTTTATGACATCAACAAGGGATGGAAATGATCTGCCCAAGTCCAGGAACTCTTCATACTAAGCCATCTGTACTAACATGCATGCTTGAGGATAATTCAGGGATTGGCTGCTTCCGAAAGGAACTGAGCAGGCTGGCATGAAAGCCCAGACACCGGGGCACAAGTTCCAAGAGTTGTTCTTCCCTGACTCCACAGCCGCTCGGGCTCCAACCCTTCAGGGTTAGCCACAGTGATTTCTCTAATGTTTGCCTCACACACTCTTTGCCAGTGAGGGTGTTCTTTCCTCAGTTCCGCTTTTTTTTTTTAAAAAAAGGGATTGTTATCATCACTTAAGGAATGAAAATACATCTGAATAGTATTACAGACACAAACAAGTTGCCTTTGGAGAAAAAAAATGATTGCAAGCATGTCATAAGGTCATCTTGCTTAGTAAAAGATCAAGAATTAAAAAAAATATTAATTTCACCTGCCAACTTAGCAATGATTTTTTGAAAAAAAAATGTTGGCGAGATTTAGATAGGGTACCTATCAAACCTAAAGGGGAAAGGTGCATTACAGGCATGCATAAAAATTAGGACAAAATAGCATACATGATTTAAAATAGGAAAATACTAGAAAGAACATAAAAGTTCACAAATAAAAGAATGGGCAATAAATTAAGTTACTCATAAAATGAAATATGTTGCTGTCACTATATGACACTAACATACAGAAGCAGTAACAAGGTAAGAGGAGTTTCTCTCTCTCTCTTTCTCTCTCTCTTTTTTTAAAAAGCAAGAATAACACATCAATTATTCAAATGATGGTATGGTATAAGACAAATTGAGGTAAAGTATATCTCCTGTATGTGTGTTCTATCTGTGCTTAAAACTATCCCAGGATCGCTGCACAGAAGGAAACTGAGGCTTGGGGCAGATGAACAACAAAGTCCCTAAATGGAGGCATCAGGACATAAACCAAAGATGTCTTGACCAAATAATTCTGTTTATTATATCCACATGTGTCCTCATTTCAAATAAATTCCTCTGTTCCAGGAGATCTAAAATAAGCAAGTATGGTTTTATCACCAGAATTCAAAACTCGAAGTGTTAAATCAGGAGAATGTATTTACAGTTCTAGAACTTGCTTCCTCCAAGACGTGGGACCATGGACATCATCTCAATAAGGGTACTTGGTCAAGAGTATGAGTGTGTGTGTGTGTGTGTGTGTGTGTGTGTGTGCGCGCGCGCACACACACACACACGCATGCATGCAAAGAAAGACTTCCTGTCTCTACCTTGACTTTTGAGAGAGGGTCTCTCACTAAACCTGACATTTGTAGTTCCTGCCAGGTTGACTGACCTGGGATTGGGTTGGTTCCTGGGATCCTCCTGTCTGTCTTCCTGAAGCCCAGGGTTGAGGTTACAGGCATTCAGAACATGCCTTGTTTATATGTGGTTGCTAAGGGATCTCAATCCAGGTCCTCCTGCTTCCAAAATAAGCGTTCTTCCCACCTAAGCCATCTCCCACCACTGTAGTTTTTGAAACAAGGTCTCTCACTGATCCTGAGCCCACAGTTTCAGCTAAGTATGTCAGAAGGCTTCTCTGAGCCATGTCAATTTTCAAAGTTAATTCAGTTAGGAAAAAATTAATACTTCCCCTTTCTTAGTTACTATGCTAGGCACTAGCAGAGCAGCCTGGATAACAATCTAAGTTGTTTTGTTTTTTGAAGTTACTAAAGTGTCTTCGGAGGCTAAACTGAGATAAGGGAGACAGGAAAGATGGCTAGAGTATCCATCCATGTCCCATCAAATGTCCTACTGTCTACTTAGAGGAAGGGAGGTATTTGCTTTAAACGCTCCAGAAAACCCCATAGTACGGCCTTTAGTAATCAACAGATAAACTCATTGATTCTTGCATTTTCCCTTCTGGAGAGTGAAGTACCTTCTTTGTTCTATAGACAGAACTAGGGAATCCAAATCCCTGCAGAGATGCGATAGGAAAGGTTCCCAGCCCTGTCAGGCTTCACTGCCGATGACTGCTTTTTGCTGTGCAGTTCAGTCAATGGACTTGTAATGCACGATCCCGTACTTCCATAGCAGAACACGCACACCTAAGTTCTTCCTTACCCTCCAGTCTGTGAGTCAGCAGAATGCTCAGCAATGAGGACCAAAACCGTTCACTTTTACTTAGCTGTTTAATAAAGTCAAATAGAATGTAGCTTTTTGTTTTCAAAGTGTCTGGCCCCGGGGTATGCTAGGGAGACTTCTTTAGTATGAAAATATGTAAAAAATCCTTAGGAATGATGATGGGTTTAGGCCATTGACACGATGAATGAGCTTAAATGAACTAAATCCTGACGGGGTGGTCATCCAAAACTGAGAAGGAAAGGCCATTTATTTGCCTTAAAAAATGAACACAGAGCCCAAAGTAGGGTCTAACCCAAGGAGAAATGGAGGCAACACAGCTAAAAATAGTGGAAACGGGCAAAAGGACCATCTTACACTGCTTGTTTTAAAGTGAGTGGCTTTCTTTATCTTTTGGAGACAATTTCAAGAGGGAAGATGGCTGCCGGTGATCTAGGTTCAGGCACTATCCCCAAGGACAGGCATCTCATTGACAAAATATACCTTTTTCTGTAATAATAAACACTTGTTTTCTTAGTTTCCAAAACTGTAAATAAACCTCATCCATGGCCCCTAAATACAGTCCATATGATTACAAAATAATAAATAAATTTTTGTTGCTATGAGTAGACTAATTACTGTTTTAGTTCATGATAACAGAGGAAGCTGCTTCATAATAGTAACTTAAGGGAAGGTCAAACTTCTCAGTCATGTGACTTGATGAATATGAATTACCCTTTGATTAATTATCAGTGTTGCAACGCATGTTCCATGCATAACTGCTACTGCTACTACGACAGACTTGGGAAATGCATACAAAGAACTTAAAGAGCTTCATGGTTCACAGATTCTTTAATATGCACAGCGCCTAGCTGAACCTTTAAGGAAAACATCATCTTCATTAGAGGAGTAAAATTTATTTCTCGCTTTCCAATTAAATTCTTTCCAGAAAGGTTCACTACCCTGAAAACCAGTGTCTGAGCGCCGGAAATGCAGATGGACCAATCTCAGAAGCCTTTATCCTAGATGGGAATCAAACTAAGGTTTCTCTTTATCTGTGATAGCCAACTCATGATGGACAGAATCCCGTTCGTTGTAAGCGTCCCCCGCTCCCCCCCAATCCCCTTTAAGGAGATGGAAAGGTAGAGCTAAAAGCTTGCAAAGTTCTCCAGACAAGACAGAGAAGGATGAATTTACTGAAGGGTCAGTAGGGAGCGGGGAGTGTTGGAAACACTATGTTCAGAGCCAGTGGCAGGGTTCCTGGGCAACCAGAATCTCTCAAGTGAGCCTGCATCCCCAGCTCTTGGTGGAGGAAGAGGACACACGGACACACATACAAGCACACACACACACACATACACACACACACACACACACACACACACACACACACACACACACACACACACGGCTGGTCTCGCACCGGTATATTTTAAACCAGGTGACCCCTGCTCAGTCTCTCTGAGAGCCTTCAGACTCTCAAGTGAGTGGTGCGAACTGCCTGGGACGCGCAGCAAGTCGCCTCTAGCTAGCCAAGAGCAGGTCCCCACCCGATGCTCTTTCTGCCATCCTCAGGTTCTCCGACATTTTTCACCAAGACAGAAGAGGAGACAACAGGAAAGTGTCTGCACCCAGCCTCTGCGGCAGTTGGAGAAAAGAGAGGAGGAGGAGGGAAGCTAGTGAAGAGGCAGCTAGAAGCGGTGATCCAAGCGTAATCAGGAGAACCAGCTCCCACAGCAAGGAAGTCTGTGATGCCACCCAGCGGGGCAGCGCTGAGGGCTGGTGGGCGTTCCTGGTCTTTGCCGCCCCCCCACCCCCCGCGGTTGCTGTAAAACCGACCCGGTGCCCTGTACTCCAGAACTCGCTTTCTCTGGACTAAGGGGTGGGGGAGGAACAAAAGAGACTCTCACCTTCGGCACACACACGCACACACACACACACACACACACACGCACGCACACACGCACGCACACACGCACAGCAGCTGCTTAAGGTATCTGTAAAACCATCATCTGCATCTGAATCGCTTATTGTCCCTAAAGGCACCAAAAGATAGTGAGGTGAGACTATCCAAGGTGGTCCGCGGTCGAGACCAAACAGCAGCGAAAAGCCTGGGGACCCCAAACCCCTGCGCCCCCCCCCCCGACACCGCAGAGCCATCTCACCTCCAGGTCCCCGAAGGTGTTGAGCTCTCTTCCCGCGGGAGCGCGGACACCCGAAGCCGCGACCGGGCAGGACAGCTGTCCAGCCCCTCTGCAGAGCCGGGGGTGGGGGGGACGCGAGTGGACTGAGCCCTGCGGCGGGCCACGCGGGATTCAACTTCGCGGAGCCACGGGGCGGTGCTGCCCACAGAGACCCGCACACCCCACTGTCTCACCAGCCAGCACACTGGCGACAGACACCCCCTCCGCCCCCTCTTTCCTACACCTCCCCCTCGCAGTGGAGGGGGGAAGCAAAATGAAAAAAGAAAAAAAAAAAACAAATCCACCCATCAATGCAAAGCAGACATTTTTATGTCATTTCTTATCCTCTTGGGGATTCAGAGGTCGCACCTTACCGGGTGGCCTGGGGTGTGGGTGAGCGCACCGGGGTCCGAGGGCGCGCGAGGCTGGGCTGCTCGGTCCTCTAGAGGATCCGGCTTGCTGCCATCCGCCCAACTTCAGCACCCGGCGACGGAGAGAGGGAGCCAGGCCAGCCGAGAGCCGAGAGGGAGGAGGCTGGGGTGGGCGGGGAGGGAGCGAGTGGCTCCCAGCGCATGCGTCTCGCAGCCCCTCGCCCCGCGCGGCCGGAGGTGAGGCTTCCTCCCCTCCCGCGGGCCCGCGGCCGGGTGAGTCACCGTCGCGTCCCTGCCTGGTGTACCCGCCCGGGGACCGAGCTCAGGGTGTCTCGGTGCCAGGCAGCTCTGGCGACACCAGTGGGGAGGCTTGGGGTGCCTTCCTGGAAAGGACACATTTTGTAAAGAGGACCCTCCTAATTTGCTTCCACCCACAATTCGCCTAGTTCCTGGGACCAGGCTTGCAGGTCTTTCAGGCACGCAGGGCGCCTTAGGCTTGGGTTGGCCTCAGTCCTCTCTAGTCTGGGAGATTCAAGACAGTGTAAAGTTAAGTAAGTCTGAGTCTTTTACTTTATTGATGTCTTACCCCAAACTACCCAAGAATTCCCCTAGGTGCTCTCTGGTCTTAGGTGTATGCACCCTCTGGACCACTGGAGCTGGGGTCCGGTGAGAGAAATTTAAAACAAAGCAGGAGTCAAGAACTCTTAGCGGGGTGTGGAAACCTGGGGCCTAAAGCATCCTTCTAGGGCCACTTGTCAGTCACAGGAATTGCTAATCTTTCTTTTCCCCAGCAGAGCCCAGTTTGAGGATGCAGGAGCCTTGGATGCTTACTGCATTCCAAGCACTAGACTGCATCTCCTGTGATTAGACTGAAGTGTTTCTGAGGGGGAGCGAGGAAAGCGGATGTCTGTCTCTCTAGACTCTGCATCTGTGGGAAGAGGAGTGCGTTCCCGCAGGAATGATTAGACTCTTTCCTTTCACCTAATTAGAACTGATTGCTTGTAGATGTTATGTGACGGCCCCCTGCTGGGGTCCTCCTGTAGCAAGTACTGTCTTCGGTATTCCTTCAATTAATATAATATAACTCAGTGTGTCTTTTCTTCAGCTTCACCCTTGGCTTTGTGTGCTAAGGCCCGGAAAATGCACTCCAGAGAACCGATGGACAGACTCTACTGGTCTGTAATAAGAAGTAAATACAGAAATGGAGAGTAAGGTTTAGAAATTTTTTTGTTGGGATTTACCTTTGCCATGGCAGCTGAGTGCTTCAGTCGGCTGTGGTTGGTATGCTGGATTTTAAGGGCAATTCATTTGGTGTTGTTGTTGTAGATTATGAACGTTCATCTTATTCATTATGGCCTCTCTAACATATCACAAAATGTTCACAGACAACAGAAACTAACTCCTCACTATACTGGAGAGGGTCAGAGAGTCCAAGGTCAGATGTAGTCAGATTGGGTGTTTTTTGAGGGATCAAGTACTGACACATGGGATGCTTTGTCCTCACATGCTTGGAGTAAATAAGACAGTCCTCTGGTGTGGCACGTATAAAAACCGCTACGTCCATGACACTTCATCCGTGTGAACTAACCACTTTCGAAGCCGACACCTCTGAGTGCAGTTACTTTGGGAATTAGGGTTTCAATGCAGGGATTGATGGAGACAAGTGTTCTATATTACTGGCCCATAATGGGCCCCAAAAAAAATCACCGAAAATGGTATGAACAATAGGGGCTCCCTCATGTCACTCTCTTACACTTGTGCCTTTAATCTAATGAGCTTTTGTTGACCCACCTTAATTGCAGAGTTACAGCCATTAATAATTCTTGAACAACCACCTTTACTTCGACAGCTATCATTATTAGTATTCATTGAGCAATTACTCCCTGCTGGATACTGGCCTAAATTCTTTTCATGTGTTTCTTCTTTTCTCCGCACAACAACCCCACAAGGTAGATACTATTATTATCACATTTAACAGGCATCTCAGAAAGTGAGCGGCGGAAATCCACCCCCTCCAAACCTGTTCTTCCTTGGATTGTTCAACCCAGTTATCCAATCCAAAAATGTAGAAGTCATCCTTGCTTTACCTCCTTGCCTTCATCCTCATTCAGTTAAATAGCAAGTCATATTTTCTCTTAATATTTTCTCAAAAATACATACTCAGTTTGTACACTCTGTTCCCTCTCTACCACGGTAGCCTTGTTCCAACCCGATGCCGTCTCTCACCTGGATAGCTCAAGGCCTTCTATTTGGATTCCTTGTTTTCTCCTCCCAGACACTCTAAATAGCAGCTTAACGATCTTCTAGAGGCATACAGATCTTGTCATGTGCCTGCTTAAGATCCTCCAGTAGTCTTCCTTGTATTTTAAATTTTAAATACAGCCCATGATCCATCTCTTCCTGTGGGAGGTTCTGTCCAATAGCTTTCCAGCTTTATTTACTGCTATTTTGTTCTTATGGACCAAAGCTATGAGTTCCTGGCTACATAGGCCCAACAGCATATGGTGTCTTTTGTTTTTTCTTCCTGGAGTCTATGCATGTAGTTCCTTACAGAGGAGACTATGGAATATCATGGAGGCATCTACTCCTAAGAATGGCCTGATGGGACCACCATGTAAACTGATCCAATGAGGCAAACATCTTTTTCTATTTAGAAGGATCCCTTTGCCTTGTTTCATTTTATTAAGGAAATACTTTTTCACTAGTCAAATTAGTTGCTTAGTCTCTACCTTTTTACCCCATATTAGAATAAAATTTTCCAAAAGTTTACTTTTTTTCAGTTGTACTCTGCAGTTCAGAACAAGATTTAGTGCATAATATCAACTTGGTAAATACCTATTGAATGAATAAATGGATGATGGAATAAATCACAAACCTAGAAAAGGTGGCTTTGTTCTTTTCTGTTGGTTCTTCTTGGAGTCCGATTGCTTCTCAGCAGAATCTGTTGTTTCTAAACACATACAATAGAGAACTCCATATCCTCTGCCCAACCTATGAAAGATAGCTCCACGTGACACACATTTGAACTATATGCAAGGGACAAGTTCCAACAGCAAACTTTAAAACGAGAATACTGCAGTTTCTCTTTCTTCCATTATCAAGAATTAAACCTGTGGCCTACTGAATGCTAGGCAAGATCTCTACTACGGAACATTCCCAGCCTTCTTTTTAAGTCTTTATTTGGAGACTAAGTTTCACTAAATTGCCCAGGCTGTCTCTGAATTCACTCTGGACTGTGTGTACCTTGAACTTGCAATCCTCCTGCCTCAGACTCCTAGCTCTATAGGATCATAGGACCTGTGTTGTACCATATTATTTATTAAAGTCGGGTGGTGCGGGAGAATTATCTGTATTCTGTCAATCATATTTTAATAAAATGCTGATTGGTCAGGCAGGCAGTATAGGCAGGAAAGCCAGACAGGAAGTAGAGGTGGAGCAAAGAGACTGGGGTATTCTAGGAAGCTCCCTCTGCCAGTTCTGCCCAGACCACCGGAGAGGAAAGATGTAACTTGCCCAGCTGAGAAAGGTACGGAGCTATGTGGCTAATGTAGATAAGGATAATGGGGTAACATAAGTTATAAGAGTTAACAAGAGGCCTGACCTGATAGGCCAATCAGTTTATAACCTTATGGAGTCCTGTGTGTGATTTCTCTTTGGGATTTGCTGGTTGTGGGGAACCAGGTGGGACGGAAACCCCAACAAGCCGGCCCCCTCATGCTACATATGGCGCCCATGTGGATAACTGAATCCACAGAAAGCCTGAGAAAGCTTGGGAAAGAATAGAGTAAAGCATATTTTCTTGTTAGCAGCAATTTCTCAGGTCTGCTTTGCTTGCTAGAGGCAAGCAAGCACTCTCATCTAAGAGAGGCTTCCTGACTCAGCTTCAGCTGCAAAACCTTGCAGCTCTTTTAAAAGGTCCTGTAACAAAACACTTAAATGGTGTTGATGAAAAGCTGAACGCATGCTTTTCGGTTTTCAGCCATAGCAGGAAAAAAGCTGCACTGTTTTAAAATGCCAGCTTTCTGGGCCGTCCTGCCAGGAAAAACTCTTGACTCTTTCAGGCAGGCAGTCCAACCGAGTGTGGTCTGTGAGCAGAATGCTTCAGCTTGCTTGCTGGCAAGGACCTTGAAGTGCCATAGAGTTGTGGCAGTGAACACAGCTCTGGCTGGTATCTCAGCAGTGAGGCTGGAAAGCTAAGGAATGGGCTGGATCTAGCCTTCAAAGCCACGGCTCTCCATATTGCTTAGTAAATTAAAGGCTTATGTAGTCAGAAAAAGAGAGATATACAGTAAAGAGAGATTCAAAGAGGAAGAAAACCTCTAACTGGTTTATAGTATGTTAAAAATATATGCAGGCTAAAGGTTAAAGGCATTAAAAATAAAAAAGAAGAAAAGGGAGACATAGGGTGTGGTGGTACACACCTTTAATCCCAATGCCTGGGAGGCAAAGGTATATTGATCTTTGTGACTTCAAGGGGCAGAGGTAGATTGACCTCTGTGACTTCAAGGTGTGGTAGTGCACACCTTTAATCCCAATGCCTGGGAGGCAGGGACAGACAGATCTCTGTGAGTTCAAGGTGTGGTAGCATACACCTTTAATCCCAGCACTGGGGAGGCAGAGACAGCAGGATCTCTGTGAGTTCAAGGACAGCCTGGTCTACAGGGTTATTCCAGGACAAAGATATATACAGAGACCCTGTCTCAAAAAGCCAAAAGTTAAAAGTAAAAATAAAAGAAATAGAGGTTGAAATAAAGCTGCATAAAGATGGAAAATAAACAGAGAATCTTGATACTGTATGCTATTATTCTCTCTTTGAATTGTTTGAATGCTGAGGAAGGAGCAACAGCTGCTAAAAGACTTTTGTTTATAAATGCTGCTGAACTAACCCAAGATAGGCATTTTGAAAATACTTTGGCTTCAAAACTGAAATCAAAAGGTATGTTACTTTGGAGAAGAGATTTTGCTTTTGTTTCCACAGAAAATGAGAGACTATGGATTCATTCTGAGTTAAGAAAAATCAGCTTTGATCAAGGGAGGCCACCTGAGAAATCTCCGACAGGAACAGATGGCCCAGATGTCTGAGTTCTTCATCCAGAACAGGTTCAAGACTGCTGCCTGAGATGATCAAGACTCACAGGATACTCCAGTCAGAACTTGATTATAACTCTAAATTTTCTTTAGGTTCCCATAAGATCATCAGCACCCCCAACCAGCAGGAAGTAGCCTGAAATACTACGCCCACATTCCCAACAAATGGATTATGGGTATTTTCCTTTGTTTAAAAAAAAAAAAAGAGGGAAATGGTGCGGGAGAATTATCTGTATTCTGTCAATCATATTTTAATAAAACGCTGATTGGCCAGGCAGGCAGTATAGGCAGGAAAGCCAGACAGGAAGTAGAGGTGGAGCAAAGAGACTGGGAGTATTCTAGGAAGCTCCCTCTGCCAGTTCTGCCCAGACCACCGGAGAGGAAAGATGTAACTTGCCCAGCTGAGAAAGGTACAGAGCCATGTGGCTAACGTAGATAAGGATAATGGGGTAACATCAGTTATAAGAGTTAACAAGAAGCCTGACCTAATGGGCCAATCAGTTTATAACCTTATGGAGTCCTGTGTGTGATTTCTCTTTGGGATTTGCCGGTTGTGGGGTACCAGGCGGGACGGAAACCCCAACAAGCCAGCCCCCTCATGCTATAGTCGGATGTAAAATATTTGTCTCTCTGAGTGTGTGTGTATGATTTTTTTTATGAGGCCTTATATATTTGCCAAAATATGACAATGTTCTAAGAATTGGGCATGTTGATTATCATCTGGGAGAAGGAAAGATGGGCAAGTTCAATCACAGTCTTCGTGATCTTTATCTTCTAATTCTTTTAGTCTCTTCATTTGTATCTTGGTCTTAGAAAATACCTGCAGCTGTATTCAGGGCACTCAGGTCAACATCTGAAACTTTATACATGTCTACTATTTTCCCGCCACTGTCCTCTTCTTCCTTTCTCTCTCTCTCTCTCTCTCTCTCTCTCTCTCTCTCTCTCTCTCTCTCTTTCTTCTTCTTTTTTAAAAAGTGTCATTGTAATAAACGATTATCTTATGTGAGTCTGAAATGAATTCCTGTTCATCTTGACAGCAGGGACTCCTGCTGGACTGTCTATACAGACCCCAGACCCTGCTCAACTCATCAACATTAAACATTTGTGTGGTAACCATGGAAAGCAGACTCTCACCATGAGCATCTCTAGGCTGCAACAGATGTGTTTTTTCAAGTAGGGAAAATCTGGGTACAGTAGCAGTTTGGGTACAATGTTTTCTTACTAAAGTAGACAGGAGACTACAGACCAGATATTTGCAGACAGCAGCTACTGGGGAAGTAAGCCACTGTCCAGCAGCCCCAGTACATTTACCTGTAATCACAGATATTCGTTAGAAGAAGTGGGAATGATCTTGATAAATCTGATACCCTTAAGAGGTTGTTCCATTTTATTCTCCTTTCCCACATATTTATCTGAAAGCAACTGCTTTTTCCTTCCAAGGAGCAGGGAAAGGAAAACCCTTTAAAACTAGGAAGCTGTGACTACTACATCCAGATAAATGTCTACAGAGGGAAGCTGGAAGGAATCATGTGACTGAGAACGTGGACATAGTTTCTATTATGTCAAAGAGCTACAGTGTTTCACCTACTTTTAATCTAACTCCTAAGACCCGGTCTTCCCAGAGAACCTAAGGTGGAAACCCTTGTGCTTCCATGAATACTCGAAAGAGATAAGGTAAAGAAAAACAGATAAAAAGAAAAAGCAGATTACCTCCCAAATAAATAAAAATGTACTATAACTCCATATTTTGTACATACTTTATTGTTTTACAATTTGTTTTCAACTAAAGTGTCTTGAATTGCTCAACTTGCCTGAGTTGGACTTGAAAATTTCAATGTTATTACCTCAGTCTTCCAATAGAGAATTTGTATCTCAAGGAAGAGGAAGGGGTCTGTGACTGTATACACAATCATCTTTATTTGATTTTTATGGGCTGCACTCAGTTCATATATGATGAGTTACCATTTTTACTTAAAGGTGCAGAGTTGGTTTTGAGCCTGCAAGATCTTGGTTCCAATGCCAGAAAACAAGGAAGGTTATGGGTGAGGCAGATGCCAGCAGGTACCCAGGTGTATGTCAAACTACCTGGGCCACACACAGGCAGCCACAGGCACATACTCAGACCATAGGCCTCATGGAGGAAGGCATTCAGGCCTACAGAATGATGCACACAGGCAGGTTGGGGAAAATTAGGGCTCAGGCTTCAGTGCCTTTGACCTCAAGGTCATAATTATGCATCACACAAAAGTGATGCTTCACCAAAAATAGTGATATTGCAGATTCTATCACTGGTTCCTTGGACAGTTAGTGTCAGGCACTTATGGGCAGACTTACAACTTCCTGGGTGTCCAAGGGCAGCCATGTTTTGGCTGACTCACACCAGAAATCCACATCAACACTGTGTGGCCTAAGCATAAATTGCTCTTAAGACCTTCTGTTTCCAACAGAGACATCTGGAGCACCGTCAGAAACGCGTTCAGCTGAGAGAAGCTCCACCTTTGCGTTTGGTTCTGTTTGAATCGGCGCAGTGTACTGTGAGACACTATTTTCTTGCTCTTTCACAGCGAGGAAGGAACCATCTTTTCTGTATGTTCACCTCATTTGGAAAATGTGGTGACTTTCAATTATTGCAGTCAGATCCTTGAGAGACTAGCACATTCCAGAAGTTAATGGTGACGGATATGTTATCTGGAGACCTGCAAAATTCCTACTCGAGAGCTGCTGATTTGCGGAACAGTCTTCTCACCTATCAGATCTTCCTCCAGGGCTGGAAGGAAGTAAGATAGGGGAAAACCATGTTTTGATTTTTTTGCGTTTTTTTTTTGTATCTTTATTATACTTCGGTTCATCGTACAGTAAGTTTGAAAAGCTAAAGCAAGTCTGTGAGTGTGTGTCTGTGGGAAAATGGGAAAATCAGCCAATCAGCTCATTGAGGATTTTCAACACAGAGAAGAGTCCACCGACTGCTGTTTGAAATGTACTTAAACCGAAGTGAGGATGTCGACTCACATCATCACAAGACAAGCCTTGTTAGAGACTTCCTGGTTTCCTGATTGTCTGTGGATGAGTCTCACAGCGTGAAACATGTTGGAGTGATATATGAAAATACTTTCCGGAATCTCGCCTCAATCTGTATGTGTGAATAGTAGTCGAGTTTATCGGATTCGGAGTGATTGCCTATTCAAGCTTCATCCACTCTCCCACTCAGGAGCGCTCTTAGGCAGCATCTGCATGGCATGGTGGGGAAAGAAAATATATTGGGAAATAATCTTGAAGCTGTGTAAATCCGATAGTGTCAGGTGAAGAACGCATTACATGTGTGGCAAAACAATGCTAATAGTTGATGGAATATTTTTTTTCTTTTTCAAATTCAAGTCAGACCTATAGAAAAGAAAGCATCAGAACTCTCAATTGCACAGTATAGAGTTGCCAACAGTCAAAATGGCCTGTGAATGTTACGCAGAGAGAAAATGTTGTCTTCAGTAGGAATGGTCAAATGGCTTTTGTGAATTTGCAATAGGAATACAAGAATGGAGAGAGTTCAAATATAACATTTGCAGAAGAAGTCATTTGCTTCTATCTGCAGTTGACAGCCACAGAGAAGACCATGATTGGCACCATGCAATTACATTACAGCACCAACCCTTTACCTAGAGATCTGCAATGTTTTCATTAGTAGATAAAACTAAGAAATAAAGGGTAACTAACATCAGCTCTACCTGTCTGTAGGGCTCAGAGTTAACTCAGTAACTAAGAATGGAGGTCATTTGCTTATGCTGAGATACGTGGAAGGAAGGACATTAGCAGTTTCCCTGTGACGATATGGGATGTCTTTCTGCATATGTGTTGCTCTTATTGGTTGCTGAGTAAAGCTGTCTCAGTCAATGGCTTAGCAGAGTAAAGCTAAATGGGAAGAGAGAGAGACGGCAGAGTCAAGGAGATGCCATGTAGCCGCCAAAAAAGAAAGAGATCTGAACATTACCGGTAAGCTACGAGCCTCATGTAAAACATAAACTAATAGAAATGGGTTAATTTATAGTTAGAGCTAGTCAGTAAGAGGCCCAAGCCATTGACCAAATCATTATATTTAATATATTAGCCTCTGAGTGATTGTTTCATAAGTGGCTGTGGGAACTAGTAAGTGGGAGAGAAACCGGTCCAGGAGGACCAATGGGGCAGAGAAAACTTCCATCTACCTTGGAATGTCATAATTAGCTGATTGATTCAGTAAGAATTACAGGATACTTGATTTTTATAACTCCATTAGAGTGCTCATTCAAGAAAAGTCAAATAGTTGTAAATATAGACGAGGCTCCATTGTAACAAGAAAGGCTTCCTCTTTCACCATGGGAATTTGTACATCTCTGTACACGGTCTAATAAATTGGTAGTAGTATTATGTTGAATGGGATTCAACAAAAGGGGGAGGAAGTTGGCGTGCATGCATGTAGCCTGGAAGTTCTCAAATTAAATGTGATCACAAGAACAGCCTTTCTGGAAGGTGATTTATGAGTGGGGGGGGGTCTGAAGAAAGGAGGAGATGAAGTCAGAGGACTTTTGGGGGAAAAGAATTCCCTCCAAGCATCCCCAGAGCCTCTGCTCTGGGGGATGGTGTAGGTCAGGGATAGGGCAGCAGAGAACAGGTAGAAAGTGTGTTAGGCCATTTAGATGTACATATGATAAGTACACACTCAAGCCTAAGCAACCAATACAGAACAGAGCGTATCTGTCTGACAGTTTTAGAGACAGGAAGTCCAAGGGCATGGGGACTGCATCTACTTGCCATCTACTGAAAGACTCCTTTATGTAATGTGAAGTGACAGACGGCATCACATGGTGAGACAGATCAAGTTGCCTTTCTATCTCTTTCTCATCTTCAAAAGCCACTAATGCCTTCATGGAGTCCCCACCCCTATGACTTCATCAAATCCTTATTATGCCTCAGACACTCTAAACCAAGTACCAGTGCCATATACGTTTGGAGACTAAGTCTGCAACATGAGAACTTCCAGAACACACTCATTCTATGGCAGAGAGAGTGGCGGCAATGGAGGTTAGGACGGAAAAGGACTCACGTGTTGCTTTACATTGTGTGGTGCTGGGTTTGTGTTCTGGGTGACTTGAAGGTGCATTGGGAGATTTTGAAAAGGACTGATATAAAGACGAACCACAGTCTGTGTAAGAAGGTAGGGGCAACACATATGGAAGATAACTTTATAAAGGCCTGCTAAATATCCATGAGGAGAAATCCAAATAGAAAACGAGGCAAAAGGAGACTAGGTTTCCTTTGCATCCCACAGTGAAAAGAGACAGACTGGGAAGCTATTTAAAGGTTGCTGAGGTGACAGCCAGGATGAGAGGCATAGCAGGAAAGCACACAAGGGTCGTCAGATGCTGTGTGTGTTTCTGGGTAGTCTGTCAGATTGAGATGTCAAAGCGTTCAAGTGGCAAAGAAGACTTCATTGGATTTAGTGTTGTGATTGAGGCTTTCCTTTAATCATGGCGTCTTACTCCCTGCGTTGTGTTCTCTGGATCCCTTAGATGAGGCTCTAAGATTCCTGTGTTTATCTTATTTCACAGTCTTTGATGTCAGCTACCTACCTGCCTACTGCCTTCTGCTTTATATTGATGAACCTGTTGCCATAGACATAGCTGGACCATAAAAAGTTCTGTCTGTTGTCTGCGATGGGCCTTCTGGAATGAAAACAGCTTATCACCCTCTGCCACTGTCCTCTCAAGCTTTACGTGATGAACAGCAATGCTGAAGTTTAAGCCAAATAAACCCTTTCCTCCCCAACTTGCTTTTTGGTCATGGTATTTCATCGCAGCAATAGAAACCCTAACTGAGACAGTCAGTATTTGCCACAAGAACAGGGAAGCAAACCAGGATAATGCGTTATGGGATTATGCTCAGGTAGAGTACTTTACCGTGCATTCTGACATATTCTGGGAGCCAAACACATTTTGACTTATCTTCATTCTCCTTTCCTTCTGTAAATATGAATAAAGGCACTGGGAACACAGGATAGAAGAGGATCGGGGTGTGAGGAAAACTCATGACGTTAGGGTTTGGAGTCCAGACTTTTCTCGACGCCCTATTCTGAACTCAGTCAGAATATCACGCTGGCAGTTGTATGTTTAAATGAAGATTTTCTCATTGAAATTTTGCTTTTGGAGAAGGGTACCTCAAATCCTTCTCAAATTTGGAGCCCAACATCTTGCATGGTACTATGTATAGAGTATCTGCCATATGTTTTTTGACTAATAGTAACAATAACAGTGGATGTTGAGGCTTCCTTGTGGTCGTACTGGTGGAATTACATTTTAGAGAAAGAACAAGATGGCTTCAAACAAGAAGAATTGCATGGAAATTCAAAACTTAGCTCAAGAAAATACAAGCAGTGAAGGATCCAAGCGAAATGGGAGAGTTTGGATTTTGGGAGGTGGCCAGGATCGAAAGGTTTGTGCTGAATGTGAACATAATAGCTTAAGACTTTTTCTGACAGGATTTGAAGTAGAACATGAAGATTTTCACTCTCTACTCTCTACTTCCCTTTAAAGGCTTATGTCCCAGCCTAGCCAACACCTTCGCACACTTCCTCTCCCCATCCCATGACATCCCTGCAGGTCACCATGCTTCGTGCTTGCTCTCTTTGCATATGTTGTTTCCTACATATCTCCATCAGCAATGCTCCCATCCCTTTGATACTTTGTGTGTGGGCATTGTGTGGAGGACAGAGAAAAACTTCAGGTGCTGTTTCTCAGGAGCTGTCCACTCTTTTTGTTTGGTTGGTTTTGAGACGGGCTCTCTCGCTGATCCAGAGTTGTGTAACTCACTGAGTAGGTTAGGTTGTCTGGCTACTGAGCCCCTGTGATCGATCCGTCTCCTGCAAGCATCCGGCATTGCACTCAGCTTTTGCCTGAGTCCTGGGGATCAAATTCAGGTTCTCTCACTTACACGGTCATCACTTTTATTGACCGAGCCGTCTCTCCAGCCCTCCCCTCTTTGAGCTTCCTAAGCCCTGGCCCTTGAAGTTCACATATAAGAAAGGATGGCTTCGGATTTATTACTTGTCTTATTCCTCACATCAGCCCTGTGAAAAGACCCTGCTCTGTCATCGTTTTTTTTTAAAGCCCGAACAAACTGACAGTGCTTTAAAAAAAATTCATTTTTTAGGTGAGTAAACCTGGTGTGTGTAGTAGCGTATTGGCTAAGGTTAAAGAATAAAGTGTAGGAGTGAGAGTGTTTGATGCAGAAAGCTCTGCTTCTACTGCCTTGGGACATGGACACTCCATTCCTTGCTTAAATAGAATCACGTGACTCTTCTACAAATATGTATGTAATATTTTGTCAGTCTAAATTGTCATTGTTTCCTTTTTGTCCAATTACAGTTCAAAAACTTCCTGTGCCAAATCGCTCTCCCTCCCCTTCCTTGGTGACTTCTTTGGAAGATCGCGTAACTATCAAGTCACATTCCCTTAGTAAATGCTAGTGCAGGTTATAATTCTAATTTGTCCTTTTTGGAGAGATTTTTTCTACCCAGTTGAGGGGCAAGCTTCTGGCTCAAGGGACTTGGAATAAAGCCTGGACACAGATCTGTTATTCCCTCCCCCACCTCTCCTAGCTCTGATTCAGCTCCTACTGGGTTAGAGGTAAGCAGGGAAGAGAGATGTGGAGAAAAGGGCAAAGAAGTCTTTACTTAGCTGGTCTTGGTCACAACCTTCTTGTTGGCTGTTTGTGCCTAGAGACAGACACCAAGGGCTGGCATCTGCATGTGTGTAGCAGAGGTGTGGTCCTGGTGGACCATGGACAACTGTGGGATCTTCAGAAAGCAGTACAGGCCAGACAGTTTCCTCATACTGGAGACTGGGCTCCTGCTACAAAACTTCTAGAAGCTTCTCTTACAACAGCTCCTGTCACTGGGGCTCTTTCCATAAACTCTCAGGGCTGGCATCGCCTTGCTAAGTGGGTTGTCACTTGGGCTGAGACTCCAGCAAATTTGCTCATATATAGATAAGTCCCAGGCTAGCCATACAACCACACAGTCTATCACAGTCACACAGTCTATCTGCTGTGAAGGATAAAGAGTATAGGAAGCTACTCTTCTCCCCTCTGCCTCCTCTCCTCTCGTCAGAGCACCATTTAACCATAGGGCCAGTGAGTCCACAACCCAGGCAGATGCCTGTGCCCTGTCCTGAAATCTCTGCTCCTCCTGCAGCACATATCCTTGTCTACTGCTTTGGAGTTTTAAAAAGGTGTGCGTGTGTGTGTGTGTGTGTGTGTGTGTGTGTGTGTGTGTGTGTGTGTCACACACACACACAGAGAATGACAGTGTGTCTGTGTGTGTGAGTGTGCATGTGTGTTTGTGTGTGAGTGAGAGAGTGAATGTGAATGTGTGTGAGAGAGAATGTGTGAATGTGTGTATGAGAGAGTGTGTGTGAGAGTGTGTGGTTAGAGAGTGTCTGTGTTTGTGAGAGTGTGAGTGTGTTGTGAGAATGTGTGAGTGTGTGTGTGTGAGAGAGTGTGTGTCTTGTGTGTCTCTGTGTGTGAGAGAGTGTGTGTGTGTGTGAGTGTGGGGGTTTATGTGTGTGTATGTGTGTGAGAGAGTGTGCATTGTGTGTGTGTGTGTGTGTGTGTGTGTGTGTGAGAGAGAGAGAGAGAGAGAGAGAGAGAGAGAGAGAGAGAGAGAGAAGGTCCAATGGTGACTATTTCATTATTTAAGACCTGTCTCTTTCTCCCCAGCGCTGAGATCACAAATACACACTGCCTCACCCTGCGTTTTCTATGGTTCCTGGGGATCCAACTCAGGTCCTTCTGTTTGTGTGGAAAGTACTTCACCATAGAGGCATCTCTCCAGCCTCTTGAAAAAGTATTTTTCCCCTTTTCATAAGCTGTGATATGTATAACTCCATAGGCAGAGGGTTTGCCTAGAATTTGCAAGGTCATGTATCCAGTCCTGGCACTGTAAAGGCTTTATCTGAAGAACACATCATTTATAATCCCATACCCAGTTTAAGAAGCACCAGCAAAAAACTCATTCCTGTTTTTCCTTTTGAGAACTGAAATATTTCCCAGGATATCATCTGAAGCTAGGTTTTGTGTTAATTCATTCATGTACATTAAAAAATATTTTAAACATACTCATATTGTTTCTATTGTAATAAGTTACCAGAAGTTGCGGGGCTGAAGGCAATACCAATATACACTACTATAGTGCTAGAGATTTTGAGGAGTGCATGGGTATCTCTGGGCTGAAATTGAAAGTATCAGGAGGATTTCACTTTCTTCTTGAGGCTCTAGCAGAGGCTCTAGACTCTTCCCTTTCTTTTTTCCAGAGATCCCAGCACTCCTTGACTTGTGGTGGAGTCCATCTTTGAAACCAGCAACATGGCATCTCTTATACCTTCTCAGGCTCTGAGTAAAAGACCCTCATGACTGCAGGGGGACCACCTACCTTGCTCCTCAACTCAATTTCTTAATGTGATCTTGTCTTCAATTTCTCATCTGCTGTGTGAGCTACATATAGGCTAGTTCTGAAGAATATTTTGAATAATTTATTCTGTGTTCAAACTAAAGAAAGAATTGGTCAGTACATCTTCTTGCTCTTTTCACTTGGTCCTGTTTTAAGGAAACAAAAGCTATAGCTTAATTGGTGCTCACTATTCCATTGTATGACTATAATAATATTTAATTCCACTGTTAAGAAAAATTTCATATATTTAAGACTCTTAAGAACATTGCAGAGACAAATCATCTTGCAAATATTCCCGGGTTCATACGAACACATTTAAAAACGTTGTTTTATAGCTGAGCAGTGGTGGTACACACCTTTAACTCCTGCACTTGGGAGGCAGAGGCAGGCTGATCTCTAAGTTCAAGGTTAGCATGGTCTAGAGAATGAATTCTAGGACAGTAGGGCTACACAGAGAAACCCTGCTAGAAAAAAAAGGGGTGTGTGTGTGTGTGTGTGTGTGTGTGTGTGTGTGTGTGTGTGTACTTAGCTCTGGAGGCCAGAAGAGACATCAGACTTCCAGAACTGGAGATGTAGGTGATTGTGAGATGCCCAACATGGGTGCTGCACACTGAACTCAGGTCCTCTTAACTGCTGAGCCTTCACAGGTATTTCTTTACTGTTGCATTTAGTAATGAAGTTGAAGCTGTTTCTGGTGTTTTAGAACCACCCTTTGCTTGTTAGTAGCTGTGAGTTTATTTTGCGTTGTCTTATCTGCTTTTTCACTCTGGGTTCTTTTGTGACCTTCTCGGTCTTTATCCTGCCATTTTATTTCTGTCTCAGTGTGTGGATTTCTTTGCATTTATGTTCCAAGAATAGCTTCAAACAAATCCAGTAGTCCACCCTTGGCCACCAGGGACACAATGCAAGAGTCACTGTGTATGCCTGAAACCACAAGGAATCCTGAAATTAAAATGTACTATGATTTTTTTTCTGAAGTCATAACTTATAATAGTTTAATCTTCAAATTAGGCAAGAAGACTTTATAATAATAGCTAGCCGTAGGATAATGGCAACAACCCGCTGTAATAAAGTAATATAAATCCAGTCTCTCTTCCTCTTTCAGAACCTTAGACTAGAACCATTTTTGTTTTGAGGATGGGAGATGATACATTGCCTGAACAATGAGATCAAGTGAGGTGAATGATGTCGACATTAGGCTTTCGTGCCAGTATTTCCTTTAACACAGACACTGCAATACCTGGGACCGACTATGCAGACCAGGCTGGCAGAAATCCACCTGCCTCTGCCTCCCCAGGGCTGCCATTATAGTGTGGCCACCACACCCAACATCTGTGGATCCTTTTAACGTGCGATGTGGGAAAAGGCAAGGGAATGATGCTCTGTGTTTACAGGGCAGACAAGCTGTGAGTCTGCTCCCACCAGCCCCTTTCACAGCAGCTTTCATCCCCCATGAGGACAAAGTGTTCACAGCCAGAAGGTCCCTCTGGAGCCCGTCTCCCGACAGGATCCCTCTGGAGACTGAGTGCCTTCTCAGTGAAAGGGGGGAGACACATTCTAGATTGCAACTGCTGGGTAGGAAGGAAGGACTTAGGGGTGAATTAAACTGACAGAAGGCTCACAGTTTTGCCTTTAGGCCTTGAGTTTTTAAAATAAATTCTGATTCTAGTAACCTTTTTGTCATTTTTGTTGCATTTTTATAGTGACAGATATTTAGCCTCTTATACTCTTATTTTTTTCTCTGTTGGTTTTTAGTTTATACCTATCTTAATTTTACCCTAGAACATTCCAAAGGAATGGCAATGAGTACTCTTAATTGATTTCAGCTTATCACAAATGAATCTGATCCATTACATCATACATCATTGAATAAGATTGAAATAGATTTCCTTTTGCCTACACCCCACTTTTAACTAATTTTATCAGATGTGTCATAAACCTCATGATTCAGATTTTTCTTTTAGATTTAAATAGCCAAATATCCTTCAAGTAAGTCAGAAAAATGAAGACATTGGCTTTACTATTCATTGGCAAATTTACTATGTTTCAATCTTTGAATACCACTTTTCCCCCTGAGACACAGAAGAAACACTGTAAATTAAAAATAAGACCTATTTCCTGAAGCATAACACCCCAATAATTAATTCTATTAGCCTTTATGTTTGTGAAGGGGTTTTCCTTTCATCTTCATGTTTTTTTCAGATTATCGTTCCTACAATAAACAATTTGATTTAGAAAACAAAAATGAAAGCAAAAATCTCAACCTTGTGGTGGTTTGAATGTAAATGTCCCCCATAATCTCATAGGGGTTCTCACTATTAGGAGGTGTGGCTTTGTTGGAGTAGTTATGGCCTTGTTGGAGGAAGTGTGTCATTGTGGGGGTGGGCTTTGAGGTTTCCTATGTTCAGGATTCCACCCAGTGTTTTAGTTGACTTCCGGTTGCCTACAAGATGTAGGACTCTCAGCTATTCCTTGAACACTACATCTGCCTGCATACTGCCATGCTCCTCGCCATGATGATAAATGGGCAGAAGCCCTGAAACTGTGAGTAAGCCATCCCAGTTAAATATCTCCTTTATAAGAGTTGCTGTGACTGGAGGTTTCTCTTCTTCCTGCCAGTTCCTGAATATCCACTCTGAGGCTTACTATTAATTACAAACTGGTCTGTTCGCTCAGGCTTATCACTAACTAACTTTTACATCTTAAATCAACCCATTTCTATTAATCTATATATTGCCTCAAGGCTGTGAAATTAACTCGCATCTTGCTTCTCTGGCGGCTGCTGGCATCTCCCTGACTTTGCCTTCTTTCCTCCTGTATCTCTGTTTGGATTTCCCACCTAGTTCTATTCTGCCTGGCTATTAGCCAAATCAGAATCTTTATTAACCAATAGTAATAGTACATACTCACAACACACAGACAGATAACCTACATCAAGTTGCCGTGGTCATGGTGTCTCTTCACCACAATAGAAACCGTGACTAAGACACAGCCCTAACAGCATGCTGTCTTATGACCCACTTTGCTCATGTTGTGAAGTCAAGAATGACGTTTTTGTATTATTTTCTTGAATGAAGTGGAGCTAGTGTTTCCTTGTTTCTCTTGCTAATTTCTTGCATTCTCTTTGGTTTTTATTCATATCCAAGGGATCACCATGTGGTTATGTAGGTGTTTCTTAGAATTTATGTTACTTGAACTTCATTAAATGTGTTATATCTCTGGAATGTTGTTTACCAAAACAAACAAGCACACATCTGTGGAACTTCTGCTAGCATTTTTAGAAAGTCTTCCCTCTTCTCTGTTCAACTCTCTTGAATCCAATTTTATGTATGTAAATCTAAAACAAAGTCCTTAAATTTTCTTGTCAACACCTTTAAATCTTTTATTTCTCCTATTTTTAGTTGAGGGACTTGTGTCCTAACCCCCAAGTTCACTGCTGTATTTTCTCTTGAGTCATTTTTCAATGATCTTTTCAGATTCCAGAGTTACTCCAGCTGGGTGTTGGCCTCTGCCGCTATCCTCAAGGCTCTAGGCATTGTGAGTGTCCACAGTTGCCAGCGTTCTGTGTGCTTTGCTAGTCTCTCCATGTTCCTCTGTATACTTAGTGGTCCTGATACAGAAGAATCACTAGCCCAAGAGAATAGTTAGAAAATAAAAATAATACAGAAGTCAGTGAAATAAGATGATTTTTTAATAAAGCCAGAAAGAATAAAGTAAGCCCAATTTCAGAAGAAAAGGAAAGGACTACACAAAGTTTGGAGGGAAGTCTGGGAGAGACAAAGGAGTACCAAAAAACCACAAAAGCAAAAGCACATTTAAAAATGGTCAGTACTGATAAAGTTCTGTTGAGTCTTCAATGGCAAAACAAAAATAAACATAGTCAGCAGAATTTATAAACATTTAATAATCTAATTCCAAACCTGTTAGCACATTTCATTAAGTCTTAATGACATCATTTCTAGGTCCCCAAAGGCACTTCTATTAAAAAAGAGATGATGGGCTAACACTGCTAATTTAAATTACAAAAAAAATTGTTGACAATCTCTAATCAGTGAATAATACTCCACAGGCATGCTTCATCAAAAAATGAGTTTGTCCCAGGATGAAAGGTGAGCATTAGGGAGGTGACTCTTATGCATCTTCATCGCTGGCACAGACAGGGACAATCTTCTAAATAAATTAGGAAACGTGTTCAACAAAACTCCATCAAGATAAAACTCTAAGAAGAAAGCACTGGGATCATCATCAGCTTGTAAAGACACCTCTTTACAATGTTACAGCATATATTTAATGGCGAAATAATCAATACTTTTGTCCTAAGGTAAGGAGCAAGGTAAAGCAAGTCAGTTCTATCAGGGCTACTCAACCTTACATGAAAAGCTCTACTTGGTGCATTCAGTGGTGAAAAAATTACAGACATAAAAATTGGAATGAGAGTAAGAGAGAATAATGTGTTATTTTTAGTGACATAACAGTAAACACACCAAAATTTGGGGACCCAACATCTAACAAACACTGTAATCAATAAATGTACTTAACAAGATATAAGGACATAGCAACAAGCTATAAGGACATGGCAACAGATTTGTAACGGTGTCAGTTACTTATCTTGTGGGTTGGGCCAACTTGTAGGGTGTGAAGTTTATTTTGACTCAGGTTTCACAGGAGGCAGTCCATCATGGTGGAAGGCAGAACAGCTGCATCCTTGGTGGTGGATCCTCTCACCTGGACAGAGAGGGTGCAGGGAACAAGGCAAGAACGGAGGCCCCAGGAGTGATATAAAATGGCCTAATCTCCAGAGACCTACATAACTTTGCCAGGACTCACCTCCTAAAATGACCTGATCTCTAGAGACCTACATACCTCTGCCAGGACCCACCTCCTAAAGGTTCTAAGTTCTTTCCAACCTGCACCCCCCACAAAGGTGGGAAGTAAATGTTGAGCAAGTAAGAACTTATGGAAAAAATAACAGATTCAAACCATAGCATTAATGAAATGTGTAAGAAATTTCACATGTAAACCTAAAAGACCTAGAATAAGAGACCCAATCTTCCTAAGGAAAAAAAATGGAAGATTTATAACATCTGATTTAAAATTTACAAGAAAAGATACAATAACTCAGATATTCTATTTGTCAAGAGAAGTCAACCATCCATGGAACAGACTTGTCAATCTAGAACCATAATATTATATTTAAATTTCAACAGAGTGACCCAAGTGAGTCAATGAAGGAAAAATAACCTTTTAATGTATTCATATAGGAGAAAAGGCACATAAAGCCATGACTGACCCTTTACTTTATATTAAAAGTGTAATATTTAGAATGTGTTAATTAGTATCTGTGCTATAAAAATTATTTGATATTAATGCATACAACACTTGTAGATATGAATGCATTTTATTGAGAGAAACATGTCAAGCTCACTTGTGATCTTACTCACTTCAAATTTAAGAAAAAGAACATTTTGATTCAGCACAATGTCCTTTTTTGTTTTGTTTTCTCATTCGTTTATGTTTTGATTTGTCAACTTAATACAAACTAGAGGTATTGAGAAAAGAGGCAGGCATATAGTGCCACCCATGGTCTTTGCTTCAGTTCCTGCCTCCAGAGTACTGCCCTGATGTCCCTCAATGATGGACTGTTACCTGAAAGTGTAAGAAAACAATAAATAATTTTCTCCTTGAGTTACTTCTAGCAATGGTGTTTATCACAGCCACAGAAATAAATAAAATGTGTGGTAAAAATCACAGGACTTTATTTAAGAGTTAAACTTGGACTTCTTAGCTGTTATATTTTTGGTATATAGATTTTAAGGGTACAACATTCTGAAAATGTAGCTTTAGCATTATATATAATAGAAAAATTACATATAACAAAATAGTTATCAAGCAAGAGTTATAGTTACAGTATTTCTTTATGAGTCTGAATTTTCATAGTTAATTTATCTTTTAACATAAGTAAGGAAAATTATAACTGTCTTCAATTCTTCAAAGACACCAGAAGGATATAATATTACCTAAGTAATCAGGAAGTGTATTGTAAGCAACTTCCAAATTTCTAGAATTGACAGAGACACCTTTCTGCCTGGACAGTCACCCAAAGTTCTTCTGTAACGTGGAGGCATCCATCTTCAGCCTACAGGTCCATAGTATGCAGTAGATTTTCCCATGCAGCAGGAAATTTAAAGATCTGTCCTGCCTTATAATGGCAAAATTCATCAGTGGCTTTCTTCTGTGTTCTGCAGAATGTCTGGCAGTTTCTCCTGTGAAGCAGGAATCCTGAAGGATCATTCTGTCTTTTGGAAAGTTCAGCAGTCACTTTTCTGTGGGCCCTGTATGTACAGTTCATACAGCATACCATCAAGCAGCTCAGGCAAGAACAGTAGTTTCTTGTCAAAATGACTAACAAATTCCAAAGAAACCTTTTCAGTGTCCGTCATTCTCTTGAAGTAGGTCAGTGTTGCCAGGAGATGTGTCTCATTCTTATGAAAAGTCTAAGTTCTTAAAACATTTTAAATGCCATGTTCCATAGTCTTTGAGGTGTTGAAGATTATCTATGTAACTGAAATATGTTTTTGTGTATGTAGGAAACCTAACTAACATGACTACTATTTTGACTATTATAAATATAAAGACTATTAATCTTCATTTTTAATTATCATTAGATTTTTAAATAAGTTATTTAAGCATAATGCCTTAAACAAGAGTAGAAATACACATACACAGTGTAACAAAATTGACCATAAATTTGTATCAATTGACTAAGATCCATACCAATGCAAAAGTATTCATCTCTGTATCATATCCCCTTTTAAGTGAAAACAAACATTTTTAAACAATCATTTTTGGAATTTGGGCATAGTTTTCTCCAAACTGCTTCCTGCTGTTTATTGGGCCAAGTATTTTTAGGGTTCACGGGAACCTTTCAGGGGATCTTGTTCCATCAAACCACTTTACCCTGGAAGGAATCCATAGGTTTTCATCTTCTATGGAAACAAAAGCAAAACCACTTTTCCAAAGAAACATATCCTTAGACTCAAATTTTGAAATCAACATACCTTTAAAATATATGTTGGTGTAGCTTAGCAACCTGTACAATGAAATGTCTTTCTGTACTTAGCTCATTCACAGTCAAAAAATTTTAAAAAAACCACAATAATATACATAATCCAGACTCTCTATGCATCTTTCTGTGGCTTATTCTTCTTATTTTTCTTTACTCTTTTAATCTATGACTGTCTGTGCTCTGTTTCTTTTAAGACTTTGTTTTAGTTTTTAAAACTACTTTTTATAACTATCATACTCTTTTTCTCTCTTTCCCAAGCCTATGTACATTTTTCAAAACACACTGTGTTATATTTAGAGGTCTTTTACTGTCTGAATCTGTCCTTACTGTGTATCTGTAATCATTTTCTGACCAGGAGCTAAGTGGGCAGGGCTAGGACCACCTCTGCAGTCCTGCCTGTTTGTTCCATCCAGTCCAACATAATGGAGTTCTATTCACCACCTCTGCAAGCCATGCTCACTGCCCCAACTCCAGGGACACAGTGGTCTATATTGCCATTAGTCAGTTTGTAACATGTTGCTCACAAACCCCATTCAGGTGCAGGACCTCCAAATGAATAGCCAGAGCTATTCATGCCACCAGGAGCCAGCATGAACCAGGAAGCCTCTTCTTAAAGAAGCTGAACAGTTTTTGCTGCTCATGCTGAGTTAGGAAGCCTTCTCTTAGAGGAGACGCACCTCTGCTCACTGCCAGCAGGCAGAGCCGATCTGAAAAAAATTGTGTCTACAAAGAAGTTGCGCTGAACTCTGTTCTTTTGTGTCAAGAATTCCTTCCTAAGTCCTCTCAGTTTTTATGTGGATATAGTTTCCTTATGCTGGTGCCATTTGTAAGCAGAGACTACTCATTCATTTCCCAGCTGCCCAGACCCGAATAATCACACAGAAACTGTATTAATCACAACACTGTTTGGCCAATGACTTAAGTGTATCTCTAGCTAGCTCTTACATCTAGAATTAATCCATTTCTACTAATATGTATTGCCATGAGGCTGTGGCGTACTGGGAAGGTTCCAACCTCTGTCTCCTTCAGCAGCTACATGGCATCTCTTTGACTCCACCTACACTCTCTCTCTCTCTCTCTCTCTCTCTCTCTCTCTCTCTCTTTCTCTCTCTCTCTATCTCTGTTCTGACTTCCCACCTGGAAAATCTAAGCCATTGACCAAAACTGCTTTATTCATTATCCAATAAAAGCAACACATATACAGAAAGACATCTGACATCACTTATTTCCAACCCTTTGTTCAGTTTGGGGTACTACTGCACTGATAATGGTATCCACACTCAGGCTAACTCTTCCCTCTTTTGTTAAACTTTCCTGGAAAAAGATGTATAAACACACACACACACACACACACACACACACACACACACACACACACAGAGTTTCCCTGGTGATTTTAAATTCAGTCATATTAATAATGGAGACTATCACAACTCCACCTTTGCCGGTCTGACACCTAAACACTACACTTTAAACCATAACATTCCATCTTGTCCCCTAAAGTCTTGTTTTTACCTTATAATGCAAAATGCATTTCACCTATCTTTAAATATCTCAAACCATAGTCTTTCATAGTCCCAGCACTGTTCAAAAGTTCCAAATCCTAAGTCTCCTCCGGGACCCAAGGTAATCTCTTAATTTTTAGTCTCATTAAAACAAAAAAGAATATGTACTTCCAATATAAATGACATAGTGAGAAACAGAAGGATGGCAAGAAAAGCCTGGATCAAAATTGAAACACAGAAGTGCAAACAGCAGATCCACAGCCCTATGTCCAACACCTGGGGCTCTTGATAGAATCACCTAGGCTCCAACAGCCTTGGGAAGGCCTAACCCTCTGGATCTGATAACTGCAGTCCATGTGGCTTCTCTCCTGGCCTGATTCTTCTGTTCCTGCTTTCCATTCATTGGCAGATATTACATGGTCCAGGCATGGCCGTCCACGCTCAGCAGCTTTGACCTTTGCATCTGTTGTGTTATATTCTAGGACACTGAATGCCCTCATCAAGCCCCTTCATGTACTCACATCTCTAAAGTCCCTTGCTTTGCAAGGCAACACTTTCACATGTTCTAGGGATTAGGGTGTAGACATCATTGGGAGTCACTTCTGCCCACCACACACCACACACCACACTCTGCTTCATCTGGGATTAAAGGTGTGTGTTACCATACTAGTTTGCCATAAACACTGGGTAGAACATGCCTTTAATCCCAGTAGTGCACGTCTTTAATCCCAGCACTAGAGAGGTTTATAAAACAGAAAGAGACAGCTCTCTGGCTCAGTCTCATTCTGAGATTTTTCTGGAGGCAGGATCACCATTTTGGACTGAGGTCGAGGTAAGAGCCAGTGGCTGGTTGTTTTGCTTTTCAGATCTTCAGATTGAACCCCCATATCTGTCGCTGAGTTTTATCAATTGTGCTTCAGCTATGATCAATCACTGTGTGTGAAAACTGATCACACAGATAAACCCAAGGTAGTCCCTTTGAGTCTAGTAAGTAGAAGATTCCTGGTAAGAATTTCAAATTTCCTCTTCATGTGTGAAGTGACTTCTGAGTTTTTATTTCTATATCAAAACGGAGCTTATTTGCTATTTTTTTGAAAGTGGAGAAGAGAGATGAGAACAGATCTTTCAGTGTTAGTTCTAACAATGTACATGAAACATAACATGGACTAAGATCTAGTGAAAGACATACTTACTGTAGTCATTGCTGTACATGTTACAACTTGTAAAGCAACCAAATCATAAGAGTCTCGTTCTGGTAGCAGTGTCCACACGATTTACCAAGAAAAGACGATAGGTAGACTGAGCGTGAAGCAAACGCTTAGGTCCCTCAAGTTCGGATTTTTGGTTTTTAAATTTTATTGTGTTTTATTTTATTTTTTTGATTTTTTTAGACAATGAAAAATCTACACCCTACTGTGTTTAAACACATACACCATAGTTTGTTCTCTGATCGAGCACCG
This sequence comes from Myodes glareolus, assembly GCF_982192425.1. NCBI lineage: Eukaryota > Metazoa > Chordata > Mammalia > Rodentia > Cricetidae > Myodes > Myodes glareolus. Next base: position 129,743,779 of record NC_142026.1, read on the forward strand.
CTTAGGTATTCCATAGTGAGATGTCTTCTTACCCCACCACTTTCCAATTTGCTTTTCTGTATCTGTGAATGTGTCTATACTCTCTCAGATTCTCCTGGAACCCTCCCCCTTAACAGAGAGCAGAACCTATGGGGTCTCTGAAATGCCTGTCGTTGTAATCAAGAGGCAAGAAAACAGTGGGGGACTCTGGTGTGCGTAGTCTGACTTTGTTTTCCAGTCTTGAAATGAATATTGATTATTTCTAAAAGAACAGACATTGCAGTTGGGCCCCTCAGAGTGAGGCAATCTTCTCTGTGGGTCACCGGGGCCAATTAGATGTTCCTCGTCTCAAGGACATGTAATGGTACGTCCCTGAAGCACCATGAAAAGGCACGTCAGTTTGTTCATCCCGTTTTGTGGGTTCTGTGCTTTACAATCAGACTCAGCTCTCTGTCTTACAGAAGTCAAGGCAGAGGTCACTCTAAGTATGACTTTTCTTATCCATGTTTCTTTGTTTGGCTGTTGTTTAAATATGAGTACATACACTGTCATGGCAACATGATATTTACACACTTTCAAGATCTATTTTCTCAGAGTAAAAATGTTTACCCAATTTTAGTTTTTGGCCAATTATTTCTGCCTATGTTCTGTCTTTTGGGTGATATTCTGTCCATTTCTCTATTGTAAAAATGGAAGTAAATGTTGGTAATAATTCTTGGAGAAAAGTGAAGGGCATTCTTATATGTGACTCCACTAGAGATTTTTTTTTACCTCAGCAAGGAGCACTCATGTTTTTCATCATTATCATTATAGTTGCAAGAAAAGAAACCCTGCCCCCTCTTTTCCAAAGTTAAGACTGTTAAGGAACCCTCCTCCCAAGCCACTGTTCAAAGCCTGCGAGGAATGCTTGGAAAAACTTCCTTTGGGCCTACACTTGTAGGATTTGTATCTGTTTAAAGCTGAAAGTGGGGCCGCTCTTCCTGCCTTCCATCGCTGATAAGGATGTTGTCAGATTTCCAGTGGCCCCATGTCAGTTATTCTGAGCGACTTTCTGGGTGTGGGTGCTGGAACAGATAAGGGGAAAGCCTCCCTCTACTACAAGCCGGCAATTCTGGGCCTTAAAGGCTCTGGTTTTAAAGCCGGGAATGCTACTGCTTCTGAGCTATGCAAGTTTTAATGGAATGTGGTCACAAAAGGAGAAATCAAAGCTACTCGCCCTTGGACGACTAAAAGTAATGTTGTCCTATTGTCACTCCCTTTACTCTCTAAGTTCAGACAAATGAAGAAATAGTTAAATTCCAAGTGAATGTGTATTTTGATGGGAAATAATTTAGACAAACAAAAATTTTTTCAGTGAGCTTTATATTACTACCGTATTAAAAACATATTATCCACAAAGTCTATTCTGAGTACAGAATTTAATATGTTTAATTATGGGTGCATAAATTACAGGCTAATTACCTGGTGATCTACATATCATATTTTTAGATTCATGTTGCCAGAGTTTAATAATGATCATAAATTCTTAGGTTGTCATGCATAATAAAGTCTAATTTTTATACTTTGGTTACAAGAAAATAATAATACAAAACCTACACAGAGAGACTCAAAAGTGGATAAATAATTTTAAAATAATTTTTATAGTTATGATTTCAAGTGTATGGTGTTTTGCCTGAATATATGTCTGTGTTCCTGGTGCCTGCAGAGGCCAGAACAGTCATCAGATTCTGAGGAACTGGAGTTACAGATGGTTGTGAGCTGTTATGTGGGTGCTGGGAATAGAATCCAAATTCTGCAACAGCAGCCAGTGTTTCTAATTACTGAGCCACAGATAAATATTTTTGTGTCTTACAAATCCATGGATAGATAACTTCTGTATTAGTTAGGGTGGTGGTTTGAAAGAAAATGGCCCCCAAAGGTAGTGGCGCTGTTAGGGAGTGTGACCTTATTGGAGTGTAAGGTCTTGTTGGAGGAAGTGTGTCACTGTGGAGGTGGGCTTTGAGATCTCATATATGCTAAAGTCATGCCCAGTGAGTTCCTTTTGTCTGAAAGCCAAGATGTAGGACACTCGACTTCTTCTTCAGCACCATGTCTGCCCGCATGTCACCATGTTTCACCATGATGATCATGGACCACACCTATGACTATGTAAGCCAGTCCAAATGAAATGTTTTTCCTTTATAAGAGTTGCCATGGTCATGGCGTCTCTTCACAGCAATGAAAACCCTGACTAAGACAGTTACCTTTTCACTGCTGTAACGGAATTCTGTGGCAAAGGTAACTAGACAAAGGAAGAGGAAGTCATGGTCCAGAAGCCAGAACCAGCCAATCTCTTCGCATGCACAGTCAGGGGGCAGAGAGAGAAGCATGCCCCTGCTCAGTCTACTTCTTTCCTTTAAGGCAGTCTAGGACCCCAGACTACTGAACGATGCTCCCTTCTTTGCAATGGGCCTTCTAAACCCCTCACAGGTGTGTTAAGTGACTTGTCTCCTAAATGAGTACAACAATCAATACAGACCATCATAACATCCTTAAGCAGTTTTAAAATAGGTTACATTTAAAAGCCCAGGTGATACATCTTTTAGTAAAATCACGAGTATAAAAAAGTCTTAACTGATTGTTTAAAACCTCTCAGAGCATTGGAAACATGATCCATATATCTTACAACAGACGAATAAGAGTTTCTGAGGGACTCTAACATGATCTTGGCATTAGAAGTCCATTGTTACTGTCAGTTTTTATATGCCTGGGACATGTTTGCACTCTATTAAAAGTTACATCTGTATATTTGTATAAAGACCCTTAGCTTTAGAATACATTGGGAATAAAAGCTATGTCAACAAAGCTATACTTGCCTATAAAGCACATTTAAAATACTGATGTGAGACTATAAATTGGTCCACCTGGCAGAATAGCAGAAATGAGCTGTGAGAAACATGCCTCATCGAACAAGGATTTAATAAGCAGACTGGAATTAATATTGGGAGGTGGGAATCAAGTCGTGATGCCCCTTGCTTTATAGCTGTTTGGAAGGCTTTGACAAGTAAAAAGAAAGAAGGAAAACAAATGTTTATGAGGATGCAGAGAAATTGGGGCTCCTATGAAGGATGTGAAATGATGCTACTGTGCAAAACCTGGGGACCCCTCAAAAATTAATCATGGACTTTTTCGGCTTTTGGTTCAGAGGAGGCAATGGTGGAACTTTCTTCGGCTGTCCTGGATCGGGTTCATCTGACACCAGCTGCCTCCATCATGCTGTCCAAGTATGACGCCAATGAGACCAAAGTTGTGTACCTGAGGTGCAGCGGAGGTGAGGTAGGCCCCACATCTGCCTTGGCCTCCAAGATTGGCCCCCTAGGTCTGTCTCCAAAAAAAGTTGGTGATGATATTGTCAAGGCAACTGGTGACTGGAAAGGCCTGAGGATTACAGTGAAACGGACCATCCAGAACAGAGAGGCCCAGATTGAGGTGGTGCCCTCTGCCTCTGCCCTGACCATCAAAGCCCTCAAGGAGCCACCAAGAGAAGGAAAGAAGCAGAAGCACCTAAAACATAGTGGAAATATCACTTTCAAGAGATCGTCAACATTGCCCAGCAGATGCGATACTGGTCTTTAGCCAGAGAACTTTCTGGAACTATTAAAGAGATCCTGGGTACTGCACAGTCTGTGGGCTGCAATATGGAGGGCTGTCATTCTCATGACATCATTGATGACATCAACAGGGTGTAGTGGAATGCCCAGCCAGTTAAGAGGCAGCAAGAGAAAATATTTCAAGAAAAGACCATCTGATATGGAAGCAAATTCAGAGACCCACTATTGGAATAGACTGTTCGTTATTTCCTGGCTGCTCAGATTAGAAATAACCACACAGAAACTATTTTATCTGCAATGCTGTCTGGCCAATAGCTTAAGCATATTTTTAGCTAACTCTTATATCCTAAACTAACCCATCTCCATTAATCTGTGCATCACCATAAGGTCGTGATCTATGGGCAAATTTTTTTGGCGGCTACATGGCTTCTCTCTTACTCTGCCTACTCTCTCTCTACATCTTTGTTTGGATTTCCCACCTGGCTTTACTCTGTTAAGCCATTGACTGAAAGCAGCTTTATCCATTAACCAATAAAAGCAACACAAATACAGAAGGATTTCCCACACCAATCCACAGCCAGATATTATACAGAAAATGAGAGACCTTGAAACACTCAGTCATAAATGGGATGTCTCCATCAAATCCTTCCTCTCAAGCTGGGAAAGAGCTTTTTATTTTTATTTCTATTTTTTATTACGTATAGTGTTCTGCCTCCATGTATGCCTGAGGGCCAGAAGAGGGTGCCAGATCTTATTACAGATGGTTGTGAGCCAACATGTGGTTGCTGGGAATTGAACTCAGGACTTCTGGAAGAGCAGCCAGTGCTCTTAAGCTCTGAGTCATCTCTCCAGCCCCAGGAAAGAGTTTAAGAGCTAGAGGCCAGTGCTCGCTTCGGCAGCATATATTCTAAAATTGGAACAATACAGAGATTAGCATGGCCCCTATGCAAGGATGACATGCAAATTCGTGAAACGTTCCATATTTTTGAATACCAATCTTAATCTCCAAATCTTAAACATTTTGTTTTAGTTTTTTTTTAAGGATGAGGGCATCTGAGATATTTTTATTTTATATAACCTATAGCATTTTCTGTCTCAACTTGGTATACCAGACTTTTTTGACTCCCCAAGTGAGGCCTTACCTTCTCTGAGGAGTGCACAGGGGTAGGGTGGGCTGGGACAGGGGAAGATGGGAGAGCGGGAGAAGTGGAGGGGGAATGGGAGTTAGTATGTAAAATTAAAAAACCATATAATAAAAAAGAACTAGAGGCCATGGAGGACACCAAGAAAACAAGGCCCTCTAAATCAATATGATCAAAGTTCATATGAACTCAGAGACTGAAAAAGCATTGTGAGATTCCTTAGAGTGAGGAAGAGTGGGTCTGATTCTTGTGCCTCTCTTAGATTCTATTGGTTTGTCCTGTCCAACTCTGATATGACATATTTTGCTATAAAAAATAGAGCATCTGATAATCTGATAGCCAAAAAAAGATTAATCATGATGTCACACTAGGACCAGTGATTGCACCTGTGTTCATTATACTTGTAAGAGAGAGAGAGAGAAAAAATACTCAACTTGGTGTTTCTTTGACAGTGTTCACTGAAGCAAGACTTACTGCTTCTGAAAAGGAAGCAAGTAGATGAGTGGATGAACAAACTGGGATTTCACGCAAAAAGATATTATTTGTCTACAAGAGGGACTGGAATATGATATACACTATCATATGTGTGGGTCTTGGGAAGATTGTGGTAAGCAAAACAAGGAGGATAAAGATTGATATTGCTCCTGTCATAGTGACATAAACTAGAGGTTACAAGAGGCAGGTGGTGAGAAGGGTCATAGTGTGAGGGGTGGCTCACCTGTGAACTGGTCCTATGAAGTAGGTGTGGAGATATATCTCAGGCAAGCATGTCCTTTAAGAATGCCAGCCATCATGGGGAGGACTTGTTTCCAGATCCCACCAAAGGAGTGTCCCAAGCTAGGGAAGGAAGAGTCTGGGAACAATGGGAATTCTCCACATCGAGAAGTTTCTCAAAGAAGTGGGTTCTCTAAGATAATGATCAGCCTTACTGTGGGGAATGCATGACTTGTAGGCACTAGATGATAGGGAGACCAGTTTGGCCTGGGTACCAGGTCACACTTGCTTGTAGCCACAGAGGCATAGAAGCATTGTTAGGCCATTGTCATTGTACCTGCAGAAGGATAAGGACTTGAGAGAAGTGTGGCTTAGGTCATTCACTTCCTTAATCAAGTAGAGAGGACTTCATGTTTACTGGGCAGAATTGAAAAAGACTTCTGTGATAGTAATGATGACTGTGCAAGACAATACAGCCAATGCCACTTAAAAAGTTGGGGATTTAGCTCAGTGGTAGAGCGCTTGCCTAGCAAGCACAAGGTCTTGGGTTTGGCCCTGGGTTTAGTCCTCAGCTCTGAAAAAAAAATCAGAAAATCCAAAAAAGTGTTAGTGAGAAAAAAACAGGGCAAGGTATAAATTTATGGCAAGAGTAAGTACACACAGAAGCTCAGGAAGCTTTAAGGTAAGACAGACACACGGACTGTTCATAGACAATCAAAGAAACTAAAATTAACTACACTTACAGACCAAGATATAGCTGACATATTAAGATACAAAGTGTCATAAAAATTGTAAGTGTAAAAAATTGAGAGAACAAGATGATTTTTGTTGTTATTGCTTTTATTTTGCTTTCTAACTGCCACTCTCAGCTGCAGAGGACTTCAGCTCTGGCTTACTAAAACTTGGAGCAAATGCTGCCTCCTGTCCCAGGCACCAAAGATTTTTTTGTTTATTTTGTTTGTTTTTGAGATTGCATTTTAACTACAATATTTCTTCCTCCCCCAGGCTCTCCTATACATCTTCTCTCCCCCCACTTCACATTCATGGCCTCTTTTTTTCACCAATTGTTATTGTGTGGATATTATGTCTTTGTATATAAATATCAACATAATCTATTATGTGTATAGTCATATCAATATAATCTATTTCTATATCCATAAAAGTATAATCCATTGAGTGCATGCATTGTTACTTGCAAATCCAGAAAATTTTGTTGTTACTTCTTTTGCTACTTAATTGTTATATTTTATTTTCACTTTAAGTTGAAAGCATTTTAGAGTAGCTTATTATAACCCACTTTGTTTTGTACGAGTAGTTATGTGGTTAGTTATGGTAAACACACAGCAAAGGTTTATAATACATGAACAAAAGAGAGTAAGCAAGATTTAAAATACCTTACTAAAGCAAATCAGTTTACCCACAGAAAGGAACTATAATGAAATTGAAAACTATGTTTCAAAAGGGCATTAGTAAGATCTTAGCTAGTGATGAAGGTGAACAAGTGCCATTCGGAGTGAAAACAAGAGCAAGCATATGCCACATAAATCAAATCATCTCACCTCTAAGAATATACAGATAGGAAGCAAAAAGATGGGACTAACGAAATTAGTTAGTCCATGCAATGGATTCCAGACAAAAGCATGAGTAACCATGTTGTTCTCAGACAAAACTGAGTTTAAATCCAAGGCAATAAAAAGAGACAGGAATGTTATTATATAATGAAGGAATCAATGCAATAAGGGAAAACATTGATTCTAACTATATTTACACTCCCTGTCATCATACCCAGACACATAAGACAAATGTTAATAAATTTAATAGGGCAGATAAACTTCAATACATAAGTGGAGGAGGACATTGATAGCCCACTGTTAGTAATGGGCATATGAAAAATCAACACAGAAAAAACAAGTTCAATAGTACCTGTTAGGCTTAGGATGCCGACAGAGGGTTTCAAAACACCATTGAGATGGGTGACTGTGGAAAAAGGGTTATTAGAGTTGTTATTAACACCATGGGCAGATAGACTTAGGCACTAGAGCCTGGTGAGATCTTCAAGAAGAGTTCAGACCCCAGCACTAGATACAGACAGCATGGTGGGCAATATGTACATGCATACCCACCACGTCATATATATGTTTACATATATATGTTTACATATGTGCGTGTGTGTGTGTGTGTGTGTGTGTACATAAGTATATGAAGAAATTTTGTCCCCTGTGATACCATGGGTAGAACTAGAATTCATTACATACATGAGATGAACAAGGCATGGAAGGACAAGAATGTCTCACTCACATGCAGGATCTTAAAGTTGACCCTAGAAGTTGAGGGTAGAAAGTTGTTGACCAGAGGCAGGGGAGGAGAGGAGAGAGGAGCACAGGAATGGGTAGAAACTTGCAGGTCGAAAGGAGTTCAGTGTGCTATTGCATACTACGGTGATTATGGGTTTTTAAAAAATTCTCATTTATTTTAAATAAAAGAAAGATTTTGGATATTTTCATCATACAAACAGGGTAAGTACTTGAGGAAATAGTTAGTTAGCTTGATTTAAATAGTGTGTAATGTATTGAAATACCACATAGTATACTGCTAACATTTTTTAAAAGTTTCATTTATTTTAAATAGAAGAACAAATCTTGGATGTTTTCACCACATAGATTGGATAAATACATTGGGAAGTAGATGGATAGTCTGATTTAAATAGTATACAGTATATCAAAATGTCAAATAGTGCACTGTTAATATGTTTAACTTCTATTTTTGCCTGTCAGTTAAGCATTTCAAAAACTATTAAAATGAGAAGTATGCTATATAGTATCACAATAAAGCAACAAATTGAAGGGCAAAAATAAAAAAATTGGGGCTGTTGTAGCTGGACTTTAACATCTATGCAAATATGACTCCTTCTTTTATGCAATACCTTCATATGCCAGACCCTTGTGAGTTGTATGTGGTTTCTTTATGAATCTTAATCCATGTATGAACTAGAGTGCGTCTCTAAATCCATGTCCAAAGCAATTACAATTCTCATTCACTTCAAAGGATTCTGAAAACAGAAGGAATTGTTATAATTGCTATCCGCTGAGACTGGTTTCAGTAACTTTAAAATTAAAGGTTAGAATAATGAAATCCCCAAAGTGAGATCCATTGGGGAGTTCTTAAAAATTAATAATAAAAGATGAAAACAAAGAGGCTGTGAATTCTGGAGAGAGAAAGGATGATATGGGAGAGCTTGAGGGGAGGAAAGGGGGAAAATGAAATGATGTAATTATACTGCAGTCTCAAAAATAAAAAAAAAGATCTTTAAATAGAAGAAAGAACTTTAGGCAACTTTAAATTATCTGCATAACCAAAGTAGATAATTAAACAGATAATATTGAAAGCTGTTATGGCTATTTTAGTTGTAGTTTGAATCTTCCCTATGAATATAGATAGAAATTGATCTTTGGAAAAGATGTTCAGCTCCCCGTCACTGTCCTACCCATCAACATGGCATTCCTTCACACATGATTATCATGGCAGTGAACATTGTCATGCATACTTGCTGTGAAACAATGGTTTTACCCTGTAAAAATTTGTTTCTTGTACCTGTTTAATAAACACTTATTGGCCAATAACCAGGCAGGAAGTAGAGGTGGGGCAACAAGAATTCTGGGAAGAGGGAAGTTTCAGTCTGCAGTCATGACCCAGATGCAGAGGATGCAAGATGTGACTGCCTCGCAGAAAGAGGTACCAAGCCATTTGGCTAACACAGACAAGAATTATAGACTAATATAAGTTATAGGAGTTAATAAGAAGCCTGAGATACTAGGCCAATCAGTTTATAATTAATGTAGACCTCCATGTGATTTCTTTGGGACTTAATGACTGTGGGAACTGGGCAGGACAGAAACTTCAGACAACACATACTTTCAATCATTCTACCCCACCTACATCAATTCTCCCTGATGCATGCCCACATACAGGTTTTCAACATGGCTTCTTATTCCCTTGGGTCAGTCACAAACAGCTTATGTCAGGATAAACTCAATAAACTCATTGAAAAGCCTGTGGTGCTGTATTCCAGCATGAAGACCTAGAACCCTTATTACTCTTTCCAGGATGTTATTTAGGGCTGATCCTCTCACACCCATTATGTTACCTTGTTTATGAGTTTTGACCCTAGCCAGGCTCTTTGGGTAAATTCCTCAGCTTCATCGATGATTTGTCCAGCTTCTCCCTGAAATTTTCCAAGAGTTGTGGAAGAGTGAGGGGTAGTAGCAGGGGGCAGTTGAAAGGGGTCCTTCTTCCATGCTTAGCCTCTTAACTGTTTCAGTCCAGTTATGCTCTACAGGCCTGCATCTATTCTACTGCCATTCAAAGGGATTTTTTTTAGAATGTGTGCATAATGCTTTCTCTCTAGAATGCTGTTATGAATCAATAAAAAGTCATGTTTTCTTCATGGTTAGGTATTCTATTTAGTATAGTGTGAAAGTGATGGAAGGGTGGGAATGGCCTACTTATGATGTCTTTGATATTCTAGACAGAGCTACATTCTCTTGAAAATTAGGATTCCTAGTTCTAAGGAATTTTGTTGATTATCTGGGTAGACATGCAGCCTCAAATCCTTTACTATTAAGCACAGAGCATGCTAAGGATTCATGTCCTATATAATCTCCATCAACCAAATATGAGCAGTTCAGGGCAGGAAAGAAGAAAACCTTGCATTTCATGAAAACTCCTTCTTATAATTCTCAAGACTAGGTGTTAATAAATATCAAATAAGCAAAAACATTTACATCCCAACTGCTTTGCTTTCGTGAAAAGCACCATGAAATAGTTAATAGGTTTAAGTAACGTTCCTCTTGGGTTTGCACGCCTATCATTTTCCTTCAGCAGTTTCCATCAATCTTGTCAGTTAATTGCGAACTCCGTAGAGGGGCTGGCTGGGGCTAAAATTTCTCCACTATTAGTGTTCTGCAAACAGTTGTCCCTGTTTGGGCTGCAACAATCCTCAAGAATTATGAGATCTATCCTTGCCTAATAATTCAGCTGCTAATAAACATCCAATGCTGGTTATTTTGTCATTTAAGACACAGTCTTCCAAAGTGATGGCATTTGTTTTAGTTTATACTCTCTCTGCACCACTCTAAGGGCATCGAGTTGATCTTTGTTCTCAGGCAATGTTTTAATTATAAGGCTTGTATTTGCAAATGTATTCATGACTTACTGTGTTAACTGTTTTTATGTGGTTGTGAAATACTGTGGTACTGAAATACTGGAGGGACCAACTTAAAGGAGGAGCATTTATTTTACCTTTTAACTTTAGGGGTTTTAGTTCATTCTCCTGCAGCTTCTACCTTCCCAAACTGCATCACTAGCCATAAAGGTGATTCAACACAAAGGCTTAGGGAACACTCATTATTTATGTAGTCAGGAATTATAATTTCTAAATTCACTTCAGAAGAATGTATTATCTCCCAGTTCTACTGATTATAACACTACTGATGTGTAAGAATAATATTCACCATCGTCACCCAGTCCCTGAACAAGCTACCTTGGAGAGGAAACCAGGCAGTCAAGAGTGACAGCCCCATAGCATTGCTACACATGCAGTCAGGTGGAAACACCCTTGTATTTCCTGTCTTATAGAATTAAGGCAAGGAAATTTATATGGCTGTAAATGAGTTGGAAATAGCAGTAAAATGACCCCAGTGACTGGTATAGTAGAACTATCCCTTTAAGCTTCTGCTGACTGGTAGTCCCTGCAACGCCTACTAAAAGTCAGACAGAGGAAGTCTTCAGGCACTAGTGCTAAAAAAACACATTGATGGCCTTCATCATTTTGTAGAGTGAATCTACAGATGTTTTCAGGGCATGGTTTAGAAGCTACGATCATTTGGTAATTTATGTTCACGTAAGCATTTATAAATTAATCTAAATATCTCATGCTATATGTTTGTTTTGCTGAAATGTTCTTGGTGAGAAATTAAGGGCTTAGTCATAGAAACATCTGGGCAAAGCTGTGGATGACTCAGGACAAAGTCATTACCATTATTGAAACTGAAAGATCATGGCTTCCTGACAGTGAATCACAAGAGCCATATTCTTAGGCAAAGGGTCGTGGTCTCATTACGTGTCCACCCTTGCATCCTCAGCTCACCACAGTATTCGTATAGAACTACAGGCTTCACTGGTAAAATACCATCAGTAAAAAAGCCCTGAATTTTATCATATTTTTTGTGAGCATTGCTTAATGGCTTCTTCATATAGTAACAATCACAAAATATTATTTTTCTCTAAATGAGACCAGAAAATTCATGAACTGTAAGAATCATGAATAATAAATATGTCAGCTACTGTTTGGATGACTGCTTAGGCTAGAATCCAAGACAAAATAAAACCTTGAAGACAATTAACCATTTTTATTTAAACTGAAACTAAATCCTTATTATTAGCCTTATTAATCTCGATAAAAGTTAATGAAAATGTTGTCACTGTTAAACCAAAGTCATTTTCCCATGATAGTGGCTAATGTTTCAATAAGACTATGAAATATGTAAACACACTCCTTTGGGATTGAGTAAGAATGAAGATTGCATAAATCTGTCTTTCAGAAACTCTTGCTTAAATCTGGTTTCAATACCGTGTTACTCCTGCGCCACCAGCTTTAAATCATAGCTTTAAAGCAAGTAACTCCTAGTCAGGAGCTAGAGTGTTTGTATGGCAAAGAGCACAGACTTTTTAAACTTTTTTTGTTTGTTTGTTTCTTTTCTTTCTGAAGCTTGTTATGATTTAATGTAGACCTTGCTTCTGGTGTCCAGATATTGTTTGGCGTTTACATTAGTGTTCTTAGAGGATGACTTATGTTATAGATTGAGGATGATACTCTGGCATTTTGAAAAGGGAAAAGTTCTTTCTAGAAAGAGAGAGGGAGGAAAAGAGGGAGGGAGGAAAAGAGGGAGGGAGGAAGTAAGAGAGAGAGAGAGAGAGGAATTAAGAGAGAGAAAGGGAAGAGAAGAGAAGAGAAGAGAAGAGAAGAGAAGAGAAGAGAAGAGAAGAGAAGAGAAGAGAAGAGAAGAGAAGAGAAGAGAAGAGAAGAGAGAAGAGTTTCTATCCTGGAACAGCTATCTGGAAATTACTTAATCACAATAATAAAATAATATTGGGCAATTTTTCAAATGGCCTTCTGTGTTGGTAATTCGGTTTCACAAGAAGAATGGCTTCAACTAGCACCGACCTTGTTTCAGGATCAGAAGCAGAAAGTACTCTTGAGTTGCGAGAGCATCCATCTATTATCCAGAAATTTGGGGGAAGTTGGAGTAGTTTTATATGTGTTGTTTAGTGCTAGGCAGGTTGGCTGTCATGTGTTTGTAAACTTTAGTCCTGTCCAGATTGAAATACAAAATAAATTAAGCCAAGTTTGTTGTGACCTCTCTTTTCTAAAGACAAAGTATACCACCCATTCCCTAAAAAGTGAGAGGCACAGTTCAGAAAGACGGGCCTCTTGACAAGTAGGGAGGTCTAAATGAAGATCAGGGTCCAGGGCTCCAAAAGAAACTTGGCATGCATGATGATGCCAGGATTTTAGGTTAGATAGGACAATGCCAAACTTCTGAGCTCAAATTCAAGTATTTTGTCATGGTGTTTAAAATATTGCATCTTAAGATGGAAAAAATTTAGTTTGAGGTGGAAAAGGAGTGTGTATATTGGTAGAACTGTAATAAGAATTCAATGTGGTGGCCTAGTTAAAAGATGGTAGTTTATACAACTAGCTTATTCAATGGCTGACATTTATTATTAATGTGAAAGAGAACATTTTCATTTTCTTTATTTTCCTTTTTTCTTTTAGTCTTTCTAATCAATCTCATTGGGCCATGTTTTCCTTTCCCTTAGTGATCCTTAGGTGGATCCGTAGCACATCCTCAACTGGGCCTATTTCCAGTCTCAATTCCATGCTTATATTCAGATATGTCCTCTCTCTTCCCGTTCTTCTCATCTGCCATGCTGCTTATAAAACATCTGTAGGGAAAGCATGTCCCGTCCTCTCCCCACCATCTCTCGTCAGGTAACCCCTCCTTCCTGGGCATACTTACAGCACCAGGAAAAGAGTGAGAGAAGAGGAGTCAGACACCCTTTCTGTAGTTGGAGATGATGTCATCTTCTTTGACCACACTGCTGCTCTGGTGAATGCCTATGGCTGGGACAGCTCTAAGGGGAGGGTCTTCTAGTGCTGTTTTCATGGGCCATGTGTGGGTCTGTCCCATAATGCCTCAAGGGTCTCCCTGCTGTCTCGATGCTCCTGTACTTTCTCCCACCTCCCATCTCTCTCTCACCTGTGCATTTGCCTTTTCTGATAGACTTGTTTGTGTACATTGGTGACTATTTGGGGGAATAAAAAACAAACTGGAAAAAATATCCATTTGAAGCTACATCCCAGAAACAATAAAAATCCTCATATTTGCCTTAGCACAGATGTGTAAGGACTCCATGGGCACAGGAGACAACATGCAGTTCCTTTAGTGCAGCGGTTCTCAACCTGTGGATTCTGACCATCAGAAAACACATATTTCCAATGGTCCTAGGAACCCCCAACCATAAATTTATTTTTGTTGCTACTTCATAACAATAATTTTGATAGTGAAAAATGTCTTGCTTCCTAGGACTGTTGGGAAAATGTTCTCTGATGGTTGCGACCCACAAGTTGAGAGCCACTGCTTTAGTGTGAATCACTTACCTAGTATTTCTGTACCAAAAGCACTGCATCGCATCTGCCAGACCCATGGACTGTGTGTGTAGGAGAGACACTACACCTACCTCAGAACAGAGGATCTGGCAGGAGCAGCCATGTATCTCCCTCAAGGTCAAGATGAAGATACTTAGGTGCACAGCACCCTGCAGAATAAAGAAGACCCACAGCAAAGGGGGTGAAGGGAGAAAAGCAGGTGGTGGCTGCAGTAGTGGGCATTCTGGTCACTATTAGTGATTCTGAAGGAAACGTGGCATGGAAGTTAGAGATTTGGAAGAGACATCAAGACCCGAGAATGGTTTTGTTGTTATTAGTAAACATTTCCCTCCTAAGGTACTTATTTTTAAAAAAAAATCGGTGTGTAATTCCTGAAGTTCACTATTAAAGATAAAAAGGAAAAGGCATAGTAATTTATGATAATGACAGCACGCATACTTTCCCTGTGCATCACCTCAGACAGTATCTGCGAGATCGGCACATGCGTCTCGAGATGCTGAATGTGTGATACTCTGGGAGATGCAAAGATGTGTGAATTGCCAGTCTCAGATGCTGCAGGACATACAATGGAAACTTATCTTTGCCAACACGAGCTGCCCACACACTGTTTCCTGATACATTATTAATAATTATTTCTCACTTTGGGAAAGAGATACCTCACTGTAATTTAATCAGAATTTGAGGTTCTAGTAAAGCAGCACTTTTTGCTAAGGACAATGTGTACATTTTAATTTGAATGTTTAAGTGGTTTTAGGACTAATAAGTACAAAGTTGACTGTATTATAGATCTAGCTTTCCTCTCTCTTAGTGTTAAAAAGCATTCAAGATTAGAAAAAAATTATTTACATAAGTTTTTATTTTTACACGAAGAGAAACCTCTGAAAGAGGTCAATTAAAAATGTTATCTAAAATATTCAAACTAATGGAAGAGAGTTATTTTTAAGTCATTAAAACCATTTTGCTTTATGAATTAGCATAATAATTTAATTCTGGTATATAAAAATGTCACTAAAAGGAGCTTGAATTCTTGAGATTTAATTTTATCTCAGGCTTGATCTTCTTAGCTTCCATTTTATTTGGTCATAGCTAAGTCTTCCCTGATACAAAGATCCCTAATTCTCTATCAGGGTGCTGTGTGGAGCAATCCCAATGAGTTCAGGTTCTCATGAGCCGTACTTCCTGGGCTTTGAGAGTTCAGGAAGCCAAGCAAAGATGTAGATTGCTGAGGATCTGCCTTCATTGCCTTTGTGACTCAAACGATGTTTCCTTGCATATAAACAAGGTCCTCCAGCTATACAGCAAAATCTAGTGATGAAGACTGTTTGGGGCAGTTGGTATAGTTGGGTGCAGAGGCAAGAAAGGCAGAGAAAAGTCTAATTTAAGTAAATCAACATTTCCCACACTCCCCTATAGGAGTCTAAAGCTGTCTCTGCGGAAGAAGAGAGCGAACCCCATCCTTGCTGAACATCACCCTAACTTATCAGTCTTGAGCAAGCTGTCTTCCTTTTCATATTCTCCTAGTAGCAGTGAAGGCCTGCTGTCTAACGCCATGTCAAAGTATCACTTCTAAGAATCTGGAAATGCACATACATGGAATATGTGGAAGGTTTGAAGAATTTACTTATTTTATGGTGATTTGGTAAAGAAAGAAGAGAATACTTTAATCATTTCATATGTTACTTACTGATGCCTGAGAACAGGTGGTGCTCAGGATTCACAGTGACTCGCTTTGAATGGTTTACCATTGGCCCAAGATTTCCTGGGATATTAGGAATACCTGCCAGGTTTCTCTATTTTACTGTGAAAGTATTACTTTTTTTCTGAATGTCGTGGCATAAAATGGATGGGAAGCATTATTTAAGGTTTCTTTATTTTTCTGTTGTTTCCAGATTATCTTTGGAATTGGAATAAGCAGGTGCCAGTAAGTTTTCTTGTTCAAAAGAGACATCCTACCCACTCACAATACAGAAATGCATTTCTAAAATATAAGTAATTCAGACATATCTGATGGTCAGTTACACCTGTTCCCTGAAGCTGTGAGTGATGTGGGATCCCCTCTGCCTGCTGTGAATACCATTGGTGAATAAAGATACTGCCTTGACCTGTTAATAGGGCAGAACTTACTTAGGCGGGGAAAACTAGAATGAATGCTGGGAGAAAGAAGGCGGAGTCAGGAGAAGTCATATAGCCCCCACAAAAGACAGTTGCCGGAACATTACCCAGCAAGCCATAGCCTCGTGGTGATACACAGGTTAATAGAGATGGGTTAATTTAAGATATGAGTTAGCCAGAAATACGCTTAAGCTATTGGCCAAATAGTATTTCAAATCATATGGTTTCTGTGTGATTATTTCATGGCTGAGCAGCCAGGAACACACAAGCAACCTCCTACTAACACCGTGAGGAGTAGTGTTGGAGCCCATGAATGTGAATCTGTTTCACCTTGACCAAAGACCAAAGAGTTAAGGCCTGTTCTTGCTCCTGTAAGATTATGACAGGAGTTTTGACCCAGGGAGCAGCTGCCTACAGGATGCTTGGCCTAAGGTGTGGTCACATTGCCTAAACAAGTAACACCTAACTTAGGATATAGTTACTTGATGTTTCAGGTATTGAAGAGGTAATTGTTCTGTTTGTTCTTTGTGTCATGTTAAAGCAGTCTTTTGCCTTCTCCCCCCTCTTTTGGATTGGAGTATATAAGCATATTGAAAATAAACACAGATGAATTCAGTATTCAATGGGTTGCCCTCCCTACTCTATTTTGTGTTTCTACTTCTTTTATATCTCTGCCTAATATATTTCTAATCCACACACTCCTACCCATTGAAGCTGGACCCTGACAGAGTAGCTTGTCTTCTTTTTTTTTTCTTAGAAAGAAAGGTATTTTACCAGAATTTTTAAAAGTTCAAGCAATGAAATCACTCTAACAGCAAATGCACTTTCTGCTTACGATTAAAACCTACTTCAGTTCAGACAATGACTTGAGTGGCAGATCCACCCAAGTTACTTCCAACAGAAAATCTCACAGCTCAAAAAACATGGAAGGAATGTGACTAACCAAAAGACTGCACATGTTTACCACATAAGTGATACAGTATTTTATACTGCAAGTAGTTTCTTCAAAAGTCAAGCCACTTGTGAGCCCGTTAGCAAGCATCAAAACTGAAGCAAATGGTCAACCATAGGAGTAAATCAGGCACCATAAAACCCATGTCTTTCGCCTCTGTTTTCTCACCTGTAACAAATGAGGTTCACTCTTGAGCCAATTATTTGGGCACTTGCTTTTAAAGATAAGGTACTGAGTGATGGAACGATTTCCTATCACGATGGTAACCTCAAGGAATGAAGATGAACATTCTTATACATGATTACACTGATTATTACTTCTACTTATAAACTCTGATTTCCATGTCTTGATTCCTCAGGTCTCAACTCATGTAAATCTATTGTGTATGTATGAAGTCAATAGTACAGCAATATGAGTTACTACTGACACCTATGTTTGAACTCATTGAATTCTTAGCAAGTTATGCTATAGTAGCTTGTGTTCTTGTATGACTATGCTGATCAGTGTGCCCGATGCATGTGTTGCTACAGAAGTCACAGTAAAGAGTGCGTTTGCAACTAACCTGGTGCTCAGCAGTACTGGCACATTACTTAACACTTCTGGTCCTGTGTTTCCTAACCTGTGCATGTATGAACGTGTTTGTATATACATACATGCATACATATATTCATGAAATTTAAGCTGGTAATAGTTTTTATCCCATTAACTCAGTCAAGGTTAATTAATTGACTCATTAATTGATAAAGGTAAATCTCCTTGAGTGGGGTGGGGAAAATTGTTATCTCTGGGGAATTCTAAAAAGCTGCAGTTTGGGATGTGTATTATAAAACTATTAGCTATAATTATTATTTTGAGAGAACCCAAGGCAGGTAGAGAGCAGGACCAGTTATATATCTCCATCTTGGTAATGTCTCTGAGACCTGAAGTAACTCCCTGCATCTGTGATGCCCGTGATTCAAGCCCAGGGTTGTTGTCCTGAGCAGAAAGCTGATCTGTGCTATCTTACTACCCCGCATTTCTGAGACTACTCTCCTGGCCTCAGCTAACCACAGCTTTCTATTAAATTCCTTTTCTGTTTGGTTTAGTCCAAGATCATCAGCTGTTTGTAAATAGAAACTCCAAGTTTAGATGTTTCAGTAAAAGGGACTCATAAGGATTACACATCTTATTCAAAGCCTTTATAAAAGTCCATGAATTGTCTAGAAGGACTTCAACATGGACTCGGCTTTTTTGAGAAAGGTTTCTTTATTTTATGTCTTCATGCCTCAGTGTATGTATGTGCACCAGGTGTGTGTAGTTTCCCTTGAAGACCAGAAGAGGGCCTCAGATTGCTCTGGAACTGGAGTTGCATGTGGTTGTGAGCTGTATGATGTTGGCTGTGGGAATCAAACTCAGGTCCCATGGAAGAGCAGCCAGCGTTCATAACCACTTAGTCATCTCTCCAGCCACAACACCAGATTCTTACTCCGACATCCAGGCACTATATCATAAGAAGTTCTTGGAAGGAACTCCTTTAAAAATGGTATGTTTAATTAGGCCACCTATGGCATAATATACTAAATACGTGGCTATATGGGATTTTTAATTAAAAAACAATATCCATGTTTATTTTATTTTAAGTATCATAAAGCAGGGCTATAGGATTGATTTAATAATGATACTTCATTTTGAAGCACTATTCTTGGCAAATGCTATCTGAGATTATCACCATCTTAATGTCTTGGCCCCATGTCATCTAGAGGACTTTCTATTGTACAACAGTCAATGCAGAAGGAATTTTGAGATATGTTGTATGGCTAGTAACAAAGAAGTGATGAAGTATAAATCTCACTCTTAACAGCATCCATTTCATTGATAAAAAATGAGCTATGATATAGATAATTAACTAAGATCTAGCTGGAACTAGAGAACAGTATTATATGATGAAATTTGAATAGAAGCAAGCCACTGAAAACCTTTCAGAAAGTCATGAAGGCACGGAAGGTAAGTTGCCCAGGATTCTGGCTCTTGGGCATTTCTGAAGCTTCACTTGACACTTGAAGATGTAAAAATGAGCAAGATTTGACTGGAGCCTCCAACCAGAAGCACAGGACTCTCCTCTGTGTGTCTGAAATAATTCCATTTTGTATTGGATCAATCGATCAGATATTGATGGGGAACAATTTGGTTGCCTTGGGAATGGGACATGAAGGCAATCTTACAGGGAACACATGGATTCTGAAGGAAGTTTTGAATCATATTTCATTTTTCGTTTCTCTGCCTTTGCACTGGTGGCTCTGAATCTCTAGTCTTTCTGAAGTCTTCCTGGATAGATACACTCTTCCTTGGCTGTGCTTCTCCTTCTGTCCTGTGTTGCTTTCAAAGTGTTCTTTTTTAACCTTGCATCTGTCTTTTATGAATCTGTTTAAGTTCTTTTATCTTTGACTTGACCTTACTCTCTCTCTGTTTGTGTGTGTGTGTGTGTGTGTGTGTGTGTGTGTGTGTGTGTAGTTGAGAAATGTTTGAAAGGATGTAGATAAACACTGTATGTCTTAATTCTTGATGAGACCTGATCAGGGATTGATTAGACTTTATCCAAAAATTAACAATGACATTTTTGATGTCTCTTTGGAAAGATCCAGTAAACTCTCTTCATAGAGGGGAAAAAAGAAATTCAGTTGTTAAATTTATAATGCCTTGAAATATATATGAAGCTACTTACATCTTTAATATTTTCCACCAAGGACATAGAGCTACATCCCAATGTGATAAAATAGAGGCATCAGTTTCTCGGTCAAATGAATCCCTGAACATTTTCTAGAAGACAGAATATGATCCATGTGTAGATTCGAGTAAATTCTGACATTTCCCATGGTGCAGAATCATTTTTTTGTTTCCATTACAGATTTTGTCTATGAAGAGGAAAATAAATAATTGAGAAAAGTGTGAAAGAAATTCTCCGTGTGAAAAGTTTCGGACCCACCTTGACTCATCTTCTCACTGTTTGACTTTGAAGTCCCAACATGCTCATGGGAGTCTGCTGTCTGTGAGCTGAGAACAAAATTAAAGATGCCTGTTCAGTTTTACAAGGTGAGGAGAATATAGCCAGGACTTAGCAATAAAAAGAGCCAAACAAACACAAGATGAAAGATTTCTGACAAATAAAAGGAAAGAACGGACTGCAGCGCAAACCCAAACAGTTGCTCGGAAATACAGAATTATTGGGTGCTAGACAGGTGGATCAGTGATTGAGCACATTTTGTTCTTGGTGAGAACTTAAGTTCCCAGCACCCATTTGTAACTCTTGGTTCATGGGAGTCAACAATCTCTTCTGGTCCCCACAGGTACCTGTACTCACAAATGCAAGTGCATACTCCCCGTAGAGACAAAATTAAAAGCAAAATCTAAGAAAAGAAAGAAACATGGAATTATTGAACTACCTGGCTACACATTTCACATTTTCACACACAAAGAATATTTGAGTTAAAGACTCAAAATCATAGCCTAAAGGTCATTTTTTCTTTGTTATTTAATCATCTATTGATTCCACAAATACTTGTTGAACTTTTTTATTTACTATGAGAAATTTGAGGATCTGTTGGGGAAAATACAGAATTTGTTTCTTTTTTTAACTCATAAAGAGATTAAGATCTATGTGCATTTCAGCAATTAAGTAGACAGTGTTCTTTCCTAGGATAACTAACCGGAGGCCGAAAACATCAGGTGAGGCTGCAGATCTGCAGGAGAGATACACTTTTGTATGCCAATTGTAGTTGGTCAACTCACTCTTAGATCAGTTAAATTATAAATATTGATGCTAATGAGGTAAATTCATTATACTGTGGGGAATCTTAAATAGCGTTTGAAAGCCAACTCTAAATCACGTTATTCTCACTTGGTACTTTTGTGTAGATATGTGGGCTCCCAAAGTTTGTAAAGAGAGATTACCATCAGTTTTCTGAAGATTGTAATTACACTAAAGGGTTTGATGAGCACATATATTTTGGGGTATTTCCAATTGGAAAAGTAGATATAAAACCTGGTTCAATCTTGTTAAGACTTCAGAAGGGGTGTGATCAATTTTTGATCAAGACCTGCTGTTCCTTCTCTGCCCTGCTCCTCACCCGAGTGTCTGCTTGCAATTAGATTTGACAAGGAAAATGGAAGGGTTAGAAGAGGGCCTAAAATATTGTCTACTTTAAAAATCAAGCTGAGAAAAAGTTTGATGGGATGAAGTGGCCCCCAGTGTGCATTTAACAAGCTAGAGGTATTACCAAAGGGACAGAGACAGGCTGCTTGGTAATAAGAATATTACTTTCATTGAATCTGTGTGAAGAGCCAAAGGTTCTAGAGATTCTAAAACATACTGAATTGTTTCTCAATCAAACACTCCATAAACATATGGTAAGTTGTGCATTTGTTTCTAGTAGATGTTGAGGCTGTATCAGAATAGAATTCTAACCAAGGCTCCGGTGTTAAGTCCTTACAATGTTCCTGTGTTGCTAATGAAACAATTAATCCCCCAGGGATCAATCGTGTTTAAAATTTTTTCCTCAGAAATTCTAAAGAAAAGTTACAGGCTTTGAGGGGGTAGAGACATGGTTTAGTGGTTCAGAACACACACTTCAGTCCCCAGCACCCACGTCAGGCAGGTCAGACCTACCTGTGACTCCAGCTCAAGGGAAATCTAATGCCCTCCTCCAGCCTCCATGGACACCAGCACGAAGGGGCTCATGTTCGCATACACATTCGTATAAATTAATCACACAAATCTCTAAACAGGGTTATTAATAATCTAGTAATAACAGCATCTGTGTTTGACCATGCTTGGCAAACTTTATTAGGAGATAATAAAATTAATAGCCTGCTGTATTCCATCTTGGGCCATTGTATTCAGTACTTTGCCAGTGTTGGAGGCTAGTTTCTTAAATTTTTTTGTTCATACTGTAAAACTCTGGACAAGAATCATGATTGTTTTATTCAGTACAGATGTCTTATGGAGAAACAAAAAAAATTTACCAAATGAAGTTGTCATAGGTTGAGGGACACTGAGAAAGCTAATTTGCATGAGTTATATCATTCCTGTATATAATCCAGAACTGTGTTCCTACGGTAGAGACTTTACATGGTTCAGACAAGCTCACACATGGAGATACTAGTGATAAGACAATGCAAAGAAATAAAGTTCAGTGCAGATTCATTAGAGGTTTGCTTGTCTATGAGACAACAACACCTCATGGAGTCTCTCTTAGGGTTTCTATCACGGTGATGAAACACCATGAACAAAGCCACCTGGGAAGGAAAGGGTTCATTTCAACTTTCTCTCGGGTTAATAGTTTCATCATTGAGAGAAGTTAGTGCAGGAACTCAAGCAGGGCGGGAACCTGGAATCAGGAGCTGATGCAGAGGAGGGGTGCTGCATTCTAGCTTGTCCCCATGACTTGCTCAGCCTGCTATCTTATAGGACCCAGGTCTGGGTCCTCCCCCATCAATCACTAATTAAGAAAATGCCCTACAGGCTTGCCTATAGCCTGATCTTATGGAGGCATTTTCTTTACTGAGGTTCTCTCCTCTCAGATGACTTTAGCTCGTGTCAAACAGACACAAAACTATCCAGTACAGAGGCTGACAATCCGAGGCAACCAGATATTTGCCATGAAGACGAGAATTGTATTACACGTAACTATGAAGTACCAGGATCTCCAAAGAGCAGACCGTAAACCAAGCACAACACAGCACAGATCTGTGTAAAAATTAGTTTATTTTTAAAGTAACATTTCAGATCACACTTGTCGACTCGTGCTGTGATCACACTCATCCCACCAACTCTCTCTGTCTTCCGTCCATTCCTGCTCACCCACTTCTTCCCAATGGATCTCCACCCTCCGCCATGTCTATCTTTTCCTTTATTTTCCCAGGCCCCAGACACTCATTCTCCATCACTCTGGGGTGAAGATTGCAGCAGCCAGGTCTTATTTAGAAGACTATTACAAAGCCCCCAGCATTTCCTTCCCATTCTCTGGTTCACACAGCTCTGCTATCCCCATCTTGTGCAATTTTGTCTGGGCTACTTCAGGCTTTAAATTGATGTTTATCTACAAAAATATTTGTTTTCCCATGGAACCGATGAGGGTGCTTAAAAAAGTATTGAACTAGGTCAGCTGATGTTCATTTCGGGAGGGAACAGAAGGAAAACTCGCTTTTACTGAGATTTCAAAGCAAAAAAATCTGTCCTTGGTATCAGATACCTGAGCCTCTCAACAGCAGCAATACCAGAAATCACATATTGAATGCTTCCTGCTTCTAAATCTCTTTTTAAGCAGCTTTTGTGCATTTATTTTGTGAAAAAAGGTATATGTTCTGTAGGTAAGGAAGTGTAGGTCAGGTAATTCAAATGTACGAGGAAGACCCAGATGAGGACTCAGGTTCTGACAACTTGTCTTCAAATCCCATGACCATGACCACAGCCTCTGTGTAAACAGAGAACTCTAAGCAGAGGAATCTAAAATGGCTGAAAGACACTTAAGGAAATGTTCAACATCCTTAGTCATCAGAGAAATGCAAATCAAACAGCTCTGAGATTCCATCTTACACCTGTAAGAATGGCCAAGATCAAAAACACTGATGACAACTTATGCTGGAGAGGTTGTGGGGAAAAGGGAACACTTCTGCATTGCTGGTGGGAATGCAAGCTGGTACAGCCTCTTTGGATGTCAGTGTGGCGACTTCTCAGAAAATTAGGAAACAACCTTCCTCAAGACCCAGTAATACCACTTTTGGGTATATATATCCAAAGGATGCTCAATCATGCCACAAGAACATGTGCTCAACTATGTTCATAGCAACATTGTTTGTCATCGCCAGAATGTGGCGATGCCCCTCGACTGAAGAATGGATAAGGAAAATGTGATATATTTACATAATGGAGTACTACACAATAGAAAAAATAATGACGTCTTGAATTTTGCAGGAAAATGGATGAAGCTAGAAAACATTATTTTGAGTGAGGTAACTCAGACACAGAAAGACAATTATCACATGTACTCACTCATAAGTGGTTTTTAAACATAAAGCAAAGAAAACCAGCCTACAAACCACAATACCAGAGAATTTAGACAACAACGAGGACCCTAAGAGAGACTTACATAGATCTAATCTACATGGGAAGTAGAAAAAGATAAGATCTCCTGAGTAAATTGGGAGCTTGGGGACCTTGGGGGAAGGTTGAATGGGGAGGGGAGAAACAGGGAGGGGAGCAGTGAAAAATGTAGAGCTCAATGAAAATCAATTTAAAAAAAAAAAGAAGGAATTCCCAGTAAACAGTTCAGCAGGTGAAGGTGCCTGCCATCATGTCTGCAATTTGAGTTTAGTTCGTGGCTCAACATGGTGGAAGGCAAGAACTGACCAGAGTGGTGACTGCTAACTCAGACCTCTCTTCTCTTTATACACTCTGGCATCTGTTGACTAGGAAACAGTCACATCCATAGTTAAGATATGTCTTCCTCATCGATTAATGTGACCAAGATAATCCTGCACAGGAATGCCCAGATATTCCTCCCCCAGGTGATTCTAGATTTTTTCTTTTTCTTTTCTCCTTCTCCTTCTTCTTCCCTACTCCTCTACGTGGATCTACGGTGGACAGTGGAAGCCTGCAGGCCTGTGGAGGGCGCTGACAGACGGTACGGAACTACTTGCGCTGGGCCGGGAATCGAACTTGAGTCCTTGGGCGGAGTGGTCGGGCGCTCTCCCTCCTGAGCCATCTCTCCGGCTGGGTGATTCTAGATTTTTATCAAGTTGAAAACACTAATCAACATCACTGGGGACTCTATACTGCCTTAGGGTTTCTTTATAACAATCTACTCTCCAGTTATCAATATGAGAATCACTCACAAGACTAACAGCATCATGGGCAAGCCACTGAATGGATCCCTGGAAGAGTGTTTCAAATCTCCATATTGTGCTTTATTCAAGAACAAGAAGAGAAATAAAACCCATGTGGATGTGAGAAACTGCTGGTCCAGGAAAGGAGCAATGTTGTTCAAAAAAAAAAAAAAAAAAAGAGAGACACTGAAAACAATACCACGAGGCCATTTCAAAAACCATATAGAATGGAAGAAAAGAAAATGAAAATGGCAATGAGAAAGAATCATAAAGATATTCAGAAACACTAAACAAATGTTATGAAGCCAAAAGATGAGTAAAGAAAGCTATCTGACATAAATTTCATAGGAGGACATCTAAAAGTGAACTAGCCGACTCATAGGCCACCATGGATCAGTCACACATCAGAGCCATAGGAGAGAATGGGTTAGTGATTTGGCAGCATGACAGAAATGCGAATGAATGAATAAATTTGATTGACAGATATAAAAACAGACAACAATAATCAAAGTCATAACCAATCAAACCTCCTTGCATGTGCTGATCGAAAGGTGCAAGCCAATGGGTACAGACTCTCGCTGGGACATATTTAGAACCTGAAAAAGGAGAGCATGAAAATCAAATGAGTAACTCCAATTTGCCTGCGGGGGGGAAAGGAGACCATGACTAAAGCATTTTATGTAACCCTAAATGACAAGGATGCTTATCACGTGTGGAAAGCCTTCAGGTGGTCTGATAACGTAGCCAGCCAATTTGCCCTTCGATTATAAAGAGACATAAAAGCATGATTGTTTATCAAACCACTATTTAAATGTTACCTATGGGCTGTCATCTTTTAAAAGTTGCTAGGTGACGCACATCAAAAGCAAAGGGAAATCGGAAATAGAGTTAGGGCGAGACGAATGAAATGAGATCATGATTCACCAGAAGAATGGGACTATAAACATGGAATACAGCTAACATAGTTGATGCAAAAAAGAAGATGAAAATATTTAAATACATAATGCTGGGCTGGAGAGATGGCTCAGAGATTAAGAGCATTGCCTGCTCTTCCAAAGGTCCTGAGTTCAATTCCCAGCAACCACATGGTGGCTCACAACCATCTGTAATGGGGTCTGGTGCCCTCTTCTGGACTGCAGGCATACACACAGACAGAATATTGTATACATAATAAATAAATAAATATTTAAAAAAAATACATAATGCTGAAATTTCATGACAGTGTTTGCTGTATAAAACCCCAGATTATATTGAACAAAACCAGCAAGTATATGGAAAAAATGCTTCTCAAAAACTTAAAAGTTAGCACTATAGAATAAGAATGCATGGCTTCCAAAATATTGCAGATTATATAAGTAATAGGAAATGTTTGAAAATCCATGCATTGAAGAAAACAAAAGAAACAACATGAATTTAAAGCACAGAATTGTGGAGTAGACCAAACACAGCCAAAACATTGCAGAGAAAAAAAGAAAAATATTTGCTTGTCCAATTTCAGAAGAAAGGCATTATAAGGAACAAAGACCCCTATCTAGGGCCTGGAAAGATGGCTCAGTGGTTAAGAGCGCTTGGTGTTCTTGCAGAAGACCATAGTTTTAGTCTTAGCATTGATACTGGTGGTTCATAATTGCCTGTAACACCAGCATCCAGAGATCTGATTCCCTTTCCTGGCTTCTGTGGGTACTGCAGTCACGTGACAGATACTCACAGACCTACATACACATGAATAGAGACGTGAAATAAACTGAGACAAGAAATAAACAATAAGTAGCAAGTAATAAGATAAAATTGTGATCAACTGCCGCACGATGTTGCAGTTGCCAGGGTTCCCTACACTTATGGAGACATAAACTGGGAATGGAAGTGAGGATAAATGTCCCTCAACCTTGAAACTTCAAGATTCAAGTGAATGACAAACCTGGCAAATATTTGCAAAGTTATGACACTCAAATGCATAGATCTTAATAGAGTTTAATAATTAAATACTGAATGTAATTGGATTATTCTGTGCAGAAATGATCAACGATCAAAGCAAAAACAGGGAATGGAAGAAGCAGAGATGAAGTTTGCCACAATTGAGGACAACAGCATTGCAGAACCAAATGCATTTAACTATTAGACTGAAAGAGTGGGCACTTTTCAGTGTGACCCCACTTGCAAACTCTAAACATTTTTGACAGTCATAAAAACTATCAATCTTTTTTGAAGGCATGTCATACTTTATATTTAATGTCCTAAAATATCATTTCATTTGATTCAGTAATTTTAGGGGAAGAAGGTATATATTCATACAATAATGTATTAATGGAGTTTCAAAGCTTAAAGAATGACCTTATAAAACTGGTAATTATTCAGATTATAGATCTTGAAAAGTAGGTGGGAATAGAGCTAGGGTCAGAAGTCAACAGAGTGGTGTGAAAATAAGCCACAAAACGTTAGATAGAATATCCGTCTGTATGTCTATCTGGCTATCATTATATACTTAAATATATAAATATAAATATTATATATATATATATGTATGTGTATATATTTTCACCTCCTTAATTGTTACAGCCACGGGAAATGTCTAATAGTGTAATAAAGAATATGTCACAGCCTTTATGGTTTTCCACAATGGAGAAATCTAGTTTTAAGGTTGAATGTCAATAATAACATGATTTTTTAAAAAAATGGATATTTTAACTTCCCTATTCATGTATAACTCAATAATCTGCACATGAATAATGGAATGTTTGAAAAGACAAAAAATATACACAGACATATTGAAAGTGTTGCTAAGGATAGCACCGCAGAGATGAGGTCTAGTAAAATTCTTGGTTTCCAGAGTTTGGTAGCTGTTATATTTATGGACACTCTGTCATGTGTTGACCTCTAATCATTGACTGCATGCAGTTATATATGGGTGAGGATAGCTACAAATTCGTCCCAAACAAAATTGGAAACATGAAATATTATGAACTTTTCGGTAATTGCCCTCATGTGTTGCAAAGAGAATTTTTATTTTTTGATGAGGGGTGAAAAAAAGATTTACTTTTGTAATTTTGGAGGGTTAGATTAGATTTAGTGCTTTCCAAGCATGAGCTTTGTAGATGACATCTTCACATTGTGATGTCCAAAGGCTGGACAGTTTATGTGGATGAGGTAAATGATGAGTAGGTGAATAGAAATGTCTTCTTTTTAAGTCCCCCTGCATGCTTATTTTCAATGATCTAGGAGGATGGCAGGGATGGAGGTTGTCTGTGGATTCTCCACCTCGGGCATCCCTTACAAAGAGAGGATTTTGCTATTGCTTAGTTCATATCATCCAACCTCCTGACAGGATCCCAGAGAGGCACTAATTGCATGGGTTGTGGGGTCAGAAGGAGGCATGGTTATAGACTGGTTCATCAAGCTGTGTCAGGTCAGGGGCAATCATCTTCAGTGGGTGGGACCTTGGTTACAACGTGAATTTGCCTTCTAGGGTGGGGACACTTCCACCAGCATCACTGTTAGTAGATCAGTGAGCCTGGAGTTCATCATTTAAGTTAAACTGCATGACTATTAGAGCACTGCAATCCTGTCTCTGGGCTCCAGATTATACATTTGCTCTGCCATGTTTCTTTTATACGGGTGCAATGGATTTGGATGCACGGATTTGGATGCACGGATTTGGATGCACAGATTTGGATGCACGGATTTGGATGCACGGATTTGGATGCACGGATTTGGATGCACAGATTTGGATGCACGGATTTGGATGCACGGATTTGGATGCACGGATTTGGATGCACGGATTTGGATGCACGGATTTGGATGCACAGATTTGGATGCATGCTCTCAGGGTTGCACAGCGAGTATTTTACTCATTCAGAAATGTCCCCAACCTTCAACATATTTTAGTAAATACATATTTGGTAAACATTCTCAGTTGTATGTTCATACCCTTTACTGTCATCTAATAAAGATATAATTTTTCTTCTTTTTCAAAGGTCTATTTAAAATTGGCCTAGTTAAAATTTGTCAACATGTATACCCTTCCCCAGTTTTTAAGTTAGACCTTTGTTCATTCTTTATTTGTTTTTCATATTAAACAATAGCAATTAAAGCCTGTTTTCCACTTAAAAAGGGAAGTGTTATCAAAAGAGTATAAATAGCTTACACAGAGCTATGTCAAGCACCATGATTAAAGTAGTAATAAAGTCTCCCAACAAAGAAAAACCCAAAACTGAACAGAATCATTGCTGAATGCTATTGCACTGACTAGTCAACATGCCACAACTTATAAGCATCTGGGACAAGAGCCTCTATAATTTATCAGTGAAGGATTGTCTTGAATGTGAACTGGCGAAGTAAGATCCAGCCCACCATGGGTGATGCCATTCCCTAGAGAGATGTTTTTGAACTATATAGGGCAGGAGAAAGACAGGAACAAGCCTCGTGCATGCATTTGCTTGTCTGCTCTTGACTGTGGGTACAGTGTGAGTGGGAGTCTCAGGCTCCCGTGTCTGTGATTTCTCTGCAATAATGGACTATGACCTGCAACTGTGACCTAAAACACACCCTTTTGGTAATAGTATATTATCACAAAGACAGAACTATCTAGAGCAGCTATCAAGCCTCTAAAGAAATAGCACTAGAAAGGAAAGGAATGCTTCCAAATTTATTTTATGGAGCCAGCAAGACCCTGCTACCAAAAGTGCTAGGAACACAACCTTGAAAACAGAACATTGAACACCAGTTTCCATGATGAACATTGACAGAATTCTCAATGAATTACTTGTAAATAGAATTCAACAGCCCATTGAGAGAATGCATCACACAATTAAGTTGGTTTTGTTTTAGAGTCCCAAGGGCTGCAGCATACACTGATCTAGTGCCGCATATAAATAGGACAGTAACCAGTCATATAATCTTTCATTAGCTGTAGGAAAGGTCCTCGACAAAGTTCAACACACCTTCAAGATAACTGCCCTGTTGGCATTAGATACACAAAAAAGGTACCTCAGTGTTTTAGGCTAAATAGGGCAAATCTATAGCCAATATTGTAGCAAGTGGGGAAAAAGTAGGACAGATTCCCTATAAAATCAGAAATAATACAATGATTCAGTTCTCTCCACTTCTACTCTGTGTAGCCCTTGAAGCCTTAGCTAGAGAAATAGCGCATGAGAAAACACAGTGATTCAAAGAGGAAAGGGAGAAATGAAATTGCCACCATCTGTAGGGGTCGTCCTTCCACGCCACCCACATCCCACGAGTTCCATATTGTCCTAGGGGTTAAAGCACAAGACGCACACACACAGATACAGAGTTCCAGTCATCCTCAAGAAGAGAATGCCCCTTTATTCAACTAACTCCAGGGTTAAAATACCTTTGGCCCCAGTAAAGGAAAACTCCTCCCACCCAGAGGGGGCTGGGGAAACTGGCCTCTGTGGGAGTTTTTCCCCAGGCAGGTGGTTGAGGGTTTAAGGCAATGTCAGACAGGTTAGATGGGCCTTGGTGCCTGAGCTTCTTTGAGGCAGGTTGAGAAATTACCATTTTAAAGTAAAATAGATCCCTCAGGCTAATGTACCAGGCTGTAGCAGAACCAAGGACAGAACTAGCAAGAAGCTTAGCTGGTTAGCGTAAACATTATTTGCATCCAGTATTTTGGCCTCAAGGATCAGGGAGGACAGGGTCCCACAACCATCCACAGATTTTAGTCTGTACTTTAGAATCCCAATGACCTCCACCCAGATATTGTTAGATTGCATAAACACTTCAGCAATGTAGCTGGATACAAAATCAATACAGCAAAATGAGAAACTTTCTTATATGCCAATAACAAACTTGTTTGGAATGAAATAAAAAAATCCACTCACAATAGACTTTAGAAAACGTAAAATAATTAGGAATAAATTTAACCAACTAGGTCAATGGTTCTCAACCATCCCAATACTGTCTGTCATACTTTAAAACACTTTAAAACATATTCATGTTGTGGTTACCCCCACAAACATAAAATTATTTCATTGCTACTTTGTAAATGCGTTTTTTTCTGTTGTTATGAATCGTAAAGTAGATATATGATATGTGACCCCTGTAAAAGAGTCGTGTGATCCCAATGGGGTCATGACCCACAGATGTTGTAAGAAGAGGCTGCTTGTTTGTTCCTGGCTGCTCAGCCATGAAATAATCATACAGAAACCATATTATTTAAATCACTGCTTGGCCCATTAGCTCTAGCTTCTTATTTGCTAACTCTTACATCTTAATTTAACCCATCTCCATTAATCAGTACATCACCACGAGGCTGTGGCTGACCAGCAAAGTTTCAGCACATCTGTCTCCAGCAGCTCCATGGCTTCTCCTAAACTCTGCCTTCTTTCTCCCAGCATTCAGTTTAGTTTTCCCCGCCTACCTCTATTCCCTGCACAGATCCAAGACAGATTCTTTATTAAGCAATGGTATTCACAGCATACAGAGGGGAATCCCATATCACACTGTAACATTGTGTAACTGTTTGTTGGGGGTTTCTGTTCTGCCCGATCCCCCAGCTGTTTAGTCCCAGAGAAAAATCACACACAGATCTCTATAAGTTATAATACTGATTGGTCCATTAGGTCAGGCTACTTATTAGCTAACTCTCATATCTTGATTAACTCATTTTTCTGATCTATGTTAGCCATGTGGCTCAGTACCTTTTTCAGTGGGGCAGCTCACATTCTGCTGCTTCGGTGATCTGGGCAGGAGTGGGAGGAATCAACTTCCTCCTCCCCAGAATTCTCCTGCTCTCCTTGCATCATTTCCACTTCCTATCTGGTTTTCCCACCTATACCTCCTGCCTGGCTAATCAGTGTTTATTTAAAACATGGTTGACAGAATACAGAGAATTCTCCTGCACCAGAGAACTGCTAAACTAGTTGGAAGATTTCTGAACCAATAAGAAATTGAAGAAAAATAGCAGAAAATGGAAAGACCACCAATGCTCTTGAATCAACAGAATTAAAATTATGCATATGACTATGTTAAGGAAACAGTCTATGGATTCAATACAATTTTCATCAAAACCACAGATGCATCCCTCCATAGAATGAGAATATCAATACAAAAATTCATAAAGATGCACAAAAGACCTCAAGTCAGAGCAGTCCTGAGCAATTTCAAAATATACAGCAGAGACATCATTACAAACAGCACATACTACTGTATTGAAACCAGTTGTGTGTGTAGGTCAGTGGAGAAGAAGGGAAGAGTCAGGAATAAACTCACACAACTACAGCTACCCGAGTTTAGACAAACGTACAAAAAATACCTTGAGAAAGATAATTTCTCCAACAAATGGTGTTAGAAAAACCTACATAGAATATTCATATGTAGAAGAATGAAGAAAGATTTCTACCTACTTAGATGGCCATGGTGGTGCACACCTTTAATCCCAACATTTGAGAGGCAGAGGCAGGAGAATATCTGAGTTTGAGTCCAACCTGGTCTACGGAATGAGTTTCAGGATGGCCAGAGCTACACACAGAAACTCTGTCTCAGAAAAACAAAAACACAAAATAAAACAAAACAAAAAAGATCTCTGCATACTTATGGTACTCAGACACATATATCACGCCTCTAATGAGCTTTTAAACCAAGATACAGTTCTTGACTTGTGGTAGCATCACTTTGTGCTCTATCTGTGAGTCTCTGTGTCAGAGGAACATAAAAACAAAGCATAAATTTTATTAAATAGAAAATATAAGAATATATCTTCATATCTGGTAGCAGTCAGTATCTGTAGGTGAAAGAGAAGACTGTACATTTAATTTTTTGCAGTGGCTATGAATTAATTTTATGACTAAATATTTTTGATTTAAATAACTAAAGTTGTTTTAGTAAGTAATACATTTGTATAAAATCCAACTCTTTAGTTTTTAAAACACTGTACTTAAAGATAAGTCAATATTTTAAGAAATTTATTGATACCAACGACTTTTGATCAATGGGAAGGGTAGAAAGGAAAATTAAGATTTGATTGTGAATTTGTGTGCAGCCATTCCTCTGTTTGGAAGAACTGATTGAACCATGGGGATTTGTAATTGCCTAGGTTTTCAGCAGATTGGGGTATCAGGACAGGATTGCTTTTGTTATTATTTCATGTCACTAAAATCACGTATTTATACAAACATACACATGCCAGTATTTGTGTATTGATGACACTGCTTCTGTGTGCCAAAACTGAGTCCCAGAAGAAAGGGAAGGAGCCTCTGTAGTTCAAGATTCTACAGTAGGTAATGTTAAATCATAATGAATGTGTAGGTATCTATGTCTCTATTTTGTAATATTTCAAGAAAAAAATTACTTATGGAATTGTTCCAAAATGACACACGAGACATGGCCAATGCAGAGCCAATGCAGATGTTTCTTTTCATTTTCCAGATCCTGTATTTCTATGCCATCTCATATGAATTTCTAGTCTGCATCATGTTCTCTGATTAAGGGAAGTGTTGTCTGGCTGCAAAGTTAGACAGACTACTGCAAACGTGAGTATGAGATTCAAGCACTGAAGCCTTAATCTCTGTTTCTGGACTATTTGCTAGGATTTCACTGAGAACTCATAGGTGGTGCTTAGACATCAAAGTAGGACCCCTCCGCTGACTATTCAGTGTGTCAGCTTTGCTGAGGAAAAATGAAATAAACCAGATGAGTAAATATTTGGAGGACGTCTTAGTGTGGGAGTTAGTTCTCTTGGGGCAGCCCTTCTAGTTTTTGGGTGCATTCAGTGGAGGCAGCTGAGGGTACTCCTGCCATAATTTGATCTCTCAAGAAGAAGTGGCGCTTAAGATTTCAGAAAGTTGCATGATGGATGAGCAGGGCTTGCTCATTTAGAAAGTAATCACTGTGTCTAAACTTCCTTCCCAGAGACATAGAGAACATCTATCCCTTTCCTAAGGTTCCAATGATAAACCAAGCAGAATTCCACCGAGTACACTTGGAGAAACCAATGGGTTAATTTTGCTGGTGAGGGATTACTTAAGAGAGGTGGTTGCACCTCACCCTAACAGACCACATCTGTGAAGCCTTTACTCAGCAGGAATGAAGGTTTTGCCCTAGCAATGAGCTCTGTGTATTATTCTTCCCTTGCTGGGTATATGATGTATACTCTAGCCCTTCACCCAGGTCATTGCAATTAAGGTGGACCTGTACACAAGAGGGGGTAGGGAGCAGCCAGACTGCACATGAGAATCTAATGCTCCTCTCTGCCCCTATATGTGAAGGCTTAAAACATAAAGAGGCCCAGCTAGTATGATGTTTCTCAAGGGAGTGCAGTTGAATACGCCAAGATGGCCGTTACTCAGTGAACGGTCACTCAAGACACTGACCTATCTTGCTCTTCTTTGAGGGCTAGCCTCTCTTACCCACAAGATTCCAGTTTACCCTTTAGTAACTGGTTGATGGTCCATTTCCAAGCCCCCATACCAGGGATGATAAAATTAAGACCAAATACATGAGTTCAGTTGAACAGAGTGTGGTTATCAGCAATTGTGTTGCTCAGTAAAAGATTTTGTTCTTTGCTGGTCTATACCTATTAGATCCTGAGATTGTTTCAGATAGCAAAAGTAAGTAATAATAAAATGTAGGTTTGTTTTTGCCATAGAGCAAAATTAAAAGATTCAGAACTTTATTCAATCAATCCAAGCATAGTTAGTGGACTTAAGATAAATATTAAGTAGATAGAGTATTGCAAAGAATGCTGCTGTCTTCAATGCTAGCTGTCTTCTCAGTACCTCTCCTTTTGAACATATTAAGCCAAAGTTCATATAAAATATCTGTGCTCTTTATACATGGATATTAAAAATTTTATATGCTTTGTGCCAGCAACCCCTAATGTTTACTCCTTTCCCGTGGAATGGGATGGGAGGGAGGCTCCTGCCTCTGCATCCAAACCTTCATCATTCAAGGGCATCCAAAAGCACATGCATTTGAAGTTTGGTCAAGTTGACCATCATCTCCTCTCTTCCCTTCCCTTCCCCCAGCATTCCTGTCTATCTCACAGGACAGTGAGGCAGAGCTGTTGGCCACACCCTCTGTCTACTGGAGGTCTGCCTTTAACCTTCCACCAGCTTTGTTGGCTTAGAATTGAACTCCCTCTGCTGAGATTTCTCATCCTTCATTTATCTAGCAGATGTGTACCGAGTCCCTCTCTGCCAGAACTGGGTGTGGAGTTGAGAATGGGCAGTGACAAGACCCAGACTCTAATGCCTTATTGAGTTCACAGCTTAGAAAATAAGAACATTCACCAAATATTTACTTAATTCAACAAAAGTTTATATACATTCATAATGGGCACCATGATGTTGTGAAATCAAGTGACAGTTCAATGAAAGAAATCTGTATGTATTCTTTATTATTTTCTTTTTTACCTGGTTGA
This sequence comes from Myodes glareolus, assembly GCF_982192425.1. Classification (NCBI taxonomy): domain Eukaryota; kingdom Metazoa; phylum Chordata; class Mammalia; order Rodentia; family Cricetidae; genus Myodes; species Myodes glareolus. The sequence continues at coordinate 129,779,234 of NC_142026.1, forward strand.
GAGACTTTTAAGTCATTTTATAAATGCTAATAAATATGTTCTTGTTTGTGTTCTTTTCTAGTTGGGATGACAAACTACCTCCAGAGTCACTTCAGGAAGGGAGGGTGTCCCCGTCGTGGTGGGTAACAATGAGTGCAGGAGTGTGAGGTCTTTACTCACAGTTTATCTGTAGCCCAGAAGCAGAGAAATGCTAGCACTCACCTGGATTCCTTCATTTTGTTTGGTTCAGGACTCCACTGCCTTGCATGGGGCAGCTTATATTCAGGGTAGGTCTTTTCTACTCCGTGGTACCTTTCTGAGAAGTCACTTATAGGTACTCCAAGAGGTGTGTTTCCATGGTGATTCTAAACCCACTCAGATGACAAAAAAAATTAGCTACCATCAATATTTGCTATGTGTGTAACACTGTTCCAAGTGTCCACGACAAAACAATGGAAGAAAACCGAAGATAAAATATCTGCTTAATAGAATATCATTTTAGTATGTATAAAATGTCAGCCATTGATGTACCAGGGGACCAGGTGCTGTAACACAAACCAGGAGACGGAGCCTGAGGTGGCAGCTGTGGTATCTACGCTGGGCCCTGAAAGATCGGAAGGTATCAGCTTGGGCGAAGGTGCTAAGCAGAAAAATATATGTTAGGCATAGAAAGTATATATTAATGATCTTAACTAATAAGTGACTGTAGGAAAATACCCAAAAGTCATTAAAGGGAATACCAGTTGAATCCAAATCTTTACTGGCAATAGAGCTAGATTCACTTGGGACATCTTTTGACATTGTTTTGTAAAAACAAAGCAAAACTCAATGTAAGAGACCATTGGACATTAACTCAGTGGACACAACCCAGTCTAGATGGTGCTACAGCTGGCAGTTCTTAGGTTCCCACTTAGACAAAAGGTCAGCCAAGTTCAAGGCTCTCACCCACATTGAGGCTGATTAGATGATGCAGGACTGAGGTCACCCATGACCTGAAAGTGGCTCGGCTGACCTGCAGACTCTTGAGCCCTAAAAATGTTTGGTGCTTTTAGCTCCCTGAGTTTTGAGCCTTTTTTAAAAACCATTTTGTATATATTAAGAATTAATTTAACCACAGAAGACTGAGGAAGAATAAACTTTTAGGTTTTGCTTTGAGTGAGGAAAAAAAATGGTTCTCTAACTCTGTGATGGATAACTAGTTGAAGATTTTGAAAACTAAGTGATGAACCACTCCCGTTAGAAATATATCCATCTTAAATCATACTGCCTTTGAGGTGAGGAGAAATACTGAAAGTAGAAATGTAGAAAGCTACCTGTGTAACACGATTGTTTTAGTTACAAGTTTAATGGCAATTATTGTTTTTTAATAAATACTAAAATGACAAATCTTTAACTCCACACATTTCTCAGGAATAACGAGTTTCCCCAATTAGTGGACTGCTTCACTTAAGTAATTTAGAGTCTAAGCCTGAACGCTGTTCCTTGGATTTTAGGTGCTGAGGATGGAGGAAAATCTATCTCACTAGTAGACAGATTCTGAGAGGTTATGCAAATGTTAACTGATTTTTTTTTTCTGGATAGTGAAATTAAGAGTCGACATTTCTGGTCAGCGATCATTCTTACTCTTGTTGTATCTTTATTTTTGATAAATGCTGTTGCTGTCATAATAATTATTTGGTCATACACATTTTATATTGTATTTTCTATTTGACCCACAATTTATTTGAAAGTGAGATTTGGTTCACTTAAATTTTTGTGGGGGACTAGCTCAATTTGTTATTTCTGGAGTGGATCAAATAGTAACGTAGCTAGGCTGCCCTGAGATATCCCAACGAGCCTAGCATGCAGATGGTTTAGAGTGCTATGATTTATTCCACAGCAGTAATATTGGAGGATCTGTAACTGCTGAGTTGGTATTGGTACCCACGGTATTGCTCAGATCTTCTGTGTTTTCTCTGTTTTTCTCTGATCCTTTTTTTGTTTGTTTGTTTCAATTTCTGAGAGTTCTAAACCAGTCTCTTTAGGTAATCATGGAGGAGAACTCAACCTGACATTTAAATTCTTTTATATCTCATTTAGCTTAAATTTTGATTTATCCAAAAGCTGTGTGAGGTGTACTCTTCAAATCAGTGCCACCAACGTCTTCATTCTCAGTTGCTAGCTGACAGAAAATGGTGACAGCCAGAGGAGACGTTCCACAGCCCTGTCCCCACCAAACCAGCCGTCTATCTAAGCACTTGTGGTCGCCTGTCTAGAGACATAAAGACTTGCTCTGTCATCTTCCCTCATCATCAATTTCTGCTTAGACTTTGCTTTTCACTGTACCTGCCACTGTCCTGCTATTTTTAGTGTGGATTATCTTCCATGACATGAAATTGGCGTGGCAATCTTCTGCTGCCTGAGAAGCAGACATCAGCGAGTCTTCCTGTGATTAACTTTTTTCAGAGACTGGAACTGCAAGTGAATTGCATTCTCTTTTCTTGAAGAGTAACTATTAGAATCTGGATGAAAGCATTTGTTTTGGCCCACATTTTGAAGGAACACAGTACATCATGGTAGGGTAAGCATGGCAGCAGGAACTTGAGGCAGAGAGTCACATGATGGACTTTGGTGCTCAGCTTCCTTTCTTATTTTTATGGCCTGAGCCTCCAGCCCTGGGGATAGTGTTGCCCATATTTGTTGTGAGTCTTCTCTCTTCAGTTAAACCCTGAGGTATGTTACCATGGTGATTTTACATGCAGTCAAGTTTAACAATGAAGATTAAGCAATGCAGTTGTAAAGGTTAAATCCTCTAAAAGGTTTCTCTTCTTTTGTTTTGTTGCTGGTGGTTGTTGGATGTCACCATCTTTTTTGGCTTCCCTGGTTCCTTGGCAGATGGAGGTGTCTTAATAGACAGGCATAAATGTCTGCCCTATGGATCTAAGACCACCTACTTTTTTTTGTCTTTTACAGAAATGATAGAATTGATTTATATTGTATTAAAGTCAAGGCTGCCATTTTGGGACCACCCCTTGTTCCCCAGTTTGTAATTGAGCCACACAATGAAATATGATAGGGGCTGGAAAAATGGCTAACCGGTGAAACGTGCTTAATGCTTTTGCAGAGGACCTGATTTTGGTTTTCAGCACCTATGTTGAGTGGCTCACAACTATCTATAACTCCAGCTCTGGGGGATCCAATGTCCTCTTCTGAACTCAGTGGTACACACACACACACACACACACACACACACACACACACACACACACGCCTGAAAAGATATGATATGAATTTTCTTTAGTTTTTTCTGGGTTAAGCTTTTTCTAGTGTTGAAAGACATGAATCAGAAGGGGAGAAGATGGAAAATTCTGTGCCTGATCCTCTACCCCAAAACCTATCTCCCAGAGAGGAAAGAGCAAGGGGCTGAGTGGATTCCTGGGGCATCATCTGTGGAGTTCCTCCTTTGGATATTAAACATCTTCACTCTCTGCCTAGATGGACACTACGGAATGCCATTGTTGTTTCATTTACTTCAGATCTGCTTTCCTCCGTAACCCCTGTCATTTTTTTTTCATCTGTGATGCCTCTGGGGATAAGCAGTGACTTTTGGCCATCTCAGGATGGGGAATGTGATTTTCTTCTAGTGAGCCTCTGGAGAAAGGTGATGACTCATGGGTTACATTATCACCTGAGTGGGAGGTTGGGGAGAAATTGTATCTATAGTGAGGAGTAACAGCTGATTATAATCACCACAAGAACAGGGTTCAGTAGGCCTTGTGCCCAATCCAGTAGGTCAAGGTAGAGCCATCATCCAACAGCCGATTTCTTTGCAGTTTGTGAAATGGCAGGGACAATCCATAAGATGTTCTTCATACTTATCTAGTTAATAGGAGATATTTCATTAAAGTCATCCAATTTACATTACAGAGAAGAGAGGATTTTCAGACCCTGGAATCTAAAGATTGCGTTAGTCTGGGGAGGTCCCCGGAGTTTAGAGATGAGATGTTTTAAAAATCTGCTTGAAGTCAAACCACAGGAAGAAAGGTAAAACCAGTTTTTTTTTTAAATTTAAATTTGAACCCAATATACATGTTGTCTTGCTCTGAGAAGGGCCTGGATTGCCCAGTTCCATGACTTCATTAATTCTGTCATGGGAGCCTTTTAGTGGCAGACAGCTTAATGGCTTTTGTCTGACTCATGCCAGCAGATTGATGGAAGACAACAGAAAACTTAAAGATGAAGGGAAGAGCCAAGCAAAGACACTGGAGGGAGAAAAAAAAAGTCCTTGCTTGGGTTTATTTCCTGATAGAGAAACTGAAAGGAGGGAGAGCCATTACAGCACAGGAGGGGTCGCTTGGCTTTCCCTATCCCTAGGACCAGGGCAGAGGCTTTGTGTAGCCAGAAACATAATCGTTTGCAACTGCCTTATGTAGTCACTGTCTGTAGAGATTTCTAATTTTTACCCCACGCTAGTCACTTGCTTGCCGTGTACGAGTTGCTCAAGAGAAGCCACAGCATCCGAGTAAGTCATACTATTAATATTTAACTTCCAGGAATAGGCATTTTTAACTCAGACACATGTTAAAATTCAAGAGAAATGAATAAAAGGGAAGGGAGAAAAACGTTTAAAATCAAAAGAATAGAGTTAGATTCCATTTTGGAGAGCATAGGCAGTTCTGAGGAGAACATTTAGTGGTAGAGAGCAGGAGTGTGCTTCATCACCTGGATGGCAGTCAGATATGGTAATTGTGGTCTTGCTTGGACCTGAGTGTTTCCTGGTCTTTATCCAAACACTTTAAATAAGACTTACAGATATGCAAACACAGAAAGAGGCTTTTATTTGGGGTGAAGTGATGGCGCAGACTAGGGAGGAAGACACTGTCAAGACAGACTGTGGGCCACATGCATGAGGGGGTTCAAGGGCCCTGATTATATGTTGGGGTTCCTTTTCTCTGGTTCAAAACAAATAGGAGATTGGTTGCCAAGGGGTCTGGCTTTCTATTTTAGTCGAAAGATTAGGTTATAATATAATTATTTTCTTAGTGCATATGTCTCTTTCCAGAGTAGATGCCATTTTAATCACATGCTCTCTGCATAAGATGTTGAATAGTTGAATCTCCCTAAAAGCTTGAGAACCGTTTGCTGCATATGGATGCAAACTCATTTTAGTTCAGATCAGGATTTCTGTTCTTCACACCTGGTACGCTGAGTTATATTAGAACAGAAATTGTCAAAAATCTGATCATTATTGGGAACCAAGTCCATTGTTCAGAGAGGGTTGTAAATGTACCCTAAAGCATAGGGGGTCTGAAGTTGCTGGATTCATTCCTTAGAGAGGAGTATAATGTGCATTGCATATGAAGATAAAGATTCAAGACTGCCCTGTAAAACGCACTGTTAGAAAAGGGGGAATACACATAACCCACACCAAGCTTTGTTCTAGGTTTCTGTACTATTCCCCATGCGGGCTCGCCTCAAGTTTTTTGCGCCCAGCTATTTTGTTGTAGCATTCCTTCCTAATATTCACAAGAACAGACATGTTTTGTCAATATGTCAATACCATATTCAATTTTATTTTACATACTACTGGATCTGGTGTATGTAATATATGCACATTCGTCACGGTTTCCCTGCAAAAATAATAACCTCAGCTTTACTATATATATATATATATATACACTTTTCCCAGACTGATTTTCATCACTCCATTGACCAGTGAAGACAGAGCTTCAAAAAGGACAGCGGCCTGAACCAAATATTTCTGTCTTGATAGAATGGTGACATATGTGCAATTGAGACTCAGGCTGGTGAGAAAAAGTCATATTGGAATGTTTTTAGTTTATATTGGCATGAAAGTCTATCAGTTTGACCACTCCATAACATTAAAATTGCTTTCAGAGTCTCAAAAAGATCTAAACCAACAAAAACCAGGCTTTTTACATCATCTCCTTTGCCCACCATTGATTAATTTTCTTCCCTGATCACAGAGAAATAGAAAAATCATTTATTTAATGGACTTTTCAGATTTTGTCTAAGGGCAGGAACGTGGGTGAGGCACCAGAATGGAGCTCGAGTTTGGAGCCTTGGTGTAAGGGGTCAAAATTTAATTTCCCTACTTACTGTTTACATGATTTCTGTTCATTGTTGCTTGCAGAAATGGGGAGTTGTAGGTGTATTAGCCCTTCTCTCATTGATGTAAAAAAATACCAAAAAAAAAAAAAAAAAAAAAAAGCAACTTAGGGAAGGAAGCGTTTATTTTGATTTCTAGTTTCAAGTGCAGTTCATCATGAGGGCAGGAAACAGTGACGGCGGCATCAGGCTGCTGTCACAGTGCATCCGTGGTCATGAAGCAGAAAGCATCTGTAGCTCGTGTTTTTCTCACTTTCTCCTTTCTTTTCGGTCCAGAAACTTAGCCCATAGAATGAAGCCCATAGGTAAAGTGGGTCTCCGTCCCTCCCTTACCCTAGATAATCACTCAAGGCATAGCCGGAGGCTTGTCTCCTAGGAGATTGACTGTCACATGGAGAATTACACTATTTACAAATAATTCCATGAAATGACACAGAATGCGCCAGACAGTGCTGGTCACAGAATAAGGAACCTGTAGCCGAGTCACTTTTCTCCCTCTCAGAACCCCCGGAGGTAAGAGTTAGAGCATCACAGGATTCTATCTGGACCCCCTCCAGGTGAATGGAAATGTTTGCAAGCCTTTTCCCCTGTCTTTGTTCCCAACCAAAACTGTTCTGCCTTTTCTCTCAAGTGACACAGCTGAATGCTGTTGGGAAAGGCTACCCTGTTATGTCTGTGGCCCTGCAGTCTTGGTCCGAGTCCCTCAGCTGACAGGGCAGGAAGGGCTCTTGGCGTTCCAGGGAGCCCTGGGAGTCCTGGTCCATGAGCGCTCGAGTGGAATGACCTTTGAGCTTGTATGAGGGGAAGATGTTCTGCTGAACATTTCCTCAGATAGACGTTGTCTCATTGTAGCAGATCTTTATCTAGACCAGCACGGGGTAGATTTCCAAAAATAGCCTCGATTTTTTTTCCCCTTTCCCTTTTTGCAGACTCATTTATACCGAATCCCACATGCTTAGGGAATATTTGAGGACTAGCAAGTGTATGAGATGCCTGCGCGTCGTTGCCTGCTGTCAGTTGGCAGCTGGGAGTCTCTCCTCTTTCTCTTCCTGCACAGCTGTTCCCTCTGTGTGTGGTGGCCCACCCAGCTGGCCCGGGCCGGAGAGCCTTTTCCTTTGTTGGGTGCAGAGCTAGAGAGGGTAGCGCCTCTGTTTGTTTGTCCTAGATAGTACTGCTGGACTACATACCACAGACAAGGGATGTAGAGCCTCCACTCCATCTCAGACAAAGAAGGGATTCTACTGAGAGATGATGATAGCCAATATTCTTCCGTTTTGGCTCTGGAAAAAGTTACCAGCTCCAGGAGTTAGTCCAGAGGGAATATCTCAGTGTCCAGACACAAGCTGGGAGGGGTGGTCATGGAGCAGAGGTGTGGGAATATTTCTAATGTTGAGAATTAGCGACATTTTATTCAGATCATGAAACTGCCCAAAAAACATCCCCAAAAGAGTTCACTCAGATTTGCCTTCATATCTATGTGACAGCTCCCCTTAATTCTTGTTTAAAAAGTGAAGTTATTGATACTTTTAAAATTTTTGTTGGGATAGCATTTTTCTGTGACTGTCGTGAAAAATAGCCACAGGTATGATGTCACTACTACAACAAAAATTTAGTTTCTCATAGTTTTAGAGTCTAGAAGTCTGAATTCTAGGTGTACATAGGGTTGTGATTTATCTAGGTGCTCATGTGAGGGATTTTATTCCCCCTGTCTCTGCCATTTTCTGGGCCTCTGGCATTTCCTGACTTCTAGTTGCTTTATTCAAATCCATTTTCATCTTCTTTTCATTGCCTTCTTTTGTGTGTACACTTATGGTGTGTATGTGTGTGTGTGTGTACGTGCACTTGCCTTATAAGAGATGTATGATAGGGCTAGGGATGTAGGTAAGTTTCTAGAATGCCTGTCTCGCATGACGGAAGTATTGAGTTAAATCCTCAACGCTGTAACAAACTGATTATAGTGGTATACTTGCAGGGTGAAGCCATCAGAATGAGTGGTTCAAATTCATTCTCTGTTACATAATGGCTTCAAAGCCAGCCAGAGCTTCATCGAGACCCTATCTCAAAAGAGAACCAGTCAACAAACAAACAAACCAGAACAACAAATGTGTATTGTAGCTTGACATTTAGGGAGTTGATAGGTTAAGGCCGGGGAAGGCTTTCCAGGCCAACGTCTTTAACTTACTCATACCTACAAAGTCCAGATTTTCAAACAGGGTGACACTATTTATATAGTCCAGGAAAGAGAACCTGGGGTCTTTTGGGCCGTTGTCCGGCAAGTCTCTCCAATGATGGTAAGAAACACTGTCACAAGATGGTAAATGATGCTCAAAACCACCAGCATGGCGCCATTGGCAAAACAGCAAGCCAAGTCAAACTATCTCCTAAGGCAAATATCAAAGATGTATGTAAGGGCAGAGGAAAATAAATTTGTGAATGAAGTCGTGAGGAATGGTAGCGAGCAGCTAGAAGCCAAGAGGCTGGATCCTGAGCACATTCAAGAATTCCCATTGCTAAGGAAACCACTTCACGACTTCCTGTGTCTGTCTCAGCTCTGAACAGCTGCTCTGCTGTTTCTTGGCTTCCCTGAAGGACTTTAAATTCTAGGTGAAGAAAAACCAGAGCCGACAAGTTAGAACAAAAGGGGAAAATGATGGCCACGCGACACAACACAGAAGAAAATGGTTTTGGGGATTGGTGACATGAATGTTTTAGAAGAGAAGGCTGCTACTTTTCCTTCCCAAAAGTCCCCCCCCCCCCCATCCCGCCCAGGACAGGGACACAGGCATTGGAAGTCATTTCTCAAGTCTGGGGCTTTTAGGTTTTATGTGACGACAAAACATAAGCCAACAATGTCAGTCCATTTTCATCACTCAGAAGTGTCTTAATAGCTCATATTGGTTGACCTTCTCTCCTTTTGTTGGCTTCTGTTCAAAATGAATGTGATTCTGGACACCTCAGTGTGTCTGTGAAGGGGTGAGGGGGCACCTCCAGTTTAGCAAGAAGCTTACACTCTTCAGAGGAAGGTAGTTTTAGCTTTGTCAGAAAGAGTGCTACCAAGAGACTTCTCTCCTCCACTCTCTTTCTACAGCACCCTCTTCATTTGCATAACAGAAGGATTATGTGCCCAACAGGGTTCTTCTTCCTCTACTTTCTCCAACACTATGACCTTCTCTTTTCTTTCTTTCCCCCGCCCCAAATTCACTTGTCTCTTAAAAAACTTATTTTTTGCAAAGTAGGGACTGGTTGTTGTAGAAATCAGCCCTTATGTGCTACCCTTACAGGTGCCATTGCATTGAGGAAATAACAGAATGAAATCTAGAATAACTTTATCTTTCATCAAGGGAAAATTCAAGACACTCCTCAGAGAACAACTAAGCGACACTCTGCAGCAACCTTAATTTGTCTCTGGATTTGCAGTCTCTGGATTGAGAGAGCATAGTCACACATCCTGCTACCCAATGTGACAGGCACCTGCTGCCAATGCCCCAAGAGTGGTGACTGTGACCAAGAAACAGAATTTCCTATTTTGTTTGACTTTAACTAAATTTAAGATCAATGCAGATTGCAAGTGAACATTATTGTGGGAGCCCGTGACTCTAGATGAGCCACAGTCATATTGTCTTATTTATTCTTATTTTTGTAATATTGTCTGATGTGGGATTCCCCCTCTGTATGCTGTGAATGTTTTATTGCCATTGGTTAATAAAGAAACTGCTTTGGGCCTATTGTCAGGGCAGAATAGAGCAAGGCAGGAATACTGAACAGAGATGTAGAGAGAAATTAAGCTGAATGAAAGATACCATGTGGCTGCGAAGGAGACAGAAGCCTGGAACCTTACCGGTAAACCACAAGCCTCATGGTAAAATATAAAATAAAAAAAAATGGGTTAATTTAAGATGTAAGAGTTAGTTAATAAGAAGTCTGAGCTAATAGGCTGAGCAGTGTTTTAATTAATACAGTTTCTGTATGATTATTTCGGGTCTGGGCATCCAGGAAATGAACAAGCAGCCTCTGACTTCAATTGTCAGCTTTGTTGGTACTTTTTAACCTACTAAGGGCCACATAGGAGAAAGGATCTCATTTTACCAAACCAAGACACAAGTGCATGCAGAATGTGACCTGGGCTCAGACTGTGTATGCATCTGATTTATGACCATTATTAAGATATTTAATAGTTTTTATGTCACAAGATAATAGAGGTAACATTTTCACTTATTTTAAAAATTTAAAACATCTGCTTGAAGGGGCGTGGTCGATCGGTAATTAAAATTTAACCAGACTAGCTTAATATAAAAAATATAGCTTTAATAAACAGAGGAAAAGAAAACTTACACCAGGGTCCCAACGATCTGAGAGCGCAGGGGCAAAGAGGAAGCGGCAAGCGCACTCCTATCTTTTATTTGTATTGGATGGCCGGAGGCGGCCATCCCTTAAGCAGAATGTGATTGGCTGAGATTCCCCATCATCTGCTGCCCATGTGCCATCCATTTACCCTAGGGAATCAAACTTGGCATTTTAGTATCTCAAGTTTGTCCTTGTCTTTTGTCCCATGTTGTCATAGTCCTCAGGTAAGAGACAGGCTAGGCACAAAGCCTTCACTCTTGTTCTTGCGTGCAGTGTGGGAGAGGGCTAGCTGCTGGAACTTACAAACTCTGCCAGGATCTGCTGAAGGTTCAGGCAGGACACCAGCCAGTGTTAGTTGGGGGTCGTTTCTGCATGTGTGTGGATGGGCTGTCCCCTCCCATGGCACTAAGAGGTGCCAGTGCTTCTGGAATGTTCTTCCCCTCAGCTGCTGTCTTTGTCCTCTTGTTCTATTGTTAACATGTGGAGCTGATGACCTGCCACAGACTGTCAGCTCCTAGAGGATTATGCTCCCCTCCCCTCATCACTTAAGTACCAACCCAATGTCACAAACATCTCAATGCTGGGTGCCTCACTTCTTCCTCTCCCTGCCCCGAGGGAAGGGAGCTCCACACTGCAGCATCAAGAACATTTTATTCTTTTTATCCCTGACGTCCATTGAATGATCATATCCAAATGACTTGGGAACACTCTTAGTATTTTGCAGATTTAGAACGAGGAAAAGATAGGATGACTCCAATGTCTGACACAGAGTGCAGCTCCTTCTGAGAATCTCCAGTCTGGAAGAGAGACACATTCTGCAGGGACAGCAGACATAGGACAGGGGAATCAGAGGGAGTAAGTAGGCCTGGTCTCGCTTCTCAAACCACAGTGTTGTTAATAAGTGTCAAATCTGATTTCCCTGTTCTGGCCATTTTGAGTGTTCATTGTGAAATCATTATGTATTGCTTGTTTCAAATCGTGATTCTGATGCTGAAGGTAGGGAATATAAAAGAACTAAAGTGTTCTGAACACCCATGTGCAAACCCCTTTTTTTCCTGTGGGGTCACTCCAGGTATCTGCTTCTGCCACCCCTTTGCCCCCACCCCTCTAGTAGTTCCTTGTTTCTGCACTGAGATGTTGAGGAGTCTCTACGCAAAGTAGGGTGCAAGAGCTTCAGCAATTAGCTGCTGCCTCCCACTTTGGGATTAATAAGAGAGGTGAAAATAAAGGTTAATTGCTACTTCTCAGAACAATTCTGAAGATAATTAATGAAAGTATTTTTTCCTTAAGAAACAGGAGATTACCAATTAATTTTGTGAAAGACCTGAAGAAACTGTCTTATTATTCCTGGATCCGCTTTTCTGGGTAATGGAGGATAATTAACACGTTATCATTCAACATTAGTATAAGGAAAAAAAAATAATAGCCAGAATACAATGTTAAAACCCATGTGAGTTAGCAGGAAGTTTACAGGAAATAAAATGTTCATTTCCAGTTGTTACTATGAAGTTGAGCTGTAAAATCCAACTAAACTCAGCTTTCAATGTTATAGTATATATCCACATATGCATATATAAGTAAAATTTGCAAGCAGCTTAATATGTTTGTACATATGTGTGTGTGTCTGTGTGTATGTGTGTGTGTATGCATGTTGTATACATACATAAGGACACAGTGACACACACACATATATGCACACAGGCACCTGCACACATATGGTTAGTCACTTGGGTATGTATAATGGATATATTATACCCCTTAAGAGATGTGGTTTCTCTTGTTAATGACAAGAAGGGTTAGTGTGTGATTAAACTTTTTGCTGGGTTTTCAGTGGTTTCTAGCAAGGCTTTGAGGCTCATCCGGCTGGACAATTTCTACATTACTGCTAACAGAATGGCCAGCATAGATAGCAAAAGCCTGACTGTAGCTTGTTCATATAATAGAGCTTAGCAGTGCCCAGCCCATGCATGCTTCTCTAGGGGCTAAGAGGAGAGTGGAACCACACAGTCATCTTCCTGGGCATTCCTGCTCACCCTCTGTAATGTGCATAGTAATAGCCCAATCCTCCTGACACGTGACTTGGGGTAAGGTTAGGGCTATCTTACTGCAATACTATCATTTAATGAATGCTATAGGCAATCTTCCCCTCTACCTTTTGTCATAGTTTTCTAAGTTATGTTCCACATTCCAAGATGGTGCTCATTAGAAATCATCGTTCTTACAGAATAGAAGTTTATTCTCTCTGTGCATGAAAGCTTAAGGGGTTGAGACTGAGGGTTGTCGAGAGAAAAACAGGAACAAGAATCTGATGCTGTCGTGGCTTCAGAGTCATAAAGAGGCCTACGTTGGGAGGCATTTGGTTGTCTGAAAGCAGCGGCACAGATACAGGTGTCTGGGGACCAGATGTGTCCTCTGACTGGAAGAGAGCCCGGGATTATCATCAAGAGGGTCTCAGGGAAGCGCTTCTGTCTGGAGTGAGGCTGTGACTATAGAGGGGGTGGGGTTGCCAGGGCTCAAGATGCAGGACATGGCCTTAAATCACCATTGAGAGTGTGATATTGTTATTAAGGCGTGTGTACACGGGAGGCTTCCAGCCTCCCCATCCCATGTCCTGTTGTGTTTTGTTTGTCTTGGGGACCTGGAAGGTTCTGGGTATCAGAGGGGAATGGTGCAGCCTGTGGTGTTTGGATAGCTGCATTTACGAGCCGACACTCTTGTCAGCTGTTCCTATGTGACACATTCCTGTCAGCTCACAGAGAACCCTCTGGTAGTGAGAAGGAGGGCAGTGTTCTTCAGAGGGGGAGGACACTACTCTTGAACCCCTTCTGTTGGATGACAGGACATCCTAAGTGGGAAACCTCCCTTATTCCGCAAGAGCTATTACTGGTCAGCATGTGTAAGCTCAGTGTGGGAAATGTCAAAACACTGGCCATGGGGATAAGCAAATTTTTAATGTTTGAAAATTTAATTGATCTGTCAATCATTTAGAACTATGTTGCAAACTCTTATGTTGGTGAATTTTTAAATTAGTGCCGCATTTTGGTAGTACAATTAACTATATGAGCCACAGAAAGTAAAGTATAAAGAAAATGATTTTTACAGGAAAAGTTTTTTATAGGGAAGCAATAAAAACGATAGGGTAGTTTTAATGCAAATGAGAGAAATAATGAAAAATTGAAATCTCTTTAAAAATTTGGTTAAGATGGACATCAAAACCTAAAGGAAACACAGGTAAAGCCATAGTCCAACATAACTGCAACTTAATGGAAAAGTGACGAATACTAGAAATTAGTGTGTCAATATGCAGGAAAATATCAAACACTAATGCATCCATTGTAGACCTGATGGGTAGAACAATGCTAGGAAACCAATTTGTGAAACTCTTATTAATAGCCAAATTAAAAATCTGGAGATACATATGAAGATTGATGAAATATATATCTTCTTGGAGTAATTCATACTTCTAATATGTGAAGTTGTGCAAAACTAAGTTCGTGCCAGCTTCTGATTACATAGACTAAGCTTACAAGGATATGAGCAGCAAGCATTTCTTTCTTGTGCTCAGCACACACACGTCTGTAATTGGCGCATCATCCGTCCTTAAGTCCTAGTATCCCAGCAAGACGCACCCACTTCCTGTCAAGTTCGACTTAAAAGTCCAGTCTCCTGTTGATTGCACAACTTCTCTCTCTCCCCAGCTGAGGCTTCACCACGGAAGTTCCAGAAAATGTTTATTCTTCCCTTTCTCTAGTTTTCACTTCCACATTCCCATCATTTGGGTCCTTCTGAGTTTGTTTGCTTTCTGGTCAGTGTTTCCAAATTCCAGGACCCACAGCTAAGATCTTTTAAGAACTATTACCCGTTTGGTTTTGGTACTCTGGCGGAAGGCAGAATATCTCAGCAGCTGGGCAGGCCTCGCGTGACTGTAGAGGACTTCATCTCTGAGTGAACCTCTGCCTCTGTCCTCTTTGTAGCTTGGTGGGAGGAGGGGACAGTACTGCTCCTCCTGTATTCATCTGGAGGATGGCCACCAGCTACCCAAAGCACCATCACAGATTCGTTCTCAATCAGTCCTGTGTTCTGCTGATAAGGGATGAACAAAGACACAGCCAGATTCCAGGCAATCCCTAGAGAGTTGTCTGGCAGCTTCTGGGTCACTCTGTTTTGGAATGCAGAGTTCTTATCTCTCGTCTCCTGTACTGAGGGTTTAGCTGACCTTACATAGGTAAAAAGGACTCTCTTCCTGCGACTTGCTTTGCTAGGATGGTCCTCGTTTTCTAGCAGACAGAAAAAAGCAGCTTCATCCTCCTCCCTTCCCATCTTCTCTGCGAACTGTTTATTACCCTATGGGTAAAATTTCTGTCAATTTCTGTCCTCTTGCATTTGCCAGCATAACTGCATTCAGTTAGCTCTGTCACTTTACCAGCATCTCCTTTAACGCATCCCCCACAGCGCGTGAACATTTTCAGACTTGGTTCGTCCACACCATGCTGAATGGTGGAATTTTCATACTCTGTGGAATGCTGACCTCTTTCCTCACTCAGAAAGAGCAGGCTGCTTCAGCAAAAGAGCAAGTGTGTGGTGAGATGGACCAGGCTTCGAGGAACTCTTCCTAAAGAACAGCTGGTTGAGAAAAGATGACCCTGGTACTAACACGATATGGGGAGCACAAGCCAAGGGACTGGGACCAGTCCTAGAGGACCATCTGGTGCATTCATGGCTCTCATCTGGGAATCCTACAGGATCGAGAAGCCCTGGAAAAGTCTGGAGGGCTGAGATACACTCAGAAATCATTAATGAAAGTTATTACTGTCATTATTTTAGTAGTGCCATTATTTTAGTAGTGTGTGTGTGTGTGTGTGTGTGTGTGTGTGTGTGTGTATGCATGCATGCGTATGCACGTGTGCACATGAACTCAGGTACTGTGGAAGCCAGACACGTTTGAAACCTGGAACTGTAGTTACAGGTGTTGTGAGTCACCTGATATGGGTGCTGGGAGTCTTACTTGGTTCATGGCCTTAACCAGTGAAACATCTCTCTAGCTTCCCCAAATCATTTCTCACAAGAGGTGCTTTCCAGGTGACAAAACTATGAACCAAAAGTGAATACATAATTTAGAAAATACATTAACAAAGATAATATGTATGCTCTATTATATATATATATGTATGTATGTATATATCTCTGTGTGTGTGTCTGTGTTAACAGATAACACAGACACACACATATATAGACAAAATAAGTATATCTCAAAAATTTAGAGTATTAGTCACCCAGAATTTAGAGAAAATGTGTAGACTTAAGTGCTTATTTTGAAAAAATTTTAAAAATAGATGATACATGGCAAGAGGTAGTTTTTCTTAAAAGTCTCAGAGAAAGCAAGACTTTTAAATAAAAATTAAGTTGACACAGTTTTGACAAGATAACATAAAAAGTCAGAAATATATTTTCATGGAATTTTAAAAGAGTATATATATATTTATATATTTCTATATATAGAAATTAAGAATACAGGCCATGTATTACTAAAGACAGTTCTATAAAAACTCTTTCGGAAGGAACAGGAACCATGAAAGATCTTGTACTACTGCAGAAGGGTATTGATGGCTAAATATATAAATATGAATGTGCAAATAATATGTAAATATGAAAACTATGTTTGGTCTAGACATAGAGTTCTTGCTGCAGCCAGATATGTCAAATGACACGTGTGGTTCACCTTGACTCAGCCATCCCACAGGCTGTGCGTGTTTTTAAACAGCATGCGTACCATGCATTACGTAATTTCTAAGAGAGCAGACTCAGAGACAATGCTATAGATAATCTTCAACAAAGAGATATTGGGGAACTTGAAAACTGTTGGTTTCTAACTAATTATCTATGCCTCAAGTTTGACAAACTGGTAACTCACCAACAGTTTTAGACCAGACGTGACCTTTTTATCTTTTCCCCCAGCATATCTTACTTTATATCCCTGGCAGGGCAACAGTTGGGTGGGTACTTAGGCAAGACTGACTTCATATGTACAGAGATCGGACTGCCACTGCTTCCTGAGTGCTGGGGTTAAAAGCCTGCAACACCGGACAAAACATCTGTAGCATTGTCTCTGCTGTGTGTTCTCTTCTTTGTCATCCTCTTAATTGACAAGTAGCAATGACATGTGTGGTACACATGGTGTTTTAGAACATACACGGCCTGTGGGATGGCAGAGTCAAAGTGATCGGCCAGCAGGTGTCACTTCACTATCTGGCTGCAGCGAGAACTCTATGTCTAGACCAGACATAGCATTCATATTTACACCCTGGAGCTAAGTAAATACCACCAGTCAAGTCTTTACTTGTCAATCAGTGTAATACTGGTGAGCTTTATGGTGGGGTATCTTACTCTGTGTTATGATTGAAACAAAAGCACATTCATACACAAATAGACAATTAGCTACATGAACAGAATATAGAATCATCCAGTAACTACAAATGTATTTAAGAGATAACATATGACAACTTGGAATCTTGATTGTGTTGCAAAATTATGGATTATGGAATAGATAACATGAACAACTGGCCATTTCTCAGAAAGGCTCAGTTAGATTCTAACCGTATACCTCCTCTTCCTTAGAAAAAATTAATAAATATTTCTCTGAAATTATAAAAATATACTTGAGTCAAAAAAGCAAAATTGAGTTATTATTAAAGCTCGGTCTTTGTAACAAGGCCAGGGTGCCTTGGGAAACCCATTTTTGAAAATATTTCAGGACTTGACTCTCACTGCCAAGAGTTACTCAAAGACAACCACACTCCTTGTGGAGACAATTTTCCATTTGTCTCTCCTATTTCTGTACCTTCCAAAACAGGGAAATGGACCACTTTGCTCCCAGCTTCCTTTCCAAGAATGTTTGTTCTGTTTTTGTGAAGAACTGCAGAGAAGAGAAGAGCACCCTGCCCCTCACCCCGCCGCACACACTGAAACCAGAAGGTGCATTTGCAAGCTTAGACTATTTCTGTTGTATGCACATTGTGGGTTCCTAGAGCTCCTTCTATCTGTGAGACTGGAAAGAAGCAGAGCTGGGGTAGATGCAGACAACATGGCTGTGCTAGGATGACCAGTAACAAAGGACGCTGTGTCCTGTTTTAATTGATATGTGTATGTGGTGTGTGTGTGTATACACAACTACGTGTGCGCCGTTTAGTGTGCATGCAGATTCATAAGTACACATGTGTGCATGCATGTACAGGTTAGATGTGATGACAAATGCCTTCCTCAATGGCTGTCCACTTTATTGGCCTCATGAGGCTTGGTTTCTCGTTGAACTCAAAGCCTGAGGAACTATCTAGCCAGCTTTCACACAGAATCCTGTGAGTGCTAGCATTAGTCAGGCCTCCATGACCACTCAGCATCTTCATGAGTGCAGGGGATTTGAATTCAGTGCTCTTGCTTTTGAGAAGAGAGATTCATCCACTGAGCCATCTTCCCAGCCTTTGTCTCTTATCCGCAAGTCTCTTGTCATAGCATCACGAAAGGCTACTTTGTTAGCTTATTCTTCAATTTTTCTTTGCTTTGGTGTAAGAATTTCATCCTTAATGGTCTATGCTATAGAAGTGAATCCATGCCTCTGATCCCAACACTTGGGAAGCTGAGGCAGGAGATCTGCCTTGAGTGTGAGGTGACATTGTCTCAGAGACACCAAGTAATAGCAACAACAGCAATAATAATGCCTAAGAGTGTAATCTTAGGACAATGGAAACATAGAAACAAAGACCTGATTACATTCTAGATATTTACCCATAGTAGAGTGAGGTATTAGAGTTATTTCATTAAATAATATGGAAAGAACATAGGTTAGCATCTATCTTTTAAAATATTATTTCTTTTATTTGTTTGAGAAGATGATTACATCATTTCCCTCCCTCCAAATATTCTCATGTGCCCCTCCTTGACTTATTCAAACTCTCATAGCTTCTTTTTTTCAATAACTGTTACTAGTATGTACATTCCTGAATATTAATGAACACTAATTAATTGCCTTTACTGAACATCTATAGGTTATATTCCTAAATATGTGTACATTTTCAGGGTTATTATTTGGTATTGGATAATCAGTTGGGCGCTCATCCCTGGGGAAGACTATTTCTTCCGCTCTCAGTGCTCCTTAGTTACCTGTAGTTTTGTGTAAAGCTGTGTTGAATTATCACTATTCAAGAAGTATAAATTACAAAGCAGCATATTTAACTCTGTGATTCTTAAATCAATGCAAACTGAGACCCCCTCCCGTGTGTGTGTGTGTGTGTGTGTGTGTGTGTGTCTGTGTAAAGAAAAAGGCATGGTATTTTCTTTTCTGGGACAACAGAGGCGGCTACAGCTTAAGGGCTTTTAGAGACCTAGGCTTTTATTCTACTCATATAGTCTCTAGGGTGACTCTCTCCTCTTCTCCCCATCACCTTAGACCAGGGTTGCTTATTAATTTGTGAATGATTTGATAGCTACTTCAGAGTGGATAATCCCACTCCACAGTTCCGACACAGCACCCCTACTGTTTATACTCAAGTGCTTTTTCTTGCTTCAGCAACAGAAGAAATGTGTTCTAATAACAAATTACAGTTCTGGCTTTTCGTTCTTCTCCTTGCAGTTAGAGTTTTTCGATGAAGATCTAGCCCAATGGGAGATAAAGATCTGTTGCCTTCTCCCCTTGTCCATGCTACTTACTCGAACAGAGGGATGGCCACCGCCAGTCTGCATTGCCTAATTTCAGAGCGTTCTCTTACATGAGAAATGCAATTGTATCTTTATTATATTATTTAAAAGTATTCTGTTTATGTTGTTCACATTTCCAGGACTGATTTCATAGCTGACAAAACAGCTTTCTCTGTGTCTGTGAGAACCCTGACTTTTTAAAAGTTTAGTAGACTTTCATCTGATTACTCATAATTTTTCATTTATTTATTGTTTCTCTGATAGGCCTTACCTGCTGCCAACATCATTTCTCCAGCAACTATTTCATATGAATGCTTTAATTTTGTTTTTCTCTAAGTAGATCTCATCAAGGGGTTCAGATTCGGCAACTCCCCAGCCAAGGTGGCTTTCCTAGGAGTGTGTGTATGTCGGGTGGCACCTTTGCCTTAGCCTGCGCGGGCATGGCTTCTTTGTAAAACATGTGGTGCCTCCTTAAAAGTTGAGTTCCTGGTTAGTATTTACTGGGAAATTCTAAACAGTTCCCCAGTTTAGCTGGCACAACATCGCACAGATCTGGTTTTCTGCCTGGAACATCCAGTGCCAAGCCACACATTTCCCTCAAGCTGAAATTCCAGTCCCAGTATGATCTCTACAAAATCCCTCTTATTTTCTGTTAGTGTTCCAAAACCCCTCCCTGCTTCATGCTGGGTCCCGTTTTTTCCTCTTTGTTCCTCTCTTCAGAATTTAGGAAACTGTGGTGAATTCACCTGCTGCTTGAATGGAGGGTGGGGGTATTAGCCTGAAATCCAACTGGGTTTGACCCCTAGGCTCCAAATCCTCATTTTGCGCCCATCACCAGCATCAAATACAACACTTTAAAGTATTGACTTAGGTGACCCAACCCCACTGTTTAAACGAAAGTGTCCTGGAGAGCAAGAGCGATTTCACAATACTGCACCAAAAGGAACACTCAGTCCCCAGCACTGTTTCCTACATCCTCTGGTCCTTTCCTGTCAACTATAGTTGCAACAGGCCTCATCTTGCTCATCCTAGAAAGATTCTGCATTCTCCTCCTGGGTGACTCTCATATTCTCCGCCATGCCTTCTCTTACTGTTTCACAAGAGTTTAAACTCCTTGCCTACTAAGAAATTCTCTCAAGAGCATATGGAGTAACAAAATATCAAAACGGAAAAAAAACCAGTTCTTTGTTGAAGTTATGAGAGAAGATTGGGAACATTTATAAGTTACTTTCTGATGCGGGAGAATTGTCTGTATTCTGTCAATCATATTTTAATAAAACGCTGATTGGCCAGGCAGGCAGTATAGGTGGGAAAACCAGACAGGAAGTAGAGGTGATGCAATGAGAACAGGAGAATTCTGGGAAGCAAGGAGGTTCCTCTGCCATTCCTGTCCAGACCACCGAAGAGGCAACATGTAAACTGTCACACTGAGAAAGGTACTGAGCCCATGTGGCTAACATAGATAAGAATAATGGGGTAACATAAGTTATAAGAGTTAACAAGAAGCCTGACCTAATGGGCCAATCAGTTTATAACCTTATGGAATCTTGTGAGTGATTTTCTTTGTTGCTTGCCGGCTGTTGGGGTACTGGGAGGGACAGAAACCCCAACAAGCCAGCCCTCATGTTACAACTTTCTAAGAACAGGGTCTCCTGTAGGCCAGGCTGACCTTCCTACGTGGCTAAGGACAGCCCTGTACTCTTGATCTTCCTGCTTCCACCTCCCAATTGCTGGGATTACAATTGTGCACCACCATCCCTGGATGAGTTCATACATTTTGCCAGGACACAGAGACAGATGAATATTTACCTTCATTGTTTTTAAAATTTCTTTCTCGATAGTGTATCTAATTTTCATCCGTACTTGTAGATTTGAGGCCACCAGCAGGATCGGTGGTCACCACAGTCACCCACAGCTGCTGTTTGTTGATTCTATAGACACCACACTTTTATATACAAAAGCAAGGCAAAGCTGTAAATGTTGACAGAAGTCATAGTAAGTACTTTACCCCAGATGTGAAATAGATGGATCCAAAGGGATGGGTCTGGGAGATTCACAGAACAGGTAAATTATTTTTCTTTAACACTTACTATTTTAGGGGAAAGTGAACTATTTCTCAGGGATGAACTTCAGTGATCAAAAGCAGATGAAAAATAAGGGGAAACTAATAAGAAGGGGACAATGGGAACCACCAAATCCTTCCCAGGTCCTTATCACACTGCAAAAGATGGCACAGGACTGTACTCAGGGATGGTAGTTGGTGACCAGCACCCAGGGAAAGGGATTCTGAAGATGTGTGGTGAAGTTAACCATGGGCAAGCTACAGTTTGGTTGTAAGCACTTTTGAAGGTGGGTACATCATTGTTTTCTGTCTACCAGAAGCTAGTCAATGGGCTACCATGAAGCAGAGCTAGAACCAAATGAGTGTCCTGGCGAATCCTTTAAAACAGACAGATATTTCTTAGACAAAGTTTCAGGAGTATAATTTACAAATTACCTTTTAAAAATATCAACAAGGTTCAATAAAATATGAGCTGCAACCAATGAGGTACAGAGGAATACATGATAACTGGACAGATGAAGGAACTGGGAGGCCCGTAAACAGAAAAGAAAATGTAAAGCACAATGAAGAATAGACAGCCCTATTCTCCCAAAGCATCCTTGCATGCAAGGGTATGGACAGAAGTCCATATGTGAGTCCCTAACCTCAAACAGGACTGTGTTCAGGGTGATGAGCAACAGAAAAGTACGCCCTGAGCCCTAAGGCTGATGCTCTTACATGAAGGCAAATCAATGCCTGGACTGTAAGGGCATAGTGAGAAGGTACCACCAGCAAACCAGGGATAGGTCTCACCAGACACCAGCCCTGTAGACACCTTGAGCTTGAACTGTGTCCTCCAAAACTGTGAGAAAGAAAATGAACCTTTGTGCAACTAGAGGTTTCTCTCCTGACCACCAGCTCCCAAATAACTACTCTGAGGCTTAATATTACTTATAAACTGTTTGGCCTCTTAGCTCAAGCTTATTATTAACTAGCTCTTACCACTTAAACTAACCCCTTCCTATTATTCTGTATTTTACCATGAGACTTGTGACTTGTTACCTCACATGTTACTTCCCTGGTAGTTGATGGAATCTCCCAGATTCTGCCATTTTTTTTAAAAAAAAACTGTATCTTTGCTTGAATTTCCCACCTGATTCCTATCTGTCTAACTATTGGCCAAGTCAACTTCTTTATTAACCAATGGTAATAAAACATATTCGCAGCATACAGAAGGGCATCCCACATCACCCTTGTTTAGGCCCCAGTCAGTGCAGCTCTAAAGATGAAAACAGACTGAGTCTGTGTGTGTAGTTGGGATCACAGTGATCAGGAAGGGGTGGTGTGGGAGTACCTGGGAACCATCTTCCGAACATGGAGAAAGACATAAGGAAGGAACAGGGAAGATGGAAGATTTGGGACACAGAGATTTTGAGTACATAGTTTTACAAGCAAGTGACACCAAAAATAGTACCTAAACAACATTTACAAATGTAAATTACAACATTTTAAGTGATAAAACTGCAAAGATTACTCATAAAATGGCTCCTTATAACAAAATATATTTGATTATGGCACTAACAACTTCCCTTAATCCCACACTATTGAGCAGATCCAAGATTAAAGAATCTTTTAAACCAACCCTGGTTTCCAAGTCTGTGTTGGATGTCTCCAGGTACCAGGACAAAGTTCAGGGACACTGGACATGCCGAAGGAGCTGTGGGTTTTGCTTCTCAAAGTAGTTCACAGTTTGGATTTTAGATAGTGTTTTATTCCTTTTTATGATATTGCATCATCGTGAAACTGGATTCCTGGTAGATGCATTGACTAAAGAAAAACACATTCTACATGAAAGTTAATGTGAGCAGGAAATGAGGCTGGAGCTGTCCAGTCTGAGATGCTAGAATAAGCAAGGAGACATATGGTACTGCTGTGTAATTGTGTTTGTTGGATAACTTAAGGGTGATTGTTAAGCAGTATTAAATTATTTAAAGTATTTCATCAGTTGGGGATGTTTGGAGACTCCTAAGTAAGTAACAAGGATACTTGAAGAGGTTTGTGATATATTTTTCTCTGTTCTTGAATGTGAGTGTATGTGTGTTTTAGTTGAATGTAATTTATAATTGTTAAATGATACTAACAGAAGAAACTCATAAAACATAATATTAATCTAAAGCACTAAAGAGTCTGTGAGTTCATTATAGAAATGCATCAAAGCCCAGCTATTTGTATATATCATTTCAAATCCATTTAAATAGTAAATTATTTTGGAAAAAATAATATTTTTTAAATGTAAGCTGACTACATTGCTTTTTCAGATAATAAATACAATAAAATTAATTTAAATCCTTCATTGGCTTCTACTGAGATTTTATTTTGCATGCTTTATTGAGAGGATGCTATGCTCTAAGTGCGTCTAGGGCATTGAAGTGTTTTTTTTCAATATTTCAGAAATTTCCATGGCATTTTATTGACACCCTTAACTTATTTAGGAAAAATTACATAAGTCATAAAAAGGTGATTTTAAATATATCTAAGGTATAACCTTAAACTGAAAGAAAAAATAAAATCTCAGGTGATTTTAAATATATCTACGGTATAATCTTAAATTGAAAGAAAAAATAAAACCTCAGATATATGTAGCTAGCTTCTTTTCTTTTTTTCTTTTCTAGATTCAAAAGCAAAATATGTGGAAGATGCATCAAAACATGTTATTTTTATTGCATTAGTGTTGAGTCTAATGACAGAAGTTTATGCAATAAAATGTTTTAAAACTCTTAAGTAATAATTACTATTTTCCTTTTAATGCCACGAGGTGTTTAGAGCCAGGCATTTTAGTAACAAGTTTTAATGATTTTATAAACATAAAATTATAATTGGTTAAGCATGTGCAGTTGGCCTTTATTTTTAAACTCATTTATCAAATTATTTTGAGATTTCTAGGTTATATCATACAAAACCATAAACAGTACCATGAAATAAAAGCAAAACCCCAAATGTAGTCAGAAATTTCTGTCCCACCTGGTCCCACAACAATTCAGTTCCAAAGAAACACAGAGGCTTATGTTAATTATAAACTGTTGGGCTTCTTAGATCAGGCTTATTATTAACTATCTCTTATAACTTAAATCAATCTATAATTCTTATTTATATTTAGTCATGTGGCTTGGTACCTTTTCTCAGTAAGGCATTCTCATCTTGCTACTTCTGTATCTGGACTGTGACTGCTTCTCTGCCTTTCTTCTTCCCAGAATTCTCTTAGTCTGTTTTCTCCACCTATACTTTCTACCTGGCTACTGACCAATCAGTGTTTTATTAAACCAATACAAGTAAAAAGCCTTTACAGTGCACAAGAGCATTATCCCACAGAATTTCCCCTCTATTCTTTTCAAAACAAGAACTCTGAATTTAATTTATTTAGCTTTTTTCTTGACCATTATCCATAACAACTTGTAACCAACACTCTAAACAAAGATCAACATCCATAATCCAGTTTTTGGGAAATTGGGTGTAGTTTTCTAAGCTACTTCCTGTTGATGGGTTAAGAGCCAGTGGCTGAATGCTTTGCTTTTCTGATCTTCAGGTTGAACCCCAGCATCTGTCTCTGATCTTTTATTGTTCATGTTACATTTGACACCCAACATCTGAGGATATGAATTCACAAAAAAGTCATTTGCCTGAGGCTTTTTGCACACCAGTATAGGCCAGAGCTGCACATGGGGCTCCAGTCCCACTCAGCCAGGCTTTCTTCCCCCGCCCCCAGACTCTCGACCCCCTGTGTGCTTTTCAGAAAACCCCCTTCTCTCTCTTTCTCCACCATTATTGCAGGCTCTCCCTGAACCTCCTTCTTGGGTTGCTGCTAAACTAGGTAGCTGCCTTGAAATCTAGTCAGGATTTTCCTGCTCTGTGCCGCAGCAATAAATCTCACATTGTCATCAACATCATTGGTAGATTTGGTAAGACAATTGGGAATTCTTTAAGGGAGGATATAGATATGATAAGATAAAAAGGTAGATTATTGAGTCTACTTTTAAAAAGCAACTACTATTTTTAAATTGGATTGGACTTTTGTTTAGTGTATACAAATTTTGTGTATTGATATGAGTTTGAGAATAATTTTGTTAGAATATACTGTACATACATTTCTACTCTCATTCGAGGTATTGTACCTATACAACTCATTTAACAATGTAATGCAAATTTCTAGTCTGTAATAATTATTATTACCAACTATTTAGGATAATGGGGAAATGCAGGCTAGTAGTTAATTACCTAGTATAATTAAACTTGTAGTCACATTAGGTATGGTTTCAAGGCCAAACAAAGGTATATTTTACAGAGACATGTCATCTTCAAACACTTCAGAGAGCTACAGAATATGCCACTTAAGATGTTTTAAATAATAAAATACGTTTTTTCTTTCTTTTTTTTTATGACAGGGAGACATTATGCTCCTGGCAGCATCAATCTACCTCAGAGAATATGATGGGCATCAAAGAAACTCCACGTTGAGCTTGCTTTCTTTGTGGCAAAAGTAAGCCACTAGAAAGAAAGTGCCCTTGCCTTAACTGCTGATAGTATGCTAGTCCTAATGGGACAAGCAAGACACAAAAGAGAGTGACTGTCAAACCTTGTCCAGACAAGGTCGAACAGTCCTTCAAAAACCCTGCTTCATAGAAAAGTCTGTTGGATACTATGGGCCAGTAGACTAAAGCTGGATGCCCCGATACTGCAGAGAAATTATGAGTGACTGTCCATGAAGTTAGCTGTTTCTGTCTTTTCTCACAATTTTTGAAAGTTGCTTACTTGCACTTCTTGCTTACTCAGTTAATATTGTTTTCTTTTTTGGGTCTCTGAGGGAGTTTAAGACTAGAGAGTTATAGTTTTCCTTGTTCACCTGCCATAGAAAGCAAGTTATCCTAGAAAATAAATTAGGTAAAAGAATTTGGACTAACTAAGGTAGGACAGATATGGTGTATTTTTTCTTAATTTGTCAAATGCAGATGGACTAGACATTTTTGATTTATTTATTGCCTGTATATATTGTATATAGTCATTGTACTTATTGTATATGGTTTTTCTTATATTAGTTATAGCCTTCTTTTTTATTTTAGACAAAAAAGGGGAAATGTAATACTATTTCATTTGTATTTTAATAATTAAAGTTTTCCTGGAGGCCAGAGAGTTAAACAGCTGCACTGGTCATCCTTACAGACCAACAGTGGTGACACACACCTTTAATCCCAGCAGCCACACTAGTTTGCCATAGAAACCGGCAGTGGTAGTGGGGCATGCCTTTAATTCCAGCACTAGAGAGGATTATAAAATGGGAGGGGACAGGAGCTCAGTCAGTCTCATTGTGAGGAACTAGAGGTTTATCTTGAGTGGACCAAGTCAGGTTTCCAAGCTGTTAAAACACTTCCAGGTGTGTGTGTGTGTGTGTGTGTGTGCATATGTGTGTGCATGCATGTGCATATGTGTACTTGTGTGTGTGTGCAGTGAGTGCATGCATGTGTGTGTGCATGTATGTGCGTGAGTATGCACATGTGTGTGTGCTGTGTGTACAAGCACAGGGCAATATCTTGCAGGGAACCCATGGCTCAGGCCCCTCCTGTTGCAACCTGTATGTCCAGGTGCCAACTTGAAGGCACATGTGAATCAAAGCACAACTATTTTACTACCACGAACACAGTTGCCTCTTTATGGTCACTAGGTTTCATGCTATTTTAAGTAAGGTTATGTTAATAATTTCTTGTACTGTTACTTGATTAAAAGCTAAACATGTAGAATTTTAAGCTCCACACCAGGGAACTTTCGTTTGCCAGCCTTTGTTGTTTCGAGGCAGGGACTTGCAGTCCATCCTGGCGTACAGTAGACCATACAAGCTAGCTGGGCCTTGAAGTCATGACAACAACTTGTCTGTGCCTTTTCAAGACATCATGCAAGCTTTTAAAAAGCTCCCTTTCAAATTGAATTTAAAACATTTCAAAATTCAATTTAAATTTAACCTGCACATGAGAGGAGCTTGGGTTGGGTTCACTTGCCTTGCGTGCAGGAGGTCCTGGGTCCTATCCCAATGCTGCCTGTTTTCACCGTAGCAGCCCTCTCCCAGCACACATAGGAATGTCATATTAGAGGTGCTTAAGGAAGATCTTCCTTAGCTCAGTGTGAGGATAAGATCTTATCACATCTGTTTTACATTTGAATGAGAACCACCACATCTGTAAAATGGAAAATAAAATCTATGGATATTAACATAGCACATATTTCTGAAACTTGTTAATGACTGGGTTCTAGACAGAAGAGCTAGCTTTAAGTTTTTTTGTTTCGTTTTTTCTGCGAGATGCTGACTTGGGCCATTTTTACATTATGGAACATTTAAAATGCTCTAAAATGTTTTCCAGAAGAAACTGACTCACTTATAATTTGCGAGCATCTCCCTCTAATTTCTACAGCACGATGATCCCAAGGAAACATGGTTGCTAGACAAATGGTGGTTCCCTAGGGCCTTCATAGGGCTATGGCTTCACTCACTGGAAAACTTCCTTGTGTCAGATCCTCACATTATTGTTTGTGAGTTGAGCCTGCTTTGTCCTAGCTTCACCTGGACTTAAGTCACCTCTCCTGATGCTGTCCCATGGCATAGAAAGCACCACGCAGGCACTCCGTGGTTCTCTGGAAAGACAAACCAAGCTCTTTTCAGTTTGTTTTCATTTCAGTATCTCATTTTCAAAGCTGATTTTCTGATACTATTTGTTATCTGTAGAATTTGAGTTAATCTACGCAAACAAATGATTTAAAATGAAAAGAAACAATTATAGACACTTCAAGATCATCATTATGTGTGTAAGGTTGATGTTTGTAACAAAATGAAAGCGTGAAATAGCCCTCTAATAAACTGGATGTGATCTCTGCATTTATTCACGGGCTACACCATTAAAGCATTTTATATACAATGTTTAAAATCCCTTTCTCAGAGATGTGCTAAGAAGATCGACTAGACATAAAATGAGGTAGAATTTCAAAAACTTTTATCGAGATTTTAGTTTCTTTAAAAGATAAATTAACTGAATTTTGTGCTGTGTGAGAGTCTGTATGATGCTACAGAAAATCTGCAAAGGAGAGATCCATGCATTTGGACGCCTAAGGGGTGTGATTTTGCGACTGTGCTTCTAGGCAGCAGCACCAGGAGGCGCTAGTGCACCGCAGTTCGTTGTCTCCCTGACAGCCCAGGTGTTCCCAGCTTGTTCTGCACACAGTCTGCTCGGCATCTGCTCTTCAACCCAGGGCCTGGTAGTGATGGGCAAACTGCAGCCACAGTCGATTTTAGATGATTTTTAATAAGGGTGTAATTCAGTTTCTTTCTCTAGCTAGGAGGGATCTTCATGAAGTGAACTGAAGGACGCAAGAATTAGTGGCTGATGTCTGGAAAGGAGGGACAGAAACAACGGCTTGCATTTGCTTGGATTAATCTCTGGCCATGAATATTTTAAGGTCAGGGACTTCCGGCTATAGGGGAGGAAATATTAAGAATGGGAAGTAACTAAGAAGAGTGATGGAGAGGCAACTTTATTTCCTTTGAAAATGATGGAAATAGAAGATTGTGAGACCACATGATCATAATAATTAGGAAGACTGATAACATTTCTTTTCTCCTTTCTTTCTTAGAAAAAGTAAATATTCTTGTATCAGGTCTCTTCTCAGGACATGAAATGCTGGGTCGCCACTGTGTTTTGAACCAAAAATGTTCACTGGGGAAAAATAATCAATAGACTTAATTCCGTAATTGCTCACATCTTATTAGACTGGTGCACGAGCCATCACATTAAGTAAGGCAGCAAAAGCAAAGTGTATTTGTCTTGTAAACGGTGTGAAAACGTTCAAATAGCACCAACAGTGCATTGCATTCGTTTTTGTTGTTTCTGACATCACAGGAGCCCTGTCAGTCCCCAGGGACATGCTGGTAGAGCTTGGCAGCCATTGCAAATGAACGTGGACGGACTGTGCCAGGGAGGAGGTAAAGCTCATTCTGTTCTTTGGGTTTTCTTGAACTCTGAATCAAGTTATTTATCAAAGAAAAACATCTGATAGTAGTAATGGAGAGGGCCTCGTGAACACCAATTCATTGTCTAGAGCGCCGAGAGCTGAGCGCCCTTCCTTCCTCCTATTCTTTCTCCTGCTTTCGTCTCTTCCATGCCGGAACTACAAGCATGTGCCATAATGCCTAGTGTGAATCTTTAAAATATCCATATTAGATAGACCATTCTTCAAAAGTTGATTTCTTTTGTTTTTAATTTTGTGACCGGGACCAAAATCTATGTGCCTTCTACTTCCTAAGAATGTTCTGTACCATTGAGTTACATTCCCTCCTAAAAAATATTTTTGAAAAACAACAAAAATTTTGGAAAAATGCAATGTATTATTGGCCATATATTGTGGTTCATGTATGAAGTACCAGAACATAGGGGGCTAAGACAGATAGATCCTGAATTTTAGGCCAGTTTGGGTGACATAATGACTTTTAAGCCAGTGTAAGGTACATATCATGACATTGTCTCAAAGATAAAGGACACAGAGAAATGTGTCACTATATTTTCTGATTGTCTGAAAAAAATAAGAGACAATCCAAAAGCAGGGATTTGTGACATCAAACCAGGCAGACAGGTCTATTGAAGTGGTCAGTCATTAAGAGTTACAAGTCAAGACTTTTCAGTAGATATTCATCAGGAAGTGCTTTGGACTACCCTTGAAGAGATTTCTTATATTTATTATTGTACTAAGCCTACTGTCTATAAATTTACACATATTTATCACCAACTATCCTAAATGTAGTTAATCTCTCTCTGTATCTACACAGAGTGTGACAGAAGAAATAGGGCAGTCTAGGTGGAAACAAGAGAAATTTCTAAATGATCCATGCTTCTTTAAATTTTGAGGGGATGTAACAGACAGCGATGCTGGCATGACGGTCAGAGATTAAAACGATGCCATTGCTGTTTGATAAGGAGAAGGTTTCAAGTCTCTTTCCCAGACCGTCATTTTTAAGAAGAAAATTTTATAACACATAACTCACTGACAAATATGAGATAATGTTCAATGAAGCAATGAAGCTTAGGATAATTTTTATTGAGAACAAGAAAACAGCACTCTTTTTGTCTGCAAAATATGGTTATTCTTTCAAATGCAAACAGAAAGCTGAAACTAGTAAACTTTAATAGGTGAATTCAATGAGCTCACTCACAGTTTGAATCAGCTCACCCTTTTATGCTATTAGATAATCGGTCTGAAAATGCAAGGGTGATGGGGGTTACATTCTGAAGTTGGGACCGATCTTCAAGGCAGTGCAATGATACCCAGATATACACTTGTGGAATTTTGTTTCTTGTTACTGTTTCACATAATAGTTCTGGGATTTGGAATATCTAGTTAATTTATATCTCTATCAGAATATAAATGTATAAGGACCCTATAATTATTTATCCTGAGCCATTGATGCTAAAACAAGGAAGCTATTGACAAATATTTGAGTTGTTTGATAACCGAAACCTCAAGAAGGTTGTTACTCGTGAGAAAATCATGACAACAGAAAACAAAATCTGCGTATATGGTTTATGAAAAGAGAAACCGAAAATGTGTAACACTCAAGGCCAAAGCAGGCGAGTCTGAGGGTCTCGCACATCCGGACTTATGACTCTGATTTGAGGAAAGGACATATGCTACACGGAAGAGCGTCTCCTGCGCAGACAGGAGGGATTGTGGGAGATTGAATGCTGTGATGCAGGAGGAACATTTGCAAAACAGGGTACATTTGTGATGAATTGCTCAGCAGTTTGCCTTCCAGATGGCCCGGAGTCCTTTATTCTGAGATCCAGTTTTTGGTAACAAGTCTGAAATAAATACACACTCATGAAAGGCTTGCAAAAAACAAAGCTCAAAATGTCTTGATATCTCCAGGCTCTCATAGGAATGGATGAAGTTGCTGCCCAGTAGCTGGTCTAACTACAGTTAGTGTAGTTTGTGCACAGTCCAAATCTTAGAACTAAAAGTGACAAATGATCGAAATACCCGTGACTTCCAGCACTGTTGGTGTTCTCTGTCATCCCTGTCATCATCACCATCAGCATCTCCTTCTTCTCTCCATCACCATCCTCACCAACAGCATCATCATCTTCATCATAATCGTCTCCATCACCTCACCATTTTTATCCTCATCGCCATCATTACCATCATTTTTCTTCCCCTTCATCTTCTTCCTCCTCCTCCTCCTCCTCTTCATAGTCATCATCAGTTACCAAAGTGCACTCCGTAGGCCAGGCTAAATCAATCTATAATGAGTCTAGAATTTAGAGACTAATTCTATCTATCTATCTATGCACCTATGTATCTATCCATCCATCCATCCATCCATCCATCCATCCATCCATCCATCCATCCTTCTATCTATGTATCTATGTATCTATCTGTCTATGTATCTATCTATCTATGTATCTATCTATCTATGTATCTATCTACCTATGTATGTATGTATGTATCTATGTATGTATGTATGTATCTATCTATCTATCTATCTATCTATCTATCTATCTATCTATCATCTATAAATTATTTTTTAGTGCTGGGGAACAAATTCATATTCTTGAGCATCCTCATCACTTTGATTTTATGGACAGATTCTCACTATGTTTTACCTTGAACTCATCATCCTCCTGTCTCTGTGTGCTGACTGCTAGAAGAGAAGGTGAACATCACTGTGCCTGCAAGAGAACTTCTATTGTCAATAATAGCCCCCTTAGTGTGCGTTTGAGAGAGACACCTCCAAGGCATACAATGGCATGAATGTATGGTAGATACTACATATACTTTATTTAAATCCATGAAGATTTCTCATAGGTCTTTATGCAAGTAACTGAAGTTGTAAAATTAACACATTTTCTCTAAGTCACAGTAAAAAGTAAAATTTTCATAATTTAGACAAGCTCATTATGCTGATACTAAATTATATATTATATATTTACTTAACTTTCTAATAGGTATTGTGTGTGTCTCTTTTTACAAAGTTTGTTACATTGTAAAATAAATCTTACAAAATTTATCAAATTATTCTAACTTTTAAACAGATACCAACTGTATCTTTATCATATCGTACTTAAAATGATTCTTTATTAAAATTTTATGTCTTATTTATTTTTATTGCATGAATGCTTTGCCTGGATGTATGTCTACTCTCCACGTGTGTGCCTGGTCTTCATGGAGGTCAGAAGAGGGCATAAAATATCCTGAAATAGGAGTTATAAGTGACCATGGGCCACTGTATGGGTGCTGGAAATCAAACCTATGTCTTCTGAAACAATAGCCAATGCTCTTAACCTCTAAGCCATTTCTCCAACCCCATACTTGAAAAGATTAATTCTCAGAGACTAGATGAATCAACAGTATCTTAATAATGACTTTTGACTTCTTGTCTTACTAATAAAGAGAAAAATCTTTTGATCACTGAGAGTCTTTGGATGTAAAATATGGAAAGATAGAGTCAAAAGCTAAGATTTGCAATCTCTTATGTCTTTCAAGGCTGCATGAGACTGTGATAACTACACAGCTATACCTGTGGCCTGTTTCATACATGTGTAGTCTCCAATTTGAGAATTTCCAGATAAAA
The DNA here is from genome assembly GCF_982192425.1 of Myodes glareolus. Classification (NCBI taxonomy): domain Eukaryota; kingdom Metazoa; phylum Chordata; class Mammalia; order Rodentia; family Cricetidae; genus Myodes; species Myodes glareolus. The sequence continues at coordinate 129,812,050 of NC_142026.1, forward strand.
ATGTGTAAAGTGTTTGCAGCAGCATCAACAACAGTACTGTCTCTGAGTATTGGAAAATACACACCCTCCCCTACCACATAGACACAGCCTTCTGAGTTCTTCTGCCTCCTGACATGATACCTACACAATTCATCTGCAAACTAAAGTTAAATTGAAATTTTTTTATTATGAATATTATTCTATGAGAATCTTTGATATTTCCCTATATCTACGAAGAGCCACTTGAAACTTCACCCTGGCTCCCTCACCAGGAAGCCCTCAATTACTTTTCATTTTACCTAGAGTAAAATACAGAGTCCTCACAGTCTGTAGGAGAGTGTCATAAAGACTCTGAGCATGCTCTGTTAGCATCTTCCCCACTCATCTACAGTTCTCCCCTGGCTGCTCTTCCGTGCCTGGAGATGCTTTGCCTAGAAGCATTTCATAAGACAGATACAGTTTCCCGAGATATTCATTCACCTGACTTTTTAAGATCATTAAAACTGCTTAAATGGTCTTTTCAGAGATATTGTCCCTGGACATCTTATATAGGATACTTCCTTTCTCTGTCACCATATCTGTTTCATAACCTACCTACTGTCCCCAACTGAATACCGTCTTCTACATGTGGGTGTTTTATTATCTCTCTTGAGTGTGAACTCCATGTGTTATAAGGTTATTTTTTCGCAGTCTCTAGTGTATTGTCAGGTACATGGTGGATGTTCAAAAACATCTATTAAATAAAATCATTGTAGTTGTTTTAGTTTCTGTGCATTTATATATAAATTTTAGAATTTTGTCATTACAAGAATTGATGTTGAGATTCCCACTTAAATTATGCTGGAACTTGCACATTATTTAGGGATAGTTGACATCTTTATTTTGTTGTGCTTCTTAATTCCCAAACATGGTGTGTCTTTTGATTTACTTAGACCTTCATTTCCACCATTGGCGTTACAGAGTTTTGAGCATGTAGTCAGGCATGTGATGGTTTGAATGAGATTGTCTCCTGCTTCTATATTAGAATGATTGTTGCATAGTTATTAGAACCATTTGGGAAGGGTAGCAGGTGTGGCCTTGTAAGAGATGTGTTATTGGGGGCAGGCTTTGAAGTCTTAAAATCTAATGCTATTCCTAATTAGCTTTCTCTGCCTGGTGCCTATGGATCAGGTTGTAAGCTCTCAGATTTCCTGTGCCTGCTTACCTAACTCTAACTCTCTGAATGATGAGCCCAGTACATGCTGTCTTTTAAAAGTGCCATCCTCATGGTATCTCATCATTGCAACAGAAAAGTAATTAAGACATTCGATATTTATGTCTTAGAATTTAATTGTGTATGTGTGTGTGTGTGTGTGTGTGTGTGTGTGTGTGTGTGTATGTGAATTTGTGTATTCTCCTCTGTGTTGGGTATATGTTTACGTTCAAGGTATTCATGCATTTGGAAGCTGGAGGCCAACATTCATTAACCACTCATTCCTCACCTTGTTTCTTGAGACAGGGTCGCTCATTGAATCTATAGCATGTTGATTTGGCTATAGTAGCTGAATAGGAAGTGATTTTGGTTTCCTAGCACTGGGATTACAAACATGGCCTCTGCACCCAGGTGTTTTATGTGGGTTCTGTGGGTTGTGTGTCCCATGCTTGCCAGGGAATAGCAAACCAATTTTCTAGTCCCCAAATTTTGAATTTTTAATAACTCATTGGTTTTATATTTGTAATATTGACATTTATGTATCTGTCACTGATTAGAAAATTACAATTGTTTATTAAAAATTTATCTTGTTTTTTACAACTGGTTGAGTTCACTTATTTCTGCAAGAAGGTTTCAGACATCCTGGAATTTTCTGTAAATATTAGTATCATTAGTAAATAAGAACAAATCTATTTTTTTTCTTTCTGATGAGTTTGTCTTTCATCTCCTTTTCTCACATCATTGCTGTCAGCATTTTGCATGGCATTTTTCTCTTGTTCTTACCCTTTGGAAGGAATTAGGTGAATCAATAACACAAAGAGGAAGCCATCAACTTTCTTCACAATACATTTCTATAGGCTGGTTTTATAACTGGAGTCTTTTGTAAGCAAAGTAAAATGAAGCAATTGCCTTAAAACAAATCAAGAGAGTCAGTTAGAAGCAGCTGCTCAGCTAATCCGTTGTCTAAGTAGGAACTTTCCATCCTACTGTACTCGAATGATACAGATGTCTAGTTGGGCAGGTAAGGAACATCTTTTCTCTTCACTCAGGCATCCAACTACAAAAGTCCCCTGCTGGAGTTCTCTGAACCTCATCCAGTTCTGAGCATTGCCCAGCTCATGAATAATTCTTTGCTCAATAAACCCCGCTTACATTGTGTAAAGTTTTTCTTTGGTGCTGTTAAGTATAAATTTTGTGCCAATATTCTTTATCAAACTGAAAATGCTCATTTTACTGTCATTTCTTCTGAGTTTTTTTTACTGGTTATAGAATTTTGTCATCTATTCTTTTCCACTAAGTTGTATCATTACATTTCTTCCTTCTTTGTCAATTACTATGGTAGATTACATTGATTCTCAGATTTAATCAGCAAATTGGCACAGATGCCTGGAATAAACCTCTCTGGATCATAGTGTATACTTTTTTTAATATGTTGGTGGAATTAATTTTAATATGTCCTCCAAGGCTTTTCTTCTCTGTGGTTGTGGTTGAGTTAGTATGACATTTTCCTCTCTTTCCTTTCACTTAATCGACATCTTTTGCCTGGTTTTGGTGCCAATTTTTATAAGATGAGTTAAGAAGTATTTTCTCCTCTTCTAGTTTTATTTTTTTAAATTTAATAAATATTTATTTGATTTGTCTCTGGGCAATGAATTGTGTTTTTGCCACAATGATTCATTAACTAAAATTACATTTGTTGACTTTCTATATGTCAGTGTCTGTACTCAGACCACAGCAATATCATTGGATATTAATACATATTTTAAGAGAAGCTCTGTCTTCCTTTTCCATTTTCACTTCTGGCAGTCATGTGCATCACACAATGTATAATGTTCATGTTTGCTCCTGCTATCCATCTTATTCTTCTACCATCCCTTGTAGTAGTATATTGTTTGCATTTTGATAAATAAATCTTGCCTGAAGACCAGAGGCAAAGTTAAAACCACTAGAGGTCAGGCACTTGTGACATACACCATTAATCCCAGGATTTGGGAGAGAGCCAGATGGATCTCTGTGAGTTCAAGGCTATCCTGGGCTACACAAAATCAATGCAGAAACAAATCTAGGTAGTGGTGGCTCACACCTTTAATCCCAGCCCTAGGGGATCACATGCCTTTAATGCCAGCACTAGAGGGAATATAAAATAAGAAGAGAGAAAAGCTTAGTTAGCTTAGTTTGCAGTCACCAAGCCTTGGTAGAAGTAAGATTTCTCTAGTGGTTTGGTGGCTTTGCTTTTCTGGTTTTTGAATTGAATCCCAGTTTCTGACTCTGGGATTTTATGATTCATACTCCAAACCCTGCTGATCACCTAGTCCCCAACAGTCTGTCTCACATCTCTGTGTCTTTCTGGTGCAGGTCATGTTCAGGTTGCAAAATATTATGTAGAATTGGTCTTAACTGTTTTTAAAACTTTGGTAAAAAGTCTCCAATATAGTCAACTAAACCTAGAAAAAAATCTCTACTGATAGTTTTAAAATTATGAATAAATACAATTTCCTCAATGCCTACATGCCATTCAGTCTTCTACATTACACGGACTATGCTGTAAGACTTTTGAGGAACTCAGTCTGCGATATGTACTTCTCACGTGTCCAGGTACTCACTGTATATCCACTTTGTCTTGCTGCTGTCATCATGATCCACAGTGACACACCCTGTGTCATCGCAGATGTAGATGGCTTCTGCTTTCCACTTTCTCTCACCTGCCACTTTGATCTTTCCAAAGAACCACTCATTTGTTATACCCATTCCCATCTTATTTTTCACAGTGAACTGACTTTTGTTTCTAGTGGAGCTCCCATTCCCTGTGGAGACCTCCTGGTCACTGTACTCTCCACAGGAGCTGCGGACTCCGTGGATGCTGGGAAAAGAGAAGCCAGGTTATCCCAGGACAATAGCTGTGGTTCTAATTCTCCAGATCTCCTTTGACACAGTTCCAGCAAGAGAAATCCCACTAACTGATGTGAGATTCCCCTCTGTATGCTGTGAATATGTTTTATTACCATTGGTTAAAAAAGAAGCTGCTTTGGGCCTATGGCAGCACAGAATAGAGCAAGGTGGAAATTCCAAGCATAGACAGAAGAGAAAAGAAGGTGGAGTCAGAGAGATTTCATGTACTGACAAAGGAGACAGAAGCCCCCAAATCTACCAGTAAACCACGAGCCTCGAGATAACATACAAAATAATAAATATTGGTTAATTTAAAATAGAAGAGTTAGTTTATAAGAATCCTGAGCTAATAGGCCAAGCTGTGTTTTAATTAATACAGTTTCTGTGTGATTATATTGGGTCTGGGTGGCAAGGAAATGAACAAGCAACCTTCATTTACAACTAACCCTCTGGTGGCAACAGGCATTCAGACTCACTACTGATCCACTCTGATGCCATAGAGAAGACCTCCTAACAGGCAGACTCACCTCTGATCTGTCCTGATGCCATAGAGATGGCTTTGTAACTAACAACCTGGAAAGAATGTCCACCCAACTCTCTGCTTGTGGTTTCCTGACAGCACTGTTAAGGGTCCTGGGACTTTCTAAGGTGTCAGTAGACTGGATGTGCAGGTGTCTTATTCAGTGTTGTGAGAGCATGGGGAAGGGCAGTTTTCATTGGTGGACTGACTGAACTGGAGTTGTCAGTGTGTTCAAGTTTTCTTCTTTTCTAGGTACCACTTTCCGATCCTTACACTAAAATGTAAAAGCAGAAATGTTGATGCCTTTCTTCTTCTGTACCTGTTGATGAGTCCAGGCTGGCTTCTTTGGCTCCCTGCCTGATACCCAGTAAAACGATAAAGGAGTTGAGAGATTCCTGAGCAGGTAAGAACACTGTCTCCAGATAATCCAGTTCACAGTACATAAGGTGGCTCATAACCAGGGGATCTGCTGCCCTCTTCTGGTCTCTGTGGGTACTGTACACAGGTAGTGCACAGACATACACGCAGGCACACAAACACACATAATAAAGTAAAATCATAAAATAAAATTTTGTTTTAAAGAAAACCATAGAGCTCTCAGTGGCACCCCTTCTTCATTCCTTAGATCATGAATGGATCCCCACTGTCTTTCAGTCTTTGAAAGGGCATTACTATGCTTGTTTTAAACATGCCTCAAGGATTTGATTGTACTTGTCAGGAAAAATAGAAGAAAATATGAAAGAGACAGAAATTTGTCAAGCGTGAATTTGCTTTCTCTGAATGGCTCTCTGGTGGAAATCCATCCAATAGCCTTTTGTCTCTTTCCACCTGTTTCCTTTCTAGGATAGAAATCACCAGTGAAAGCATTCTAGAACCTTGTTCAGGAAATAAACAAACAGCATCAACAACAAAACCAAACCAAGCTGGGAAAAGTAGCACTACAGAACGAGGACTCTGGAAATCACCTCCCCCTTCATTTTCTATGAGTACTAATTTTAAAGTACGTGGCCATGTGTCAGGTCTGTGTATAGAAAAATGCGCCTTAGAAGTTGTAATTTTCCTGAAATCACTGGCTGAGTTCAAACTCTTTCTGCCTAAATTCACCAACACAGTAGATCTCTCTGGGCTTCAGTTCGGGCTTTGAAGAATGCTTGAAGGACTCTTGGGATTTGGGAACTGAATTTGGTTTGGTTCAGTTGTCTGTGGATAGAGGCCAAGCGTGTAACTAAACACCTTGAACAAAAAACAAATCAAAAAACAAAACTAAAATGAAAACAAAACCAAACCCCACTCAAGATAAAGCACCAGCTTATCCAATATGTCGATGGCAGCAATGTGGAGAAATCCTGCTGCAACATGTTTCCTTGCTAGTGACATGAGAATGGGTCTGAGGAGGTGAAAATGGCTTTTGGAGCGTTGCCTTGGGAGACAGCACAGGGTACAACGCACGGAAAGGTGAAGTATCAACCCTGGAGTCCGAGAGAATCAGAACTGAAGCTGTGATTTTCTGGGAGAAAGACATAGTTATGTGGGTTGATGACCCACGATATATACAGCAGGTGAAGCTGTGCACAGAAAGGGATACCCAAACATGCTGGTGGGATTAGAATTCATACACGTGTTTTAAAAAGTAGACCAGTAATTTCTGGTGAAGTAAATGGTGCACATATTCTCTGACCTAGAATTCAAAGTCCGGGAATGCAGCTTAGGGACCATTGTTTTGAGTACTGGGAGATGCATTTCTATCTTCTATCGTGTGGAGAGAAAACAAAGCTTCCTTCATTGGTTGAGTACATTAAATTACGGTTGATTTTACAGATGGATGCCAAGGGAAGTGAATTATAGATGTATGTCAGCAATGAGGACTGCACACTCCACAGGAAAAGGGAAAAAGCACTCATTTCACAAATTGTTCATAGAATAATTCTTGAAGATTTTTATTAGCAATTTTGTTACTACTGTGTGTGCAGCATGTGTTTGGTGTTCATATAATACAGCATGCCTATGCCCTACCTTTCTATGGATTCTGGGGCTCAATCTCACATAGTTAGGCTTACGTGGAAGTGCCTTACCCAGTGAGCCATCTCACCAGCCCTGTAGACAGAATAATTCTCTTAAAATGTGTTGCATAATAGAGTTTGGAGAACATATATCTAGTAAAACAGAAAGGGGGAAGTGGAATGAGGAAATGACCAGGCTCTGTGTTGGAATACTTCTTTCCGAGCACTAAGGGAGAAGACCGTGGTGACAGAAGAGGAATGGGGCCTCGGTGCCTCTGTAGTACACGCAAGAATGATTTTCCCGTTTTATGCCAGCTATACATAACCGTTTATTTCTATACAAATCATGTCCCTTCTGTGTATGAAAGTCATCTCATTGTTTAAGGATAGAAGTACCATGGAAGCATGTGGTGCTAGGGAGTAGCAATGCTCCAGGACAAATATTTAACACACGACTCCAAGAAAAATGATGTGTCGTGCACATGCATTGTGCCCAGTGTAGAAGGAAGACTGAACAATTGTGGCAGAGATCACAAAAAGAGTCACAAATAGCTCATTTTCTTCTTGGCAAAGCATGGCCAGCCTGCCCCACGATTCAACCACCAGCTAATTATCACTACATTAAATCACATGGGGTATCGAGGATGGCAAAAAGTGTTCTTGTTATGAGAGAAGACAATGTAGCAAGTATATCAAAAATGTGGTTTATCATCTGGCCGCGTCAGTCTTCAAGAAGTGGCCAGTCCCACGTGGCTTTCTTAATCACCAAAACTCAAAACCTCTTGTGTAAGATGATGTTCCATAGGCTGCCTTCTGCATCCCATCCATTAAACCTTTGTCAGCATCTCCACTGCTACAGCGGTCTGCTCACTACTGGTGCTGTGTAGGTACAGAGAGCCCCATGATACCTGTCAAACATATCCATACGGCAATGTCACCGCCCAGATGGTAAGTGTGAGAATTATCACTATCCTCCTGCATCAGATGAAGAATAAATGAGTCAGGGACAGACACAGGGGTTACTAGGTGGTCTAGCTGTGTCCCAGCAAACAGACTTGAGAAACAATGTAATGAAAATACAGCGAGAAGGATGAGAGCAGGGTAATGTACATAGATAAAAATAAAAAAAACACGACTAAACAACAGCACACGTTATAAGAAGACAAAAATGGATTTATACAAATAAAGCACAGGGTGGGGACTAAAGGTTGAGAGCAAGAGGACACCAGAAATAATAGACACCTGAGAAGGGGAATGAACTCAAAGCTAAAGTGATTTCGAACAAACTGATGGGATTCTTTTTTCCCTCCTGGGTCTTTGTTGTTGTTTTCTTTTCTAGCTCACTAACAGAGTTATTAAAATAGCCAGTATTAGAAACTGGGTCTTCAGGATGAAATAAAATCAAAATATTAAATTGCTTTTATCTCGTGCTTTGTGCTGTGCAAACAGTAATGATTGTAGAAAGACGAAAAGTCAAGCAAGAGCTGGAGAGGTGGCTCAGCAGACAGGAGCGTGTGCTGCCTTCCCAGAGGACCCGAGTTTGGTTCCCTGAAGCCGTGTCAGGTGGCTCACAATGGCCTACAACTCCAGCTCCAGGGGATCTGGTGCCTCTAGCTTCTGAGGGCATCTGCACTCACATGACCATGTCCACCCTTTCCCCAAATATACATAATTTAAAAAATAAAGTTTCAAAGTACAATTTTTACCCTTGAAGAATTATGAAAACTTTGATATAAAAATGGAGTAAGAGGCAATTACTGTATCCAGTTCACGCAAGTAACACGTTTTGGGTATCAACTGAGGGTGTGTTTGAGATAAACCACTTAACAAAATCTTTGTATTCTTTATCTTATCGACTTTACATTTTGTGTGAGCTGTGAGGTCTTAAACAATAAATGCAATAAACAAGTAAAATTAAGTATAAGTTCCAGAAAAATATTCTGAGAAAAATGAAATAGTGAATAATGAAATAGTAGTTGAGAATGTTGAATGTGAAGGTTTGGTAGGTAAAATTTTAGATTAGTTGGCTATGGAAAAACTCACCAACACCATGACATTGAACAGAGACCTAAAGTGAAGACAGCTATCTGTGCTGGTTTCTATGGTAGGAGAATTTTAAGTTAACAAGAAAGCTCACAAGCATTGCTGGTGCAAACATTTGGGAAGCAGACCAGGTGTTGAGTTTGAGCAAGATTGAGAGGCTGTTACACAGCCAAGAGACGACTCAACTAAGGCAGTGAGTCTAGGAGTCTACGTTTCAGGAATGATGCCTACAAAACAGATACAGTTTGGGAGTTGTACTGGCTGGTTTGTGCCAGCTTGACACAAGCTATGGTATCAGAGAGGAGGGAGACTCAGTTGAGGAAATGCCTCTATGTGATCCAGCTATAAGGCATTTTCTCAAGTAGTGATCAATAAGGGAAGGCACAGCCCATGGTGGGTGATGTCATCCCTTAGCTGGTGGTCCTGGACTCTATTAGAAATCAGGCTGATTAAGCAACACTCTCCCGTGGCTTCTGCATCAGCTCCTGTCTCCTGGATGCTGCTCTGCTTTAGTTCCTGTCCTTTGGTGATGAACAACAGTGTGGAAGTATGAGCCACAAAACCCTTTCTTCCCCATCTTGCTTTTTGGTCATGATGTTTTGTTGCAGTAGTAGAAACCCTAGCTAAGATAGGAGGTTTCTAAATGTGTCTTTTCAAGCTATGCTTCAATCTCTAACAGAGTGGGCAGAGCTGGAAAGAATAGCAAATCAATAGTTTTTTAATGGCTGGCCCCATACCGTGACTATGGGGAACATAAACTGGTCTGAACAGGTTATTAAAAATAAAATAATGGGCATGAAGGTGGTGGATGGAGAGTTGTGTCTGGAAAGAGTTAGAGGGAGGAGTGGGGTGAGTGTGGTAAAAGTACATTTATGAAATTCTCAAAGAATTACACATTTAAGAAAAAACTAACGTACTATCCCAGAAGCCATGAAAAGAGAGTGCCAACTAAAGACAAATTCTTTTCAAAACTAGGCATTATAAATATGTTCAGAATTTAAAAAGAAAACTTGACCAAAAGAGATGAGAAATGGGATACATAAAAAGCACTTGGATTAGTATTTTTAGGTAAATACAAAATAGAAATAGAGTATCTTAATTGTCCGAAAAAAATGTCCTTAGGAAATGAGAGGCTGCAAGGCAGAAGCTTACTGGGCACTAGCTTGGAGGAGAAAATGCAGGCATGACCTGGCAATCAGCTTACTTGGCACAGTGTGCTTCTAAAGAAGCAAGGCACACTATGCCACAGAAGTCAGAACACTAAATTCTGAAGTCGCTTGAGTGACAAGTGGCTGGCTTGGATGAACTCTCCACATCCCCTTTATTGTGTCTCTTCCACACAGAGACCCTGGTGGTCCAATCTGAGATAAAGGATAACAAAGCCCAGCCATGGACTTCCACTACATCAGTGGTGGCTCACACGCACAGTCACTGTTCCCTGAAACTGGCTCCGGGTGGTTTAATTCCATGCCTTTTACCAATCCACTGGCATTGCTGTCTTGTCGGGGATGCCTCGGTAAGGATAGCACTAGCCCAAATAAAACCAGAAGAAATTCACAGGGAAAATGAATGCATGCCTTCAGTGACCGTGGGGACAGTTTCGCTGGCTCAGGTGACAGGCTGTAGTCTTGTGAGGGGAGAAGAGAAAGGGCAGACCCTTCTCCTGCTGCCTCCTGTCTAGCTAGAGGATGGGAAGGAAGGCTCCCAGAAAAGCCCCTGTCAGCCTGCTGTTACTCCAAGTTTGTTGAGTCCAAGCCACATAAGGGAAGTGCTACTAGGTTCCTTGTTATCGGGTGATGGGAGGGACAGCATCTACTTTGCTGAGAAGGCATTTGCATCCTCTGAGAATTCTTTCTCTTCATGTCTGTCTCCTCAATAGTTGCTTCTTCAAGATGGCTAAATGTTTCCAGAGGAAACTATTTGCAAATCCGGCAAGCTCATCCTATCCTGGAATGGGCACATCTGCACTCATTATTTTATTATATGAATTTTGAAACCCTTTAAAAAACCTTAGCATAGTTTTAAATTTAAATATAATATAGCATGGGTAAACCCTAAACCACTCTTTCCCCTTAGATTAGAAATACTGTTATATTAAATCAACTTGTGGAGTCTCTTGGGTATTGATATAACTATGGTATGTTTTGTGATTGTTACATAATGTATAGACATAGGCTTATAAACCTGATCATTATCTCAGAGGGTGCATGTAAATGACTTTGTAATTTATCAACTAAAAGATGACATGAGTTGACCATTCATTGAGAGTACAATGCTGTTGATTTAGACATTTTTAAAAGCTAACATGATGTGCAATTTTTTATTCCATCACAAGACAGTGACCATCTGGAAACTATTTTATTTTTGTCACAGATTTGTTGCTTTTACCTTGAGATGCGTGTTTCTAGACAAAGTGTTTACTTGGGAGAACTTCTCCTCATTTGTCTTTCTTTAGTGTCAAACATTGCCTAGTCCTTGATTTTAATTATGTGTTTGACGACTCCCCTCTGACTTCTGTAATGCAGTTTTCTTCTTATCTTGGATGAGCATACACCTTGTGCTTTGAGATGGAGAACTTGGATATTACTGTGAACGGTGACTTCCCGTTGTGCTTCTTGAGTTTTGCCATAGAGACTCTCTAGAACGAAGGAGATACACAGACTGGTGTTTCGTGGTCAGTGGGCATGGAGCGTGGCAGGCTCAGAGGCTTCCCCATGGCTTGGACTGTTCTTCTGTTGGATTCAACACCATTCTCTCTCACCCAGTTGTTACACCCCCTACTCTGATCTCAGAATACCTTAATTCTGCTGTTTTAAGATCAGCAAATGCTGTGGGAACTCCTTCAGCCATTCTGGGCTAGTGTGGAACTCTTTTGTATGCCAACAACCAAGAACCAATCCATCACTTAAAAGTAATTCAAAGTGTGGTGCACTAACCAAATTCATTTTGGTTTCTTAGGAATTATCAAAGCCAAGAAAATATGCAGTCACGTTTTCTGAGCAACAATTTATTTTTCTGAAAAGATAGATGGCATTTCGTGTTATAAATAGAAAGAAAATTGGAAATTTGGGAGCCAGATGAATGAGTTGAATTCACACAATTTTAGTATTCCATGGTCAAGAATGCCTAATATATCATCTCCAAAAGTAGAACCTGCCAACTGGGCCAGGTTGCTCTTGTCTCTGGGCCAAAACTATCTCTTTCCTGGGCCATCAGGAGACTATGATTAGTTTTGGCCTTCATTATGTTTGCTTTTGTATTATTTTTGGACTGAGAGAAGGCATGTGTTTTGGACAGCTCATTTTCTCATTTAGATAACAGTAAGTTTTCTGGGACTCAGAGACATTGCTTCTGAGGTGATTAAAAATATCTCTAATCCATTAGATACCAACTTCATGTTCAATAGTTCTTTTTATTGGTAAACTTTCCAGTTTATGCAAGGCCTTATATCACTGACTTCTTCAATGCTACCTTTCTTCAGGGGCTGTTAGTGACAGTTTTTAGGAGAAAGTCGTTCTCTATTAAGTACTTCAAATGGTTTATGCACTTTAGTTGAATGATGAATATAATTATACTTGATTAATAAAAACATTAAGCAAGGCATTTTATTTTGATTGGGCATGTTCTCCCTGTTCAGAACCATCCCTAGTCATGTCCAGTATTGAGTCTTGGGCTCTAAAGTTCTACAAAGTTTCCTTCTCGCCGTCCTCCTCATTTTTGTTTGTAGTTGAGTGTGTGAGCTGCTCTTCCCAGCTGCACTGCTTCTGTTTCCAGAGTAAAACACTGCTTTGTGTTGCTCAGATGCCTTTCATCTTCCACTGTCTGATCACAAGCTCTTTCATAGCTCCTACTTCTTTCAAATACCACTTTAGGGAGGAAACTGCTTTAATTTCCCATCTTTGCTGACTATATAACCCTTTTGTTTCTGAAGGAGAGAAGGGTAATTTTATTTTGTTATTTTTAAAAAGATTTATTTTTAATTACAAGTTTATTTTAAAAAAAACTTTCATACAATGTAGATTTTCTTTTCCTAATGCCTCAGGAATCCTCCCCAGCCTCCCTACCCACACAAGTTCATTCTCTCTCTCTCTCTCTCTCTCTCTCTCTCTCTCTCTCTCTCTCTCCCACAACAAAACCACCAAAAGTCAAAGCAAGCAAAAAACCAGTAAGACAAAAATACCAAAGCAAAATATAGAGAACTAAATCCTGCCCTCCCCCCCATGCACAAGAAACCCTGTGGAGTTCATTTTCTATTGGCCAGCATGTCTGAGTATGAGTATGTGCATATGAGCCAAGTGTTCCCTGACGTTAGAAGAGATACTGTATCCCCTGGAGCTGGAGTTACAGGCTGTCGTGAGCTGTCTGATGTGATCCTGTGTATGGGCAACCATCTCTCTTAACCACTGAGCAATCTCTCCAATCCTAAGAAGGGAATAAAAAAATAAAGAAAAATTGACAATTGAAAATACACTTAAAATATGCGAAGCACTTGAAATATGTGGCTCCTGTCTTAGTTTCTTAGGTAGGTATCTGCTAAACTCTAAGGGTATGCAAGCATGATTGATAAATTCTGTGTAGTTCATCAATTTATACTTCCATGGGTTATGCATATGAAGGTGGTGAGATTAGCAAATGAATAGACATCTAAGTGAGAGTTATGTCCTTGTGGCTAATATATACTACTGAATAGAGTTGCATTGGAGTTAAGTATATAGAATTAGAAACACGGAACAGTAGGAAAAAAAAACCAAAGTAAATCTCAGTGGCTTTTTACCTTCCTCCTCAATCCATGCCTCAAGATAAAGTCTCCCAAGAAGACCAGGGTTAGTCGTTGCTTATGATTCTTTCTAGAAAACTCTTTTGTTTTGAACCTTGCCTTAATAGCTTAATTAGTGTTATGTTTTAAACAGATGAATAGTTTTCCCGTGGTAACTTTGAAGGGACTTGGATTCATGTCAGTTCTCTAGCTGCTGTCTTTAGGGCTTTAACAAACGTGATGTTACAAGGCAATTCTACCATAGAACAAACAAAGCCAAATAGAAAGTTTGTACCGCTGGCTGGTGGCTGCAGGAGGAACTTGCCCAAATCATGCAGTCCCATGCTCACTGTTTTTTGCCTTTTATGTAGAAAAAAAAACATATTCTGGTTGACACACTTGAATAGTTAGCAAGAAGCAAAAAGACAGAAGCCAGAGGGCAAGGTTCGTGCATTTAGGGACTTTCCTGGACCTATGGGACAAGGTCTTTGATGGATTATGCTTTTGTTGCCATTTGACAGGTGTTGAGGCTATGTGCTAAGGTCAGAATGGTGCCTCTACCATGACATGAGTTGTGCTAAGGCCTCAGATCCTGTTATAATAACTTCTTTATTTATTATACCCGTTATAAATGGACGGCATTGCCTCTCTTCTGAGGAAAATGAGAAAATTACTAGACTCAGCGCTTGATTAATTTTCCACCATGGCTCCCATTTTGGTTCATTCCTTTATATAATTTCATTTGTAACTCTACATAATCCCCCCCTGTACATTTCTCAACTAGTTTTAATATTTCCTATGAACATAAAATGACAATAAATAAACATACAAAAATAAAAAATTAAGTGTTTGTTAAACATTTTCTCTAACTTTACTCATTTTTAAATTTAATTATTTTATTTTTATGTTTCCAGTTGATATTATTATGTTACTCCATATGTGACACATCTTTCTGCAGAATGCTTTAACAGTAAAAATGAAAAGAGTCCTTAGCTTAATTCCATATCAGATTTTAAGTATTTGAATCATGCCCACGATGGGCATTTCTTTAAGATGTAGATGCTTCAGGATAAAGAGCCAGGCTCAGACTGTGCACACCATGGCAACTGTAATGTAGCATCATTTCTAAAGAAGGCACCAATGCACATTCCCTTTGCCCCTGAAGAAGGAGCATGCAGTCGTGCCTTGGTGACTCCCGGAAAGCTGGCTTTGCAGTGTCATGAATCTCTTTGATGATCCTCCTGTAGACTTGACGTGTGGTTTTGTTTCCCATTGAGGTCAGAGAGAAGCATGCTACAAGAGACTGTCTACTCAGTCCAGAGAGGGTGACAATGTTCTTGGAATTTATGTGAAGGTACTTTTGAGAGCTGGTAATTAGATCAAAACTGGGGAAAACACACTGGCTATGGAAGGAGGGCTGGGACCAACTTTCCAAGAGTCTGTTTTTTGAGGTCAATATTGTTTTCTACTCAAGTGTTAAGTTAACTTCCCCGATTACTAGCTTTGGCTGCACCCACATGTTTGAGATCCCTCTTTTGTCAAGAGATGAGTGAACCCTGGAATATGGGAATTTAAGCTCCTGAAGTCCTATGCACATGTTTATATAAATTGATAATATGATTTGAGATCACTTCCCCCAAGCAGCATTAGTGACTTAAGATAAAGACTATGTTACGAGTGTTTACACTCAGGTGCCTCACTCAGTTCAACTTATGAAAATGCTAAATAATATTAAAAGGCATTTAATTCCTGATTTTGAATCTTTCTTTCTTACTTTAGAGGAATAATTTGTTGTTTGTTTATGAGCCAGGGTCTGACTATGTAATTGTAGTTGTTTGGAACTCTCTCTATAAACCAGGCTGGCCTTGAACTCAAGAGATCTGCCTCCCTCAGCCTCTTGAGTGCTGCTATTAAAGATGTGCACCACCACCCCAGCTCTAGGATGCTTTTTCAAAATGAACATGTAAAATGTTAGCAAACTAAATTAAAGAATAATGGATAGCAACTTGCCCATTATTAGAAAACTAAATAAGTTTGGCCTCTCTAACAGTATTGCATCTTCAATTTCCATGCAAAGATATTTGTAAATATTTTCCATAAGAAATAGATATCATGTAAATATATATATATATATATATATATATATATCAGCATGTCTGACTATTCCATTTGCGTTTTTGTAACAATACTACAGGTGGAATGATTTGTAGAGAAAAGGAATTTGTTTTATTCTTAGAGGGGCTGGGAATCCGAAGATCAAGGCATTGGCATTTTGTTTGGTAAGTTAGTCAGCTTCCTGTTACTCTAACGGACATGCCAGAGGTTGTCAAATGACCAAGGGAGAGACTGACTTTAGTGCATATGTTTTAAATGTCTATTCACAATTAGCAGCAAAGTTGGCTGTCTTCAGTTTCCTGTGGCACACCAGAGGGGAGATGAGCAATGGAACAAAGCCACAGTCTTCTCCAAGAGCACATCTCCTACAGTCTAGGCCATCTTACCAGGCCCCACCTTCTAAATCTTCCATAACTCCTCAGTGCACTAAGCCTTTGGGCACATTGCAGATCTGAAACACACACACACACACACACACACACACACACACACACACACCAGGGCTCCCTGTTGCATCTTCTCAGGGAAGAAATTAGGAAAGCAAGTTTGCTGAAGGCTGAGGCTTATTGCTGAATGACCTAACTAACATGGGAGAGGGAGCAATCTTTAGGACCCAGGAACCTCCCAAAGATGCGAAGTCAGAAGGGACCAGGTCAGACCATATTGCTTCAGCATCTGAGTTTACTCCTGTCGTATATACAAGGTTCAGATGCACCAATCCAGGTATTTTTGGATCCTTGCTTATGCATATGTCAAGGACCAATTTTCTAATTCTGTATTTTCATTGCTGATTGCCTTTTAAAACTTTTCTCACTAATGGGCCAGCTTTCTAATTATTTGAATTAAGTTTTGGAGACCTCTCCTTGCCTGTGTTCAGAGCAATTACTTCACTTCACACTCTCCTCCAAAGACAGCTTTATAATGAGGGTTTTCTTACCATTATCCTCAGTAATTTGAAGATAAATAGTTAGATTAGATTTTTGTCTCATTTTCTTTTGTGCCGTATTAATCAAGGTCTTTCGCTGATGACCCAGCTGATTTCTAGACTCTTCTAAGAAAAGAAAGCAAATCTTACTTTCTTTAATATTAGAAACCAATCCACATTTAGTGTTTTATTTGCAGACTCTTTTTTTGGAACATTTTTCATAATATAAGGAGCCACTTTATATTTAGCATTTATATCATAGCATTTTTCTATGCTAATGTTTTATTTTTGCATATGTGTGTGTCCATGTATATGTAAGTGTGGGTATACATGTGTACATGTAGAAGTCAGAGGTTGATTGTGAAAGTCTTTTTTTTTATCATGTTTTACCTTACATATCAAGGCAGGGTCTCCACCTTACATGTTGAGGCAGGGTCTCTACCTTACAGACTGAGGCAGGGTCTCTACTTTATATATCAAGGCAAGTCTCTCATTTGAACATGGAGCACAACAATTCAGCTAGTATGGCAAGTCATCTTGCTGTAAGAATATCCCAATAGTCTCCTGAATGCTAGGATTGCAGGCAGCCTTATACCTGCCCAGAATTGATGTAGGGACTAAAGATCTGAATTCTACTCTTCCAACTTACACTGTAAGTGCTTTACCCATTGAGCCAGCCTCCTGGCCTGTATGCTGAGTTTTGATTGCGTTAGTAATAAACTGTCTTGCTACAAGTCACAGCATTATGCAGTAATTGTTCAGCGAGATTTTCATGAGTGACTTATCAGAGCCGAAGGCCCTGGTGAAGGCCAAGGCTTTCGGCATTATTCCTTTATGAATAAAGTGGCTGTCTTCTGTTGTAAATTCTCGCTGTAGCTCACTCTCTTTCTGTTACATATTTGGAAATTAATTCCCATAAATCAGAAGTGTCTTCTATGCTTTTGGGACTTACTAATCACCTTCCCCTAGCTACGTGTGAAAACAGTTTCCCACTGCCAGGTCTTTGGTCCTCTTTCCTGGGTAAATGCCAAAATCTGTCTTCCTGCAATTATCTTTATCAGCAGACATTTGGTCATGTTTAGGGCAAGGAAAGAGCACTCTATTTAAGATATTCACAAATATCCAAGGACATAGATTTGTCCAAGCTGCTGCTCTGGTTTTACCTCACTTATGGATAAGGAATGCAATAGCCTAACACTAACCTTCATTAAAAGATACCTAATGTTCTATGCTTACTTCCACTTCAATTTACTGATGATTTTAGTTCAGTAAATTTACTGCTTGTGTTTCACTCTCAAGGACAGCAGAAGAGATAATTAACTGCAATCCAAGAGAAAGACTCACTTTCTGCTAGAGGCACAGACACAAAAAGGATCACCCACAATCAGGATGGCTGATAACAGGATACCCTGGAACTGATAATTTTGAGACCTCTTTGTTTCTATCACTTAGGGCAAGAAGTGTAAACTACAGATCTAGGCCGGTAGAAATTACAGCATCTGGTGAATGTGCTAATCAGATCAGAAGCCATTAGCTTCTCCTTGACAGTTTATGTAGGTTGCCTGGTTACCCCGTATCCTCTATGCATGCTGGGAGATAAGTGGCATGCTGATTTAAAATACAATCCATGCCCTATCCATAATTTTACAAAAAATAAACTTTTAGCTCTTTTATCTACCACCTAAAAATGTCGCACACAAACCTTCCCCTAATGATTTAATTCCTTTCTTAACTAACTTTCTCCATTATGAAGTTCACCAGATGTGCACTAGCCACTCCCACCTTTGAGCTGACAGCCATGGATCTCTCTCTCTCTCTCTCTCTCTCTCTCTCTCTCTCTCTCTCTGTGTGTGTGTGAAAAACCTCATCTAAGTTTTTATGGGGAAAAAGAATTCTAGCCCTAGGACCTGGAGGGCAGGGGAATTGCTGGATTTAAGGGTATATATATATATATATATATGGGTATATATATATATATATATATCATAAAAAAGGAAGAAGAAAGAAACATGGACAGGTGGATCCTGTTGTGAGTAGATTTCTTATGCCCCAGATTCTAACCCCCTTTGCTTATTGTGGGGTCTTTAATTAAACCTTGAGAGGAATTTCTTAAGAGCTGAACTCTTAAGGACCCTGTTTCTGTCTTTCCTACCTGTTTTAATAATCTTATACTCTTATTCTCAAGAAGTAGTTATGTAGCTTATTTCCTACCCCTCTGTAGACAGTTACTGGAGGGTTGTACATATATCCAGGCAGTGGTCCTGGCTTTCTGACAACCAGGCATTTCTTTCAGTAGACACATCTGAGAGCCTTGTTGGGTGTTTCATAACAGACATAGAGCAAGAATCATCCGCTGAATGTACTTGCCAAGTCCAGACACTGTGCAGCTGTGGTAGACACTTTTCCTGACTGAATCATCACCTTGTGTTGTGGTGATCTTATGTGTCTCTTATGATGAAGGAAATGAAACTAGACAGTCTGAAGAACGTGGCTAAATTCAGCAATAAAGAGAGGAAGGGATTTGAACTTAGGCTGGTGGTCTCTGGAAAACCCCTTCGATTATGTGCTCCTACAATCCATGACACGTAAAATACAAGGGATACTCTTGGTTCCGTCACCTCTATTTTCTGATCAGTGCTGGGAGCTGACTTCCTGTTTTTTCCTGCTCCCACTGGTGGCCTGGTGAAGGCTATTTCTCCTGCACTCAGCAGTCCTTAGTAGCGTGCAGTTCTTTAACAAATGCTCAGCTGTAAAAATGTATAGCTACAAGTAACATTATACAAACCGAGAAACTGAGAAGGTTTTCTTTAGGGATACACAGGCATACACACATACATATGTATAAAATGTACATGTTAAATTTATATTATACATATTTTTCATCCTAGTGACCATGAGGTGAAGAGGTTTCCTTTGCTGCTCCTTCCTGTAGTGATGTTTTTGCCCTGAATCTCATAGCCATTGTACCAAGTGATCATGGTAAGCAACCATATGATAAAATTAACCTCTATGTCTTATAATTGGACTATCTCATGTATTATCCTAGTGGCTTCCCAGCTATGGTGGCAGGTGGTAAGTGAAGGACCCCAACCTTAGTCTCCATCTTAAGATTGAAAGACCCAGCTCTAGTCTCCATCTTAAGATGTTTTGATTAAACAGGCCAGGGCAAAGCAGGATATCTGTGGGTGGCAGAAGCAGTCTTAAGACCGGCTGCACCTACCTAGAGGATGAAAACAGGATATCTGTGGGCGGCAGAAGCAATCTTAAGACCGGCTGCACCTGCCTAGAGGATAAAAACAGGACATCTGTGGGCAGCAAATGCAGTCTTGAGAAAAACACCCAGTCCTTTGTGTATTGAAACCCAAGGGGGCAGAAACTGACTGAAACTAGCTTAATTTAGACTTGTTTTGTAGACTTGTTTTGTAGACTTGTTTTTGTAGACTTGTTTTTGTCCTGATGTTGATCCACCCCATATGTTAATTTAATTTGAGTTGACCAATGGCGTTGCTGTTGCTATGCTTCCCCGTTATGTAACCCTGAGATCCTATAAATACTGGCTGGAAAAATACAAGGGGGAGCTCAATCTCACTGGAGTACTGAATCGCCCATTGGCACTTTCGACAATAAAGAATCCTCTTGCTGTTTGCATCCATTGGCATGGCTTATTGAGTCTGGGGGATCCTTCCTAAACCCTAGAAATTAGGGTCTTTCAGTAAGCTCAAAAGAGTTTGTTCTGACTGGGAACCGTGTGAGGCAGCATGCTAGAGAAATGTACTTACTTGATACTACTAAAGCAATAGGTCCCCAAAATGTGTTATTTTCTAAGCAAATGTCAGAATATCTGCTCTTACCGTTATGTAGGTTCCTCTAGTTAGAACATGGTTATATCACTATTTAATGCCCTTCCCTGTGTTGACTAGTCAATATTTCTACAAGTTAGACTTTTATTTTGTGAATTCTGGCACACTGCGCTGATGGCCTTTGATTTCCTGTACGTGGTTATGCTGCTATGTAGTAAATCTCGTGAGCCTTGAGCCATCTGCTTGTGCCTAACATAAATATTCATACCAAACCCTTCAGGGACCATTCACATATTTATAAAAACTGTGGAACTGGGATGGTGCAAAGAGGGAAGCACCTCTTTTTATTTTTACAGGAAATTAGCCAGATGGCTTGTAAAGGTGTTTGTCCAATTGCATTTTGTCGAATACCCGCAAGGTCAGTTGCGTCTCCCATAAAACATGTAATGAGGTTTGTCGTAGTCTCTTTCCTTTGGCATCTTCTTTGCAAAGCCAGGCATTGTAAGAAGAGCCAGGATAGATTTCCATCTCTCTCCCTGCCTCTTTCAGACCCATAAATATGCATGCTCTTAGTGATCTGCCTTCTGTACAACTGGGACCAGCATTCTCATTTGTAAAGCTTTGTAGCAATTGCAGCTACCTGGATTCAGCAGCGCTGTGCTTCTCTTACCCCGCAATGTGGACATTTAGCAGAGGGGAGCCTTTGACAGCCTCATGACTTATTTAAAAAACAAAGCTGAAACATAACAAGTTGGGCAATGAAATGTGGCTTAAGTATAATGGTTCCTCCTACCTGACTCCAAGGTCATTTATTGTTATGCCAGTGTGTTTGGCCTGGCTACTCTGCTTACCGCACAGTGATAGAAACCTCCTACCCTGTAAACACCATCTTCTCCTCTGGGAGAGCCCTTGCTTTTATTATGTCTATTCACCCTCGTATTTCTTGCATGTCTGAGAAACATGAACTCAGGAAGTCCAGAGTGTCTCAGTTCCCTTCAAGAGAATCCATTGAGTCAAGAGGAATCAGGGTGGGTTTCATGCCCAATTCTCTCCCAGCTGAGATGGGAGTCCATGTACTTTCTAGAAGCCCTGTTCTTCCGGCACTTTCCAGAGCCCCGTCTTACTCAGTCTCCTCAGGATTCAGAGTGAACCAGAATATACGTCTGTCTTCTGAACATTTGAAAAACAACGCTGTAATGTTTGGTTTTAGTTTCTTCATTTTTCAAGTGAAAGTATTTCTGTCTTGTGAACATACAGCTCAGTCATCTCTGTGGGTGACCGAGGATTAGGTGCCATTCCTCCTCTCCTGGAGGCTGTCACCTAGCCAGGAGAATGCTGCTGTGTGATTTATTAGCAAACAGCAGGAGGCAGAGGATTATCATCAGCGGTGGGAACAGGAGCATGCCCTCTCTTCCCCACAGTCTCCCCTGGCTCTCTGGGGTGAGCAGAAAAGGCACGGGTTAGTTATGATTACTAGAAAAAGATGTAGCTCCATGGTGAGTGCTTTACACGTGGGAGGCCAGGGTTCAGTGACTCAGTGCACACACACACACACACACACACACACACCCTGACATATACACACAGACACAAACATATATACAAACACAGATACACAGACACACTTCACACACACACACACACCCTGACATACACACACAGACACAAACATATATACAAACATAGACACACAGACACACTTCACACACACACCCCCCACACACAGTTAACTCAGCAAAAAGATAACGTTTTCAGGCATTATTAAAAAAAATCAGTTCTGTCAGCTTGTGTTTATACATGCTAAAGAAAGCAAGTCTTTTACATTATATTTTTTGTAACTGCCTCATCAGCTCCATTCCTCACTCGTTATCATTTCTAGTAATAAAATTTTATTGACAAAAAGTTTGGGTTTTATATATAGTAGTAGTTTTAACATATTTCAATTTATACATTACATATGTATAAATTACATATGTATAAATAGTACTGTCTATTATAGAAGTTTTAATAAAGATATTGTTGAGGGAAAAAGTACCAAAGTACCAATCATGTAAACATGTATGACATAGAATCATATCCAGGACACAATGCTCTATGATTACGATGAGTGAGTAGGGTAGTAGTTAGTTATGATTATTAATTTGAATCATCTACTTGGTTGGGCTAAGAGCCACTTAGTGGATAACACTTCTGAGTGTGCCTAAGGGAACTTTCCAGACAGGATTCCCCAGGTAGGGAGACTCTCCCTGAGTTGGGGCAGCACCTTGCAGTAGACTGAGGAAGCCCGCTCACTCACAGAGGCTTGCTCTCCCTGTGCCTCTGGCAGTCTCTGTGACCCCATGCCACCTGCTGGAGTATTCTTCCTTGCCTCAGATCCAGACAGATAGGACTCAGGGTAGAAATGCATTAAATTTCACATTGTGATATAATTTTCATTTTGAGAATTTCACATGAGTATTGTACTTATAGCATTTCACCTTCCTGCTTCCCCTCCATCTCTTCCCAGCCCTCACCACTCCATCTCAAATTTATGACCACTTCTGCAATTATTGTCGGTAAGTATTTGAACATATAGCATATATACTTTTTAGTTTCGAGTCTTCCATCAAGAATAATACATATTTAGTTATCTGCCATAGTTTGTTCCTGAATAGATTCTGTCATGTGTTTGGTCCATTATCTATTTATGCATTCACCAATTAAAGGTCAGCTAGGGTATTTCTCCTCTTAGTTTGTTGTTGAAGAATGTATGTCTATGTTAATAAAATCAGGATGACCCCCCCCCCACCTTACTGTTTATTGAAGTCTCTGA
Organism: Myodes glareolus; assembly: GCF_982192425.1. Lineage (NCBI taxonomy): Eukaryota > Metazoa > Chordata > Mammalia > Rodentia > Cricetidae > Myodes > Myodes glareolus. Next base: position 129,835,081 of record NC_142026.1, read on the forward strand.
AACTGAGAGTCAAAAGTGACCTCTCCTCTCCGTTTCTGTATGGCATTTATCCCAGCCATGAAAAGCATGACCCCCACACTGGCTTACCGATTTGTAATTCCTATACACATCTTTCTTTTTAAAAAAATGCTTCTACTTAACACTTGACTGTAAACATTCTGCCACATTATGTAAAGAGCTGCCCCAACCATCTCATGCTTGTGTACAGAGACTCGGTGTAGCCTTGGTCTGGACTGTCTAGCATTGTGTGGGTATGCTTTAGAAATGTTTCTCTGACAAAAATTGTGTAACAGTACACTTCACTGGACCATGCCTTTTTAAGGGACGTCTACACAAGTCTGTAGGTGCCAGACTGCATGGCAATGAGCGTGGCTCAACCACACAGACAGCAACACGCAGAAGTGGAGATGTGTGGCACCGTGGTCCCTGGCTGATCCCGATTCTAAGCTGTGTTTGCTCCAGGAGTCACCAATACAGAAATGTTACAAAGGAGAGAAGCATAAATATTTGCCACGGGATTTTAGATATCTTCACAATAGAATGGTGGGAATCCACCCATAAGAAATGTTTTCTCTCTACTCCAATCTCCCTGGTCCTACACAAGCGTATTGGAAGAATTCTCTTCTGCTTGCTCTAAGTTCTTGCTTCCCAGTCCCACTTACTTGCCATCAAGTGACAATGTGACTCTTATACTTAATACTATATCGAGTATCTGAGTTCTAGGGTCACCAGTGACATCTTCATCCAAAAGGAGCTTCCTCACTTGTTTTGCCAAAGTTGAGCTTGACCATGAACCGACACTTTCCTGATTTTTCTCTGCTGTTCACCCACTATCTCCATTCCTATTTCTCCTTATTTTCCCTCTCTTAAATGTTTCTGTTCATACAATTCTGTTTCAAAGCCAGGTGTACCTCTTTTTGAATCCTTTCTGAGTTGAAGACTGACCCAAATGAGGCCATTCAGCCATGTCTCTTTGAATCGAGTAGGAAGTCATTCCCTTTCCCGTCCCACACTGTGGATTCTTTACATTCTTCCTGGTCTCTTAACTTGCATCGTGACCTCCCCTTCTGTTTTGTGGTAACAGTCTGCTTCCTACAAGTCTCTATTTCTCTGATCTCTTTTTCATAGCCTTCCTTTTTTTATTTTGTAGGGACTGTTTTCATTACCATGGAAAATCTCTTGCCAAAATGTCCTTGTGCTCAGCTGGATTTTTTCCCCTCCATTTTGCTGTGTTCTCAGATCATCTTAGGTATAACTAATTACCTCTAGAGGTCTAACCTGACACCTCAGTGTGCTTCTCATGCAGACCCTTGGATGTATGATTTAATGCTTGTTTTGAATTTTCATCACCTACTGATTAGACCTCATTTTAAAAGCACATCTTTGTCTCCTCTAACTGGCTATCCCAAGTTCTTTGAAGATAACTGATCAGCCATGGCCAATAAGTTGTACAGATCCACATGTAACATATATAACTAGACATTGCTCCCTCCATATTTGTCAAATTAGTAAACATGACATTATTTATTAACATTTCCTCTAAATATTAGGCCTGTGCTTTCTTTATACTAGTCTTTGTATTATAAGAGAAAGTTGGTATGGTGTAGGTTAGCAAGAGCTACAAACTTTGCAGTATGAAGAATAATTTTAGAACATGTTTAATATAGACTTAAGTGCCCCATATGATTTCTGCGAAGATTACATATGATAAGCCATGTGAATGTGTCTAAAAACTTTAATTTTGAGGACTGGAGCTCATACTGCTCTTGTAGAGGACCTGAGCATAGTTTCAAGTACCCTCATTGGTTGGCTCACAACTGTAACTTCAGCTTCAGGGAAGCCAATGCCTTCCTTTGAGTCAGCAGGCACCTGCATTTACACACACAAATGTGCAAACAGACGCACATACATGTTGATACACACATAAAATAAAAGTACAAAGATTGTTTTTAAAGATTTATTTACTTTCATGTTATGTGTGTGAGTGTTTGACTGATGCTACTGGATCTAGAGATGGTTGTGAGCCACCATGTTGGTGCTGGGAACAGAGCTTCAGGTCCTCTGGAAGACCAGCCAGTGAGTGCTCTTACCCTCTGCACTACCAAGCTTCTTAAAAAGATTGTGGGAGAATTGTCTGTATTTTGTCAATCATATTTTAAGAAAATGCTGATTGGCCAGGCAGGCAGTATAGGCGGGAAAGCCAGACAGGAAGTAGAGGTGGAGCAAAGAGAACAGGAGTATTCTGGGAAGCAGGAAGCTCCCTCCGCCATTCTGCCTAGACCACCAGAGAGGAAAGATGTAAGCTGCCCCGCTGGAAAAGGTACTTAGCCATGTGCTAATGCAGATAAGGATAATGGGGTAACATAAGTTATAAGAGCTAATAAGTAGTCTGACCTAATGGGCCAATCAGCTTTATAACTTATAGAGATCTCTGTGTGATTGATTTTCTCTGGGACTTGCCTGCTGTGGGGTACTGGGTGGGAACAGATACCCCAACAAGCCGGCCCTCGTGTTACAAAAGATGAAGCTCATATTCACATGGTGGCTGTGGCTACTTTAATATTTTTAATATACTGGAAATAAACTCAATAATTGAAAGCTAAAAATAACAGAAGAAGAAGAAAGTCCCCTGTCTGTGTGCAGATGTGCAGCATTTCCTAGAACTCAAGCCATGTGAAGTGCAGAGCAAGGTGGGGGTGAACGGGAGGCATAGCCCCCTCTTCAGTCCTTCCCGTGTAGGTCTGATGGCTTATCTATTTTATGTCTGAATTTTTATTTTAAAAACATAATTGAGGCAGTATTGAATAAAATAGATTAATGATTCTGATTGTGCACTTTAATGAGATTAGCAAAAGCATTCTCAAGTATAATTGCAACATGAAATATTGGGAACTTTCCTCATTTTAAAGAATTCCTGTGTTGCTCCAGATAAGCCTCTCACCCAAATGACGCATCTGCTTTATATTAAGAACTTTTTATTTGTAAGTTCTAAATTGTATATAAATGGAATTCTACAGTTTACTGTTATCTAGTACCTAACTTTTCTGATCAGTGTACTGCTTCTGTGTTAGTCTGTATTATTATATAGATCAAGAATTCACAGTTTCAACTGTTGAATATCCAAGTATGTGGATCTATAAGAACATATGAACTCATCTGTTAGAAAGTGTTGCAGCTATTCTTCCTTTGGGGCTATTATGAATAAAACTGATTCTAATGTTTGCATGCAAATTTCTGATAGGAAATTTGCCTTAATTACTCTACTAAATAACTTGGGTTAAGATTGCTGGGTCATATAATAAATGTATTTTAATCTTTATAAAAAATAAGTTTCAAATTCTAAAAAAATTTAGATTTTAGATAATTTAATGGAAATCTCTCAGGCTTTGATTGCACCTTGTCATCTTGAGTGTTTGATATCAGTCTTGTAACAGGTCATTCTTGCGTATGCAGGGTGACATAATATGTTGTAACTGTTGTTTCTGCATTCTGGGTGTTATTCATTTCCCGTCCTTACATCTTCTTTATTAGGATGATATTGAAAGACTTTTGACCATTGCCCTTAGTTTCAGTTCTATGCATTCTGGATTATAGTGCTTGCCATATTATTGTAAGAATTTTCTGACCTTTGTTTTTTTGGTTTTGTTAATGTAATGTTTGAAATTATATTTTGTTGGAAATGAATTTATGAATATTTTCTTTAAGAAATTTTTACTGCTTCAAGGTAGTTAAAGAAGATACTTTAATTTTAGTTTTTGCTCTTAGGTCAATCAGAAAAGTAGTATGTTTTTTGGTTAGTATTTCTTTTTGTGCAGACATACATTAATTCTTACTAACTCCCTCTTCAACCATTTATCTGATTCTCAAACCAAGACCCTAAAAGATTTTATTCAAAGTTTTCTGTAAACCCTGAAGTTAAGTCATATGATTCTGATATTATCCTCTTGGCAGTTTTTCATCAGTCAACTTTGCCTTCTCTGAAATTTTATATGTAAGCTTTTCAATTTCTAAAAAAAAAACAAAACAAAACAAAAACAAAACAAAACCCAAAAAACAGAATAAACTTGATTACACTGCATTAGTCCACCAACTAGGACAGAACTTTCCAATACACGGAGATGATGTTTCATGCATATACTTTTATTCCCATGTATTTCAAATGCTTTTACTTTATTTTAAAATGTTCTTCAGTTTTTAATATTTTTCAATTTTGTAGGTTATATTTTTTATATTATCTTTCTATAATTTCCATGGAAATGTCTCACATATTTTCTGTAAAATCTATCCCACAGCTATAATAAATGTCAATATATGATTTACATTTCTTCACTTAGTCTTTGCTCAGAAGTACAATTAATTGTAGAACTCCTTCTTTTATTCAGAACGGTGGCTAAATTCACCTATTTTGTACTGTGGGTAATTAGCACACTGTCAGGGATTTTATGCATAAGAGAAGTAGTTGTACTCTGTGGTCTCAAACGTTCTCTGTATTTGTGAGATGTTTTATGTCTTCACATAAAAGACAAAAACCTGGGCTGGAGAGATGACTTAGTCATGAGAGTGCTCTGCTCTGCAGAGGACCCAAGTTTTGTTTCCATCAGTCACGTAGGGGAGCTTGTCACGGCTGTGACTCTAGCTCCAGGGCACACAGAGCCCTTCTAGCCTCGTGGTCACCACACTCATGTGCACATCACACAGTACACATAGTTAAAGACAAAAACACTTTACAAACAGCATAGAAGCAGAGTCTCTCTCTTCGCACTGGAATGACTAGGAAAGACCACTGGCAAATACAGAGGTCTAGTATAGCATCTGTACTTTGACCTCCTTTTCACATTAAATAGAAGTGTATATTTTTGCCTAATTACTAAACTCCAAAATAGAATTCTTTTTTAAAAACAAATGTGCCAAAACCACTTAAGGACACAAAAAAGATAAAAATTTCTTGGCTAATATGAGACACTCTTGAGATTAAATTTGAAAATGTTTCTGCTACTTAAACCTTAAGAGGATGGGTAAATAAGTACAAAAATATTAAATGTATTTATATTATTGAATTCATAATGCCGAAACAGTTGGTCATCACTACATGCTGAACATCAATTCATTATCATTGGACATTGTTAACTGAGTAGAAAGGATCACTTATTTGCAATAATTTTTGCATGATTTTATATTGTTTTTAATGATATGTGTGTCTTCATGTATGTGTGTCTGAGTACAGTTTCCTGTGGAGCCCAGAAGAAGGTGTTAGATGCCCTGGAGCAGGAGAACAGTCACTTGTGAGCTGTGGTTGCTGAACCAAAGTTATTCTGGAAGAACAGTTTACACTCTTACCCACTGAGACATTTCTTGGCTCCATGGCTGAGAATATATATGTAAATATATTTAAGCATATATAAAATTATATGTATATATTATATATAAATGTGCACATACATACATATATGTGTGTATATGTATATACGTATGTATATGAGAGAGAGAGAGAGAGAGAGAGAGAGAGTCTCAAAGTACTCTTACTGTGGATATTGACTAGAATAAAACAGTATAATACTTGACCAATTTTTATTTTTGTTTGTTTTTTTTGTTTGTTTTTGTTTTTCGAGACAGCATTTCTCAATATCTTTGGAGCCTGTCCTGAAACTAGCTCAGTTTGAGGTTGACCTCAAACTCACAGAGATCCACCTGCCTCTGCCTCCCAAGAACTGGGATTAAAGTCATGCACCACCACTGCTTTATAGCAGGATAATCAAATAGTACCAAAGAAATAACCTCCTGTAAAAATAATTTAGATGATTTATATAAAACAAATGACAGAATTACAACTTAATCAAATGAATAAATGTGTCTTGGCACTCAGTATCAGCTGCTGTCTAAACTTGAACATCGTAATTTTTTTCTTTTTGGTTTGCTATTTTGTTTTTATTTTGAAACAGAGCCTCACTTCATGTTCCAACCTGGCCTTGAACTTTCAACTCCCCTACCTCATCATCTCAAGAGTTGATTACAGACAAGTGAGCCATGGGGTAGCTCACTCAAGTTATTATTTGCATTTTAACTAGTATTAAGCAATTTAATTTTTCTAGGTAAGTCCCATCTATGGATAAATGTTTTAATATTCTGTATTTGCCTGCAAATAATAATAAATATAAGGTGTGCTGTGTTTGGCACATGATTAACGGATTGATGCTTATTCAAATTTTGGGTTAGACATACAAAAATTCATTATAAAATTCTGCATTTAAATTATAAATTTTTCTATTTTAAAAAAATCACATAAGCCAGTTCAAGACAAAGTCTGTGTTGCAGAGTTTCTTATGTTAATTAAGAAATGACATTCGGATCTATTAGTAACTTTGGAGTATTAAATAAAAACAAATCAAAGTATGCTTACTTGATTATTGCACAATATTTCCATGAACTACATTTAACTCATGGTTAACCTCACAGTTCACGGATGCCAGAGAATTAAGTATTCTTGTATGTGCACAGAGTGTTTCTCATGTGTTAGGCCCAGAAGAATGCCATTGCACTCTGCATTCATTTCCTGAAGCAGTGAAAGAAGACAGAGATGACAGCAATTCTTTCTAAAACCATTGAAATTGTTCAGTAGACTGAGGGCATCATGACTGGCCTAATAGAGAGGATTTCTCGCCAAGGATTCATAGGAGTTAACTTTCATTCCCTTTTCCTAGGTGAAGTGAAGCAGAAGTAGGCTGCATAGAGATGAGAGAGAAAAGAGAGAGAGAGAGAGAGACAGAGACAGAGCGAGAAAGAAACAGACGAAGACAGACATGGAGACAGAGATCAAGATACAGAGAGACTAAGAGAGATAGAGACTGACACAGAGACAGAGAAACAGGCAGAGAGAGACAGAGACAGACAGACAGAGATCTCCAGTTGAATTTTTAAAAATATAAACATATTTCAACTTTGTTTTCTTTTCTATAAGATATAATGGTACGTTCTGTAGTTGTTATCAGTCCTCAGTGTATAGCTGAATGTATATACTATTTATTATCTTATGTTTGGTTCTCTTGTTGTTTTAAAAATACCCAGTACAGTTACAGTTTTGCTGGTTTATATTTCAGGTTTTAGTCCATAAATATCACAGTTGACTTGTATTGATAAGACTAACTAAGGTACAAGTCATATGGATAATAATATATTTTTATCCAGCATGCTAATGGAGAGGTCAAATGCTATTCCCTATATAATTTCATTCTTTTGGGGAAAGTTTTATTATGTTAGTTATAGACCTATTATTTTTCAATCTCTAGCATTTTAGTACAGTATCACCCTATCTTTCAGGTTTCCTACTTTGGTGAAAGATGCTTTTATGTGCTGTGGTATATCACTGTGTTCTGAAGCACCACTCAGAACACCTCAGCAATTCATCACTTGCCCACAGTTAAAGGTTTCTGTAGCCCTGACATTAAATTTAATAACTCTCATGAATTTGCTGTGGGCACTATAAATTTACTTTGCTCCTTATATTTTACTCTGTCCTGACTCTGTGCCTTGGAGAAAATCTTGCCAGAATCCTGTGTCTGATGATCTCAGAGAAAAACCTTACTTTTTCTCTACAGTGTTAAAAGCTGGGCTGTTCATGGAAGCTGACTGACCTGCTATCCTTAATGGCCACAGTGGGACCAAGACTATGGAACTAGGTTTTCTGTTGAAGAAATGAAAGATTCCCTTGTACTCCTTTAAGGGTAATGAGGTGATAGAGCACAGACCTGAGGAACCCTGTGGGGGCAGATGCCAACCATTCTGTTATGGGGCATATGCCTATCCAGGTAAAGGGAATGTGGACAACATGAAAGAGAATAGTGGATGTAGGAGAACAGACGACTGAGTGCCTCAAGGCCAGTTAATGGTTCATCTTTATTATGAAGCTAGTTTAAATTTGGGGTGATATTTATGAACTCCCAAAGGCATTGCTGATATGTACACACGCTTGTTTCCTGATCATCCTGTTGAAATTGTGTCTCACAAGGATTTGAAATTGCTTTTTAAGAGGTGTGTGTGTGTGTGTCTGTGTGTGTGTGTGTGTGTGTGTGTTTTAGCACAGAGTTTCCACAGCTTATTCTTTTACTACTGGTTTTGTTGAGAGAAGAAAAAAAATAAAAAGTGAAGTTCAGTGTTAAACAACTGGGGTGATTTGGGTTAAATAAATGACATTTCTATACTGTGGACATTCAAATATGTTAGCTGCTAAAGCGCAAGCTGAAAACTGAATTTTTATGTAACTCTTTGTTTTACATTGTGATCTATGAAAGCGGGTCATCAAAGGGTGGAGAAGGGGAAAATGAGAAAGAGATAACCAAAGCTAAGGATATAGAAAAGTCTTATGGAAATTGATTCATATGGCCTGACTGTGCATAGAAAACTATTAGAAGGTTTAAGTTAGTTTTTGTAACCCCAACCATTCTGGTAGATGATGATATAAATAAAACCCAAACTAGGATTATAAAAAATAGAATGCCTGGAGTCATATAACTGAAAAGATTGGCATGGTTTTATGCATTGAATCCAATTTTTAAAGACTCTCTAATTTCTTTCCATATACTTTCTCCATTTTTACAATACTTCTATAAATGTTTTTGGTTCTTTCTTTTTTTAAAGAAATATAACTTTATTCTGAAGAATTTCAAATGTGTATTCAAATGAAATATACTTCCATTTAACCCATTACCTCAGTTTTGTCTTATATGCCTAAGTTGTTAGAGGATGCTTGTTCGTCCCAGCCACCCAGAACCCAAATAACCACACAGAAACTATATTATTTAAATCACTGCTTGGACCATTAGCTCTAGTTTCTTATTGACTAACTCTTACATCTTAATTTAACCCATCTCCATTAGTCTGTGCATCATCATGAGGTCGTGGTCTACCAGCAAAGTTTAAGTGCATCTGTCTATGGTGGCAGCTCCATGGCTTCTCCCTGACTCCACCTCCTATCTCCCAGCATTCTGTTTAGTTTTCCTCACCTAACTCTGTTCCCCTATAGCTCTACTATAGGCCCAAAGCAGTTCCTTTATTAACCAATGATATTCACAGCATATAGAGGGGAATCCCTCATCACCTCCCCTTTTCTGTTTAAATAAAAAGGAAGGTTTTAACTTTAACATAGTAAAATTATATATAACAAAACAGCCATATTCTTTACTCTTTGAAAGGTTTGAAGAATGCTTAACCATCTGAAATACATCTCTGTACATCTAGAAACTCTAACTAACATGACTACAAGCTTGACTATTATAAATGATTATTTACTAACTTATATTTATTAATTATGCATTATATTTTAAATGAGCTCCACAAACAATATCTTAATCAAGAGTAGAAATATATGTATACAGTATAACAAAATTGACCTTAAATTTGTATCAATAAACCAAGATACATACCAATGCAAATCCCCCTTTAAATGTAAAGAAACATTTATGAACATTATTTGGGAATTTAGGCATAGTTCTTTAGACTACTTCCTGCTGTTTATTGGGCAAAGTAATTTTTTGAGGGTATTCATGGCAGTCTTTCAGGAGGTCTTGGTCCATCAAACCACATTAGTCTGGAATGAATCCACAGGTTCTCATCCTCTGTGGAAACAAATGAAGAACTGCTGTTCCAAAGCAACATATCCTTAGTTGCATATTTTGAAATCAAGATACCTTTAAGGTATATATGCTGGTTTACTTAGCAATCCCCAGAATCAAATGTCTCTCTGCAGTCAAAAAATTCAAAGAAAACACAGTAATATACATATTTTTTGTTCCTTCTTTTTAAAAAATGTGACTTAATTCTTATGAATTTCATATGTGTACTTAATGAAATATGCTTCTATTGAACCCCATTACCCCAGTTTTGTCTTATATGCCTATCAACAGGTCCTGTTTCCAAATTTATGTCTTTATTTTTTATAACTGAAGCCAACCATTGCTGCTTGTGTGGGCCCTAGTGTGGGCCCATCCCTGGAGAATAGGAATTCTATCAGTGACTCATCCTCAGAGAAGAGTGAGTCTCCCATCCCCAGCAGTATCAACTAACCCATTCATGCTGGGATTCTGGCTCGCTTCATGTTGTGCACTTCTTATGCTGATAACCACAACCGTCGGCTCATGAGTGTTGCAGCTGGCATGCTTCTTAACTAGAAGTTCTTCACCAAGTAATGACAATGAAGACCATAT